>NC_081408.1:36486648-37696648 GCF_030272615.1 Cryptomeria japonica
CAACAACAACTTCACAAATTGGAAAAATTTTACAGTCCAACAAACAAGAGCAATCAGTTTCGGAATTCCTGAGCTTCCTAGGTTGTTTCTCTAGATTTTCATCTAGCAGTCAACTTGTCTTTGGGTCTCACAAAATCCATCATTGCTTTACACCTTACATTACATTCACATTTGTCTAAACTTGAGTCAAAAGGTCACTTGCTTGTCCTCATCGTAGTTTGTCAACACACTACATACAACAACACTTTGCTAAGTGGTCCCTCATCAAGGTCTCTCACCTTTGGGTCTCATTTGGTCTTACTTAGAGTCAAGGTCAACTTACCTCATCAAGAGAAACTATCCTCTCTTTGGAAGTCACACCTACTCTACTACATACATACTTGGTCTTACACTTTGGACATTGCAAGTACACCTCAGATTCATTTACATTCCATCCAACCCTTGGTCTTCCATACTTTTTCCATTTTCATATAGTCTCACACATCTCGATCAATACCTAGTTCATGGTTGAAACCCGTCTTCAAAAATCTAGGAGAGAAACTAAAGAGGCTCAAGAGTCCGCAAACATTAGTTCTTATGAGTATGACAATGATATCTTTTTCAATTCTGATCATACTACATTACCTGACATGGATGCCTATAGAAACATTCCAGATGTTGAGAACATGGACACTACAAACAGCAATGATACACACAATGATGATATGGACAGCTTTTCAGTACATTCAGCAGATGTAGAAGAATCCATTATGGATCCCCATTTCAATCGATTGGTTGAGGAAATAATGAGGAGGGATATACAATACTTCTTACAAATGATGGCACAAAGTGGAGCCAAGATACCTCATGATTTTGACATGTCTCAAATAATGGAAAATCGACCTTTGCAACAACCTCACTCCAACATGGATCAAAGAAGGCCTAATAGTGGAGGCAATAGAGGACCACATATGGTACCTGAATCACCATCATCTTTGTTTCAAAAACCAGAGGTCCCACATACACATGGTCAAGCATATGATACTCACCTTCGCAGACCATTATGGAATTCTTATTCAGAAAGATATGCTCAATCACATACCAATGCTAAGGATCAACCACCAAAGCAATTGGATATTCAAAGGCATGCTCAAAATTTGGACACAAGGAAACCCCGTGTCAAATTTGGGGGCAACACATTAGAACATGACACGCTTGTAGAGTATGGTATACATGCACAAAATAGATATGGTGTTCCTCAACATGAATCTATACCAAGTGGTCCATATACATAGCATCACTATATATCTCCTCCATATGAACATGTGTATGATCAATATCATCCGTATATGCAACATGCTCCTCCTCCAATTGGTGCCTCAAGCATGGGGTATGGTCCAATAAGTCGATCTCCACCTAAGAGCAATTTGGAACAACAAATCAGGGACTTACAAAAGAAAATGGAGGACATAAATACACCAAATCCAACATACACAATGAGAGACATATGTCCTTATCCATTTGACAAGAGCATTCCAATGCCTCCTTTTCCTACACACTTTGTGATGCCTAAATTCGATAAGTATAGAGGAAAAGGGGATCCTAAGGCACACATAAGACAGTTTTTCACAGCTTGCATTGAGGTAGCAACAGAAGAGACATATTTGATGAGATTATTCCCACAAAGCCTAGGTGATCAAGCTATGGAATGGTTCTCCCAACTTCCACCTGGTATTAAGTCATGGGGTGACTTAGCAGAGGCATTTATTCAACATTTCTCCTACAACATAGAGACAGACATATCAGTCACTACTTTGTGCAACATCAAGCAAAAAGAGGGAGAGTCTTTTGCATCATTTTTACAAAGATGGAGAAATCTAGCCAGCATATGCTCTTGTGAAATTCCACAAAAACAAATGGTAGAGATGTTCACCCAAAATGTTAACAAAGACATTGGCTATGATCTAAGGAAAGCTTGTTTGACTACCTTCAAGGATGTCATTGAAAAAGGCTTAGAACCAAAGAAGGTCCTAATTGAACAGGGAGTCATTAAGATATTCAAGGAAAACAAAGATGACTTTAAGGGAAAAGACAAACCAAGATTTTGGAATAGAAACAAGAACACAGTCAATGATGGTGTTGTTGATGCCAACATAGTGCGACCCAAATTCATTTTTTCTGGATCAAGTTCTACAAACAATCAAGTGAATACTCAAACAACTTCCAGATCACGAAGGAAGTACACTCCATTAGGAGAACCACTTGAGTCAGTTTTCAAAAAGCTAGTGGCAAACAAGGTAATCACAGTTCTAGATTTTCCTCCATATGAGCCAAAGGTTAAACCAAATTGGTGGAATGATGATGAGTATTGTGAATTTCATAAGAGCAAGGGTCATAAGATAGGAAATTGTCATCGACTGAAGAACATCATACAAGATCTCATTGATAGAGGTGACATTGAGATTGAGGGACACTCATCCAATCAAGAACATGAGATGTTTAAGGAACCATTCCCAAAGCATGACAAGGGAAAAGCTAAAGCCACAGATGACCAAACCAACTATACCAGAGCAACCTATAACTATGATTCAACTATCAATCACATTTTAATGGACAATTACGTCTCTACCATTATCATCAAGGACAAAAACCCTGAGAATTCTACCCAGAGACCCAAGATTGTCCTAAAAGGTGTTGGATCTTCTTCCGAACCTACCTCTAAATGTCATGTTACAACCCATCGAGGTAAAATCACTTTGCAAGGTGCTCCAGCCAAGAACACCACTTCCTCATCAACCAAACCTGAGTATGACCTTGTAGAACAATTAGGGAAAACACCCGCGCTCATCTCCATTCTTGAGCTCCTACGCATATCCCCCGCACATAAGGCCATTCTTGACAAAATCTCGAGAGACATTGCCATTCCTACTGATCTGAACGTGGACCAATTTCAAGCCATGGTGGGATACCTTTCTGTTCCACACTCCCTTACATTCACAGAAGCCAATGACACCTTCGTAAGTCAGCCACATAATGCACCATTACACATTGAAGCCTTCATACACCAACATAGAATCAAACGAGTCTTGATAGATGGAGGAGCAGGTCTAAACATCTATACATTGAGCACTATTAAACAATTGGGATATTCTGAAAAAGCTATGAATGATACAAACAAAATTACCATCAAGGCATATGATGATGAAGAGCGTTCATCCAAAGGAACGGTCACCTTGCCTCTCAGAGTTGGACTAGTTACAAAGGATGTGGTTTTTCAAGTCCTAGACCTAGATCTCACATACAACATATTTCTAGGACGTCCATGGATTCATGAGATGAGTGCAGTACCATCTACATATCATTGTTGTATAAAGTTCCCATACAATGGAGTTGAAGTGACTGTCAAAGCTGACCCAAATCCATTCATATATTACAACAATCTGCATCCTAGATCAGAAATAACAATACCATTAAATCGAGAAGTTGTTCCATCTTCAACATATGTGGATCTAGAATCCTTGAAAGCTTCTACATCAAAACAAGCAGAGCACAAAGAAAAGTTCAAGATTAAACACCTAGGATGTGGTGAGTATATCTTTCATGTTGATCAACTCCCACTATCTCCTAACACATTTTGTCGATAGGAACAATCTACAAGCAATATGCAAGACCAAGGAATTGGGTGTGAACCACTTAGTGTTGTGGCTACTAAGTCTGAATGCAAATCTCCTCTAGTGGTGCAAGCATCTCTTGATATCAATAGTCCTAAGAGTGGTTCCTACGAAGAATCTATTGAGTGTATTGCCAACCCTCTTGAGAACTCACATAGCCTTACCATTTCATCCACTCATTCCATTTCCACTCCTCTCCCAGACTTGGATCAACAACAATTACAAAATCCCTTACTCATTGGGGATCAAAAATCAAGCTTTGAAAAGAAAAAGCTAAAAGTTAAAAATAAAGAGAAGTCCTTTAGTCCAAATCAAAATCAAAAGCTATTGGACTTTGAAAAAATCAAGGTCAAGGATAAAAATCCTATGAAGCAGAAAGAGCAAGAGTTGATCTCCCCTAATATCAAAATAACTGGGGTCAAAAGTTCTAAAATTTCAAGTCAAAAAACATACTTGTTGATCCTAAGTCTCCATCATGCTATCGTACTTTCACTTCTTTTCACAATCATAAGCCTTCATAACTCATCCACTTGTTCCACACATCCATTCCCTTCTAGTGATACATCATGGACCTTTAATGGAGCTTCCTTGAAGGACTTTTCTATCAGTGATGCCCAAACTTCTTCAGGGGACACGCATATGGGCCTGTGTAGTCCACACACTAGTAATTCTATCTCAATTTCTTCATCAAGGAAGACAGTCACTCGAGTTACCCATCATTCAATCAAGGAACAATGTAGCTACAATCACAAAGTCAAGCCTTGCACATTTGAGGTAGGTGATTTGGTTCTCAGAGAAAACCCCAAAAATCAGCAAGACAGAGAGAAGAAGGGTAAGTTCGAACCAAATTGGCTTGGTCTTTACATCATCACAGCAACATATGGATCTGGTGCATATCAGCTCTCAACTACAGAGGGTGAACTTTTGGAGGATCCTATCAACAACATGCACCTTCACAAGTTTTACACATAGCTCTTCAGAGTATCCTAATTCAAAAATACAAAAAAATTAAAAAAATTAAAAAATACAAAAAAATCATAAAAACATAAAAATCGTTACTTGGTGAAAACCTGGCAAACAGGTGCCTTGTGACACAAAAAACATTGAAAAATCAAAAAAAGTAAAGAGAAATAATTTCGTCCAACAGTGAAAACCACTTCAGTGGTGCCCTGGGCAAGTACCATGGTGAAAACTGGGTCACCAGTGCCATGTGTAGAGACATTGCTCCTCCCTCCTTCAGGATTCACTTTCATCCTTTCACTTTGCACACACTCACAACCTATCCATTCATAATAAACCTCCCTTTTCACCTCCCTTTCCATCCATAATAAATCAGCTCCTATATGTGGCTAAGGCAGATCCTACGTCTAGTGATGGGTGTGGAACTGAGAACATCACATGTTTCGAGGAGTACAGTTTCTTTCAGCTTCCTTCAGTCTATCCGCGTACAATCTGCAATAAAGCAACATTTGCATCACAAATCCGCAATAAAGTTTCATCTTCTCCACAATAAAGTATCAGTTTCATAGATTCAGTCAGTTTCAGATGAGACATAGCAACAACAATGGGCTTCAACAAATCAAATCTTTCAATAGACTCAGACAACATTATGGTTCAGTGCTATCTATCCTTTTTGTGAAAGTAAACATTGTGACCACAATCAAATAAGACTTATACAAGTGACAAGAGACACTAAATTTGAGGACTACAGTGGATGTTGGTGTCGAGTCTTGGTTTTCTTTTGATTTTATCTTTTGGTGACATGTCTTTTAGCTTTTCCAAGATGTCTCTGACTAGAGATTCTATCTCTAGGATGTCTTTGACTAGGAAGGTGAGGATGGGGTATCGTCACCTATTTGTATTTGCTGTCTGTGGATTGTCTCTTAGTAATGCTATGACTTGTCCAAGGATATGAGGACACTGAGAGTCTAGTATGAACTGGGGCATTCTTTGTTTGTGACTGTCTTATCTCCATGCAAACAGGTACAATGACTTTCTGGGTCAAACATATGCCTCGATTGTCATAACCTACTTGCCATAATAAAGCTCAATGATGATAGTGCACAAGAAGCTCTTTCACTTTCATATCTTCTATCTTTCATCCCCCTTTCTTGATTGACTTCCATCGTTCTTCTTGAGTCCATGTAGCTTACTATCACATGACTGAGTATAATGACACACCAAAAACATTTGCATTTCATGTAGTTGCACCCACATTACCACATATAAACATTTTATACATACATATAGATATCACAACTGCATCACATCTTGCACACAACACCTATTAGCACAATTTACATTTGCATTATCATATTCATCTGCATTACATACATTCACATTTGCATTTGCATAACATATAAAACATAAAAGAACAAAAAAAATAAAATATTGCATTGCATCATATACATATTTGCATCCATATCATAACCATCACATAGAAACATACATCATGAAACATCTCATCACATAGGTACACATGCATATAGCTGCCGCAAAGATGAATCATCTCATCTCATATATATATATATATATATAAAGTGTCATGATACAATGATGTCAAAATCATATGGCTACAATCACCCGCAGGTGTCTACATCATCATACAAAAATGGTACAATACTGATACATAGGGAGCCCTCTACAGCTATGATGAACTCCCTCCCTCAGAGTCAGCTGACCTCGACGGAATCTGAGCCCTAGAAGGACCCGCCCTAAGATCATCTCTCCTGGCCCCTGTGTCCTCTGCAGCCACCCCTCATGTCACCCTATCTGGACAGAGGAACCCACTAATAACTCCTGCCAACACTGTTGGTAGTGCTAATCCTGTCCATGTCATGGTATCCCATGCCACATGTCCCACCCTCATCTCCAATCTCGGATCCTAGAACACTCATCTAAGGGCATCCCTGTCTCCATCTCGATCGTAAGGAATCAACTCCCCATCGATCGGTATCCTAAGGATCCTGTATACATCCTCGAGGGTGACTGTCATCTCACCCATTGGCAAATGAAACGTACAAGTCTCAGAGTGCCATCTCTCCGCCAGTGCAGTCAGCAGTCCCATGTTCGCCCAAAACTTAGGCACATACAGAATATGTCTTAGACCCATAGCTTCAATCGCAGCTCGCTCCTCGAAGGTCAGCTCAGGTCGCAATCTCTGTGTCGATGGGAATCTCTCTCGTGACTCCAACATAGGCAAATACTCCTACAGTCAAGCAAATCAATCATGTCAGTCATCATGGCATTCAATGTTCATCACAAAATGCTACTTTTTATCTAAGTGCATATGGTACTCTATCCTAGTGACACTCACTGTTCATCACAAAGTGTTGCTATTTATCCTAGTGGTACTCCCTATTCATCACAAAGTACTATGTGTGTGGCACTCCCTATTCATCACAAAGTGTTGCTCACATTTGCACTCCCTGTTCATCACAAAGTGCTCCTCACATTTGCACTCACTGTTCATCACAAAGTGCTGCTTATATCTTGGTACTCACTGTTCATCACAAAGTGCCTTGATCTATCCTATCCTAGGGCCTCTGCTTGAGTGAATCCTCTTGAGAAGTTTCCTAATTGGCAATGTATGTTCTATCACAGAATTGTCAATCCTAGCCCTATTTGCAATCCTAGTCTTCCCTAGAGGACCTGCTTGAGTGTATCCTCTCAGCAACTTATCTAATCGACAACGTATGTTCATCACAAAACTGTCGATTTGACCTAGAAGACACAAATGCACATTTTTTTTGACAAAAACATGCTTTCCTGACATAAACGTGCTTGAAGACTGCATAGACGTGCCTGTTTTACACAGACGTGCCTATGCTCTGCACAGACGCGCCTGGGTGACACAGACGTGCCTTCTTGGCATAAACGCGCCTACACATCACAAACACGGCCACATTTGGCACAGATGTGTTTTCTGACATAGACGCGCTTGGCACAAACACAGACGCGCCTAGCGAGCATAGACGCACCTGACACCAATACAGACGCGCCTGGACGTTTTTTTTTTTGACATTTTTGGACCCTAACCTAAAGTGCATTTATTGAACTATCTACCATGCATTAATGACAACAATAAATGCATCAAAGTACAAGGAGGTTTTCTGGTACTTACTGGCTCTCCTGCCTCTGCTGGCCTCTGAAATCGATGAATGCGGTCGAACCTGTGAACCAAAGCCATCACTGCTGACTGCTACTGCTCTATTTTCGCTCTGCACTTTGCTCTCGTGGATGTATGGATGAAAATGAGGATGTATTTTCCCCCGTGGTCTATCTTATAGACTACCCTAGCCCTAGCCCTCATTTCCCGGGTCAGTCTTCATTATCCCGTGACTTTGTCACTTTATTCGGTCAGTCCATTCTATCCCTTTCTTTCTTATCGAGAGATTGTCTGCGATCTTTTCAGACATTTTTTCATCCAATCTCTCGAGGGGGCATATCATTCCCATCTTAGGGCAACTCTGTATCAGTTCATATTATCTTCTTTGAAACAACGCGACAAGCCGCATTGTCTCAAAGAGGGGCAAAATGTAGACACCCAAAATTGTCATGTCTAATTAATAAATATTTTATTTATTTAATTACTTTAGCTTAATTCTTTTATTAATTAAATAAATCTTTATTTATTTAATTAATTCATTTATCCTCTTCTAGCCTTATTTCTCATTTAAATAAATACATTTATTTATTTAAATTATCCTTTTCCTAAATTAAATAAATATTTTATTTATTTAATAGATCTCACTCCCTCTATTAATTAAATAAATCTTTATTTATTTAATTAATTCATTAACCTTTTCTACCCATGACACATGTCATTCATCTCTTAATTCATACACTACCTACCCCTTTCATTATTTTATTATTTCTTTTACCTACCCTCTAATCATAGCCGACCTCCTTTTACACCTCTCAATCTTATCCCTCCATTTCATATTGTGTCTTCTATATAAGGAGATACTTCCTTCATTATCGACCCTAGTTAATCAATCATCCTAATCAATCATTCTAACTACTGGATGAATTGACTACATTACGCTTTTGAGCATATGTGATCCTACTTGCAACCACATTTCGTTCTTTGTTGAGCTCTTGTGCACATAAAATCTAATAGCAAATATATCAAGCAAGATCTATAGAGATAGGAAGAATGGAGATCCAAACCCTATTGGACATGTGATGGTATAAGCTTTGTGATTTCGTTTGATTTGCATTGTCTTAGGTAATCTTCATATGTTATGGTGGATCTTTGTTGTTGTTAGGCTAGGGTTTTGTGGTTGAATTCATTTAGCCTTTCAATATTATCATTATTGTTATCCATTTTCACCATATACAAATAGAATATTTTACATTGTTTAATTTAAGCTTCTTTAGTGAATGTTGGTTCATTCAATATTTGAGAAAGAAATGAACTTCGTTAATTATCATTTTTTGGTAGAGATGAAGTGAAAAATTGTTATATAACTATTTGACCATTAAAAAGTATAATGTCTAAAGAGATGGAATGCCCTATGCACAAAACCTCTATACATAATGTAGCATCGTAAATTGTACGCACTCGCTAGGGTGGTACAATTTCACACCTAGTTTAGCACCCGCCTTAGTGCATTTTGCATTGCATTTCTCCTTTAGCACTTAATTAATCAAATTAATTAGGTCTAAGGTCCTATTTCATCATTCTCTACATCATAAATTTGGGCCCTTTTACTAAAGCGCGCCCTTTGCATTTTATTCCTCCAATACATCACTCAATCAAAAACCCTAATTAAGTCCTATTTTGAACTTGAGGGCTTGGTTTCGGGGTCAAAACATCTCCAAATCACCTATAACTTTGGGATTCTCTCTAAAATCATCATATCCGACGGCCCTGAAAATTTGGTGAAAAGTTGTCGGGACCGTGGCGCCCGGAGTGCACATGGTCCTGGACATTTTTCCTGAAATTTTAGGAGCACGATCCAATCATAAAATAAATCTTAACCCCAAGAAATTGGCGGGATATTCAATCTCTAGGTCGGCCAAAATACGAATTTACGATCTAGGGTTTCCTACATAAGAGCTGTCTTTCTTCATTTGAAGGGATCCGGATTTTTGGTTTTCAGGAACTTCATATACAGCGAAAGAGCAGATCTTTGAGGACTTCAACAACATTCAACATCCTTCTATCAAGCATCTATCCAATTCATTCATCCACTTAGGGCTTGGAAGACATTGAAGAACAATAGGAGATTACCGACTGAAGATTGGCTTGTACTCCTCCCTTGAGGGTTGGGTATGATTTCATGTTGTTTTCATGTCTTTTCATAAGCTTTGATACATCATTTATTCATGCTTTAGATCACTTTGCATCTTGATTTGAAGCATTTACATTATCATTTACAAGCAATTAGGGTTTACTTTCTAGGTTGCTCTAGTTTGCTTTCTTGCATTTTAGGACCTTGCACACACACTGGGTCTGCACACACAATACATTTTACAAAACAACTTGGCTATTCGTGGAGGTGGAAATCACCAAAGCGGGGGTTTGACTAAGGCAAAACCCTATATAGCCGCCCATACACCCTTTTTCAGATATCATTGCAGGTTTCGGGAATCGAACGACGCCGCGGGATACAGATCCGGAGAGAGAAGGTCGAGACAGCACCCTGTGTCAAGTTGCAGAGTAGAAGACTGGGACAGGGGCGCTGGGCGCCCTGGTCCCTGGGACAGAGGCGCTGGGCGCCCTGGTCCTCCGGACAGACAGCTTTCAGACAGCTTCCCGACAGTGTTTCAGAGTGCGGAACGACAGTTTCCGGTGCAGTTTTCAGGACAGTGGCACCTGCGCTCCCGTCCCGAACATTTTCAGTCCGATTTTGACTCCGGGTACATATCTGCATTCTTATTTCATCCTTGTATTTACAGCTGTTCATTGTTTAATCTCAATTCTGCAATTTTGTTATTAGTTCATACTTGCATTTTGGGATTAGGGTTTGAACTTACATCATTTGATCTTACAATTTCAACAAGGGAATAGAAATCCTAATAGATATCCCGTGGCTCTCTCTTTCATCAAAAGAAGTAGCCAATTGTGCGATATCTCTAGGCTCTTTCGTATTCCGTAATGTGTGTCAAAAGGTAGGATTAGGGCATGTTAACCTAGTCTCGCTTTTTCCCCTACACATTTTGGTGAACCCGACGTGAATCTATCATTGCTTCCTCTTGCATTGCATTTGTTAGATCTAGATCTAGATTTAGTGTGTTTTCATTTCATTTTCATAAAAAAGGAAAAAGAAGAAAAAAAAAAGTGTGTTTCTTTGCATTGTGTGTTTAAATTTTATGCAATCTTTTCAAAATGTCAGATTTTTATTTGCAAAATGTTCATGCTCTTGATGATTATTATGAGTATAGCCAAGATGAATTAGATGAAGCTTTAGATGAGTTTTTAAATCCTAAGGATGCCAAACCTTCATTTTACCAAAAACTCATAAACCTTGTTACTATGCCATTTAGGTGTGATGAGAAAGATAAGTCGAATGATTCCTCTCAAGGATACATTCCTATCCACTCTTCCCCTGAATCTAGTAACATGGTTGTTTTCAATAATCCCCTCTATGAGGAGATGTCCCCTTTTGAATCAAAAGACAAACCTTTTAACCGATATGATCATGCTTTGTTGGATGATGCTCTTGATGACTTTGTGGCTTTGTCGAAATCTTTAAACAAAAACAAGACCTTTAAATTGGTTAACATGATAAACTTGAATGAATATAATAAGCCTCTCTTTGAAGTCCAAGGTGCTTATCCTTCTCCCACCTTTCAAATTCCTAAATCACCTCTCCTTACTGTCCAAGGAAGGTATGATCATGATTCCTTTCGCACCCCGAATAAACCAATCATCACTGTGCAAGGAAGAAAACCTATAAGTCCTTACAATTATGCTAAGCAAATAACTAGAGAGAGTTATCATGCGGTTGCCCATACTTATCATACTAGAAACAATAGGCAACCTAATCCTCCTCCTGTTATTCCAATTTCTCTTCCTAATCCTCAACCAATTCTTCCTCAAGCTCCCTGTATTTTGCAAGTTATGGGTAAGGAATATGATCTCATAGAACAACTTAAAGCTACCCCTGCTAAGATATCCCTTTGGGATTTGATTCAAACTTCTTCCGCTCATCATGGAATGTTACAAGATGCCTTGAAAGATTTAAATGTTCCTCCACCGAATACATCTAATAATATAGCATCTTTTGTTAACTCTGTGATGAATCCTAAAGCTCAAATTGTGTTTACCCAAGATGAGTTGCCTACTAGTGAAATTCAACAACAATATGATCCCTTGATGATTGTGGTTATCATGAAAGACACTGCTATAAGACGAACACTAGTAGATAATGGCTTTGGCCTTAATGTGTGTAGCATTAATCTATTGCATAACATGAATGTGGATACGTCTCTTATTGAGCCTGACTCTCGTCCCATTCGTGGCTTTGACAATGTGGCTAAGACTTCATTAAGTATCATCACCTTACCTCTCATAGTAGGACCTGTTACTTTGCCTACTCCTATCCATGTTATGCCAGGAAATTTAACATATAACTTATTATTAGGGAGGCCTGGGATTCACAGCATGCAAGTTGTCCCCTCTACATTGCATAGACGAGTTAAATTCGTTTATAACAAAAAGACATATACTTTGATAGGTGATACTAATTTTCAAGCTTGTCTACAAACATCTAATTCTAAAGGAGATTCTTCTAAGCCATCCTCGTCTAGTGATGACTCTTTAAACAAGAAACCTATCGATGAGTCCTCGCTCTCCGATGATCAAAATTCTTTGGATGAGTCTGGAACTCCTGAAGAAGATCCTTCTCGAATTGAAACTACGCATAAAAAGGATTTTGATCCTGAGAAGGTTCTCGCAGAGGATGATTGGGGATCTCTTGATTTTAACCCTACCTTCGTAGGTGAATATAAGGTTCCTTCTAGAGAAATTAAAGTTGAAAAGAAGGAAGAAGCTGAAAATCACAAAGTTGAAAAGAAAGAAGAAGCTAAAAATCAATCAACCTTACCTGAATCTATGAGTAATAATTTTGTGGCTGCTTCTCAAACTTCTTCTCCTCACACCTATAATTATGAAGAGTTTGATTCTTTGTCTTATGAAAAACCACCTTCTCTTCCTGAAATGGCTGATCGTTATGGTCGTGGTTTTCGCATTTTTGCTAAGCATGGGTATCATGGAAAAGGTTGTGGTGCTAATGAACAAGGGATAAGAGTTCCTCTAGAGACTAATTTTCACAATTATGCCTTTGGACTTGGCTATAATCCCTGCAGACGTACTAAAGCTTCTAAAAGACCATGCATTAGTGTTAATGCTATCTCTACATCTTTATCAATACAACACCCTGAGTATATTGATGGGGATCCTTCGGGTGTATGTGCTTTGGATATCTTCCCTACTGACGATGCTTTATTTGAGTTCTTGGGAGCCTATGACACTCTTCCTCGTTATCATCACAATAGGGGACTCCCTTATTGTTTGAACACTGAAGCCTATTTTGGAAAAGAAATTGATAACGATGAGATTGTGAAAGAATTTCCTCAGTTAAAGGATACTCCTCAACAAAGTAATCTTCTCATAAGTGACATCGCTGATGTTAAGATGGATCCTTGCAACAAAGAGAAAGTTATTAAAATTGGAAAATGTTTGGATGAAGAGGAACAGAAACAATATGAAGAACTATTGCATGAATTCCCTGAGATCTTTGCTTGGATATACTCTGACATGCCTGGTATAGATCCTAAGATTGTTACTCATAATATTGTCTTAGTTCCTGATGCTAAACCCGTGAAACAAAATATTCAAAAAATGAATTCTAAGGTGGCTCTGCTTGTTAAGGCCGAGATTGAAAAATTATTGGAGGCTGGATTTATCCGCCCTATTGACTATTCCCCATGGATTTCAAATATTGTCGCTGTGGCTAAACTAGACAACAAAATAAGAATGTGTACTGATTTTCGAGATCTGAATAAGGCTTCTTTAAAAGATGATTTCCCTCTTCCAAACATTGACATGATAGTTGATTCTACGACAGGACATGCCTTGTTATCCTTCATGGATGGTTTTTCAGGCTACAATCAAATTTTCATAAACCCTCAAGATCAATTCAAAACCGCTTTCACCACTCCTTAGGGTACGTTTTGTTGGATAATGATGCCTTTTGGACTTAAAAACGCCGGTGCAACTTATCAACGAGCGATGACCCTTATCTTTCATGATTATATGCATAAGATTTTAGAGGATTATGTTGATGATATTTTAGCCAAATCCTTTCTTCGCATGGATCATGTTAAAATCCTTCGTCAAATCTTTGAAAGAATTCGTAAATATCACATGCGCTTGAATTCCCAAAAATGTGTTTTTGGTGTGGATAGTGGAAAACTATTAGGATTCATAGTTTCGCATCGTGGGATTGAGGTGGACACTAAGAAAATAGATGCTATTGTTAACATGCCACCTCCTCGAAATGTGTCTCAACTTAAAAGCTTACAAGGAAAGATTCAAGCTATTCGTAGGTTTGTGTCTCAACTCGCGGATCGTACCTTTCCTTTTACTCAACTCCTTAAAAAGGATATTACTTTTCAATGGAATGAAGATTGTCAGCAAGCATTTGAAGATTTAAAAGTGTATTTGGCTAGTCCTCCTATTCTTCAACCTGCCGAACCTTCTAAACCCTTCCTTCTGTATACAGCTGCTTCTTCTCATGCTCTCGCAGCATTGTTGGCACAACATGATAAAGATGGTAAGGAATGTCCGGTTTATTACATAAGTCGTACCTTACTCGATTATGAGACCCGATATTCTGCGATAGAAAGACAATGCTTGGCCTTGGTGTTTGCGACTCAGAAATTGAGACATTATCTTTTAAATTCAGAAGTCCACGTCATGGTAAAGTTTGATCCTTTGAAGCATCTTTTCTCTAAAACTGATTTATCAGGACGTCTAGCTAAGTGGGTTATGATGTTAACTGAATTTGACCTTAAATTTGTTTCACAAAGAGCAATTAAAGGACAAGCGTTGACCGATCACTTAGTTGAGGCCCCTTCGCCTTTCTCCTTCCCTAACCCTGAGTCCTTTCCTGATGACTTCATTCTTTCTATAGAGAAAGATGAAACTTGGGAGTTATACTTTGATGGCTCTAAGTGTCGTACGGGATCGGGGGCAGGTGTTGTTCTGATTTCTCCTACAAAGAAACCTATTCCCTTATCATATCGTCTAAATTTCCTGTGTACCAATAACATTGCTGAGTATGAGGCTCTTATAGCAGGAATAAAAGCAGCCTTAGCTCTGAATATAAAACACATACATATCTATGGAGATTCGCAATTAATTATAAGACAAGTAACAGGAATATATCAAGCAAAACAAGACAAATTATCACAATATAAAGACCTTGCTATCTCTTTATTACAAAATTTCGATTTTTATACCATGGAACCCATTCCTCGAAAAGATAATCGACATGCGGATGCAATGGCATGTGTGGCTTCTCTAGTATCTTTAGAGGACCCTATGGTCGATCTTAATTTTGTTATTCACAACCTTATTTCTCCAGCTATTGAAGACGATTCTAGCTTGGTAACATGTTGTGACTTTGTAGATTCAGATGAATGGTTCTCGCATATCGTAAGATATTTAACCGATGGTACCTTTCCTGATTCTGCTAATAGGAGCACTAGGGCTAGAATCCGCAAGCTGTTTGCTAGATATATCATCCTTTCTAATGTCCTTTACCGAAGGGGTTATGATGGTCTTCTCCTTCGTTGTCTTAACAAGTCGGAAATCCCTGTTGCTCTTGAAGAGGCACATTCAGGTGCCTGTGGGGGGCATTTTGGGGGCAAATCCTTGGTTCATAGATTGCTTCGTATGGGATAATATTGGCAAACTATGTAGAAGGATTCCTTTTCATTTGTTAAGAAATGTCATCAATGTCAACAACACAATAATCTGATTCATGCTCCTGCTCAAGAACTTCGTTCTCAAGTAGCTTCTTGGCCTTTCTCTGCATGGGGTTTGGATCTTATTGGAAAAATATCTCCTCCTTCATCTCAAGGACACACCTTCATTATAGCCGCAACAGATTACTTTACGAAGTGGGTAGAAGCTATTCCCCTTCGCTCTACTATTGCCGAAGTGATTTGTCAATTTCTTCTAGAAAACATTATTTCTCGATTTGGGATACCCTCCACTATAATCTCAGATAATGGGACATCATTTAAAAACAAGGACGTGAAGAAATTCTTCGAGAAGTACCATATCAAACATCGATTTTCTACACCATATTATCCTCAGTCAAATGGTCAAGCCGTATCATCCAATAAGATAATTGAACAAATTCTTCGCAAAACCGTGAATAAGCATGGTAAGGATTGGAGTAACCAGCTAATCTATGCTCTTTGGGCCTACCGAACGAGTGTACGAATTGCTACGGGAACTACTCCTTATAATCTTGTTTATGGTGTTGACGCTATTATGCCCTTAGAATTAGAGATTCCATCACTTAGGGTTTCTCTCAAAGGTATCGTAGATGATGACTCTTATAGAGAACAACGACTTCAACAGCTTGAGATGCTTGATAAACAGCGTATAAATGCTCTTGAGCATATTCAAGCGTATCACAAAACTCTACAACGAAGCTATAATGATAAGGTTATTCAACATTCCTTATCAGTAGGTGACTTAGTCCTTTATGAGAATCAGCGCAATGTGAATGCCTTACCTGCAGAAAAGATAAAATTTAGTCCTAATTGGCTTGGACCATATATCGTTATTGAGGATTATGGATCAGGTGCTTACAAAATAGCGGATGTAGACGGTACGCCTCTTAAAGAACCTATCAATGCTATGCACTTGCGTAGATATCATGCTTAATTCTTCATTTCTTATCTATCTTCTTTTTCAATTCTTCAACATTGGATAATATGTTAGTATCTCTTAATTAAAGCAAAATAGAATTAAATGTTATGATGTTTAATCTATATTGCTTCGTTCCTGACAAGCGTGCCTTCTTACTTTATAGTTTGTCTTGAATTCATTTATGTAAATTGTAAAAGATTTACATTTTCATTATGCTAGCATATTATACAGTGTCTTTATGTGTTAAGTAGAATCGTATCATGTCGTGTTTAAGTTCAAAATTAAATCACATTAGTTATATGATTCTTAGACTTAATGCATATTTCTTCCTTATCATCAATGTAGTACTTGATACGATTCTTACTTTATAGTTTGTCTTGAATTCATTTATGTAAATTGTAAAAGATTTACATTTTCATTATGCTAGCATATTATACAGTGTCTTTATGTGTTAAGTAGAATCGTATCATCTCGTGTTTAAGTTCAAAATTAAATCACATTAGTTATATGATTCTTAGAATTAATGCATATTTCTTCCTTATCATCAATGTAGTACTTGATTAAAATTTTAATTAAGTCACACATGTATCAATTTAATCATGGAGCATTGAGAAATCAATCACATGGCAATTAAATTCTAAACATACATGTACATTTACCAAATGTATTAGATTTAATCAAAACAAAATATACATTGTTTTAAGCATTAAAGATAACACATTTGAGACAAAAGAGAAGCATGTATATATACATATATATGTGTGGATTGTATACAAATATAGGTCACTGTATATCCAAAATGTGACCTCTCTTCTACATCATAAAATCATCTCCTATCCCTAGGGCTAGTGGCTGGAGAGTGTCGACTGGATGCTCCCTCCTGGTCTGGCCGTGAAGGTGGACCCATGGGTGTGTAGCGCGATACAGATCGTGAGTGACTCTGAGAGGAACTCCTACGATCCCTATCCATAAGGATCACGCGATAGGTGGTAGCCTCGGTCTGAGCCGCTGCTAGATCTCGCCGCGCCTGCTGGAGGTCCTCTGATAGGACTCTCTCTCTCTCCCTCCATATATCTACCTGTACTTGGAATGGGAAAAACAAATCCTCATGCCAACCCGCGTTCCCCTGAGGCCGATAGGCAATCTGTGAGGAACTGGGGATCTGTGCTATCATGGAAATGTCTGTCATTGCCTGCTGAATCAGGGAACGTCATTCTTGCACATTAGCTGTGGTAGTAGGACAGATTTTTTGTTAGTACCATTCTATATCCTCAAAAACATTAATCAATCAATATAAACCTACTATACCTGGATCTCCCTCGCACCAGTAGGGATCATGATATGGTAGCATCTGTGCCTGGGAACCGCTAGGCTCCCCTCGCTCGAATAATCTATCCATGATGGGTGTAGGCTGGACGGTACTAGGGACAGGTCTCCATATTGCCTCATGTTCCCCCTGTTAGGGAATAAGAGGTGGATCCAGAGCTATGGTATCGTCTCCTGAATGGTGGGGAGCTGCATCTGACTCCTCCTCATCATCTCTATCCTCCTCCTCGTCGTCCTCCTCCTCATCCTCATCCTCGTCCTCATCCGCATCATCACCTGCATCCTCCTCGTTCTCCTCTCTATCCTCCTCCTCCTCCTCCTCCTCCTCCTCGGCACTGGGCTGATCGCCTGTAGGTGGATCAGGATCTCCCACCTCCTCATGACCCTCTCCCTCCTCTGGCTCCTCTGACCTGGATCCCTCGTCCTCATCTCGGTCTCCATGTCTCCATGGGCCTGGATAGCCTGTCGGATGATCTGGTGGAAAGATAGGACCTGGATATGCTCTCATAAACCATGAGACGTACCTCCACTGTGCTCCAGGCTCTGCTGAATAATCAGTGACTACATTCTGATCAGATCCCTCTAAGTTTGTCGTCTCAATGTCATCTACCGTCGGTCTCGCTACTGCTCTAGGTCTGGGAAGGACCCGTGAGTGTCGAGTATAGATGGGCACATCGGCTAGAACACACTGCTCTAGCCCGAACTGCCTCCATACTCGATCAAAGTAGAATGGGACTATGATGTGTGGATATCGTCCCTGCAGTAGGCGGTTCCTCTGTAGACATGCTAACTGTCTCTCCATACCATCCCATCTGTGCATCCGTAGGTAAGGTCTCCACACTGTCACCTCGGCTGTCAGTCTGTCAAAAATCACTCTCCAATATAACAAATCTCCAAATCTCCACTCGCTGGTAAGTGGATAAGAGAACACCCTAGGTCGCTCGCTCGCTCGCTGTACTCAGCGGAAAGCCGACGGGCCTGGTGCATGTGAAGTGCTCTAAAATCCACACTTGCAGAAGTGTGCATGTCATCAAACTGAACCCCTGTCCGAATACATAATCCTCAAGGTCGTGATAGAGATGTGCAAGCATACTCCAACCCCAAGCATACACTCTCCTGTGTCTCTCCATCGCTCTGATACACCATGTGAGGCCCCCATGCATATGTGTCCCTCGCCCATTAGGGCAGACGGCTAGTGCTATGATGGCTATCATAAGCCGTCTCAGAAGGGGTACCTCCCCTGTAGGGTGTAAGAGCCAGCTGACCATGATGCGACCTCTCGTCTCGCTCGACATGACTCTCCCTATGCAATACACCTGCTCTCTCTGATGATCCTCCGCTGACCGATCGGTCGCGTATGTAACAGTCGCTCCTCTGATAGGAAGGCGAAGTATACGGTACACATCCTCGAGTGTGACTGTCAGCTCTCCTACTGGAAGGTGAAAAGTGCATGTGTCAAGATCCCATCGCTCCATCAATGCCATCAGCATCGCAGGATGGAACCGAATGGCCGGCATGAGGATCACTTACCACAATCCCACAATCGATAGTGTGTCTCTCTCTGACTGAGTCAGCCGCGGAATCTGATCTCGCAAACTGCGAAGAATATGTCCCGCTGTATGCTCTCTCATGTACGGGAGACCCTGCAACACAAAAACATGACCGTAATCAGTACTTGATCATCAAAAACACTAATGCAAATTGTTGCACATCGTATGCTAGCCCTGAAACCCCTCGCCAGGCCCTGATTGGGGACCATGGCGCCCTGATAGGGACCATGGTGCCCTGTCAGGGACCATGGCGCCCTGGGGGGACCAGGGCGCCCCACAGGGACCATGGCACCCTGGGTGGGCCCCGGTCAGCCTTCAAGGCCCGCATACAATCACGAAAAAGTCAAACATGCGAAAAATCAAAATTCAAACGTTCAATCAACTCACCTCGTCCAGTGGCTCGTCGTCGATCACGGCCTGGCGTAGGATCTTGATCCTCGTGGGATGCTTCGGTCGTCGTGAAGGCATGATGATGGCTATGTGGGCTCCGCTGCACTGAATAGTATTCTGAAATAGACAAAGTGACAAATGTAAGTGTCACTTTCGAAGTATATACTCTCGTTTGTTTATTCTTACTTTTTGAAACCCTAATTTTCCTCTATCATTCATTTTATCATAACTTGAGTTTGGGAGATGCGATTTTCGAGCCGTTTGTTGCGTTGGAATCGTATTTTCATTCCCCTACTCTTGGGATGTTCCAAAAAGTGCTCTGATGAAGCCTATTTAGTGAACACCCCTCATCAATACTCTCTTACACAATTTGTCGCAAGTAAACATGCTACCCTGTTTCACCTCCCTAATAAGCAAGTCGAAACAGGGGGGGGCATATAGCTACTCATAGATTTCATCACTTTCCTTAGTAAGCATTAGGTGATTTTGTGATCTAACGTGTGTTTTGTAGGGTGCGGTTCCTAACTGTGTACTGCAGATACCGCTGGGGGCTTCGTCCGACAACTTATGGATATATCCTTTTTCAAATAATGTTTACTTTTCTGTACTTTAGCTTGCATATGCACGTAGTACTCATATGACCGCTAAAGTGGGGGCTAAATGTAGCATCGTAAATTGTACGCACTCGCTAGGGTGGTACAATTTCACACCTAATTTAGCACCCGCCTTAGTGCATTTTGCATTTTGCATTGCATTTCTCCTTTAGCACTTAATTAATCAAATTAATTAGGTCTAAGGTCCTATTTCATCATTCTCTACATTATAAAGTTGGGCCCTTTCACTAAAGCACGCCCTTTGCATTTTATTCCTCCAATACATCACTCAATCAAAAACCCTAATTAAGTCCTATTACGAACTTAGGGGCTTGGTTTCGGGGTCAAAACATCTCGAAATCACCTGTAACTTCAGGATTCTCTCTAAAATCATCATATCCGACGGCCCTGAAAATTTGGTGAAAAGTTGTCGAGACCGTGGCGCCCGGAATGCACATGGTCCCGGACATTTTTCCTGAAATTTTAGGAGCACGATCCAATCATAAAATAAAGCTTAACCCCAAGAAATTGGCGGGATATTCAATCTCTAGGTCGGCCAAAATACGAATTTACGATCTAGGGTTTCCTACATAAGAGCTCTCTTTCTTCATTTGAAGGGATCCGGATTTTTGGTTTTCAGGAACTTCATATACAACGAAAGAGCAGATCTTTGAGGACTTCAACAACATTCAACATCCTTCTATCAAGCATCTATCAAATTTATTCATCCACTTAGGGCTTGGAAGACATTGAAGAACAATAGAAGATTACCGACTGAAGATTGGCTTGTACTCCTCCCTTGAGAGTTGGGTATGATTTCATGTTGTTTTCATGTCTTTGCATAAGCTTTGATACATCATTTATTTGTTCTTTAGATCACTTTGCATCTTGATTTGGAGCATTTACATTATCATTTACAAGCAATTAGGGTTTACTTTCTAGGTTGCCTCTATTGATAATAATTCTAAAAGTACCTACATGAGTCACCCTTCTATATAATTAGATATACACTCTAATCTTTGTTAAACTTAAAAGTGATGAAATTTCACATGGGACTCCATCATTCCTTAGTTATTTATTATGTATACCATCATGTGTTCCCTTTACGGTTGGAACAAAGTTATCTATTTTAGATTGTCTTACATCCCCATCAGAGATGGAAGACATGAGAAGAGTGTCTTAATAGAGTGCAATTGGAAGTTTGATGTATGTTATGGTCTGCACTAGACCAAACATTGCCCAAGAAGTGGGAGTTCTTGCCAGATATATGTATAATTATGGTATAGTTCATTGGGATGCAGTTAAAAGAGTCTTCAAATATTTGAAGTGTACCTCAGAGTTTTCTTTATGTTATCATGGTAATTTAATAGGAGACATAATTTACCTTGATATTCATGGTTATGTGGATTTAGACTAGGCAAGCGATGTAGATAGTAGAAGATCTACCAATGCTTATGCGTTTACTTTACTTGGTGGTGCAATTAGTTGGACGAGGAAGCGATGGGATGTGGTTTCTTTATCTACTACTAAAGTAGAGTATATGGAAGCTACTAATTCTTGTAAAGAAGCCATTTGGATTAAGACACTATGTTCAGATATTGAAATAAAACAAGATGTTATGACAGTTAGAGCATGATTTGCCTGGCTAAGAACCCAACATTCCATGTTACGACCAACCACATTGATGTTTAGTTTCATTTTCTCAGAGATATGGTTGAGGATGGTAGGGTGAAGCTAGTTAAGGTAGATACTTTGATGAATGTTGCAAATTCTTCAACTAAGGTTGTGAGCATAAAGAAGTTCAAATGTTGTTCTAAGTCTATGGATCTCTCAACCACTAGTGATTAAACACTGATGTTCGAACCCCTCTCGTCGCTCTTGCAAGGTGTTTGACAAGTGGGAGATTTGTTATAAAAATGATGTCTCAACCTTTTAATAATAATTTAAATTGTATTATTGTGTTTAGAGTGCTGAATATTGTGCTAGTGCTTAGATGGCTGAAAAAAACACAATTGTTTAAGTGTGTTTAGAGTGTTGGATAAGGAATGCTCATTTTTTCCTACTAATGCATTCTATGTGTTGCAAACGTGCTTCTAGAATGCTCAACATTTGGTCAAGCCATATTTTATGTATAACTTATCATGGTAAATCCTGACCATTTATTATTAGGTCATTTATCTAATAGTGGATATTATGTATACTTTGCTTGCCTTAGAAGGCAACCCTATATTATAAGGGCATTATATATTATGGCTATGTAGTGTGATGTATTATCAAAGTCTAATAGATGTTGAGTTACCTCTACATTTCCATTGGTGATGCTCCTATGAGAATCTTTCTCTACAAGTATATTATAATTTGTTGTTAGTTTCTTAATAATGTATTGGGCTGATTTTGGGGTGTGCGGTTTTTCTCCCAAAAGGGTTTTCTCCACTTAAATCACTATGTTGTTGTATGCATGCTATTTATGTTTAATTTTGTTAAGTTCCTATAACTATTGTAAAGATATGTGAAAGTTTTTGCATTACCCTCATCTCAAGGTTAGTGTAGGAAGTTGTTTTGATACTTAACTTCTTTACAGGTGCATGGTGGATCACTTGAGTGATCAAGTAGATCCTAAAGGTAAGAATATTAGAATGTTTAGATATTGGAGGAAAACTGAGAGAGGAGGGGTGAATCAGTTTTCCACAAGTTGAACAATTAAAGTAGATTATAAACCATTTACCGGAGCACAGTATAAGCAATACAATGAAAGATAAAGCATGAAAGCACAAAACACACAACACCAATATTTTTGACGTGGAAAACCTGGTAAAGGGAAAAACCACAGTGGGAAACCCTACCCACAATCAAATAATACTTCTGCACTAGTATGTGAAATGATTACAATGGGGATTGCACTTGTAATTAGGCCAACCGACTAGAGCTCACTACTCATCACAAAAGGAAGTCTCACTAACTTACATAAACATCGGACTACAATCTGAAGAAAATGAACTATGAAAATAGCATCTCCTAATTCTTGATACAGTTTCGATTAAGCACAGATGTCTGCCTTGCAATACCAAAACCTTCACAACCTTTGTTGAATGATCTAACCTTGTTCGCACATAAGCCTTTCTTTGATAATGTAAGCCTTTCTTTGATAATGTAGACAGAACCATACTAATACCCAAATTACATCAATGAGATGCCTATAAATACAAATCATCAACCTTGATAACAAGGTCGGCTAAACCGTAAACCCACAAACCCATAATTACAAAAATAACATCACACGATACCATTGGACCAATATTATGATTTACATTACATAGCATGGACCTAATTCAAATTTGCAAACAGTTACATCTGTCAAAAATCACGCTAAGACCAATATTCACACGTTTCACCAATCGGTAGAAATCCTTAGTAAAATAACACAGAAGAACCAACTAGATTCAAATAGGACCACCAAATCATCATGCCAACCAATACAAAGCCACCAAATAATTAGAAAATGATCAAGAAACACCTTCAGAGTGTTAGGAACCAATATAGTAAGTTGGACCAAAATCACTTAACCATTTCAACAAATATCACCAACCGGTAAAGCTAACTGGTACAAAGAAATATTAATCGGTAAACCAGAACATAAGCAATAGCTTTCAGAGCACCAAATAATGAACCAACTGAATATGAAAAGCATATAATGATCCTAAATAATCATTCAAAACTAAATCTGATCATACCAGATTAGAATCTCTGATAAACTCAACCAAAACCAAGTCCAACCGGTACCAGGAACCAACCGAGAAAGAACCTTGTCCAACCATAGTACAGTGTTGACATAGCATAAAGGTGAAAATATACAAGTTTGAAAAACTCCTAAAATCACCGAAGTTCAACTAAGGTAAATGGCGAAAATATCGAAACGTTGCAAAAAGCTCTAAAACGCTGAAATTTGATATAAGGAGGTAAAATGTCAAAGTTTTAAAAAGTTTGCGAAGAAATCAAAAACCTTGAGGTTCACCAATAAAGCGTAAAATATCAAAAGCTTGCAAAAGGATCATAAACCCCCAATTTTCGCTAAAAGAAGGTAAATTGCGAAAAAGTATCAAAGTATGCGAAGAAGGCAGAATCACCGAAGTTCGCCAATGAAGGAGGTTGAAAATGTTAAAGTGTAAAACTTTGAAAAGGTCACGATATCGCCAAACTTTGGCAACATAAAGGGAAATTGTGAAGTTTCAAAGCTTGCAAAATAAGCCATAAGCCTGAAATTCGCACAGAGAGAAAATCGCGAAGTGTTGAAATTTTGCAAAAGACCCGAAATCATCGAACTTCGGCCTAAAGCATAAAATCGCGAACCTTTTTAATCTTGCAAAGAGGCCACAACATCCCATTTTCGGCGACGGAAAGAAAATCGTGAACTTTTAAAAATCAAATAAAATAAAAGTTTGCAAAGGCTCATATATCGCTGAAATTCAATTAAGGATAAATTGCGAAAGGGTATTAAAGTTTGCAAGAGGCCACATACCCCGAAGTTTTGCACCAAAGTAAATCGCGGAGCCTCCCCAACTTTGGTGTAGAATAAGATAGAGGGTTAAGTGTTTGGATGACAACACAGTCACTATTTCCAATAATCTCCCCCTTTGGCATTGATGGCAACACTAAATCTGAAAAACATCCAAGTGTTAGGATAGTCGGTGAACAACTGAGAGGGGGGGGGGTGAATAAGTTGTTAACATATTATAACTTTTAATCCACAATATAACCTTAAACAAATCAAGTATCGGTAAAGCACAAATGTCAGTATGGAAAGATACCGGTAAACAATACAACTTAAAAATCAACCAGATAATCAATGCAAAGTGACCATACCACATAACACCATGATTTGTATGTAGAAAACCCGAAAAGGGAAAAACCACGGTGGGAAGCCTACCCACAGTCAGATGATACTTTTGTAAAAAGTATGTGTTACAAGAGGGGCTTGCACTTGCAGGAAGGCACACTACCTAGAGCATACTGCTCATTACAAAAGAGTCTCACTAACTACAGAGAGGCTTAAAACCATCTCAAGATAAATGGACAACAATCCAATAAAGTGAACTGCTAGAAATAACATCTACCATGCCTGATTACAGTCCTGGTTAAGCTTAGTACCGGAGGACTAAATCCTCTTCTGAATCTAATTCGATCACCAATGATCGATCAAATCCTCTGCCTGAATGATATTACAATATTTGCACATTACATTCCTTGACCATGACCTTTCCAATAACCATGATACTTTACAAAGAGTTTCTACCTCTTATTTATACAAACCCTAAGACCTAAACTGATTAGGTCAGCCACCTAAAGATATTACAATAAGATCATTACATAATTCCATTTACAATGATATGCCATGTCGACTTAAGACCAAAACAATAATAACAAATCCATAAATCATCTTGAATCATGCCCGTAACATGTAGAGTACACGTTAGCATGATATCGGTCCATAACCTAGATAGGTACCAGACCTATTATGGGTCCACCATGCTAAAGCAATGTCTTCAAGCAGTTGAAGCACGATCAAAGAACATCTTCAACATCTTGAAATCCATGAAGAAGCTGCACCAACACCAATCATGCATCCTATCACAATTCCTCAATGAAAAGTTTGCTGGTAAATCCTTAAACTAGTGTCGGTAAGGGTTTACCAGAGTGTATGATAGCATTTGATTACCAAGACAATACCAACTGACCAAAACATGCTCATAGAGCATCTTTACTGATCCAATCATGCCAGAAGTGTCCAACAGATAGTGTCTTTTGTCGGTAACACTAGATCTTCTATCGGTAACAAAAACTTGTCTGTCGACAACCAACCATAACAGCTAGTGTTGACATCAATGACAAAACATCAATGCAACACATAATCAATTAATCCATAATGCCAACAATATATCCCTTTGGAATTGATGGAAATACTAGATGTGAAAAACATCTAAGTACCAAGAAATGCCAAACAAGTCTCCCCTGTGGAAGACAACCAACAATCAATAGCTCTCCCCCTATGAATGATCTCTTTGTAAGGTTCTGAATGATTTTTTACATTACTATCACTCCCCCTTTGACATCAATGCCATAAATATGACAAAAATATCAAAGAAATGATATAAACCTCTGAATCTCAAAGCTGACTACTCCCCTTGAGTAGTAGCACCACTCATCAGTGTCGGAATGAATAATGTCTCTGATAATACATGCCAAACTGATGACAAAATTCATCAATCAAGTCTCTGGCAGAGGGGCAGAAACCCCTAACCTGTCTCTCAAAGACTCAAATGATTCCTTAGACATCGGTTTAGTGAATATGTCTACAATTTGTTCTTTAGTGTTCACATAAACCAATTTGTCTTCCTTTGCTTCATCCTTGTCCTTCATAAAGTTATACTTTATTGAAATGTTCTTAATCAAAGAGTGAAATACCGGATTCTTGGACATGTCAATAGCTGCATAGTTATCACAGTGGATAACTACCAGTTCACTACAATTTACCTTGATATCCTTCAACATTTGTTTCATCCACAAGACTTGAGTGCAATTAGTTGCTGCTACAACATACTCAGCTTCTGCAGTAGATAAAGAAATGCATAATTATTTTTTGCTAATCCATGAAACTAGTTTCTTTCCAAGAAAGAAAGTTCCACCATAAGTACTTTTCCTGTCATCAATATCACCTGCCCAATCTGAGTCAGTATATGCACATAAAGTGAAATCATCATTTCTGGAATACCATAAACCATATTTTGTTGTTCCTTGCAAATATTAGAATATCCTCTTTACTGTACATTCATGATTTTCTTTAGGATTACTTTGATATCTTGAAACAATACTTATCACATTCATAATATCAGGTCTAGTCCGAGTTAGATATAACAGACCACCAATCATAGACTTTGTAGATGGAGGAAATGGATTGAATACAAGACTCAATCTTCCAACACCCAATAATGAAGTACCTGCAAAACACACACATGCAAATGCAAATATCTAAGCTAAAACACACATGCATGCAACATAAATTCACTCCATTGCATTCCTATTCCTCAAGATTTCACATTTAATCTATATTTTCTCTCAAAAGCACTTATGCAAAAAGCTATGAGGAAATGGAGATTTGAGAATGCAAAGATAGCAGATAAAATGTCAAGATAATGGGATGCAAACTGACATAAGTTCGACACATAAAGATGAGATGCTCAAATAAGAGAGAGGGGCTTGTTTAAATACATTTTCTCTAGGAGAGTTCATGTTGTGGGATGAATATGGGATAATGCAAGATGAGTGGTATAGGGAAGAAGAGTGGTAAATGGGAAATGGTAAGTGGTAAGAGGGGATACTAAAGGAGTTTTATTAAATAAATAGAGAAATGTATATAAGGTGAATGCATGAAAGCGTATAAATGAATATGATAAATGTTTTATTTTATAGATTTAATGGATAAATGATGACATATCAATAATATTATAATGAAAGATGGAGATTATGAATAATGAATTATGGAGAAATAACAATGTAATAATAAGGACTCGCCCGATGTTCGGAGAAATTTGAAATTAAATGAGGACAAATTAATGGAAATTTTTATGTGTCTACATTTTGCCCCTCTTTGAGACAATGCAGCCTATCACGTTGTTTCAAAGAAAAATGATCAATTGATATATGCCCTAGAGGTGTCCTGGTAAGGATGATGATGATTGATTGATTATGCCCCCTCGAGAGATTGATCAAACAGATTGATGGAGATTGGTCTCTCAATAGATTGCGAGAGAGAAGATTGGATGATTGATATTGCACAAGTGATTAGACTGAGATGTTTATTTGATGGAAATGCACAGTTGATGAGGCATACCTGAACAATTGATGGAAATGAACAGTATAGCCAGGTTGATAAGCTGATAGGGATTGATGCAAGTGCAAGGTAAGGTAATCCAATGATTGATTGATTGATTGACTCAAGGGGCATTGAGATTGCAAGAAGAAAGTTGGTTGATAGAGAGAGTAAAGATTCAAAGACATTGCATTAGTTGGATAAAGTGTTTGATCGATCTCACTACAATAAGAGGAATGAAGAAGATGATGAAAAAGATAGATGAAAAGGAGGATGAGAAGAGAAAAGTGATGGAAAAAAGGAATGAGTGATGAGAAAGAGGATATGAAAGGTGATGAGAATTCTTGTGCTTTTTAAGTGCTTGTATCATCATCGAGCTTATTATAGGAAAAGGCAAAAATTTCATCTAGATATGAATTAGACCCAAATGAATCAGTCACTCCAATTGCGAGAAAGTAAACATATCGAACAGTGAAGGAATGCCTCAGTGTGTATCAGACCAATATGTCCTCGATGATCTTAAGCGATCATGTCCTAGGACGTGCCATCATATTCCTAAGGAACATCCCGCAAGTAGCAAACAAGTGAACATGCCCCATCCTCGCCTTTCTAGTCAGAGACATCGTGGAAAAGCTAAAAGACATGTCACCAAAAAGGAAAATCGGAAACAATCAAGAGAAAATAAGCAAACAATATGTTTCATGTCGAATGATTTTTTTTGTTCATAGTTGATGGGTTTGGGTGTATAAGTTGATCAGATGTTGTTCTGTTTGCTCAATTTAAGTCTCGTCCCATCATGAGTCCGTTGAAGTTCCAAAGCTGCATGCGTGTCCGAAGTATTTGTGTCATTGCAATGTTTATTGCATGGTTTTGGATTTTTATGATTTTTAGGCTTTTTATGAATGTTTTAATTTTTAGGGTTTTTTCAAGATATTTTATAATTTTTATGGTTTTTTAAGGACATTTTCTGATTTTTAAGATTTTTTCAGGACCTTTTATGATTTTAAAGATTTTTTCGGGACCTTTTATGAATTTAAAGATTTTTTCAGGACCTTTTATGATTTTAAAGATTTTTTCAGGACCTTTTATGATTTTTAAGATTTTTCCAGGACATTTAATGATTTTTAAGATTTTTTCAGGACATTTTATGATTTTTAGGGTTTTTTCTAGACATTTAACAATTTTTAATGAGTTTTTTTTAGGACATTTTATGATTTTAAAGATTTTTTCAAGACATTTTAGAAGATAGTTCCTCCGACCGTGAGACGTTGACTATCCCAACCCATTCCTAAGGTTAAGAAGATGCCCCAATGAGGGATAAGACTAGCGTAGTATGCATGAGAAGCATTGTGTGCAGGGTATGCAAACAATCCACAAGCTATGGTGGGGGGGGGGGGAGGGAAGGCTATCATGGAATGAGAGAGCATATATGGATAAGGCATTGATCAAGTAGAGTACTGAAGGAAAGGGGAGCCATATCTTTACACATGATGCCGGTTGCCCGGTTTTCACCATGGTACTTGCCCAAGGCGCCTGTTTGTCAAGTTTTCACCAATGGACAAACTTATTTTTCTTTACTTTATTTTTTTGTTTTTTGTATTTTTTCAAGATCTTTTTCTCATTTTTTTGTATTTTTTCAAGATCTTTTAAAGAAAATTTTCTGAAATACTCAAGCATATAATCTACAAAGGTGAATGCTATTGATTGAATCTTCAAGCGGTTCACCCTCGAGAGTTGCTAGTTGATATGCTCCTGATCCATACACAACAGTGATAATATATGGACAAAGCCAATTAGGTTCAAACTTGCCTCTTTTCTCTCTGTCTTGTTGGTTCTTTGGATTTTCTTTAAGGACAAGATCACCAACCTCAAATGTGCGAGATCTGACTTTGTGATTGTAACTTCTACACATGCGTTGTTGATATGCTCTGAGGTGATCAAAAGAAGTTTGTCTTCTTTCATCCAACAATTCCAAGTCATGCAAGTGGGAGAATCTGTTATCTTCATCACTGATCAGGTTACGCAAAGAGACCTGTAGGGAAGGTATCTTGACCTCAATGGGAAATATAGCTTTAGAACCATAAACAAGGGAGTATGGAGTGGAACTTGTGGGAGTGCGGACACTTGTGCGGTAAGCCCACAAGGCAGGGTTCAATTGGATATGCCAATCACGACTAGCTTCATTGACCGTCTTTTTGAGGATTCTAAGGATGTTTTTGTTAGAGGCCTCAGCCTGGCCATTACCTTGAGGATAGTACAGTGTGGAGAAATGGTGCTGTATATGAAATTTCTCACAAAGCTCACAGACATCTTGGTTCTTGAAGGGACGATCATTATCAGTAATGATGGAAAGGGGGACACCATACCGACATATGATGTAATTCAAAATAAATGTGGCAATTTGTTTTCCAGTGATATGGGTAAGATGAATGACTATAATCCATTTTGTGAAATATTCAGTAGCAGTATGATGAATTTATGCCCATTGCATGAGGGTGGATGGATTTTGCCCACGAGGTTGAGTCCACACTAAAAAAAAGGCCAAGATGTAATAAGCGGTTGTAATTCCTGTGCCGGTGCATGTATCAAGTCTCCATGTATTTGGCATTGCTTGCATTTCTTAACAAACTGATAAGAATCCTTCTCCATAGGAGGCTAGTAATAACCAGTACGCAAGAGTTTCTTAGCTAGGGTAGGACCACTCGAATGCACCCCACATATACCTTCGTGCACCTCTCGCAAGGTAGTGTTGGCTTCGTCATGCTCAAGACATCTAAGTAAGGTACCATCAAGACCCCGACGATATAGGGTGTCAGCTAAAATGGCATAACAAGCGGCTTGATGAATAAAATTTTTTTGGGCTTTGTTGGATAGATCAGGAGGTAAGGTATTATCATGTAAGTAGGCATAAATATATCCATACTACTGGGAATTGGGACCAATGATGAGACATATCATTTCAAATTGTGGTACATTGTAGGCAAGCTCCAAAAGCGGTTCAACCAAGAACTCACAGTATTCAACATTACTTGGCATTATTACAAGGGAGGCGATTGTAGCCATTGCATCTGTTGCTCTATTATTGTCTCGAGGAATTTTCTTAAATGTGATTGTGGTAAAGTAAGCCTTGAAATTGTCCACCATTCTCTTGTATGACATAAGTTTTTCATCCTTTGTCTTATAATCATCATTAACCTGTCTGATCACTAACTGGGAATCACCAAAAACACACAAATCTAAGATTTTCCATTGTACAACCATACGGAGCCCAGAAAGTAATGCTTCATATTTTGCAGTATTGTTGTTACAAGGAAACTGTATTTTATAAGCCTTTGGTATGCAATCCCCTTGCAGTGTGACGAAGAGGATTCTAGCGCTAGAGCCACCATGTGTCAAGGAACCATCAAAATATAAAGTCCAAAGGTTTGAAGATTCCATGTTAAAGATTGACTCATTAGGTAACTCTATAACAAGTGGATGATCATCTATGACAGGAGCATCAACAAGTTGATCGGCTATATCTTGTCCTTTGATTAATTTTCTTTCTACATACTCAATGTCAAACTCGCTAAGAATCATGACCCATTTAGCCAGTCGTCCTGTAAGAGTTGCTTTACTCAAAAGATATTTAAGTAGATCAATTTTTGCAATGAGCTTTGTTTGGTGTGTAAGCATGTAATGTCGTAGTTTCTCTGAGGCAAAAACTACAACAAGACACACTCTCTCAATAGTACTATACTTAAGCTCATATCCCACTAGGGTACAACTGATGTAATATATTGCATGTTCTTTTCCTTCAGAGTCATGTTGAGCCAAAAGTGCCCCCAGTGTTGTAGCAGTTGTAGATATATACAGTAGTAGAGGCTTGTCATCTGTAGGAGGTACTAACACTGGTGATGACATTAGGTATTCTTTGATTTGTTGAAAATCTTGTTCAAATTTGTCATCCCAGTTGAATGAAACATTTTTATGTAGCAGGTGCTGAAATGGTTGACACTTATCTGCCAGTTGTTCTATAAAACAACAGATAGATTGGAGTTTCCCTTGCAAAGATCTCAACCAACGGATATTCCTCGGTGGTGGCATCTCAAGTATGGCTTTTAATTTTTCAGGATCAGCTTCAATTCCCTTAGATGATACAATGTATCCAAGGAGTTTCCTAGAGGTTACCCCAAAGACAAATTTCTTTGGATTGAATCAGACTTTATATTTTTCCAACCTTGTAAATATTTTATCCATGATTTCTAAATGTCCCTCTTTGGTGTAAGATTTTCCAAGCAAGTCATCTACACAATCTTCAAAATATATATGCATCATGTCATGAAAGATAGTGGTCATTGCACATTGATAAGTAGCTCCAACATTCTTCAATCTGAAGGGCATGACATTCCAATAAAAAGTTCCCCAAGGACAAGTGAATGTTGTTTTGATCTGGGCTTTAGGAGCAATTTTGATCTGATTATAGCTTGAGAACCCATCCATGAGGGATAACATCTCGTGTCCTATTGTGGAATCCACTATTATGTCAATATTTGGAAGTGTGAAGTCATCTTTAGGACAAGCTTTATTTAAATCCCTAAAATCTGTGCAAACACAGACAATCCCATCAGGTTTTGAAACTGGTACCAAGTTTGAAATCCATTCAGTATAGTCAACAGGTCTTATAAATCCAGCATCTAACAACTTTTGTAATTTTGTCTTTACCAATAGTGCCACATGAGGATGCATTTTTCTCAATTTTTGTTTGACAGGTTTTGCCCTCTATGGTAAAGACAAGTGATGCATAACTAAATCAGGGTCAGTTCGGGCATGTTTGCATAAGACCATGCAAAATTAACCTATCTTTCCTTGTAAAACTAGATATGCTTTACTTTCTCTTTAGGGGTCAATGATTCTGCTACATGTATAATCTTTGGTTGCTCTTTTATGCCTAAGTTTGCCAGTACTGTCTTATCCACTAACATACATGACTTTTCATGGTATAATGCTAGGGGAAGTGTGTCAAGCCTTCCATCCTCAGGCACCTCAGAGAGGTTTTCACCTTTGGATATGTCCTTTATTTTTACTTTTTTGGGGTCTAATAGTGCCGCAAAGCGGTTTTTACTAGAAGACCTATTAATATTTTCCATAATTTTGCGACTCAAAGACTTGGCACCTTCTCCAAAGTAAGCCGCACTGTTGAGCTCTATGGTGAATCCAGCCTTATGATCTCCAAGGGGTAAATCACTTCGTGCTCCAAGAAAGTTTATGATTGCCTCGTCATTTTGAAAAACATCTAACTAGGGGTCTCCCTTGTGGTCCCAATCAATAAGTTGTGAGTGAAGAAGAGGTAAAGGATCATGATTAGGTTCAAAGTTATGGATAGGCTCAAGGGTACAAATAGAGTCATATTCATATATATCAATAAAATCGTTAGAATTATTGATGGTACCTTCCTCATTAGTCTGTGTTGCATTAGAAGACTCCCCTACCTCACTCGAGTTACCCTTAGTACTCAAGATCTTATCATTTTGTGTATCATACCCTAAACCAAGAACCTTACGTCCACCATCAGGTTTGATCGGTTCAAGTATACCTTGTTTGTTTAAACCAAAAGGGCTGTGACCATCATAGCCATATATTTTCATTATTTTCAATCCCTTTCCATATTGCTCAACTGGTATTTTAACTTCAGGTTCTGCAATTTGTGCTTTCTCTGTATCTTCATCTTTGTATAGCCATCTCAAGAGGTCCTCTTCTTCCATTTCATCATACAAAGCTCCCCATTTTCTAAAAATAGTAGGTTTACAGACTATAGTAGTGGTTCCTGATATGGTCTCAGTCATTTGTGGTTTTCCATAAGTGTGAGGGGACAAAGGTAGCTTTCCAATGCAGAGAGGACGACTCATAGAATACTCCCCTACTCCATGGTCTTTTACTTTTATTCTAATCTCAGCTTCGTTGGATTTGGAAGTGGATGCTTGTAAGGATTCGAGATCGATGTATGCTTATTAGGAATGATGGATTCAGTCTTAGAACTCAAATTGTTGCAATACATAAAAGGGTTTGGATCTCTTGGTATACTTACTTCAACACCATTGTATGAAAATTTAATAAATTGATGGTAGGTAGAAGGTACAGCTTGCATTGCATGGATCCAAGGCCTTCCAAGGAGAATGTTATAGGTCAATGGGAGATCAAGGACTTGAAAAACCACATCCTTCACCATTGGTCCCACTTTGATAGGCAATGTAACTGCCCCTTAGATGAGCATTCCTCTTCATCATATGCCTTTATTGTAATATTTTTCTTTGGATCAACTGCATTTTCATTAGATCCAAGTTCTCTATTCAATTTCAGAGTACAAATATTTAGACCTTCTCCTCTGTCTATCAGAACTCGCTTGATCTTAACTCTATGGACAAGGACTTCAATATGTAAAGGTGCATTATGGGGTTGTTGCATGGACAAGTCATCATTCTTGGTAAAAGTGAGGGTAGGAGGGGATGCAATATGTCCCACCATTGCTTGAAATTGATCTACATGTAGGTCTGTAGGCACAACAGTGGTAGCGAGCACTTTATCAAGGATGGATTTATGCTCAGGGGATAAGCGTAGCAACTCAAGTATAGAAATATGTGCAGACGTTTTCCCTAAATGCTTTATTAGGTTGTATTGTGAAGATGGTGTAGCAGGCTTAGAATTAGAGCCCTTAAGAATAAATGTACATTTGCGGGTGGTAACATTGCAATCAGTTTCTTTCCCCTTTATGATAAAAATATTCACATGATTATCAACCTCACTTACGTTGTTTATGGTACAGTCATATTTAGCATTGGTATAGTTCACACCATCACCAGATTTTGGGGCTTTCCCTTTATCCTGGTCATGCTTAGGGAAAGGATTTTTAAATATTTCATGATTAGAGTTACTGGAAGGAGTATGTCCATCAACCAAAATCTTTCCCTCATCAAGAAGATCTTGTATGACATGTCGGAGTTTATTATGAATGTTAGTCTTATGACCCTTGTGTCTGTGGTAGTTGTAAAAGTGATCATCATTCTACCATGGGGGTTTAACTTGAGGATTGTATTCCGTATCTCTGACAATGTTATAAGATTATTTTCAAGGAGTTCTTTCAATGCCAATTCAAGCGATTGTCCCAATGGTGTAAAATTTTGTTTAGGGAAGCTTCTTTGTTTTTCTTTTCCTTTGTCTAAGGATGAACCCTTAAGGTTGTAAACAGGTGATGATATTTTAGTATTTTTTGCATCAACAACTCCGTCATTAACCACATTCTTGTTCTTGGCCCTAAAGGGTGTTTTATGATTTTAACTTGATCCTTTGTAATCTTTATCATCGTTTATCTTTATAGTACCATCGTCAATAAGTGTTGTTTGATGCAGAATCCCATGTCTATGACCTCATCAAAGGTGTCTAAACACTTGGCGAAGTTCTCTTCCAATTTCCTTGTTTAAATTGCGACAAAAGAGGTCAATGAGTTGCTTATCGGGAATGTCATAAGGTTCTCTTTTGGTCAAATGTCTCCATCTTTGTAAAAATAATATGAATGATTCTCCTTGTCTTTGTTTTGTGTTGAAGAGGTCCATCATGGTCACCTCATGTTTGTAGTTGTAAGCATAGTGTGAGACAAATTTATCAGCCAATTCTTAAAAAAATTTGATAGTCAGAGGTAATCATGAGAACCATTCCATGGCACTTCCTCCAAGACTGTGAGAAAAGAGTCTCATGAGGTATGTTTCATCTACTGCAAATTCTAAGTTAGCGGTGCAAAATTCTCTCAAGTGATCTCTAGGGTCTCCATTTCCTCTATACTTATCCAATTTTTCTTTCCCAATGACTAAGAAAAGGTGGCATCAGAATAATCGGATCAAAAGGATAGGGACATATGTCCTCAATAGAAAACTTGTGTGACGATGCCTTCTTATTTTTGAGAGTGTCTATTTCTTATCTCAATGCTCTCAATTCACTCAAAATGGGATCATTGGTAGGCATAGGTATCATTTTTTTTGTAGATCTCTTGTATCCTGGTTGCAAGTAGAAAGGTCTATGATCTTTTATCCTCTCCTCATTGTTTGTCCTTGCAGGTCTAGACTCACTAACTCTCGGTTTGTCCTTAATTATGATAAATGATATGTCAAAATCAAGTGGCAATTTAATTCCCTCGTCAACAAGGGCTTTGAAGTATGCTTGTGGATCACGTTTAATCACCTCTTTAAGGAGTTTAGTAAATCTATGGTTGTGAAACGCTTCGTCAATAGTGGATTGAGTTATTTCTTCATCACTTGTTTCACTAGTTTCACTGGTCGCAACGCTAATGTGTTCTTATTCATCAAAATTAATAAGGTCATCTCCATCTTGAAATAGATGATTTTGAAACATTTTGATTCTCGAGTTAGGAGACATAAGCAATTGTTCTGATCTTTGACCTAGGACAATGTATGAGACTCTAGATGGAATGAAAAACCTAAAATGCAAAGGGGGAACTATATGATATGAGTGAAATTGGGATGCAACTAAGGATCAATGTAAAGATCCAATCTATGTGGTATGACTACTAAAGGATTGATGCAAAATGCAATCTATATGATAGGAAAGTGATGTGCAGCTAAACCCTAAATGGGATATGAGGATGTTTGATGCAAGGACTAAGGATGCTCTAGGTCTAAAAATATTTTTAATGTGGGGTTTGACTTATGCTATGATGGATAGACACAAGGATAGGTTATCAAAGAGAAGGTATGCTATGATAGGAGATAATGAACTCCGAGCAGATACCAACTCAAAGAAACTGATCGATTCCCTAACTCAAGGAAGATGCACCTCAAGTGATAAGGGGGATTGATGATCAAAATCTGATGTCAGACCTAAGATGAGAAATCCTAAGTGCAAGCAATATTTTTTGGTTTTGGATTTTTTATTTTTTTATTTTTTTGGATTTTGGTATGCAAATAATAATGAAATGCTTGGACCAATGATGAAATGATCTAAGGAACTTATGAAAGGTTTAAGGTTATGTCCTAAAGGAATGATGGAAGGCAATGCAAAGATCATGGGTATTATGCAAGGGTATAACCTAATGGTGGTATGCAAAGGTCTGATCTAAGGGTGACATGCAAGGACTAGGTATAATTAAATGAGATATGCAAGGATGAAAGGTGCAACTAGGTGAAGACTATGCAAGGACCTAAAAGGTATGGGAAGCTAGAATGATGTGGCTATGTGAGGACCTAAAAGATCAGAACTTCAAAAGTGATGTCTCAAGAGATATGAAATGATTATTTTGAGAACACAAGTTCAACATTTCAATGACAATGTTGTTTTGCAAGGTTTCAATTTCAAGTGTGGTGTTGATTGTGAAATGTTCTTGTTTGCTTGTGAACACACTCAGAAAACACGCCAGACAAAATGTTTGTTTGATTTTGCAATAAAAACACGTTCAAGCACAATCCTAAGGCTAGCTAGGACAATAGTTGTTGAATCTCACTTGGGGGGTTACCCCGAGGTATGCAATTCAGAGTGGATACTTAGATGGTTGACCCCACTGGCTCCACCCTCGACGCTCACTTCTCTAGGGCAGTCAAGCATTAGTCCCCACGAAAACTCCCTATGGCGAACTTTGTATCTCTACTAAGAACCGTAAGAATGTGAGCCGCTTTAGAGGCCCGACCTCCTGCGTCAACAACTAGAAGGATTTTGGCTTCTAACACAAAATGTATCTAGTAAGGGCATCCGATCGAGTGGCCATACATGTGGTGGTGTACGCTCTATTAAGGAAGGCTCCCAACCTATAAAGGTTGCGCTCTATAGGGTTTATGGGGAGACGTGTTGTCGGTATGAACTAATTAACACCCGTTGCTTGCAACTTTTGTCACAAACACATTTATTTATAGTGGTTCGAAAGAGCTTGGCTTTAGCCTGTTACCACTTCAGTCGTTCCCTCTCACCGAGCCTTAAGGGCTTCTCAGGAGGCAGACCCTCTAAAAGGTAAAACAGAAAAGAGCCTAATGCTCAATTCGAAATGTGATCTAAGCTAAAAACCAGACAATCAGTTTCAAATCACCATTTCTTCGACATGTGTCCTGCACCAAATGTCATTAGTAGTTTCAAAAGGTTATCTTCGACACACGAGATTGGATGCCATAGGAGTGAGTCTACACAAGCACACAAAGCAACAAAGATTAGTTCACAAAAAGAAATCAAAAAGTCCTGACACAAAAATAAACATTAGTCTAATTAACAAAAATTATATTTTTTTAATGTACTTAACAAAAATAAAAATCTAATCTAACAAATTAAAAATTTCTAGTTTTAATCTAAAATCAAAATCTAATCTAAATTAAAATTAATATCTATACTAATAAGAAAATTAAAACTAATCAAAAAAAATAAAAAAATAAAAATCTAATTAATTAAAAACTAATCTAAATAATAAAAGTTAAAAAATAATTAAAAAATAATAATCTAAGAAATTAAAAACTAAATCTAATCTAAATTTAAACTAACTTAAAAACTAATCTAGTTTAATTAAATAGCAAAAAAAACTAAATTTGATTAAAAGAAAATCTAAATCTAAATTAAAAAAAATTTGAAATCTAAAATCAAATTTAAACTAAACTAAATCTAAACATACTAAAATAAAAACTAAAGAAGCTAATCTAAAAGTTCTTTTAATGAAACTTTAAGTTAAAAAAAAAAACTTATTCCCACATAGCTCACGTGGGGTGTGAAATGGACCCACATGGACTATGGAACAGCTCACTTGGGCTGTAAAAACAACTCTACACAATCTTATGGGGGCAAAAAAGGATAAGTTGCAGGATATGCACTCAATGAAGTCACCAAAAAGTTTTTATTAGAAACCTTGAGGAAAATGCAGAAGGGGCGTTACAAAACCAGATTAAATGATCTGAAAAGTATTTTGTGCTTTGGAATTGTTTGAGCATGCATTCATGCAAATCGATAAGCCTAAACAAGGCATGGTTGATTGTGTGGAGAGAGTGCACAGGGAGGAATTTATATCATATTAGTGTTGGGAGTGAATGATCTCAACTTTTAGTGTGCACTCATTTGACGTGGTCAGCTTTATAAACGATGGCCAATAAATATAAGAATGTTATTGTTGGAGGGAATAGAGTATGTGGCTGTAGTCTAAGAACCTGTAAACAAAATATCAAAAACCCCTCAAATACAACTTGCAAAGAAGATATAAGAAATCTGCAAACCAAGATCTCGAAACCTCAATCAACTTGTAAAGAATATATCAAAACCTCCAGTCAGCTTGCAATGAAAAAAAAAAGTGAGAGATTTAAAATCTCTATCAAGTGAAAGCAAAACAATAAAAGGACAATGCATGTCCCACTGAGCGTGCCAATTGTAGATGGAGGAAATGGATTGAATACAAGACTCAATCTTCCAACATCTAACAATGAAGTACCTGTAAAACACACACATACATGCAACATAAATTCATTCCATTGCACTCCTATTCCTCAAGATTTCACATTTAATCTAAATTTGCTCTTAGAAGCACTTATGCAAAAAGCTATGAGGAAATGGAGATTTGAGAATGCAAAGATAACGGATAAGATGTCAAGATAGTGGGATGCAAACTGGCATAAGTTCGACACATAAAGATGAGATGCTCAAATAAGAGAGAGGGGCTTGTTTAAATAGATTTTCTCTGGACGAGTTCATGTTGTGGGATGAACATGGGATAATGCAAGATGAGTGGTATAGGGAAGAAGAGTGGTAAATGAGAAATGGAAAATGTTAAGTGGTAGGAGGGGGTATTAAAGGGGTTTTATTAAATAAATAGAGAAATGTATATAAGGTGAATGCATGAAGGCACTTGTTTAAATAGATTTTCTCTGGACGAGTTCATGTTGTGGGATGAACATGGGATAATGCAAGATGAGTGGTATAGGGAAGAAGAGTGGTAAATGAGAAATGGAAAATGTTAAGTGGTAGGAGGGGGTATTAAAGGGGTTTTATTAAATAAATAGAGAAATGTATATAAGGTGAATGCATGAAGGCGTATAAATGAATATGATAAATGTTTTATTTGATAGATTTAATAGATAAATGATGATATATCAATAATATTATAATGAAAGATGGAGAATATGAATAATGAATTATGGAGAAATAATAGTGTAATAATAAGGACTCACCCGATGTCCGGAGAAATTTGAAATTAAATGAGAACAAATTAATGGAAATTTTTATGTGTCTACAGACTTATACCTTGTCAGATTTACCGGTGTAGAAGTATCCTTGATAGATAGTTTCTCACTTGTAGCCATAGGAGTACTTACTGGTTTGGAATTCTCTATACCAAAATTTTTCAACAATTCCCTCAGATACTTTGTTTGACAGATAAAACTCCCTTTGTTAGTCTGAGTAATTTGCAAAACTAAGAAAAATTTCATCTCACCAATCATGGACATTTCAAATTCATTCTTCATGTTGTTAGCAAATTCCATGCACAATTTATCTCCTCCTCCAAAAATGATATCATCAACAAAAACTTCAATAATTAAAATATCATTATCAGTGATCTTATAATATAGATTACTATTAGCACTGTCTTTAGTAAAACCAAGCTTCAAAAGATATTTATCCAACCTTGCATACCAAGCTCTAGGAGCCTGTTTCAATCCATATAAAGCTTTCTTTAATATGCAAACCATATCTTTGTCATCTGTTAGTGAAAATCCATCAGGTTGCTCAATGTAAACTTCTTCCTCAAGCTCACCATTCAAAAATGCACATTTGACATCCATTTGATAAATCTTATAGTTCTTATAAGCTGCATAAGCAAGAAATAGTCTAACAACTTCAATTCTAGCTACAGGTGCAAATGTCTCACCATAATCAATTCCTTCCATTTGAGAATATCCTTTACAAACTAATTTGGCCTTATTTCTTATAACTTGACCATCCTCATTCAATTTATTTCTACAAACCCATTTAGTTCCAATAACATTCTTATTTTTAAGCCGAAAAACTAAAGACCAAGTTTCATTCTTCTCTATTTGATCTAATTCATCTTCCATAGCCTTTAACCAATGTTTATCCTTACAAGCTTCAATAACAGTTGCCGGTTCAACTTGAGAAATAAGAAATACCTCTTCATTTGCCAGTTTTCTTCTTGTCATAACTCCCTTGTTTCTATCTCCAATAATTTGATCTTCAGAATGATTTAATCTTACATACCTTGGTGTCTTTTGAACTTCAGGTTCATTGCTCTGATTACCAGTCACAGTTGAATTTTTTGATTGTGCTGGTGTAACTGGCTCAGCTTTCTGTACCAGTTGAGGCATTGCTAGTTCAGTTATGATCATTTCCATTGATGGTTCCCTGTCATATGATATAGAATGATTTATGTACTGTTCATCCACTTTCACATTAGCACTCCACAATTTTCTGCAATCTTTTGTTATAACATCTATATGCTTTGCTTTGAATTGAATAACCAAGAAATATCCCTTCATCACATCTAGGATCAAACTTTCCAATTGAATCATCTCTTTTGATATAGCATTTACTTCCAAAAATTCTGAAATACTTAACAGTAGGTGTATGTCCAAACCATAGTTCATAAGGGGTCTTACCAGTTTCACCTTTGATGTGAACTCTGTTGAATGTGTAGACTGTTGTACTCACTGCTTCTCTCCAATAGATATGAGGGAATTTGGCTTCCATCATCATAGATCTAGGTGCATCCAAAATGGTTCTGTTCTTTCTTTCAACTACTCCATTTTGCTGAGGAGTCCTAGGTGCAAATAGCCATCTCCTAATTCCATTTGTCTCACAATAACTGTTAAATTCATGAGAAGTGAATTCACCGCCATAATCTGATCTTAAACATTTGATTTTCAATCCAATTTTTGTTTCAACCTTCGCTTTAAAGATCTTGAATTTCTCAAAAGCTTTAGGCTTCTCCCTTAGAAAAGTCACCCACATCATTCTAGAATAGTCATCAATAATCAGCATGAAATACCTATCATTTTGAAAGCTTCTAGTCCTTGTTGGACCACATAAGTCAGTGTGAATCAAATCAAGTACATCACTAGATTTATCATGTATTCTCTTAAAAGAACTTCTGACTTGCTTACCCAATTGGCATTCCTTACATACCGGATTATGAGGCTTCATAATCTTAGGTATATCTGTAACTGCCTTAGTTGAACTGATCTTAACAATACAATCAAAATTCACATGACACAACCTCCTATGCCATAGCCAACTCTCATCAATATGAGCAATCAAACATGTCTTATTACCAATGTTCAAGTGAAAGATATTACTTCCTGTTTGAATATCGGTTGCAATCTCCAAACCAATCTTGTTAATGATTTTGCATTTTCTATCTTTAAACTGAACTTGAAAACCCTTATCAACTAATTGACCAACACTCAAAAGATTATGACTTAAACCTTCTACATAATAGACATTATCAGTGTTATGCTTGTCATCCAAAGAAATAATACCTCTACCTTTGATCATATATGCCTTGTCATCTCCAAATCTGACTTGACTGCCATTGTATTCTTGCAGGGAGAAAAGTTTCCTTTTATCTCCAGTCATATGATGTGAGCATCCACTATCAATTACCTATTCATCCTTATCTTCAACTTTTGCTGCCAGGGCCTTTTTTTCATTCTTGATAGCCGGTTCTAGTTCATTTTCCTTCAAAGCATAGAACACCCATTCCTTTCCATTTCAAGATCCACTAGCAGAGTCTTCTACCGATTCATCTTCAAAGTCATCAATTACTCCTTCCTCATCTGCTATGTAGCATTGTTTACTTTTCTTGAATCTATATCTGTTTGGGTTAGGTTTAATAGATTTCTTAATTCTTTCCTGAAACCTTGCATTCCTTTCAGGACATCTAGATGCAAAATGACCAATCTTATTACATGCAAAACATTTAAAAGGTGCTTTTCCTTCATACTTACTTCCAGTTGGTCCTTTAGGTACTCTTCTAGCAAATAAGGCTTCAAGTTGCTCAAGTTCTTCATCTTCTTTCCTCATGTCTTCCAATTCTTTTGCATATAGGGCTTTCCAATCACTTTTGTCGGTAGATGTTGATGATGATGCATGAAAAATAGGTTCAAACTTTATAACTCTAGAAGATCTAAATTCTTCAAGCTCAAAAGTAGATAATTTGCCAATCAGAATGTCTCTGTTAACTGAGGTGTTTGTCATTTTTCTTAACTCATTAATTGTAGTTGCCTTCATCTTGTAAGCCAGTGGAAGGGATCTCAAGACTTTGGAAACTATTTCATATTCACTTAGAAATCCTCCACAACATTGAATTCCCATAACAATCTCATTTACTCTTTCCATAAACACAACAATTCTTTCATTATCTTCCATTTTCAAGTTTTTCATACCTTACACAATAACCATCAAGTTTAGCAATCTTGACAGTAGGGTCACCTTCATTCGGAGTTTTCAATTTGTCCCACATAGACTTAGCTGATGATTTGTCAGTCAATCCCATGATTTGCTAATCAGTAAGTGCACACAAGAGGGCCTCTCTAGCTCTGCAATCATTTTCAATATTCTTTTCCAGATCTGCAGGAGCAAGATTGCCAGATGCTGGATCATAAGGTGTGTATCCTTTCTCAGTGGTCTCCAAAATATCCTTGCCAAGACATCTAATATGAGTCTCCATTCAAATTTTTCATATCCCATAATTTGTTCCATCAAGCTTATGAAATTCACTTCTGAAAAATAGTTGTCGGTGGATTATAAGTGTTAGTTGTCATAGGATCTACCTCAAGCAGTTAAGCTTCTGCAAAAGAGGACCAAAGCTTTGATACCAATTGTTAGGATAACTAGTGACCAACTGAGAGGGGAGGGGGGGGTTGGGGGGGTGAATCAGTTGTTAACAGATTATAACTTTTAATCCACAATAAAACCTTGAACAAACCAAGTACCGGTAAAGCACAAATGTCGGTATGGAAAGATATCAGTAAACAATACAACTTAACAATCAAATAGATAATCAATGCAAAGTGACCATACCACATAACACCATGATTTGTGAGTGGAAAACCTGGAAAGAGAAAAACCACGGTGGGAAGCCTACCCACAGTCAGATGATACTTCTGCAGAAAGTATGTGCTACAAGAGGGGCCTACTAGTGCAGGAGCACCTAATTTTGAGCTAGTTTTGAGTCCAATTTCTACATTTTGGTGTGTTTGTTCATAGTTTGGTTTGGAGTGGTGAATAAGAGTTTTGTCTTAGGTCTTAATATGTTTTTTTAGTGCTTTGGTAGGTTTAATGTCCTTAGGACAATGCATTTGCTCAATTTTGGCCTGTAAGCCCTTGTAAGTCCAAAATGGCAAAATCTTGCATTTTGATGAAAAATATCTTGAATAGCTTTGTTTGGAATTGGAACATGTTAATGTAATGGTTTTTAGTCATATTAGATGGTTTGAAGGAGAGAATCAAGCATGTAAGACAAAAATGCACTTTTTGGCAAAAGTTGTCAAAGTTGCTTGACAACTTTTTGCAACGTTGAGCAACTTTTTGCATTTTTGTGCAAAGGGTTGGTTAGGGAACCGATGGAGAGTTAGTTAGGCCACAAATGGCATATAAAATATTTGAGAATAAATTTAATGAGGTTCTTCAATGCCTGGAATATATTGGAATACATTTTAAGACCAATTTTGAAGTATTACATTGCATTTTGTCAAGAATTAGAGCAACAATATGTACTTAATGGATTGATTGCATTGTTGTACTTTGCTTATTGTTTTGTTCATGTTCTCATAGTACTCAGGAAGCAATTTGATTAGTTTATTTTCAGGTATGAATTAAGTTTCTCATTTTGTAAGCTCTCAGCCTGAGTAAGGGTTTGAGAGGCCCAGACATGGTTCCTGCTTGAAGTCCTTTGAGTTCTTCTCAATAAACCTTGGGACTCGATCCATGGAACCTTTGTACAGTTTATATAACTTTTATTTTCCTTTGGAGGTCAGTGAAAGGCCAATGAGCATCATTTCCTAGGTGAACTCAGTCATAGCCCAGTTAGGTAATGAATGAGATTATGCAAGAAAGAGTAGGGTTGGAGTTGCATAATATTTGAAATGAACAAGTGATGTGTGGAAGAACATATGTGTGAATTTGGAGGTATGGTAGATCAAGGAAGACACCTAAACCTTGGAAAAAGACCAAAACAAGCCCAAAACCACCTAAAATAAGCATTTATCAGGTTCCGTACCTATACGGTCAGACTTAGATTCCTAAATTCAGAAGTTGGAAAGTACTTCCAAAAGGGTATCCTGATCAACAAAGAGTTTGTGTGAGTCTTTGGAGAAGTTGGGAGAAAATTCACAAAAACTGGTTTGGTAGGGCTAATTGGGGCTCTAGGGCTACTAAGCCTAGAAATTAGGAAAAGGAAGGAGCGATGGGGAAAAGAATGAAAACCTCACTAAAAACCAATTGATTGTCTTAGGAAAACATCACCAATACTTGTTAAAACCCCTGCAATCACTTGTGAGGAGTTTTAGAGTATAAGGTTGGATTTACCTTGGTGAATCTCAACCATGCTTGAGCAATCAAGGAGCACATCTGGATTGGAGAACTCCTAGGGAGTTTAGTTGTCCAAATTATTTTGAAGAAAATATGAAAAAATAATGAAGTTCACTAGGACAACATCTGACTGCCCTTAGACAAGTGGTAAGCTCTCTTTGAGTAACCTCCCCATCATAGTGGTATCAGAGCAACCGAAATTTGGGAAGAAGCCAGCATATGACAAACATTGAATCAGTAGGAGAGAATAGTTTAAGGATGGTGACCAATGTAGAGCTATCAAAGAAGGAAGAAGACCAAGAAGAAGAAAATAGGCTCCTCAAAGAAAGATTATTACAACTGGAGAGCAAACTAGATGCAGTTGAAGATAAAACTGAGAAAGTGACAATTAAGGTCAACGAAGGGAAGGGCAAAGAAGTGGTAGAAGAGGATAGGACTTCTGAACTAGACCCTATTTTACTTGGAGAACCTTTCCTTAAAGCAATTAAAGCATTAGGAGGGAAATCCCTAGAAGGAGTGCCACTTTTTTGTGGAAAAATGGAACAAGAGGTAGTCCTGGAATGGATAGAGGGATTGGAGAATCACTTTGAATGTGATGGAATCAGTGAGGCACAAAAGGTGAAGGTGGCCAAGTCTAGATTGAGAGGGGTGGTATTGACTTGGTGGAAATTTATCCAAGAAGAGAGGCAAAAAGAGGGCGAGAAGCCCATAGCTACTTGGAAGGGCATGTTAGCTAAGGTGAAAGAGGCATACATCCCTAAAGATTATGAAATCCAGTTGCACAAGAGGAGACAAAATTTGAGGAAAAGAGACTTGGATGTAAGTAGCTATATTGAGGAATTTCAGAAGTTGTGTCTAAGATCCAAGGTAGTGGAGGATGAGAACATCAAGGTAGATAGATAATTAAATGGCTTGAGATGGAATATCCAAGAGGAATGAAGTTTGTTATGCCCCAACACTGTACACAAGTGCTATCAGTTGGCACTAAGAGTGGAAGAAAAGAGAAAGAAGAAACAAGAAAAAAGCAACAGAGGCAAAGGTAGGGGAAGAGATGGTAGAGGTCAGAGAGGCAGTTTTGGTGTAAGAAGCATAGACCAAAGATCCCAAGGAGAATCCAAGTTGATTGAGCAAAGTGGGGATTCCAATAGCAAGAGCAGCTATAGAGGAAGGGGATCTAGCAACTCTAGTAGAGGAAGGTCCAGTGGATCAGGAAGAGGGTCCTATTTTGCCACCATGAAGTGTTACAACTACCACCAACTTGGACACCCGACCTATAGATTCCCTAAGAAGTCTTCTTTATCCCAAGGAGGTGAGAGGAGAGTAAATTATGCTCAAGAGGATGCAACAAACATGAAATCATCAGAAGTAAGATTGGATTCAGAGGTTGGAGAGAACCTCATGATAAGGAGAGTCTTGATTAAAGAACCAGTTAAGGAGGAACCTAACCAAAGGAGATCCTTGTTCAGAATAAAATGTAAGATCATGGGAAAGCTATATAGAGTGGTAGTGGATTCAGGATCCACAAACAACATAGTGTTAGAGGAAGCGGTGAGTAAACTCAATTTGCCAAGAATCCCACATAGTGATCCATATAGAGTTACATGGCTCAACAAGGGGCAACATGTTCTTGTAAATGAACAAACTTGGGTTGAGTTCACCATTGGAGGTTACAAAGACAAAATCTTATGTGATATCTTACCCATGGATGCTTGCCACCTACTCCTAGGTAGGCCATGGCAGTTTGACAGAAAGGCAATACACCATGGAGAGAAGAATGCTTATACCTTCCAAAAGGATGGAACCACCTACAAAATCCAATCCTTAGGAGACCAAGTAGAGGGCAGATCGAAAGGTCCTAATGTGCTACTGGTTGGTGAGAAAGAGTTCATCAACACACTCAAGGAGGGAGAAGGAGTGGGGTTTGCCATTGTTGTAAAGCCAAAAAAGGATAGCAAGGAGAAGAAGGTAAGCATTCCTAAATAAGTGCAGTAGGTTCTAAATCAGTTTGAGGACATCATTAGTGATGGAACACCAGCTACATTTCCTCCTCAATGTGCCATAAGTCATCAAATAGACTTTATACCCGAAGCTTCTTTACCCAATAAGGTAGCTTATAAGATGACACCAGATCAAAATAAGGAGATAGCCAAGCAAATACAAAAACTCATAGATAATGGTCTAATCAGGAAGAGCATCAGCCCATGTGCAGTACCCACCATTTTGGCTCCCAAAAAAGGAGGTACTTGGAGACTTTGCACTGACTCTAGAGCTATAAACCAGATTACTATCAAATATAGATTTCCCATCCCAAGAATTGAAGACTTGATGGATTGTTTGGGAGGTGCTGAATACTTCATGAAGATAGACCTTAAGAGTGGTTACCACCAAATCAGAATAAAGGAGGGTGATGAATGGAAGACAACCTTCAAGACTACAAAAGGACTCTATGAGTGGCTTGTTATGCCATTTGGACTCACAAATGCCCCTAGCACATTCATGAGGCTCATGAATGAAGTACTCAAGGACTACATTGGTAAATTTGTTGTTGTTTACTTATATGACATCTTAATTTTTAGCAAGTTTAAAGATGACCATCTTAAGCATATAGAAATCATCTTGAGTAAACTTTGTGATGAACAACTAACCATCAATTTGGAGAAATGTGAGTTTATGAAATAGGAATTGGTGTCTTTTAGATTTTTAGTCTCAAGAGGTGATTTGAAGATGGACACCTCTAAGGTGGAAGCCATAATCAGTTGACCTACACCTAGGACAACAAGTGAAGTGAGAAGTTTCCATGGCTTGGCTTAGTTTTATAGAAAGTTCATCAGAGGGTTCAGTGAATTATGTGCACCCATGCTTGAGACAATCAAGGGAGGTGTAAGAACCAAGTTTGTATGGAAAAAGGAAGCACAAAGAGGTTTTTAACTCTTGAAGACAAATGTGGCTACTCAACCAATACTTATCCTACCAAGCTTTGACCATTTTTTCAAAATTGAATGTGATGCAAGCAACGTAGCGGTTGGAGCAGTTTTGAGTCAAGACAATAGACCGGTTGCCTTCTTCAGTGAGAAAATCAATGATGCAAAGAAAAGGTATTCCTCCTAGGATTTGGAATTGTATGCACTTGTCCAATCACTTAGGAAGTGGAGGCATTATTTTTTACCTAAGGAATTTGTGGTTTGCACTGATAATCAAGCTCTTTACTTTCTTAATTCACAAGAAAAGTTGAACCACAACCATATTAAATGGATAGAGTATTTGTAGTCATAAACCTTTACCATCAAGCACAAGAAAGGAAAATGTAATAAGGTAGTTGATGCATTGAGTAGGAGGTTACTAACATTGCAAGAAGTGCAGTTCAAAAGCATTGGAGTGAATAGCTTCAAGAATTTGTATGAAGAAGATGAGGATTTGCTGCTGCCTACAAGGTTTGCCAAGGATTTGGAAACCATTTCCACAGTGAGTATGTGGATTCCACCTTGCAAGATGGTCTTTTGTTCAAAGGAGGGCAACTATGTGTGCCTAGAGGGTCTATGAGGGAAAAATTGATGCAAGAAAAGCATAATGGATGCTTGAGTGGACACTTTGCTTTGAACAAGACTATGGAACTTGTCCAAAGATTCTACTTTTGGCCTAAGATGCAAGGAGATATCATAAGGTATGTGGAGCAATGTGTGGTTTGTCAAAGAGATAAGGGTACATCTTCTAATGCTGGTCTTTATAAGCCTTTACCTATTCCCAACCGGCCATGGGAGTGTGCAAGTATGGACTTCGTGGTTGGTTTGCCAAAAACCAAATTAGGTTTTGATAGCATTTATGTTGTGGCAGATAGGTTTAGTAAGATGGATCACTTTATTCCATGTAAGGTCAATCATGATGCTAGCCATATTGCTCACTTGTTTTTCAAAGAAGTTATTAGGATTCATGATTTACCTATCAGTATTGTGTCAGATAGGGATGCAAAGTTTATTGGTCATTTTTGGAAGACTTTATGGGAAAGATTAGACACTAATTTGTCTTTCAGTTCAGCCTATCATCCCCAAATGGATTGTCAAACTAAGGTGGTTAATAGAACACTTGGGAATCTACTTAGATACCTAACAAAAGAGTATGGTCAAGCTTGGGATCAAATCATCCATCAAGCTGAGTTTTCTTACAATGATAGTGTGAATAGGTCCACCGGTAAAAGTCTTTTTGAAGTGGTGTATGGCATTCATCCTAGAGGATTTTTGGAGCTCAGATATGTGAGAAAGATGGGATAGCAGAGTGGACATGCCTTGGACATGGCCCAATCAATGCAAGAGGTTCATGAGCAGGTTAGGACAACCCTATTGGACACTACTCAAAAGATCAAAGACAAGGTGGATGAAAAAATAAAAGATATCCAATTTGTTGTTGGTGATATGGTGATGGTTCATTTGAACAAAGAAATACTTAAAAAAGGTGCCCCTAGTAAGCTTTAGATGAGAAGAATAGGTCCTTGCAGAGTTTTGGGCAAGTATGGCAACAATGCATAGAAGGTAGACTTACCCGATGATATGGCTTTGTCACCAATCTTCAATGTAGCAGATTTGGTGCAGTATAAGGGCACACTTCCAGCAGAAGATAGTAGAGTTTTAGAAGTCTCTTAAGCACTCTCAGACCTACCCTTACTAGTTGCACCCATTCCCCAAGCCGAGAAGGTGTTAGATTCAAGAATTTTGAAGAAAATGAGGCATACCACCTACATGGAGCACTTGGTCAAGTGGCTATACCTTCTAGCATCAGAGCCTACTTGGATACCTAAGCCAGAATTCTCTAAGCATGGAGTTCCATTTTCTTTTCTTCCTTTAGGAGTCACTTGACTTCTTTTCTTTGGGGGAGTATGGTGCAGGAGCACCTGATTTTGAGCTAGTTTTAAGTCCAGTTTCTACATTTTGGTGCGTTTGTTCATAGTTTGGTTTGGAGTGGTGAATAAGAGTTTTCTCTTAGGTCTTAATATGTTTTTTTAGTGCTTTGGCAGGTTGAATGTCCTTAGGACAATGCATTTTCTCAATTTTGGCTTGTAAGCCCTTATAAGCCTAAAATGGCAAAATCTTGCATTTTGATGAAAAATGCCTTGAATAGCTTTGTTTGGCATTGGAAAATGTTAGTGTAATGGTTTTTAGTCATCTTAGATGGTTTGAAGGAGAGAATCAAGCATGTAAGGCAAAAATGCACTTTTTGGCAAAAGTTGTCAAAGTTGCTTGACAACTTTTTGCAATTTTGTGCAAAGGGTTGGTTAGGGAACCGATTGAGAGTTAGTTAGGCCACAAATGACATATAAAATCTTCGAGAATAAATTTAATGAGGTTTTTCAATGCCTAGAATATATTGGAATACATTTTAAGACCAATTTTGAAGTATTACATTGCATTTTGTCAAGAATTAGAGCAACAATATGTACTTAATGGATTGATTGCATTGCTGTAATTTTCTTGTTGTTTTTTTCATGTTATTTTAGTACTCAAGAAGCAATTTGATTAGTTTATTTGCAGGTTTGAATTAAGTTTCTCATTTTGTAAGCTCTCGACCTGAGTAAGGGTTTGAGAGGCCCAGACATGGTTCCTGCTTGAAGTCCTTTGAGTTCTTCTCAATAACCCTCGGGACTCAAGCCACAGAACCTTTGTACAATTTATATAACTTTTATTTTCCTTTGGAGGTCATTGAAAGGCCAATGAGCATCATTTCCTAGGTGAGCTTAGTCATAGCCCTGTTAGGTAATGAATGAGATTATGCTGGTGTTTGCAAGAAAGAGAAGGGTTGGAGTTGTAGAGTGTTTGGAATGAAAAAGTGATGTGTGGCATAACATATGTGTGAATTTGGAGGTGTTTCAGATCAAAGAAGACACCTAAACCTTGGAAAAAGACCAAAACAAGCCCAAAACCACCTAAAACAAGCATTTCCTGGGTTCCATACCTATACGGTCAGACTTAGATTCCTAAATCAAAAATTTGGAAAGTAATTCCAAAAGGGTATCCTGAACAACAAATATTTTGTGTGTGTCTTTGGAGAAGTTGGGAGAAAATTCACAAAAACCAGTTTGGTAGGGCTAAGTGGGGCTCTAGGGCTACTAGGCCTAAAAAGTAGGAAAAGGAAGGAGCGATGGGGAAAAGAATGAAACCCTCACTCAAAACCAATTGATTGTATTAGGAAAACATAACTACAACCCCTGCAAGCACTTGTGAGGAGTTTTAGAGTATAAGGTTGGATTTACCCTGGTGAATCTCAACCATGTTTGAACAATCAAGGAGCACTCCTAGGGAGCTTAGTTGTCAAAATTGTTTTGAAGATAATATTAACAAAGCATGAAGCCTACTGGTAATCTCTCTTTGAGTAACCTCCCCATCACCTAGACTTGCAGGAAGGCACACTGCCTAGAGTATACTGCTCATTATAAAAGAGTCTCACTAACTACAGAGAGGCTAAAACCATCTCAATATAAATGGACAACAATCTAATAAATTTAACTGCTATAAATAGCATCTAACATGCCTGATTACAGTCCCGATTAAGCTCAGTGTTGGAGGACTAAATCCTCTTCTGAATCCAATTCGATTACCAATGATCGATCAACTCATTTTCCTGAATGATATTAGAATATTCGCACATTACATTCCTTGACCATGACCTTTCCAATAACCATGATACTTTACAAAGAGTTTCTACCTCTTATTTATACAAATCCTAAGGCCTAAATCGATTAGGTCGGCCACCTAGAGATATTACAATAAGTTCATTACATAATTCCATTTACAATGATATGTCATGTTGGCTTAAGACCAAAACAATAATAACAAATCCACAAATCATCTCGAATCATCTTGGTAACGTGTAGAGTACATGTTAGTGTGATACTGGTCCATAACCCAGATAGGTACCAGACCTATTCTGGGTCCACCACGCTAAAGAAATGTCTTCAAGCAGTTGAAGCACGATCTAAGAACATCTTCAACATCCTAAAATCCATGAAGAAGTTTCACCTACACTAATTATGCATCCTATCACAATTCCTCAATGAAAGCTCTACCAGTAAAGCCTTAAACCAGTATTGGAAAGGGTTTACCTGAGTGTATGATAGCATTCGATTACCAAGCCAATACCAACTGACTAAAACATGCTCATAGAGCATCTTTACTGATCCAATCATGCCGGAAGTGTCCAACAGAAAGTCTCTTTTGTCGGTAACCAACCATAACAGCTAGTGTTGACATCAATGACAAAACATCAATGCAACACATAATCAATTCATCCATAATGCCAACACCAAGTGCCAAGGAATGCCAAGAAACTCCCCAAATCAATCAAGAACCAACAAAATATCTCTTCCCCTAAGATTATCCATTTTTCACATGAACACTATCTCCCCCTTTGACATTAATGACAAAGGGCTGATGCCAAACCAAAATATTAAATCAGATAACTGACTACTCCCCCTGAGCAACAACATCATCCCATCAACCCAAATAAGAAAATATGTTAGATAAGCTCACTGGATTGATGTATCCATGCATCACTAAGTCTCTTTGAGAGGAGTGGTGACCCCTAACCGATCTCTGAGATATTCAACAGTGTCTTTAGGCAATGGTTTTGTTAGAATATCTACAATTTGTTCCTTAGTAGACAAACCAATTTGACTTCCTTTGCTTCAACCTTTTCCTTCAAGAAATTATACCTTATAGAAATGTGTTTTGATTTGGAATGAAATACCAGATTCTTTGACATATCAATAGCACTAGTGTTATCATAGTGAATAACAATAGGCTCATCATAGCTTACCCTTACATTCTTCAATATCTATTTCATCCATAAGATCTGAGTACAATTTGTTGCAGCAGCTACATATTCAACTTTAGTAGTAGATAATGAAGTGCATGATTGTTTCTTGCTAAGCCATGAGACCAATTTCTTCCCAATAATAAATGCACCACCTGTAGTACTCTTCCTGTCATCAAAATATCCTGCCCAATCTGAGTTTGTATAGGCACATAATCTAAAATTATCATCCTTTGGATACCATAACCCATAGCTTGTTGTTCATGCCAAATGTCTAAATATTCTTTCAACATCAATATCATGACTTCTTCTCGGATTAGACTGAAATCTAGAAGCAATGCAAACAACATTTATTATATCTAGTCTGGTTTGAGTTAAGTACAACAATCCACCAATCATTGATTTGTATCTAGATGAGTTCACTCTAGGGGATTCATCTTCCTTAGTTAATCTACAACTGATTATCATAGGAGTCCCAACAGGTTTTGAATTTTCAAGAACAAATTTCTTTAACAATTCCTTCACTTACTTAGTTTGAAAAATGAAAATAACTTTATCAGTCAGAGTAATCTGCAAACCTAAGAAAATTTCATCTTTCCAATCATAGATATTTCAAATTCATTCTTCATATCATCAACAAATTTCATGCACAAATTTTCTTCTCCTCCAAAAATGATATCATCAACATAGACTTCAATGATTAGTATGTCATCATGCTCAATCTTATAATATAAATTATAATTAGCATTACCTTTGCTAAAACCGAGTTTTGAAATATATTTATCTAATCTAGCATACCATTCTCTAGGGGCTTGTTTTAGTCCATATAAAGCTTTCTTCAATCTGCAAACCATGTCCTTGTCCTCTGATAATGAAAATCCACCAAGCTACTCAATGTAGACTTCTTCTTCAAGATCTCCATTCAGAAATGCACATTTAACATCCATTTGATATAGCTTGTAGTTCTTGTGTGCATTATAGGCAATAAATAGTCTTACTGCTTTAATTCTTGCAACTGGAGCATAAGTCTCATCATAATCAACTAATTCTTCTTGTGAATATCCTTTGCAAACCAATCTAGCCTTCTTCCTTACAACCTGACCTTCCTCATTTAATTTATTCCTGAAAACCCATTTAGTTCCAATAACATTTTTATCTTTAGGCCTAGGAACCAATTCTCATGTTTTATTCTTTTCATTCTGATTCAATTCCTCTTCCAGAGCTCTCATCCAATTCTCATCTTTAATTGCTTCAATAAAAGATTCCAGTTCAATTTGAGAAATTAAATATGCCTCTTCAGCAGCTAACCTTCTTCTTGTCATCACACCTTTCCTTTTATCTCGAATGATCGGATCTTCAGAATGATTCAACTTTACATAAGGAGTCTTAGGATTATCTTGACTTTCTGACTCTTTTTGCTCATCAACAGTCATTGTGGAATTTTTTGATGTTACTAGAGCAACTAGATCTATGCTCTAAACTTATTCTTGCACTACCGATTTTGATCTGACATATTCATCTTCCGGTCCATAGTCATATGATCTAATCTGATTGTTATCTTGCTCATCCACCTTGACATTTATGCTTTCCATTATGCTATTCAATATTTTGTTATAACATGTATATGCTTTACTCTTAGTAGAATAACCCAAAAATATTCCTTCATCACATCTAGGATCAAATTTCCCTAATGCAACATCTCTTCTAATGTAGAATGTATTTCCAAAATTTTTGAAATATCTGACAATAGGAGTATGACCAAACCATTATTCATAAGGAGTCTTACTGGTATCACCTTTTATTTGTACTTTGTTGAAAGTGTATATTGTAGTATTGACAACTTCTCTTGAATAGATATCAGACAATTTGGCTTCCATCATCATTGACCTTACAACATCTAAGATAGTTTTGTTCTTCCTTTCCATTATTCCATTCTGTTGTGGAGTTCTAGGTGCAGAAAATTGTCTTCTGATTCCATGCTTCTCACAAAAGTTGTTAAACTCATCGGATGTAAATTCATCATCTTGATCTGATCTTAAACATTTTATCTTCAAGTTTGTTTCTGTCTCAACCATTGCTTTGAAAATTTTGAATTTCTCAAGAGCTTTTGATTTTTGTTTCAAAAATGCAACCCACATCATTCTAGAATAATCATCAATAAGCAACATAAAGTATCTATCACCTCGAAAAAATTTAGTCCTTTCCGGTCCACATAGATCAGTATGAATAAGATCAATAATTTCATTAGATGTATCATTTATGCTTCTGAAAGAAGTTCTAACTTGCTTACCCTTTTGATATTCTCTACATACCGGATTATGGGGCCTAATAATCTTGGACAAATCTCTGACAGCTTGTGTTGAACTGATCTTCACTATGAAATCAAAATTCACATGACACATCCTCTTATGCCATAGTCAAATTTCATCAATCTAAGCAATCAAGAAATCCTTCTTACCGGACTTCAAATGAAAGATATTTCCTTTGGTCTGAGTTCTAGATGGAATTTCCAATCTAGATCTATTGAAAATCTTGCACTTTCCATCTTTGAATTGTAAATGAAATCCTGTATCCACCATTTGACCTACACTCAAAAGATTAAGCTTCTTACCTTCAACATAATAAACATTGTCAGTATTAACCTTACCATCCAAGGGTATAGTTCCTTTGCCTTTGATCTTGCATGCCTTGTTGTCTCCAAATTTGACTAGTCCACCATCAAATTCTTGTAGAGAAAGGAATTTCCTTGTGTCGCCAATCATATGATGTGAGAAACCACTGTCTATAACCCATTCACCATTCTCTTTAATTTTAGTAGCTTGATCCTTCTCCTCAGAATGAGTTGTATCAATGACAGGTTCCAGAGAATAATCCTTAATACCAATAAAGACCCAATCTTTGTCTGAGCTTCCATTACCGGATCCACTTACAGGTTCATCATCATCATCATCATCATCATCATCAATAATACCAAAATCATCATTACCAGCATAGTAACATGATTTATCCTTATTCCTTCTAAATATAGATCTACTATAATATTCCAGATTAGGCTTATAACTCATGAATCTTTCTTGATTCCTAGTAGCTCTTTCAGGACATCTAGAAGTGAAATGACCAATTTGTTGGAATCCAAGAACATTGAGAGGGTAGGTGGGGGGGGGGGGTGAATCAATGTTCTACTGGTATGATCAATTTTAACCTTATTAGAAAATGCATATACAAACTAGTATACTGGTACATATAGAATTGAAAGAAGTAAAGTAACCCAATCACATAAATGAGAACCATAACACACAAAATTATACGTGGAAAACCTCAAAGAGGAAAAAACATGGTGGGATTTGTGACCCACAATATCAATCCACTGGCCATATGAAGAGATATTACCAAATATAGGGGCCTGCACTTGTAGGAAGGCTTACAGCCTAGAGCACACTGCTCAATCACAAAAGGAGCCTCACTGACTACATATAAATCTAGACTTGAATCTATAGAAATGATTGAACTGCTAAGATAGTATCTTTCTATGCCAGAATATAGTTCTGATTAAGCTCTGTCTGTTCCGATCTGAAACCCTTAAACCCTTTACCGGAATACCCCTTTACAAAAATATCCTCATATACATAATCTCTCTGATATATTTTGCATCTCCTTCCTAATGCATATTCGCATCATATCATATCCACACACACACACACACACACACATAGATATATATATATATATATATATATATATATATATATATATATATATATATATATATATATATATATATATATATATATATATATATATATATATATATATAAATGATTTAATCCAAATGACCTATATACCCTATACAACTTATCCTGCCTTATGTCAACTAGATAACATAAATACATGAATATAAAAAACAATTGCCGATGCCAGATCCAAGAGATGTCAACCTCCAATACTGATAACCTTATTCTAAACCATGTTGTCCTGCATTTCCGGTAACCAAAAAAATCCTTCCATTCTGCCGGTGTCGGTGCCGGTGCCGGTGTAGTGTCTGTGAAGTGCCTGCCGGTACACAAGTGAACCAAAACATGAAGCCAAAACAAGATACCATGTTGCCATCAATGACAACATATTGAAACCAACCAATTGAGTGTCAATTGCAAACAATATCCCCCTTTGGCATTGATTGCAACACTCATGTGAAAAATGATCATGGTTTCATCTATCGGTTTCATCCTGAACCTGCTCCCCCTGAGCTGAATATCCATCAATACAAAATACTCCATACTCCATATCTCCCCCTAATGTATACAACTTGCCTTTTCTTTTTCACATCTATATCACTCCCCCTTTAACATCAATGTCATAAAAAATTCCAAAAAGAACACCAAAAATCCAAAACCAGGACGAAGAATGAAAAGACTGTACAATGAATATCCCAAAAATACCTTACCAAAGCTTAACAAATTTGAAAATTTGTGGATAAGCCTTCTCCAATAGCTCAAGATAAGTATCCCAACTAGATTTGAAAGTGCCAGAAATAGATACAAGTCCATTTAGTATATGAGAAAATGACTCTTTCTCACTTAACTCAGCCGGTGTGGGCTTACCAACCATATCCATACTCCTTATGTACACTAAGTGAATCCAACCAGGGACTCACCAAGCCTCTAAGATGTTTGGCTCTTCTTATAATTTTATCTTTTTCTTTCTCAAGAACTGAAATTTGGGCTTCCAAAACCAAAATCTGACCATCAATGGATGCAGTCAATAAATTAAATCCATCAAAAGAATTGGCTATACCTGCAATTTTCTCTTGAAATTCCTTAATCTTCTTATCCACATTAACTGTAAGTACATCTGTGTTACAACATACTTTGTAAATATTTATACACTACTTTAAAGAATTCTCTATTAATTTCAACTTTTCATTAATCTTCTTCCTTTTAGACTCAATCACTTGATCAAATGTAGCTTTCTTTGCCTGTGTGAACCTCTCCAGTGCTTGTCTATTTGAAATCTGTTGCAAGGATTGAAAATCCTTTGAAATGTGCTCTATGATTGTCTTAAGCTTGTCGGATGGGCTCTCTTCTCTGTCAAACTTGCACTCTGGGACTAGTCTATGCAAAACAATGATAGACTGATCAATAACCCCTTTATCCATAGATCCCTCCTTCATCAATTTCTGTGCAACCGTCATCATGAGTTCAGTAGGACTCATCTCGGTTATGTTTTTCTTTTCAACTTGTGAGGTCTCAATTGAAAACAATGATTTACCTACTACCAGTTCCCTGTTAGATTCCCCTTTCTTATCCTCTGTTGTTTTATCATTTATAGCTTCCTCACTTGCACCGGTGGCTTCGCTACTTGGTGTAGTCTCTATAAGTGTCGATTCCTCTCTAAGAATTGTAACCTCATCCTATAAATTTGTATCAAGAGGACTGTTTTCCTCAACATTAGTATCCTATACAATATCAACCTTTTCACTCTCTGTATTTGCTGGTATCTCAATATTTTCCTATACATTTGTATCTACCAGGGGCTTAATTTCCAATATCTTAATGTTTTTCAAAATTGAGGGTGAAGTACCCATAATACCCTTTCCTTTTTCTTCATCCGGGGTGTCTGCAATATCTTTCTTAGATTATGGTGACGTAAAGAAACCATAGTTCTCTTCAAAGAACTTAACCCATGCCTTGTTGGTTTCCTTGATTTTCTCATTTACCTTTCCTAACATAAGACTGGTTATTCTATGTTTGCTGTTAAAGATTTTCCTATCTGCCACCTCAAGTGTCCTATCCATCTCCTCTGGAGTAATAGAAACATAAACAGATAACAACTCTTAAATTTTAATATGTTTGTCCTCTTGCATTGCTGATAGTCTCCTAGCATCTAACATATCATACAATTCTATCAGTATTTGGTCTTCAATTTCTATCAAGGCTTTCTTATAAAAGTCCAAATATAACAATACTGCTTCCTCTACCTCTCTTTGTTCATCATTATCTAAACGATCATAGTAAAACTATACATTCTTTAACATACCATCCTTAGTAATCTCATTAACTAACTTTGCACAAGTATTTGGTAGAATGATAGTTACATTACCAGATTGAATTGCCGTATCAATTTCATTCTTCTTCTTCCTTTTTGCAGTACCAGATGGAGTTGAAGGTGCTACTTTTGGTGCTTGCTTCTGTGCTGGTAACTTGAATGTAACTTTCCTAACTGATTGCTTTTTATCCTCTACCTTGGTTTCCTTTGTTTTCTTCCTTGTTACCCTTTTGAAAGCCAGGGGTGTGTCATCTTCAGATGTAGACTCAGTTGTAATAGACTCAATAAATACTTTTGGTTCTTTTCTCTTTCTGCCTTTCTCCGGGACAACATCAATCAATGCTTTGATGTCCTGTGAAACCTTTTCTACAAACTTAGTTGCCTTACCTTCCTACTTCTCTCTCTTCTTTCGGTTAAACTCAATTTCAACCTCTTATGGTTTCTACTTTTTAGTACCACAGGGCTTCTCAGCTTCATCAATAGGTGCATCAATCAACTTTTTTGCATAAGCATCTAAAATCTGTGTATCCACTTCATAGCCCATTTCCTCAATCCAAATCTTTTGGGGTTTGACCGCTTCCATGAGTGTTTCATCTTTCTTCACCATGAAGCATATGTCAGTTGAGTATTTCTCAATAATATGCTTAGGAACCCTTTCTCTAGATTTCATAGCCTTCTGGAATACCTTAAAATATCCCCATACTTTGTCATCCCTTTGACTTCCTAATGTAGAAATTGGCTGTTTTAGTTGCCTTCCTACTGGGATATCAAATGCCCATTGCCTTTTCCCAAAACTAGGAGTCTCATTCATGAAAAATAGCATTAAATAAATGATTAGGTTACCATACCAAAAATTCACTTTCTTTTCACCTTTAATCTTTCCTAGGTTCATCAACAGTTCATCCAACATCCAACCACATAGATCCAATTTCTCATTTTCTCTCATCATCTTGTAAGCTGTGAAAATGTAGGAGCTAGAAACAAAATTCAGTTGGTTTGATTGAGTTACCTTATAACTGATGACCATGCTACCGAATATGATGTCTGTGTTGGTGATAGTGCTTATTTTCATAGATTGTCTGTCTAAAGTTGCTCCAGTAATCTTGTTGACATCATTAGAAACCTTCTTATCTGGACACTGCCCAACCTATGGTAAATCAGTGATTGCCCTAATGGCCTCCTTTGTAATATTATATGGTCTATTAACCAGATAAACTCTCCATTTACTCTGCTCAAAACATACCTAACAATTTTATCTTTGAATTTCAGAATGTCCAGAATGCTAATAAACCCTAAGTCTTCAACGTGCTTGTATTCAGGTTCAATCTTTCCAGAATCTTCCATAAGCTCAGTCATGTACATGCTCTTGATATCTGACATTCCCAAATCCTCAATGTGAGAATGTACGTATGCCCTAACATCTTTGACATACACAACTCCTTCTGGAACACGGGAAAAAGTGCCAATCGAATCTTCCAGGGTAGCCACATGTAATTACCGCTTGAAAATCAGCCTGGGATGGTCCTTGACCTCAACTATAGTCGGATTTGCAACAAAGATAGGTATAGATAATGATCCCGCTTCCATGATTAAAGATAAATACCTGTAAAATGCTTCCGGTGAAAAACCCTAAAGACTTCTTCCAATCACTGGTGAAATCGCTCAAGAAGATATTTGATCGCACTGAATTGCCTTTAATCACTATGAATCTCTCTTAATCACACTAAATTCAAGGTGATAAAAAATGAAATAGATTCAACCTTTTATCCTCCAAGAAAAACCCTAATCTTTCATTGACATCAATGACTTCCGGTGAAAGATATCAGATCTCAAATAAAACATATCCATGCCGGATAAGAATCTCCAATGTCTGGAACATCTTCTAGAACCTCTTCCGGGGGCATATGTAGCATCTTCATGAATTTTTCCTACCCCTAAGACATTTGCCTCAGTTACTGGATGAGCTACCTACCGGTGTAGGAGCAACCTCCTCTGCCGAATAAGTAACAGGTGCATTCCCATCTGCAGATTGATCTTCAATCTTCCTGACACATCTTTGGGTATGATGTTGTCAGATTTCACTAACCTTTTCTTTCCCTTTCTCATTTGATCCTCCATTACCAATGGGTGGATTTCTGCTTCTACAAAACTTAGCAATATGTCCAACCTCATTACATGCATAACATGTAACATTGTTCTTTTGAATTGCTTTGCTAAAACTGGTATAATTGCTTGACCTGCACTGATTAAGCATATGTCCAAATTTTCCACGTGCATAACATTTTAGATTCATTCTGCAATCTTTTGTCTTATGACCATACTTATTGCATTTAGAACATTGACCGGGATTAGAATCAGGGTTTTGATTTGCTCTATTTCTACATTGCCTAGCCGTGTGACCAAATTTATTGCAAACAAAAAATCTACCATTAAATTGATAAGCATTAGATTGCCTTACCAATGCCTTATGGTTTTGATCTTCATTAGTAGTACCAAAACTCTATCCTTGCTCAAATCTAAGTCCACTAGAATCTCCATTCTGCCTTTGTCTCTTCAATAACTCATCTAGCTGTGCTAAACTAATCTTGAATTTTTCTTTATACTCACTTGCAGTAGTTAGATCATCTCTCAGAATTATCGTTTGTCTCTCAAGCTCTTGTTCATTACTCTGGGATTGTACTAAATCAATTCTCAACATATCATTCTCATGAACCAACCTACCAGATTCTTCAAATTTGTTCTTCAGAGATACAACATGATTTTCTTCATTTTTCTTCTGGTCTTCAATCTCCTTAGACATTCTCATATTTATAGCTTGTGTTTCATTTCTCATAACCATGTTCTCCCGACTTAGCTTCTGACACTGTTCCTTAAGTGCATATTTCTCTTCATCATCCTGATTTTGCAAAAGTTCCTTCCTCCTAGCTTGATCGGATGATAGCCTCTCTTGTAGGACAAGAATGAATTCCTTAGCAGAATTTAATTCATCTTGTAGCTTTAAGTTCTTCATCCTTTCAACATCATAATCTTCAAGTGCCATCTCAAGTTGCTTTTCCAAACCCATATCCATGGATTTCGGATTCAGGATCTCCCTCAACTTGTTAAACTTCCTCTGAGGCACAAGGCCTTGATACCAATTGTTGGAATCCAAGAACACTGAGAGGGGGGCAGGGTGAATCAACATTCTACCGGTATGATCAATTTTAACCTTATTAAAACAAGCATATACCAACCGGTATACTGATATATATATATATATATATATATATATAGAGAGAGAGAGAGAGAGAGAGAGAGAGAGAGAGAGAGAGAGAGAGTTGAAAGAAGTAAAGCAACCAATAAGCCAATCACATAAATGAGAACCATAACACACAAAATTATACTTGGAAAAACTCAAAGAGGAAAAACCACGGTGGGATTTGTGACCCACAATATCAATCCACTGGCCATATGAAGAGATTGCAAAATATAGGGGCCTACACTTGCAGGAAGGCTTACAGCCTAGAGCACATTGCTCAATTAGAAAAAGAGCCTCACTGACTACATATAAATCCAGACTACAATCCAGAGAAATGATTGAACTGCTAAGATAACAACTTCTATGCCAGAATATAGTTCCAGTTAAGCTCTCTCTGTTCCGATCTGAAACCCTTAAACCCTTTACCAGAATACCCCTTTACAAAAATATCCTCACATACATAATCTCTCTGATATATTTTGCATCTCCTTCCTAATACATATTCACATCATATCATATCAACATATATATCCATATCAAAATGATTTAATCCAACTGACCTATATACCCTATACAACTTATCATGCCTTATGTCGGCTTACAAAGATAATTACAATATCAATATACATGTCGGCTAGATAACATAAATACATGAATATAAAAAACAATTGCCGATGCCGGATCCAAGAGATGTCGGCCTCCAATACCGATAACCTTATTCTAAACCATGTCAGCCTGCTTGCCAGTACACAAGTGAACCAAAACATGAAGCCAGAACAAGATACCATGTTGCCATCACTAACAACATAGTGAAACCAACCAATTGAGTATCAATTGCCAACCCAATCTTATTGCATGAAAAACATTTAAAAGGAACTTTTCCTTCATACTTACTTCCAGTCTATCCTTTAGGGATTCTTCTGGCAATTAGGGCTTCCAACTCTTCAATATTTGTCTTCTCTCTCAATTTCTTACAAATTCTTAGCATATAACTCCTTCCAGTCTATCTTTTTCTTACCAAAGGCAGATGCTTTAAATGCAGTCATTGTTTTAGTAGAAATCTGATCTCCAAGCTCCTCAAGCTCAAAAGTTATTAACTTCCCAAGTAATGTATCTCTAGTAATAGGTGTAATTGACATTGTCCAGAGTTCATTAATTGCAGTAGCCTTCATTTTGTAATTCAAACTTAGAACTCTCATAATCTTTGATACAACCTCATCCCCAGTGACATTTCCACTACAATATTTGATTCCCATGACAATCTCATTCACTCTATCCATGAAAGAACTTATCTTCTCATCTTCTTACATCTTCAAAGTTTCATATCCCACTCAGAAAACTTCAAGTTTTGTAATCTTTACTGCTTGGTCACCTTCATAAAGAGTTTCAAGCTTCAACCAGATCTGCTTTGAATTTTCCAATTCTCATCTGATAGAGCACTTAACAATTCTTCTTTCGCTCTGACATCATTATCAACTCTTTTCTGTTCGTCAGGAGGTGTCAGTGTTCCAGAATTAGGATCATAAGGTGTATACCCTTTTTCTACTATCTCCCAAACTTTAGCTCCAAGACATCTTGGATGAGTCTTCATTCTTTCCTTCCATAATTTATAATTAGTACCATCAAATCTAAGACTCTCCTTCCAGTAGGGATTAAATGTACAAGTTGATTCAACCTTTTAACCTCCAAGAAACCCTAATCTGTCATTGATATGAATGACTTCGGTGAAAGATGTTGGATAAGCATTTCCAATGTCCAGAACATCTTCTAGAACCTCTTCTCAGGGCTTAAGAATTATTGTCATGAATTTTACCTACCCCTAAGGCATTTGCCTTAGTTACCGGATGAGCTTCCTGTCGGTACAGGAGCAACCTCCTTTGCCGATTAAGTAACTAGTTCATTTTCATCTACTAGTTGATCATCTGACTTCTTGACCTATTTCTTGATATGATCTTGTTGGATTTCATTGACCTTCTCTTTTCCTTTATCATTTGATCCATCATTGTTAACCGGTGGATTTCTACTTCTACAGAACTTAGCAATGTGTCCACTTTTGTTGCATACATAGCATATAACATTGTTCTTTTGAATCGCTTTGCTAAAACTGGTATTATTGCTTGATCTACACTGATTAGCCATATGTCCAAATTTTCCACATGCATAACATTTAACATTCATTCTGCAAACTTCTGTTTTATGAACATACTTATTGCATTTAGAACATTGACTCGGAGCAGAATTATAGTTTTGATTTGCTCTATTTGTACATTGCCTAGCCATGTGACCAAATTATTACAAACAAAGCATCTAGCATTAAATTTGTAAGCATTAAGCTTCCTTTATGATGCCTTCTAGTTTTGATCTTCATTAGCAGTACTGTAGCTCTGACCTTGTTCAAATCCAAGTCCAGTGGAATCTCCATTCTATCTTTGACTTTTCAATAACTCATCAAGTTGTGCTGAACTAACCTTGAATTTGTCCTTGTACTCACTTGCAGCAATCAGATCATCTCTCATAATTATCATTTGTCTCTCAAGTTCTTATTTATTACTTTGGGATTGTACTAAATCTATTCTCAACATATCATTATCATGAATCAACCAAGTATATTCATCAAATTTGTCTTTAAGAGATATAGCAAGATTTTCTTCCTTCTTCTTCCAGTCTTCAATCTCCTTTGAAATCCTCATAGTTAAGGCTTGCATTTCATTCCTCATCACCATGTTCTCCCGACTCAGCTTCTGACATCTTTCATTAAGGGCATCCTTCTCTTCATTATCCTGATTTTGCTGTAGTTCCTTCCTCCTAGCTTGAATAGATGACAAACTTTCCTATAGGATAAGAATGAATTCCTGAGAAAAATTCAATTCATCTTGTAACTTCAAGTTCTTCATCCTTTCAGCATCATAATCTTGAAGTTCTACCTCAATTTGCTTCTTTAAACTCATATCCATGGATTCTAGATTTAGAATCTTCCTTGAGCTATTAAACTTCCTCTGAGGCACAAGGCTCTGATACCAATTGTTGGAATCCAAGAACACTGAGAGGGGGGGGGGGGTAATCAGTGTTCTACTAGAATGGTCAATTTTAACCTTATCAAAACATGCATTCACCAACTAGTATACCGGTACATATAAGATTGAAAGAAGTAAAGCAATCAATAAACCAATCAGACAAATGAATACCATAACACAAAGAATTATACGTGGAAAACCTCAAAGAGGAAAAACCATGGTGGTATTTGTGACCCACAATATCAATCCATTGGCCATATAAAAAGATATTACAAAATATAGGGGCCTGTACTTGCAGGAAGGGTTACAACCTAGAGCACACTGCTCAATCAAAAAAGGAGCCTCACTTACTACATAAAATTCCAGACTACAATCTAGAGAAATGAGTGAACTACAAAGATAACATCTCCTATACCTGAATACAGCTCCGGTTAAGCTCTGTCTATTTCAGTCTGAAACCCTAAAACGCTTACCAGAATAACCTCTTACATAAACTTCGCATACATGATCTCTTCTACATATTTTGCATTACAAAACATCATCATATTCTCCTATCCTTACATATTACAAAATAATCTAATCAACTGACCTATATACCCTTACAATCCTTCATGCCTTATGTCGGCTTACAAAGATAATTACAAAATGAATATACTATTGGCACATGATGAGATGATAATGTATGTTGTCATTGATGTCAATAAGTGCAGGTGAACCGGTATGAAGATTGGAAGAAGTTGTTATTGATGTTCAAGTAGGATAACCGGTATGAAGGGATGAAGTGGACCAGTGTTATGGTTTCACTAAGTGTGACTACCGGTTCATAGTCTCAGCTTTAGGGTTTTTGGTTTGACAATCTAGCTTATGTGATGCAACTGGTGACATTTTGTGACGAGTTAGCTAAGAGATAAGGATGAGATCAAGATTCCATGCCAGTTTTGTGCATGTGAATGATTTCCTTGAGGATCTTGCATGTGAAGATTGATTGGATTAAATGTCTACCTCAAGAATGAACATTCTCCTTAGCGGTATGTGAAGAGAGCATGATGGGTTACTGATTTCCATATGCGGTGAAGAATAGACGATGCAAAATGACTTGTGATCTATTTGAGATTACTCTATTCTATGCAAAGTGTTTGAACAGTCAGGATTGGACCGCTTGTAATTGTAAACCTAAAATGTTTAGGGTTTAGGGTTTATGCTACCGACCTAATTGTTGTCTATAAGGTCGATGATGTTTGTTATTGTTTGTGTTGGCAAATGTTGTGTTTGTATTCAAGTGATGAGATACTTGCCAGACCAGTGAGTGGAAAATTGTAGAGTGTGATTGCAGAGTAGAGGAGCTGAAAAGGATATGCCTTAGCATGTAGTGCTGTTATCAGATCAGAGCTTTACCTATTGTCTTCTAAGCATTTCAACAGTAGGAAAATCCCTTTGCCGGGTAGCTTTAACAGGCTTATTGCAAATCCTCTAACCAGGTGACTCAAGATCATTGAGTTCTTCAAATCCTCTAGCAAGGTAACCTTTAACAAGGTTTCAACCTTTAATAGGGTATATAGCCATCCCTTAACCGGGTGATCTTTAACAGGATCGGTTCCTAACATAACCTTATTGTAATGTCTTTAATCAGACTAGGCTCCTAATAGAGTGAGCTTCAAAAGAGTTCAAAAATAAGCTTGTGGGTATTCATCCCCATCGTGGTTTTTCCCATTTGGGTTTCCATGTGAAAAATTTGTGTGTCATGAGTTGTGCATTTTTCATGTGATGATTGTGCAGTATTTGTTTAAGTGAATATGAATGCAAAGCTAATGGTTATGGTATTACTGATACAACACATGCATGAGTATATTGGTGAAGTAGTTATCAAGTGTTGAATGTTATTTGAAGTATTCAGTTTTATTGGTTTAGTTGTCTGAAGTCTTACTGTGTTTAACTAGTTTTGCCATGGTTAAGTTCAATGATGAAGACAACCAGTTATCATTGTTTTATCTTGATAAGTTGTTGAGAAGTTTTTGTATGTATTGATTCACCCCCCTCTCAGTACCGCTTAGGGTATTTGTTGTTAATCATTATTCATCAATTGGTATCAGAGTAACTCCAGGTCCTCAGTGATATAAGGTTAACCACTTGAGGTAAAAGATCCTTCTTTAATGATGAAGAGGGAAGGTCCTAAGTTCAATAGAGATAACTTTAAAATATGGAAGGACAAAATGAAGATTTATATCAAGAGTTTGGGTGCTCAACACTGGAGCTATGTTGAGAATGCCTAAGTAATCCCCACTAACACTCTAACTGATGATTAGAAAAGAGAGATTTAAGAAAATGGGCAAGTCATGGAAGCCCTTATTAGTAGCCTATCCGATATTGAGTTCATTGATGTACAAGATAAGGACACTCCTAAGGACGTATGGGATACATTGGAAACCATTTATGGTGGTGATGAGCATGTCAAGAAGGCTAAGGAAGAAAGCCTTAGAGGAAAATTTGAAGATATGAGGATGGTTGAAGGAGAGACCATTCAATAATATGGCATAAGGATCAAGATTGTGGTTGGAGATATCAAGAGCACTAGTGGAACAATTGATGATGCCACTGTTTCCGATAAAGTTTTGAGATTATTTTTACCAGTCTATGCAATTAGAGTTGCTATTATTCAGGAGCTAAAGTCTATCAACAAAACCAAGGTATCCTTAGATTCTATCACTACAAAGTTGTCTGCATAAGTGTTGAATAGCTATGATGGCAGTGTTCACAAGACTGAGTCAACCTTTAGAGCATCTGCTGCACCAACCAGAAAAGGAAGAGCAGTAAGTACCAATCATGAATCCAAGCAATGCAGAGATATGGATGATGAAGAGATTCTGATGGAGTTTGAAGCTCTTCTTTCCAAGAGACTTCCAAAAGGTACTAGAAAATACTAAGGTAAACTTCCTTTAAAATGTTTTTCCTGCAATAAGATAGGACATATAGCTGTATACTATCCTAACAATGACGATAAGGATAAACCAGAGAGATTTAGAAAGTATAAAGGAGGTGGTGGAAGAAATTGTCTTGTTGCGGTGAATGAAGGTGTTACTGATGAGGAATCTAAGGATGAAGAGAATGATGACATAGTGTTTGTAGCTAGAAAGGAAGAAGTGTCTGACAAGAAAGCCCTTGTCTCTTGCATTGACAAATCTAATGAGTGTATTATTGATAGTGGTTGTTCTCACCACATGACTGGTGACCGGAGAAAGTTTCTGTCTCTGGAAGAATATGATGGAGGTGTTGATTGGTTTGGCAACGATGCACCATGCTTGGTGAAAGGTAAAGGATCCATTTCACTAAATGGAAAGAGCAGTGCAGATGATGTCTACTAGGTAGAAGGTCTTAAGAATAACCTTTTGAGTGTTGCTCAGCTAAATGATAAAGGACTCATTATGGAGTTCAAAGATGGAGTCTGCAGTATAATTGGAAAGAGTGGTGAACTTATTGCCACCAGTAAGCAGACTAGAGGTAACTTGTTTCAGTTGAATGCCAAGATTAGTCAACGTTTGATGGCAAAGTTTGATCACAGTTGGATATGGTATAAGAGACTTTGTAATATAAAATTTCACAATATTATAAAAGCCAGCAAGATCAAGGTAGCAAGAGGATTGCCTTTGCCGAACAAACTAGAGAATTCTTTGTGCAGAGAATGCCAACTTGGGAAGATGTCTTTCTCAACTTTCAAAGGTAAGTCTTTTTCAGCAGAGAACTTACTTGATCTTGTGCACACCGATTTGTGTGGTCCAATGAAAACTAGAAGTATTCAGGGAGATAGGTATTTGATGATTCTTACTGATGACTGCTCAAGAATGATGTGGGTCACATTCTTGAATGAGAACTCTGAGGCATTTGGAAATTTCAGAGCATTGGTAGAAAAGGAAAGTGGTCAAAGGATAAAATGCCTAATAATTTATCAAGGAGGTGAATTCACTTCTAATGAATTCAACAAGCACTCTGAAGAGAACGATATCAAGAGGCAGTTGTCTGCCCTGAGGAAACCATAATAGAATGGCATAGCAGAAAAGAATAATAGGACTGTAGTTGAAGCGGCCAAAATAATGCTAATCCAAGGAAAGGTTGCTCACACTTTTTGGAGAGAAGCGGTGAGCACTAGAGTCTATACTATGAACCGGGTACTCATCAAGAAAGATAAAGATAAAACCCCTTATGTGTACTAGATCGGGAAGACTCCCACTATGAGTTATTTTAAAGTATTTGGTAGTAAGTGTTATATCAAGAGAGGTGAGCATCTGAGCAAGTTTGATGCTAAATATGATGAAGGAATATTTCTAGGATATTCCTCTAAGAGAAAAGCTCTCAAATACTATAACAATAGGACTAAGAAAATTGTTGAGAGCATTAATGTCAGGGTTGATGAATCCCCTCAGGAGCCTAAGGAAACCTACAATGAGCAAGTGGAAGATGAACTGGGTGTAGCAATCTGGGAACCGGTTAAGAAAGAAACAAGCAAAGACCTCAGTGTTCTTGTACTAGTAGAAGTTGCAGTAGGTGAAGAAGAAGATGGAGAAGAAGAAGAAGAAGAGGAAAAACAAGTAGAACCAGCTAGAGTCATTCCTAGATATGTGAAACTACATCATGATCCAAAGAAAATCATAGGAGATAAAGATGCAGGGATACTCACAAGAAGAAAGGTGAAAGAAAACTCTTGCATGTTTTTTGAATTTGAGCCTAAGAGCACTAGAGAGGCACTTACAAATGAAGACTGGATTAAGGCAATAGAAGAGGAGCTGGACTAGATAGAAAAGAATGCAACATGGTCTTTGGTACCCAGACCGGAACACAAGAATGCCATAGGTACCAAATGGGTCTTCAAGAATAAGCTGAATGAAGAAGGCACAGTTGTAAGGAACAAGGCAAGACTTGTATGCAAAGGATACACTCAGGAAAAGGGAGAAGACCATGGAGAAACCTTTGCCCCAGTGGCTAGACTAGAAGGTGTTCAAATGCTACTTGCATTTGCAGTATTTAAGGGATTCAAGGTATACCAGATGGATATGAAATCTACATTCTTGAATGGAATCCTAGAAGAGGAAGTTCATATTGAGAAACTAGATGGGTTTGCCTTATCAGAAGATAGTAACATGGTGTGTAGATTACACAAGGCCCTGTATGGATTGAAATAAGCACCAAGGGCATGGTATGAATGGTTACACTCTCATCTTGTGAAGATAGGATTTTAGAGAACAAATGAGGACAACAACATCTACCTGAAATCTGAAGGTGGTTAGATTCTGATATGTGAAGTGTTTGTAAATGACATAATCTTTGGAGGAGATGATAAAATGAGCCATGCATTTGCGGATGAAATGAAGAAAGGGTTTGAGATGTCTCTGATTGGAGAGATAAATTTATTCATTGGTCTATAGATTCACCAGATGAAAGAGGGTATCTTCATTACCCAGTCCAAGTATGTCAAAGAGGTATTGAAGACCTTTGGCATGGAGGAGAGCAAACTGGTTAGTACATCAATGCTGGCCAGCTGCAAATTGACTAAGGAAGATGATTCAACGTTAGTGAATGAGGAGTATCGGTCAATGATCGATAAGCTACACTATGTGGTACACAACAAACTAGATTTTTCTCATGCAGTAGGCATTGTGTCCCATTTCAGAAAAGTCCAAGAGAATTCCACTTGGTAGCAGTCAAGAGGATTCTTAGATACCTAAAAGGGATAGTTGATTATGGATTTTGGTATCCATAAAATGGTGATTTTAATCTCAAAGTATTCACTGATGCAGATTGGGCAGGTAATATGGACGACCGAAAGAGCACAACTGGTGGAGCATTCTTTCTTGGTGGAAGACTAGTATCATGGACGAGTAAGAAGCAGAGTTGTATTTCCCAGTCTACAGCTGAAGCAGAGTATGTGGTAGCATTTATGAACTGCACTCAAGCAATCTGGATGAAACATGTATTGGATGGTTTCAAAGTACCTATATCTGAACTAGTGAGTATATTTTGTGACAACACAACTGCAATAAATATTTCCAAGAATCCGGTATTGCATGCTAGAACTAAGCACATTGAGCTCAATTATCATTTCTTGAGAGAGAAGGTTCAAAACAAAGAGGTTGTATTAGAACATGTTTCCAATAAGGAGTAACTAGTAGACATATTCACTAAACTCTTACCGAAAACTACATTTACCTATTTGAGAGGTGAATTAGGGGTTCTTCCCCTTCATGAAGTAAACTAAAGAATTGCGCTCCACATCAATCGGGTACTACAATGTCAAATCTTTTAGGATTGATGTGTTGAAGGATGTTACTCCATATGGGAAGCAACATAGTGGAGAATGGAAGCTTGTGCCTCCACTTTGGCATTGCTGTCAAAGGGGGAGAATATATCTGATGATGTATGGGGGAGAAGATATCTGGTGATGGAGATATATGTTATAGTTGCACTATTCTATGATTATTTATAGTTGCAATGCTACACTGAGTATTTCCATCAATGCCAAAGGGGGAGATTGTTGGAATATGATGAACCAATATGATGAGATGATAATGTATGTTGTCATTGATGTCAATAAGTGGAGGTGAACTGGTATGAAGCTTGGAAGAAGTTGTTATTTATGTTCAAGTAGGAGAACTGGTATGAAGGGATGAAGTGGATCGGTGTCAGGGTTCCACTAAGTGTGACTACCAGTTGGTAGTCTTAGCTCTAGGGTTTTCGGTTTAACAATCTAGCTTGTGTGATGTAACTGGTGACATTCTATGATGAGTTAGCTAAGAGATAAGGATGAGATCAAGATGCCACATCAGTTTTGTGCATGTGAAGGATTTTTTTAGGATCTTGCATGTGAAGATCAATAGCATTAAATGTCTACGTCGAGAATGAACATTCTTCTTAGTGGTATGTGAAGAGAGTATGATGGGTTACTGATTTCCATATGTGGTGAAGAATGGGTGATGCAGAATGACTTGTGATTTGTTTGAGATTGTTCTATTCTATGCAAAGTGTTTGAACGGTCAGGATTGGACTACTTGTAATTGTAAACCTAAAATGTTTAGGGCTTAGGGTTTATGCTACCGACCTAATTGTTGTCTATAAGGTTGATGATGTTTGTTATTGTTTGTGTTGGAAAATGTTGTGTTTGTATTCGAGTGATGAGATACTTGCCAGACCAGTGAGTAGAAAACTGCAGATTGTGATTGTAGAGTAGAGGAGCTGAAAAGGATCTTCCTTAGCATGTAGTGCTGTTATCAGATTAGAGCTTTACCTGTTGTCTTCTAACCATTTCAATAGTAGGAAAATCCCTTTGCTGGGTAGCTTTAATAGGCTTATTGCAAATCCTCTAACCAGGTGACTTAAGATTATTGAGTTCTTCAAATCGTCTAGCAAGGTAACCTTTGACAGGGTATATAGCCATCCTTAACCAGGTGATCTTTAACAGGATCAGTTCCTAACATAACCTTATTGTAATGTCTTTAACCAAACTAGGCTCCTAACAGAGCGAGCTTCAAAAGAGTTAAAAAATAAGCTTGTGGGTATTCATCCCCACCATGGTTTTTCCCATTTGGGTTTCCACGTGAAAAATCTGTGTCATGAGTTGTGCATTTTTCATGTGATGATTATGCAGTCTTTGTTTAAGTGAATATGCATGCAAAGCTAATGGTTATGGTATTACTGATACAACACATGCATGAGTATATTGGTGAAGTAGCTATCAAGTGTTGAATGTTATTTGAAGTATTCAGTTTTACTGGTTTAGTTGTTTGAAGTCTTACTGTGTTTAACTGGTATTGTCATGGTTAAGTTCAGTGATGAAGACAACCAGTTATCATTGTTTTAACTTGAAAAGTTGTTGAGAAGTTTTTGTATGTATTGATTCACCCCCCTCTTAGTACCAATTAGGGTATTTGTTGTTCATCATTATTCATCAAATGCATGTCGGCTCAATAACATATATACGTAAATATCAAAATCAATTGCCAATGTCACATCTCCAAAAATGATGTCGGCCTCCAGTCCTGATAACCTGATGAAGTCATGTCGGCCTGCAATGCTAGTACCTAAATAATTCCTTTCAACCAATGAAGATACCTGCCAGTGCCGGTGCCAGTGAAGTGTCTACTAGTAATCAACAAAACCAAAGTATTAAATCCATAACATGTTGTCATCAATAACAACATATTGAAACCAATCAAATGAGTGTCAAATCGCCAACAACTACTACTCAGGGGGAGTAGTCAGCTATGAGATTCAAAGGATTTGTGATTTTTCTTTGATGTTTATGTCAGATTTCTGGCATTGATGTCAAAGGGGGAGTGATATTTGTGAAAAATAGAGTTTAACAAAATATCAGTCAAAGGGAGAGGTTGGTTCAAAACTTCATTGCTATATCATTTTGTGGGAGATTGTTGGTTGTCTTCCATACAGGGAGACTTGTTTGGAATTTCTTGGCACTTGGATATTTTTCACATCTAGTGTTGCAATCAATACCAAAGGGGGATATTGTTGGCAATTTGGAGGAATTGATTATGTGTTGTATTGATGGCAACATCGGTTGTTTTGATTGTTTACTGGTTTCCGGTAGAGTGGTTTATTATGATATTGATCCGGTAGGATCCGGTATGTTTTGGTTTGTGGAATTGGTTTGGATCTGTCATATATTCTATTCAGATGTGTATCACAATCAGTTTGTTTGGGATTTGATGACTGAGGAGCTATCATTTGTTCTAGTAAGCCTTTTGGTCAACGGTAATGGTTTTACAGACAAAGTTTTGTTGAAGATCTTTTGATGCACATGTTAAGTGGTGTTGGTGAGGTTTCTAGATGGTTCTTAGGATGTTGTTGGTTATCATGTTTGTGTTCTAGTTCATCGATGATGTTGGATTTGATTTATGGTGACCTGTTTTGGGTTCAGTGTTATCTAAGTTATGGACTGGTTTTTGTAACATGTTGGAGGATGTTCCTGATGCGTTATCGGTAGGATTTAATGATTGTTTTACATTTTTTTTGACCTAAGGCGACTTGGTTGATCATTGGATTATGGGTTTATGTTGTGAACTTATTGTATTATCTTTTAGGTGGCCGACCTAATTGTTTAGGTATTGGGGTGGTATAAATATGATGTAAGATCTCTTTGTAGATCATAGGTCAATGTTATGGGATGAGCTATGTGCGAATAATGTTGTAATTATATGCAAAAGGTTTGGTCGATCGTAGGTGACTGAATTGGGTTTGTAAGAGAGGTTTGAGACCTCCAGTATTGAGCTTAACCGAAACTGTACTCAGGCATAGGAGATGCTATCTTTGCAGTTCACTCTTCTTTTCGGATTGTAGTTCAATGTTTATGTAGTCAATGAGGCTCCTTTTTGTGATGAGTAGTGTGCTCTAGGCTATTGGCCTTCCTGCATGTGTAGGACCCTCATATTGTAATCACATACTTACTGCATAAGTATTATCTAACTATGGGTAGGCTTCCCACCATGGTTTTTCCCTTTACCAGGTTTTCCACGTACAAATCTTGGTGTCATGTGTTATGAATGGATGGTAACCGTTCTGTGATTTATGTTTATGTTTAATTTCTTTATCAATCATTCCAGTATTTAGTTTATGCATTCTAGTATTAAGTTTATGTGTTCTGGTAATAAGGATTTAAATTCTTAAAGTTCTCTAATCCGGTGACAACTAATTCACCCCCCCCCCCTCTCAGTTGTCCTCTAGTTATTTGTGTTGGCATTTCATGAAGATTGCATTGATGAAAAATAGTGTTGTCATTGATGTCAATTGTAACCGGTAATAGAGTTGTAATGCAAGTAGTACTTGAGCAGTGAAGGAAACTGGTATTACTATTCAAGCTATAAGATCAATCAGTAACCTTAACATGTTGAAATCTCGAACCCTAACTGATGGAGCTTGGTGAATCGGTTGTGTTGATCTATGATCGAATGGTGATAGGAGATGATTATGCCACATATGCATGATGCACGTGATGAGTTTCAAAGTGGTTTTTGGCGTTTAGAGATAACTGTTTTATCTTGGGAAAGAGAAAGTGCATTGCATGAAGTGGAAACCACGTGATGAGTTACAGGATCCAATGTGTGGTGATCCAGGAGCGGTCGAGGTTGTCTTGGATAATATGCAGATGATTGCTATATAATCCAATGGTCATGTTTGAACCAATTTGTTTGTAATATCTATGAGATCTTAGGTTTTGTGATGTGTTAACGGCCTATTGTTTTGCTTATAAGGTTGATGAGTTATTTTGTAGTAGTGTTGGCAATTTTGGTTAAGTGTCAGTGTGATTGTTTGCCAAACCAGAAGGAGTATCTGTAGAATGAGTGTAGGTAGATAGGAGCATGAAAAAGATCTGATCAAGCAGAGTAGTGCTACTAGATCAATAAAACCCTGTTATTCTCTAACAATTACTACAGTCAAATCCCTTAACCGAGTAAGCTTTAACAGGCTTGGTGTTTTCTAAATCCTCTAACCAAGTGATCCATTAGCTTGAATTTAAAATCCTCTATCTATTAAGGTTACTCCTAACAGGGTATTTCGTTTAACAGGGTATTGTAGTCAATCCCTTAACCAGTTGGTCCTTAACCAGTTTTGTTCCTAACATGACATTTTGTAAAGCTTCTAACAAGGCTTGGATCCTAACATAGCAAACTTTAGAAGAGTTAAGAATACTTGCGGGTATTCATCCCCACCGTGGTTTAACCCATTTGGGTTTCCACGTCAAAAATTATTCTATCAAGTGGTGAATGATTTTTGTGGTTATGTTTTGATATGGTTAATCTGTTTAACTGGTAAAGCCACTTAGTTGTGTTAAGATGACCGAAAGTGATCTGAAATGTGATTTTACTAAAGTTAGTAAAGTGGTTTGACATTTTGGTTAAATAGTTTGAGAGTTTTAGATCTGTTACATTGTTATTTTGGTATGCTAGTCAACCAATAAACTTGACAGTGTAGCTACAGTTTACAGTACAGTGTTTGAACCCGTTAGCTCGGTGATTGATTTATAATTTGGGTTTTGAGTTTGGTGAGAGTTTAGTTTATTTTCTATCTACTGATTCATCTCCCCTCTCAGTAGTTGATCAAATCATTATTTATTCATCATATTATCAATTGGCATCAAAGCGTTTTTGGTCCTCTTGTGTTTAAGCCTAACAACATGAGGAAAAGATCTAGAAGACCATGATGAAGAAAGAAGGTCCAAAGTTCAATAGGGAAAACTATAGAATATGGAGTGATAGGATGAAGATCTATATCAAAATCTTAGGAAGTCAATATTGGGAACATTTTATTACCAAATATACCTTGCCTAGTGGGATTTTATCTGATGATCAAAAGAAGGACCAACAAGAGAATAATCAAGCATTGGAGGCCATTATCAGTTCCTTATCCAATTTAGAGTATGTTGATGTCCATGGTTTGGATACTACCTATGATGTGTAGAAGAAACTTGAGGATATCTATAGCGGTGATGAGAATGTGAAGATTGTCAAAGAGGAGAGTCTGAGAGGTAAATTTGATGACATGCAGATGGTTGAAGGTGAGAATATTCAATGGTATGGGTAAAGGATCAAGGAGATAGTTGGTGAGATCAAAAGTGTTGGTGGTAAAGTGGAGGATAATATAGTGGCTAGCAAGGTGTTGAGAACCCTTCTACCGGTCTATGCTATCCGAGTTGCAGCCATTCGAGAACTCAAGTCTATTGATAAAACTAAGGTAACTCTTGACTCCATCATTGGTAAACTAACTACATTTGAATTAAATGGTTATGATGGAAGTGCTCAGAAATCAGAATCTGCATTTAGAGCTTTAGTTTCTAACCCACCGGTAAAGAAAAGTAGAGAAGCTAGTCACACTCATGAGTCAAGATCCAACATAGATGTTGATGATGAAGATGGTCTGATTGAGCTTGAAGCATTTTTGGCCAAGCGGTTACCCAGAGGTACTGGTAAGTACAAAGGTAAATTACCTTTGAAGTGTTTTGCATGTAACTAGATTGGACATATTGTAGCTAATTGCCCAAATGGAGACAATGAGCAGAAATGTGAGAAGTATAAGAAGTACAAAGGAAAATGTAAAAGAGATTGCCTCATTGCAGTTGATGGAGGAATTATAGATGAGGAATTTGAGGGAGATGCAAATGTTGGATATTGTTGGCATATGGGGAGATTGTTGGATATTATTGGCATATGATGAACTGATATGTTGATATGATGATAATGTATGTTGTCATTGATGTCAATAAAGTTCAAGTGAACCAGTATGAAGAGGTATGAGGAGATGCAGTGAACCGGTATGAAGAGGTATGAGGAGATGCAGTGAACTGGTGTCGGGGTTTCACTAAGTGTGACCACCAGTTGGCAATCTCAGCTCTAGGGTTATCGGTTTGGTGGTCGCGCTTAAGTGATGTAACCATTGATACTCTGTGATGAGTTAGCTAAGAGATATGAGTGAGATCAAGGTGCCACATCATCCTTGTGTGGGTGAAGGATTTCCTTGAGGATCTTGCATGAGAAGATCGATTGTGTTTGAAGTCTACCTCAGGAATGATCATTCTTCTTGGTGGTATGAGAAGACAGCGTGATGGGTTACTAATTCCCATGTGTGGTGAAGATTGAATGATGCAAATTGTCTTGTGATCTATTTGAAATCATAATATTCTATGCAATGTGTTTGGATGGTCAATATTGGACCACCTATGTTGTAAACCTAAGATGCTTAGGGTTTAGGGTTTATGCTACCAACCTAACTGTTGTCTATAAGGTCGATGATATTTATTGTTGTAAGTTGTTGGAAAAAATTGTGTATCCAAGTGATGAGATACTTGCCAAACCAGTAAGTGGAGAATTGTAAAGTGTGATTGCAGAGTAGAGGAACTGAAAAGGATCTGCCTTGGCATGTAGTGTTGTTACCAGATCAGATGTTTTACCTGTTGTCTTCTAATCATTTCAATCATTGGAAAATCCCTTTATCGGGTAGCTTTAACATGCTTATTGTAAAACCTTTAACCAGGTGACTCAAGATCATTGAGTTCTTCAAATCCTCTAGCAAGGTAACCTTTAACAGGGTTTCAACCTTTAACAAGGTATATAGCCATCTCTTAACCAGGTGATCTTTAACAGGATCGGTTCCTAGCAGAACCTTATTGTAAAGTCTTTAACTAGACTAGGCTCCTAACAGAGCGAGCTTAAAAAGAGTTCAAAACAAGCTTGTGGGTATTCATCCCCACCGTGATTTTTCCCATTTGGGTCTCCAAGTGAAAAATCTATGTTATGTGTTATGCATTTTTCATGTGATGTGTATGTATTATTTGGTTGAAAGATTATGCATGTAGAGTTATTAGGTTTTGGTATTAATGGTATACCACATGCATATGTTTATGGGTGAACTTGTTATCAAGTATTGAATGTATTTGAAGTGTTCAAACTTATCAGGTTATATTGTCTAAAGTCTTATTGTGTTTAACTGGTATTTCCATGGTTAAGTTCAGTAATGATGACAATTAGTTAGTATTTCTTTAATTTGATAAGTTGCGGAGAAAGTTTTTGCCTGTACTGATTCACCCCCCCCTCTCAGTACCAGTTAGGGTATTTGATGTTCATCATTATTCATCAATTGGTATTAGAGCAACTCCAAGTCCTCGGTGATATAAGCTTAACCGCTTGAGGTAAAAGATCCTATTGTAATGATGAATAGGGAAGGTCCTAAGTTCAATAGAGATAACTTCAAGATATGGAAGGATAGAATGAAGATTTACATTAAAAGTATGGGTGCTCAACACTGGAGCTATGTTGAGAATGCCTAGGTGACTCCCACTGGCACTCTAACTAATGATCAGAAGAGAGAGATTCAAAAAAATGGGCAAGTCATGGAAGCCCTTATCAGCAGCTTGTCAGATATTGAGTTTATTGATGTACAAGACAAGGACACTCCTAAGGATGTATGGGATGCACTGGAAACCATTTATGATGGTGATGAGCATGTAAAGAAAGCTAAGGAAGAGAGCCTTAGAGGTAAATTTGAGGATGAGGATGGTTGAAGGAGAGACCATTCAACAATATGGCATTAGGATCAAGACTGTGGTTGGTGATATCAAAAGCGCTGGTGGAATGATTGATGATACCACTGTTGTTAGTAAAGTCCTTAGATCATTGCTACCGATCTATGCAATCAAAGTTGCTGCTATCCAGAAACTAAGGTCTATTGATAAAACCAAGGTATCATTAGACTCTATCATTGCAATGTTAACTGCATATGAGTTGAATAGCTATGATGGCAGTGTTTAGAAGAATGAGTCAACCTTTAGAGCACTTGCTGCACGATCCAGAAAAAGAAAAGAAACTAGTACCGGTTATGAATCCAGATAATGCAAAGATATGGATGATGAAGAGATTCTGATGGAGTTTGAAGCTCTTCTTGCTAAAAGACTTCTAAAGGGAACTAGAAAATATAGAGGTAAACTTCCTTTAAAATGTTTCTCCTGCAACAAGATAGGATATATAGCTGTTAATTGTCCTAACAGTGATAATAAGGATAAACTGGAGAGGTTTAAAAAGTATAAAGGAGGAAATAGGAGAAATTGTCTTGCTGTAGATGAAGGTGCTACTGATCAAGAATTGGAGGATGAAGAAAATGAAGATATAGTGTTTGTAGCTGTAAAGAAAGAAGTGTCTGATAAGAAAGCACTTGTCTCTCACATTGACAACTCCAATGAGTGGATTATTGATAGTGGTTGTTCTCACCATATGATTGGTGACCGAAGAAATTTTTTGTCTCTAGAAGAATATGATGGAGCTATTGTCAGATTTGGCAACGATGCATCATGCTTGGTAAAAGGAAAAGGATCCATCTCACAGAATGGAAAGAGCAGTGCAAATGATGTCTAATGGATAGAAGGTCTTAAGAATAACCTATTGAGTGTTGCTCAACTGAATGACAAAGGACTCATTCTGGAATTCAAAGGTGGAATCTGTAGTATAATTGGAAAGAGTGGTGAACTTATTGCCATTGGTAAGAAGAACAAAGGTAACCTATTTCAGTTGAATGTAAAGATTAGTTGGTGTCTAATGGCCAAGTTTTATGACAGTTAGATATGGCATAGGATACTCTATCATATGAACTTTGACAATATTGTTAAAGTCGGTAAGATCAAGGCGGTAAGAGGATTACCTTTGTTGAACAAACCTGAGAATTATTTGTGCAAAGAATGTCAACTTGGGAAGATGTCTTCCTCAACTTTTAAAGGTAAGTCTTTTTCAGCATAAAATTTACTTGACCTTGTTTATACTAATTTTTGTGGTCCTATGAAAACTAGAAGTATTCAGGGAGATAGGTATTTTATGATTTTTACTGATGACTGCTCAAGAATGATGTGGGTCACATTCTTGAAAGACAAGTTTGAAGCATTTGAAAAATTCAAAGCCTTCAGCGCATTAGTAGAAAAGGAAAGTGACCAAAGGATAAAGTGCCTAAGAACTGTTCAGGGAGAAGAATTTACTTCTGATGAATTCAACAAGTACTGTGAAGATAATAGTATCAAGAGGCAGTTTTCTACCCCAAGGACACCATAATAGAATGGCATAGCAGAAAGGAATAACAAGACTGTAGTTGAAGCGGCGAGAACAATGTTGATTCAAGGAAAGGTTGCTCACACTTTTTGGAGAGAAGCAGTGAGCATTGCAGTCTATACTATGAACCAGGTACTCATCAAGAAAGGCAAAGATAAAACCCCTTATGAGTATTGGACTGGGAAGACTCCCATTGTGAGTTACTTTAAGGTATTTGGGAGTAAGTGCTATATTAAGAGAGGTGAGCATTTGAGAAAATTTGATGCAAAATATGATGAAGGAATATTTCTGGGATATTCCACTAAGAGAAAAGCTCTCAAGTGCTACAACAATAGAACTTAGAAAATTGTTGAAAGTATCAACGTCAGGGTTGACAAATCCCCTGAGGAACTTGAGGAAATATGCAGCGAAGAAGTGGAAGATGAACTAGGTATAGCCTTCTGGGAACCGGTTAAGAAAGAAACTTGTAAAGATCTCAGTGTTCTTGTACCAGTAGAAGCTGCAATAAGTGAAGAAGAAGAAAAGCTAGCAGATTAGGCTAGAGTTATTCCTAGATATGTGAAATTGCATCATGATTCAAAGCAGATCATAGGAGATAGAGATGCAGGGATACTCACAAGTTGAAAAGTGAAAGAAAACTCTTGCATGATTCTGAATTAGAACCCAAGACTTCCAGAGAAGCTCTTATAGATGAAGACTGTATTAAAGCAATGGAAGAGGAGCTAGACTAGATAGAAAAGAATGCAACATGGTCTTTGGTGCCCAGACCAGAACATAAAAATGTCATTGGTACCAAATGGGTCTTCAGGAATAAGCTAAATGAAGAAGGTATAGTTGTAAGGAACAAGGCTAGGATTGTATGCAAGGGATATGCTTAGGAGGAGGGAGAAGACTAGGGAGAAACCTTTACTCCCGTGGCTAGACTAGAAGGTGTTCGTATGCTACTTGCATTTGCAGCATTGAAGGGATTTAAGGTTTATCAGATGGATGTGAAGTCTGCTTTTCTGAATGGAATCCTAGAAGAGGAAGTGTATATAGAACAACCTGAAGGGTTTGCCTTATCAGAAGATAGTAATATGGTGTGTAGATTACACAAAACCCTGTATGGACTAAAACAAGCACCTAGGGCATGGTATGAAAGATTACACTCTCATCTTGTGAAAATTGGATTTCAGAGAACAAGTGAAGATAGAAACATCTACTTGAAATTAGAAGGTCATTAGATTCTGATATGTGAAGTGTTTGTGGATGACATAATCTTTGGAGGAGATGATAAATGAGTCATGCATTTGTGGATGAAATGAAGAAAGAGTTTGAGATGTCTCTGATAGGAGAGATAAAGTCCTTCATTGGTTTACAGATTCAACAAATGAAAGAGGGTATCTTTATTACCCAGTCCAAGTATGTCAAAGAGGTATTGAAGACTTTTGGCATGGGGGAAAGCAAACCGGTTGGTACATCAATGGTGACTGGCTGTAAACTGACTAAGGAAGATGATTCAACATTGGTGAATGAAAAGGAGTACTGGTCAATGATCGGTAAGCTGTACTATGTGGTGCACAACATACTAGATATTGCTCATGCAGTGGGCATAGTCGCTCATTTTCAGAAGTGTCCAAGAGAATCCCACATGGTAGCTGTCAAGAGGATTCTTAGATATCTGAAAGGAACTATTGATTATGGATTGTGGTATCCATATAATGGTGACTATAATCTCAAAGTATATACCAATGCTGATTGGGCAGGTAATGTGGATGACCGGAAGAGCACAACTGGTGGAGCGTTCTTTCTCGGTGGAAGATTAGTATCATGGACAAATAAGAAGAAGATCTATATTTCCCAGTCTACAGCTGAAGCAAAATATGTGGCAACATTTATGAACTGCACTCAAGCAATCTGGATGAAACATGTATTGGAAGGTTTCAAAGTGCCTGTATCTGAACCGATGAATATATTTTGTGACAACACAAGTGCAATAAATATTTCCAAGAATTCGGTATTGCATGCTAGAACTAAGCACATGGAGCTTAAATATCACTTCTTGAGAGAGAAAGTTCAGAATAAGGATGTTGTACTACAACATGTTTCTAGTAAGGAGAAGCTAGTAGATATATTCACTAAGCCCTTACCAAAGACTACATTTACCTATTTGAGAGGTGAATTAGGGGTTATGCCCCTTCATTGAGTCAATTAAAAGTTGTATGCTCCGCATCAGTCAGGAACTACGGTGTCAAATCTTTCAGGATTGATGTGTTGAAGGATGCTACTCAATAGGGGGAGCAACATAGTGGAGTATGGAAGCTTGTGCCTCCACTTTGACATTGTTGTCAAAGGGGGAGAAGATATCTGATGAATGGAGAGAAGATATTTGATAATGCAGATACACTGGTCTATGATTTTTTTAGTTGCAATGCTACACTGAGTATTTCTATCAATGCCAAAAGGGGAGATTGTTGGATATTGTTGGCATATGATGAACCAACATGTTGATATGATGATAATGTATGTTGTCATTGATGTCAATAAAGTTCAAATGAACCATTATGAAGAGGTATGAGGAGATGCAGTGAACCGATGTTGGAGTTTCACTAAGTGTGACTACCGATCGATAGTCTCAGCTCTAGGATTATCGGTTTGGTGATCCACCTTGTGCGATGCAACCTTTGATAATCTGTGATGATTTAAGTAAGAGATATGAGTGAGATCAAGATGCCACATCAGGCTTGTGTGCATGAAGGATTTTTTTGAGGATCTTGCATGAGAAGATTGACTGCATTTGAAGTCTACCTCAGGAATGATCATTCTTCTTGGTGGTATGAGAAGAGAGCATGATGGGTTACTGATTCCCATGTGTGGTGAAGAATGAATGATGCAAACTATCTTGTGATCTGTTTGAAATCGTAATACTCTATGCAATGTGTTTGGATGGTCAGGATTGGACCGCATGTGTTGTAAACCTAAGATGCTTAGGGTTTAGGGTTTTTTCTACCGACCTAACTGTTGTCTATAAGGTTGATGATATTTGTTGTTGTAAGTTGTTGGAAAAATTTGTGTGTGTATCCAAGTGATGAGATACTTTCCAAACTAGTAAGTGGAGAACTGCAAAGTGTGATTACAGAGTAGAGGAACTAAAAAGGATCTGCCTTGGCATGTAGTGCTATTACCAGATCAAAATTTTTACCTGTTGTCTTCTAATCATTTCAACAGTTGGAAAATCCCTTTACCGGGTAGCTTTAACAGGCTTATTGTAAAACCTTTAATCAGGTGACTCAAGATCATTGAGTTCTTCAAATCCTCTAGCGAGGTAACCTTCAACAGGGTTTCAACCTTTAACATTGTATATAACCATCCCTTAACTGGGTGATCTTTAACAGGATCAGTTCCTAGCAGAACCTTATTGTAAAGTCTTTAACTAGACTAGGCTCCTAACATAGCGAGCTTAAAAAGAGTTCAAAACAAGCTTGTGGGTATTCATCCCCATTGTGGTTTTTCCCATTTGGGTTTCCACATGAAAAATCTATGTTTTATGTGTTCTACATTTTTCATGTGATGTGTATGTATTATTTGGTTGAAAGATTATGCATGCAGAGTTATTAGGTTTTGGTATTACTGGTATACCACATGCATATATTTATGGGTGAAGTTGTTAAAAAGTATTGAATGTATTTGAAGTGTTCAGACTTATCAGTTTATGTTGTCTAAAGTCTTACTGTGTTTAACCGGTATTGCCATGGTTAAGTTCAGTAATGATGACAATCATTTGGTATTGCTTTAACTTGATAAGTTGCGGAGAAATTTTTTGCCTGTACTGATTCACCCCCCCTCTCAGTACCAGTTAGGGTATTTGTTGTTTATCATTATTCATCAGCAAATAAGGACATTGTCTTTGTTTCCATTAAAGAGGAGACATCAAATCAAAAGGCATTAGTTTCTCGCATGGATAGTTTTGATGATTGGATTGTAGACAGTGGTTGTTCACACCACATGACCGGTGACCAGAGTAAGTTTCTTACTTTGAAGGAATTTGATGGAGGTGTTTTGAGATTTGTAAATGACTCACCCTGCATGGTAAAAGGAAAGGGAACCATTTCTCTTAATGAAAAGAGTAGTGCAGATGATGTCTACTGGGTTGAAGGATTGAAACACAATCTTTTGAGTGTTGCTCAACTCGATGACAAAGGTTATCCACTGGAATTTAAGAATGGAATGTGCAAAATCTATGGAAGCAAAGGTGAACTGATTGCAACTAGAAAGCAAACAAAAGGTAACTTGTTTCACCTAAATCATAAAGTAAATGATTGTTTAATTGCTAAAGTAGAAGATAGTTGGCTTTGGCATTGAAGATTTTGTCTTGTAAATTTTGATAACATTGTCAAAGTCAGTAAGTCCAAGTCGGTAAGAGGTTTGTGTCAATTGGACAAACCGGTGAATGCTCTGTGTAAGGAATGTCAGTTAGGGAAGATGAAATCCTCAACTTTTAAGATAAAATCTTTCTAGTAGAACATTTGCTAGATTTGGTTCATGCAAACCTCTGTGGACCAATAAGGACTAGGAGTATTCAAGGTGATTGGTATTTTATGATCTTCACTGATGATTGGCCAAGAATGATGTGGGTCAAATTATTGAAGGACAAAACAAAAGGATTTCACAAGTTTAATGCATCTTGGGCCTTAGGTGAAAAGGAAAGTGGAAAGAAGATAAAGCTTAAGAAATGATCAAGGTGGTGAATTTACTTTAAATGAATTCACTAGATACTGTGAAGACAATGGAATTAAGAGGCAACTTTCTGCACCTAGGACACCACAACAGAATGGTATTGCAGAGAGGAACAACCGGTCAGTTGTTGAAGCTGCTAGAACTATGCTAATACAAGGAGGTGTAGCAAAGACTGTCTTCACTATGAACCACATATTGGTTAAAAGAGGTAAGGATAAAACTCCTTATGAATACTGGTATGGTAGATCACCTAATGTTAGTTACTTTAAGATTTTTGGGAGTAAATTTTTTATCAAGAGAGGTGATTATGTTGGTAAGTGTGATGCTAAGAGTGATGGAGGCATATTTCTTGGTTACTCCACCAAGAGAAAAGCCTACAAATATTACAACAACCAGACAAAGAAGATCATTGAAAGTGCTAATGTCCGAGTGGATGAGTGTCCTAAAGATACAAGAGAAACCAGTGAGGAGAAGAAGGAAGATGAACCTTACATTTTGATTTTGGAACTAGATTTGGTGAAGCCAGAAGTTGGTGAAATGAATACATCAACACCAATTCAACCAGAATAGGTAGATTCTAATGAAGATAGCAAGGAATATTTTGTAGATTCCAAGGTATGTGAGACTCAATCATAATCCTGGTCAGATTATTGGATTTAAAGATGTTTGTGTGTTAAATAGAAGAAGAATTAGAGAGAATTTTGTAGCATTAACTAGGGCATTGACCTTTTAACATAGTCATCAACTATCCACAACACATCAACAACATAAAAAAAGTAGTTAAACCAAATGGGAGTTCAGTAGGAAATAAACAGACAAGAGTTTAGCAAAAATTAAATAGCAGGGGCATACCCCGAGAACCAAAAAACCAAAAAAACTATTCCAAAGATCCAAGGGGTTGGTTTGCGAGCCTGTATCATATCTATGATCTTCTCCTAGTCTTCAGAGAGGAACTTGTAAAGTTCCCTAGAAACTTGTTTATAAGATTCATCTTCAACAATTCTATCGCAGAGAAGAGAAAGTGTCAACACCAAACTATGCAGAACCTAAATGCAGAACTTGTTAATGCTGACCAATTGCATATCTCTTGCATCCAACCTATTGTTAATTGCCCGAATTTCCTCCTTTAGTCTTTGAATTTCCCCATCTGACCCTAGGCTATCAATGTGATTTGTCAGGTTATTGTTAAGGGTCTATGGCTCACCCACTTTAGTGTATGTGGGTTGTATGTTATCATCCTCCTTAAAATCCCTATCCTTGTCCTTTTTCTTTTTCTTCTTGTTTTTGTCAGTCTGCCTTCCTTTACCTGTACCTTCCAAGGCAACCTCACTATCATTTTGGGCTTCCAAGTTAGAGGCCATTTCAATAACAAGCTCCATCCCATTAATGATATTGTCAAGGGTCACTTTCACTTGATTCTCAGTAGGTTGTGCAATATCTAATCCGAGAGAGGGGTCAGGGTCCTCCAAGTCAGCAATATTCATGCTAACAGTGATATTCTCTTCCCTTATGGGATCTTTTTCAATTTCACCCTTGTCTCCCTCATCAGGATCTTCCTCAATAGAAGCATTTGTGTGGGTTTCACCTTTCTTCTCAGTGGAACCCTTGGAAGCTAGCTACAAGACCTCCCTCTTCCAACTTTGTCATCAATAGGATCTTCCTCTTCCGACTCTTCAGAACTAGAATGATCAAGGATATTTCTCTTGTGTTTCCTAGTTGTGTCATTTCCTTTAGAGCCAGAGGATTTCTTGTCCAACCCAAAGGAGAGGGGAGGACAAGTGAGAGTTATTAACTCAGTAACGGTGATAGAGGAGGAAGGCATCACAAGGGAATCAAATGCCTCATTAGAGAGCCGAAAGAACCTAGATGAGGTAAAACCACTAGCAAATGTCACCAAATGGTGGGAGGCATGAAAAAGGGGTTGAATAAGCATGGTGTTTTTGGGTGGGCAAAGAGCCAAATGATAATAATAAATCTTGTAAATTAAGCCCTGGTGGAGGGGAATTGGTTTTTTTCCTTCATTCTTAGGGTCGAGGGCATCCTTAATAGAAGTCTCTATAGAATGGAGTAGGTAGAAGGGAAAATAAAGCAATTCGTAATTCCTAAAATGGTTCAATAGAGGCAAGTGATAATAATAAAAATATATTACAATGTCCCTCCAATGTAAAATATTTCATGATTAAGAGACATACCATATCCCAAGGATACTTGAACTCCTCTCTAGAAAAACCACCTAGAAGTTTGACTAGAGTCTCCTTTCCTCTGAAAAACTTGTTAAACCCTTTACTGTTGATAGTATGGTTGTTGTGTTTCCATCTTGTCCCTTCTAGGGATAGACCGGTTTCCTCGACAATGGCTTCATCCATGACCTCCAAAGAGATTCTGCCTGCAATCACTCTTCTATTATTCCACGAGGTCACAAACTATATAGAAAGTTGTTTATCATGACCTTTGAGGCATTCCATGAGTTACACCGCTCCACTCTCAATATAGTAATTATAGACCATGACATCCTTCTTGAAATCCTCTAGATTATCCAGCTCATAGCAAACTCTATCCCCTCCCATTGTAGACTCACTGGTGTAAATAGTTAGATTTTTTCCCTTAGCTTTGGACATAGGCACCGTAGCGATGAAATAATGCCTTGTAAAAATAAAACTTTTCTTGCCATAAAAGATTAGGATGTCATGCAAGTCTTTCACGAAATAATTTCTGTAGTAATTCTCCAGACAAAAAGAAGTGTGTGAAGTGCAGCCCCAACCTTCTGAAGAGACATTAAAAATAATAAGCACCATCTCAAATTTAGAGCATGGAAAACATCATTAACCAGGTTACCACGTGTCAAAAAATCCCCAACTTGCCCTCCAAACACATAGTCTTCCATAGGAACTGCATTATTCATCGCACGAGTGGATTGCACCATCATGAGATACAAGAGGAAATGACAAATAATGATAATAGGCGATGAGTATTACAGTTTGTGGCACAAGTGATATTCCACCTCAGATAGTTATTGGTGCCATTGGGTAGGAAGTTAAACCTTTTTGAATTTGAAAATTCCCTCCTCCAGTGCTCTCTGCTAGTTCGAAGGGAGAGGGGGAAAGAGCCAGTGAGGTTTGTGTCCATTATAAATTGCATTTCTAAGCTCTCCTTCAATAAGGAGTCCAATATGAGAAGACAAGGAGTTGCAATTTCTCCAGCATCTCAGACTAAATCCAAGAGTTGTCATAGAATCCGCCACCTTGTTACCTTCTCTATAGATATGACTCAATAGGAAGGAGTCAAAGGTAGATATAATACTAAAGGTATCTCTGATGATGCCTTCAATCAACCAATTGATTATTTTCAACCCTTTGACAACATCAATTATTAGTATAGAATCCCCTTCTATAGCGATAACACAAATACCAATGAAGAGTGCAATACGTAGGCCCCAAGCCACTGTCATAACTTCATCTTGATTGCTTGGATAGTCGTTCAAATTACTAGCATAAGTTGCAACCAACTCCCCAATATGAGATCTTAAAATTCCACCCCCAACAGCCATACCAAGCCTTGCAGTACCATCAATGTTGAGCTTGATGTAACCTCTATTAGGTAGCTTCCATTTGGTATTCAACCTACATATGCATTTTGAATTATGAAAGGTTGCAAAACATTATGGGATGTTCTACTTGAATGTAATCTCATAGTTAGAAGTGGATGGGGGATTAGGAGGCAATTTATCAAAAGTGACATATAGGTTCTCCAACAAGAGTTTAAGAAATCCCCAAATGACAACACAACTGAAGCTTTAGTATCTCAAAAAATCCTCTTATTCCTCTTTTTCCAGATATTCCAAATCAAATATGGTGGTATATGTTTCTAGAGCAGAAAAATTAGGGGGTTGTGAGTTGAGCCTTCCCAGCCTTCCCATTTCGTATACAAGTCTAATCAATTTTTCATTCATAAACCAATGGAGGTTGAATTTCTAGCAGACCATCCCCCAAAGAGTTCTAGCAAAATGACAATGTAGAAAGAGATGTGAGGAATTTTCAACATCTGATTTACATAGGACTCATTTGTTAGGGAACTTGAACCCCTTCTTGGAGAGATTGTCAAGTGTGAGTATTTTATTGTGAAGGGCTACCCACCAAAAGAAATTGATTTTGGGAACAAGGTGAGGATTCCAAATTTGCTTCCACCAGTTTGGGGAATTGTTGATCCTTATGAGACTATGGTGGGTAGATTTAACATAAAATATCCCACTTGAGTTCCATTTCTAAATAAATTTATTCTCTGGTAACCTGATCATATTCAACATAGCCTGTAATTCATGAGCAACACACAACAGATGGGGTTGATCCTGGTAGCAGGCAAAGATGTCCTTCTAGGAGTTGCCAGAGAAGAAGTTAGAATCCCGCAAGCCAAAGAACTCCATGGTGGAGCGATAAATCCTTCTAAGGGAAGGAAAGGAAACCAAGGGTTTTTCTCCAAACCAACAGTCTTCCTAGAATAAAATATTCATCCTATTGCCAATGAGGCACCTCATACCCTGATTAACAATGTCTCTACATTTGAGGATATTATTCCATAATTTGTATGCCTTAGGGACCACTTCCACCTCCAAGAACTTGTAGAATCTATCTTGGGTGAGGTATTTAGTGCACATAATGTAACCCCTATTGGAATTAGGGATCACTGAGAGGGGGGGGCGTGAATCAGTGATCTACCAGTTGAAAGATTTTCTCACTTAACCACCATAAGCATACACTTAAAACTGAAATACAGAAACAAATAACAAACCACCACAAGATCATAACACTGGTATTTTTATGTGGAAACCTAAATGGGAAAAACCATGGTAGGATTTGAACCCACAATATTATTCCACTATGGCCAGTACCAAAATAATATTATAAATGGGAATGCACAAGCATTCAGGCACACTAGCTAGAGCTCACTGCTCAAATGTAATTGCCCAAAGGGCTACAACCCTCAGGGAAGTCTCACTGACTTACACAACTGATTATAATGTATGAAATTTGAAATAAAATCTGCAATGCTTGGATGAGTTTCAGTGAGGCACAAATTAACTGACTGGATCATTTTCTCTATTTTGCTCTATTCTGCCATGTACACTGTCTTAGTCAGTTACAAGATCAAGAACATGTGAAACTGCTCCAAAATGGATTCTTGATCACCTCTTGCTCACATAAAATCATATCATGCACCAAAAAGATCATCCACACCAAATTTATATACCAATAACCACAAAAATAGGTTATACATCATGTCGGCTTGAAAGTGTAACGCGTCGATACATGTCGACTTGAAAGTGTAACGTGTAGATACATGTTAGCTTGAATGGATCCAAAAGTATAAATGTAGATCACCAAAATGATAATAAGATGATGTATCTAAGTCATCTCAATCAACAAAGACATGATTCAATGCATCGCAATTACCAAAAATCTTCTGGACCCAAAAATGCTCTATTCTTCCTGAATAGTAGTTCACACGCTACCGGTTAACACCTACTTTTGGATAGGAAGAATCACTACTGTCAGATCAGATCTCCATGAAGACTTGCCATCAATGACAATCCTAAACCAAAAATCAGTCACCAAAAACCACCAAAAACCACCAAAAATCACCAAAAATCACCAGATGAGTGTCATTTGCCAGCAATCTCCCCTTTTAGCATTGATGGCAACACTTGTGAAAAATAGTTGTGTTGAAACCTGTACACCGGATAAAGAAGAAAGAATTATAAGGCTCCCCCTTAGATCAGCTATCCAAAATCTGCATCACTGAATTGTATACTCCATACACAATTAACTTGTACATTTTTCACCTTATCTCTCCCCCTTTGATAGAAATGCCAAAGATGGGGTGTTTTCCAAAATTTATATACATATGACAAACACTTTACAGATACTTGAAGAGGTCAACATAAACAATCTTCAAAAATCCTAGGTGAGTATCCCACCCACTCTTCAGGTTGTCCAAAACTGTGATAAATGCATTAAATACACTAGCATTAATTTCTCACTCTCTCAAATCTGATGATACAAGCTAGGTCAGCTCCTTAATATAGTCCACCTTATTACTTAGCACAGTGTCTAACCGGGTGGAAATTAGGTTTTGGAGTTCACCCACTTTCCTCAAAACTTTCTCCCTATCCTCTTGAATGCTTGAGATCTGATCATTTAAGGCTATAATATGTCCTTCAATACTTCTGGTTAATGTTACATTAGGGTCAAAAGATTGAGAAATGATAGAAATCTTGCCCTGGCAGACACCTATTTGTTTATCAATATCAACAATGAACTTAGGCAAAATAAGGCAAGATTTATACAATTTACCGGCTTCTAATAATGTGTTAGAAATAGTCTGCAATCTCTTATTCAGCGTTACCCTATCGTCTTCAATCATCTTCAGGAATGTTTATTTTCTGACCTCCTTAAATTGATCCAAAACTTTTTGAGTAGTCATCTTCTCCAAAGATTCAAAATTGACATTTACACTGTTAATCAACTGTAATAATTTATCAGAGGGGCTATTATTTGAATCTAACTGTGTACTGGGAGCCACATTTTGCAAAACATCTATAGACATCAAAATTAACTTTTTGTCTTCAATCTCTGATTTCACCATATCTTGATTGGCTTGGGCTTGCATTGCAGTTGAGAGCATAAGCTTCTCGGTAGGAGACATCTTCCCAAGATCAACTAAACCATCAAGATTTATCAGAATCTGAGGCGGAATCCATGTAACCAAAGGAATGGCAATTGCCAGATTAACTATTCCTTTATCTTTATCAACCTCAGCTACCTTAGCCTTTATTGTCACAACATCCTTCTTCTCTCCCTTATCCCCTTTATCTGTTGCACTGGTGTCACCACTTAGTATAATATCAACCTGTTGAATCATAGGAGTTGCAAAGCTATCTACCACCAGAGGATTGTCACCGGTCTCAACATCAAGTGTGGTATTACCTTGATCTTCTTGTTAATCTCAGACTGAGTCTCAACCTTCTGACTTTTGGTAATACCTTGCTTATCTTTTGGCTGAGATGGTTTAAATGCATCTTTGTATAGAGGGTCATTCGAAATAGTCTTTCTCCATATCTCCTATGTTTCTTTCCTCACCTCCTCTATATTCCCAATCATCAATATGTTGATCCTATTTTTACTTGTGAATTCCTTTTTATTTGCGTCTTCAATTAGTCTATTTTCTTCATCCTGAGTAATACAAGTACATACATTTACTAGATCTCTCTCCTTCATTTCTCTGTCAATTTTGCATCCATTCATTCTTCTAGCATCTATTAAACTATACAAGTCCTTTGGAATGGACTTTTCTAATTCAATTAATCTCTTGCTGAAATTATGTAAGTATAATACAACTGCTTCCTCAACTTTCCTTTTATCGCCTTCATTAAAATACTCAAAGTTTTCTCCAAGACTATTCAAATTTCCATCCACTATTATTTCATCTATCAACTAGTCCGTTGATAGTGGAGGAATGATTGTGTACTTACCTTGTATGTTTCTAGACTCAAGGTCTTTGTCAAGTTGACTTTTTACCTGTCTACCTCATTTGGATCTTCTAGTAGGACTAGGATCTGACTTAGCCTTTTTTCTTTGTTGTGCTCCATCGGATTGAGGCTTCCTCACGACTCTAACAAACTCTCCCTTTTTCTTTGCTCTTCCTACCTCTTCCTTAGATTCTTTTTCTGAGGCCACCGAAGATACTGCAACATAGGTTCTTTTTGGCTTTTCTTTCTGCTTCAACACACCTTTTCTGGATGGGCTAGGTTTTGTAGGTTGTGCTACCAGAGTAGGAGCAATCTTTGTCTGTTTAGGTTTTTCCTTGGAGGGAATTAGATCAACCTTGGGTTTCTTGGTTTCCTCTTTGGCCTCCTTTTGTGCATATTTCTCTCTTGCTTTCTTTACTTCCTCCTTGGTGAAACCCATCTAAGCAGTTACTTCTTCTGCCATCTTAGTGACTTTTCTCTTATGGGCATTGGCATTGAATTGAATATGTATACTGAGGTCTTTCTCGTTGAATGTGTCAAATCTCCCTTCCTTGGGATACACTAGTTGACCCCGAAGGTGTTGTGCATATTCCTCAAGTGTATTAAAGTCAACTTCATACCCACTGAACATGATCCAAACTATCAGGGACTCCATTGCTTTCATCAGACACTGATCCTTATCGCCCATGAAGAAAATGGTTTGCTCATATTTTTCAACTACCTTCTTAGGAATCCTTTCCCTATTCTTCATTGCATCTTGAAAGGTTTTAAAGTATCCCCAGAGGGTAAATATCCTCATGGTTACATTACTGACTCCCCATAGACCTTCTTTGATTTGCATGGCCACCAATCTATCATAAGCCCATTGGACCTTACCATTGATATTGGGTATCTCATTCAAGAAGTATAATGCCAACCAAATAAGGAGTGTACCATATTTAAATGTATGTTTTTTTATCCTTGATATTCTTCAAATTACTCAAAAATTCATTCAAGAGGGTGGTGCACAGATCATACCTTTCATCTTCCTTGAGCATTTGGTATGCAAGTAAATAGTAGTACTGTATACAGAGTTGTACTAGGTAGATTGATAAACCTTGTATATAACTACCATTGTGTGGGGGCGGGAAAAGTGAGATTGGGTGACTATGACCTAATCTCACTTTTGCCAACACATTGGGAATAAAAAAGAGCCTAGGCAGGTAGATCACTTTGGCTACTTATTGTGAGAAAGAGAGAGCCAAGGATTAACTCTTAGGGTTTCTATTCCTCTTGTTGCATTTGATGAGAAAAACTAGGGTTTGAATGATCAACTAGGCTAGGAGATAAAGAATGAAGCATAAATAAACTCAGAATTGAACAAACTTATAGATCTGAAACTTAGATATTGAAAGAATGAAAGGGAGAGGATTTTTTATGTGTACCTGATGTTGCAAATTGAACAAAATTGACTTGGACCAGGGTGCCATGCCAATGCCATGTTTCTACAAACTAGAGGCTGCAAATCTGATGACTTGAAGCTGCAACCTGCTAAAAATCACTGAAAAGCAGAGGGACCATGGTGCCACGCCACTATTCTAGGTAGGAATAGGGTGCCATGCCCCTATCCCAGGCATATTAGGGAAGATATGATGATTTTGGGTGGTTCCTTTGCCTTTTGCTGAGCTGAAAGTGCCTATGGGTACTTGTTTCTGCACTTGCAACTGAAAAGGGAAGGTTTGGGTGGCTATATGGGGTTTTGCCTGAGTAAAAACCCTATGTTGGTGATTTCTAGCTCCAAAATAGCCAATAATATACTGAAAATGTGTGTGCTAGAACCTTGTGTGTATGCAAGATCCTAAAATGAAAGAAACTAGAGCTACCCTATGCATGAGAGTAAACCCTAAATGTAAATGAGAATGTAAATAACAATGCTTAAACCAAATATGCTAAATGATTTAAAGCATGAATGTAAATATGCAAATTGATGTAAAGAAGCTCATACAAAGATATGAAAATAACATGAAATTATACCAATCACCAAGGGAGAGATATTGCCACTAGATCTCCTATTACTCTTCAATATCTTCAAGGCTCCTAATTGATGATGAATTATTGATGAAATGTTGTTTAATATTGTTGAGGACTCCACATATGCTTCTCTTCTACTACATAAAAGGCTCATTATGCTTGCTTTGCTGAAAACTCCCTTAGATTAGATGGATCTTAGTTGCCTTCAAATGAAGAGAGAGAGCTCTTATGTATGAAACCCTAGATCTTAATTTCAACTTAATTCTTCCTTTAGGCCAACCTAGGAATTTAATTTCCCACCAATATTTTGGGGTTAAGCATTATAATATCATAGGATTATGCTCCCCAAATTTTGGGAAAAAAGCCGAGGACCGTGGCGGGAACGTACATGATCTGACCAAATTTTCACTGAATTTTCAGGGTTGTTATAAATGATGATATTAGAGAGAATCCCAAAGTCATAGCTGATTTTGAGGTGTTTTGATATGTGAAATTGGGCCTTAAAGTTCGAAATAGGACATAGTTAGGGGTTTATGATTAAATGATTTATTGGAGGGATAAAATAAAAAGGGGCACACTTAGGGTAAAGGGCCCAATTTTATAATGTGAGTGATGAAATGTGAATTTAGATTTAATTAAATTAATTAATTAAATGCTTAAAGGGAAATTAGAAATGCAAGATACAAGACACAATAAGGCAGGTGCTAACCTAAGTGTGAAATTGTACCACCCTAGCAAGGGTGTACAATTTATGACACTACATTTAGTTCCCACTTTAGCAATCATATGACACTACCTGCATATACAAGCTAAAGTACAAAAAAGTAAACATTCATGAAAAAGAACATATCCACAAGTTGTTAGATGAAGCCCCCAATGGTATATGTAGTACACAGTTAGGATCTGTACCCTACAAAAACACATGTTAGATAAAATCACAAAATCACCTAAATGCTTACTAAGGAAGGTGATGAAAATTTAAGGGTAGATATATGCCCCCATGTTTCGGCTTGCTAATTTTAGGGAGTTGAAATAGGGTATCATGTTTACCACATCGAATTCTAAAAGAATATTGATGACAAATGCTCACAAGAAGATTTGATACAAGATCAAAAACTAATGGAGAATCATTTGGTAAGAAAGAAAAATAAGCCTCAATTCCAACACAACAAAGAGTTTGAGGATTTGAGAGCCCTCTAACACAAGATGAAAGATTCAAATGAAAAAAAATGCAAAGAGAAGGAAGAAGAGATAGAAAGCATGAATACACACTTTGGTGATCCATGAGAGAAAATGAACCATGGACATCTTGCCCCAAAAACTGGGTGATCCATGGAGAGAAGGACATGGAAAAATATCCCCCAGAGTCTGTTTGGGTGATCCATGTAAGGGAGGAGAGTGAGAACACCTTTAGTTCCACTCAACCTTGTGCATTTGTGTGCAAGTAGGTCAAGGATACCTACCTTCGACACCAAGAAGATATCCATCATGCAACAATGTCATAAATCCAAGCAAGAGAGGGAATACTCTTCAGGCAAGGATAAGATAGTTCAAAATAGATATCTTTCTATATAAGTGTAAAGGAGATCCTTGGAGGAGAAGAGATCTTTGTTCAGAAGACATCTACCTTCAAGAGGAGTTGTCTTAGACAAATATAAAATCTTCTAGAATGAATGAATACAAGAGTTTTGAAAATAGTAGAGGATTGAGATGACATCAAAAAGAAATTATTTATAACAACACACTTCTAAAATAAGGCAAGAGATCCTCATCAGGGATATGCACGTGCACAAAATAGAAAGGTTTATTAGAAAAGATACTACTCAATGAAGAAAAGAAATTGATGAATGTTCAAAGACTTCCAACACCAAGGAGGAGGTCCCAATTAAGGACATGTACTTAAGATCCCCATTAGGGATGCTTGTTCCAATATGAGAGAAAGAATTCAAATATGAATACACCTCTACCATCAATAAGAAATCCTTATAGAAGATACTAATTCATGAAGGGGAAATTTTAATCTTAAGAAGGATATATGTTTGAAATCACTCTTGCCCCCCATATATGGGGAGAAGAGATGAGATAGAAATAGGCTATTATGTTGCTTCCAAAATTATGATTGCACGTGAAATTGTACCATCATGAATGACAATGAGCACCCAATAAATGAGCTACCAATGTCACATAATGATGAGCAACATAATAGCAATTAATGTTATTTAAAAACATGATATATTGAATGAGGTATTTCAATATGACAGGTTAAATGCTTTACTATAAGTGAGATTAAAAAGATGTATAAGATGATGAATGTTAAAAAGTATGTAGAAAGAGAGAAGTTTATAGGAGAAGAATAGGCCACTAAGTCATACTTTTATTGCACACAAGAGATCTTAGGAGAGGGATAAGTATAATTAATTAGAGCCTTATTCCTAGAATAAGGGATTTTAAAATGAGTACAAGATAAAGTTTCATAAGGGGGATTAGAAATCACTTGAGGAGATTCATAAAGAGATTTATTCATCACCAAGATTTCCTTATGAGGGGGATGAGTGTTGAAAGAAGTAGAAGATGATTTAATTGAGGTGAGGTTATCATCACTACTAAATATAGCATTCACATTGAGAGATGGTCTTAATCTGCTTTGGTAGGCTTAGAAGGATTATATCCAAGTCCAAATGAAGCTTCATGTGTGTTATGTTCTAAAAGAACTTTAATTACTTGTTCATTTGCACCACAACCATTGCCATCATAGCCACTCTTAGCTAAAATGTGAAAAAAAGGACCATAAAAGGATGCCAAATCAGAACGAGATGGTGTTGCCTCATAGGTCTCAGTGCTATACAAATTAGAGGAAGCATTTGAAGAATCATTTGAATTAGAAGTAGCCACAAAGTGGTTACTTAGTTGTTTAGAAAAAGTGGGTTGCTCTTTAGGTTCCTTCTTAGATTTCTCCTTCTCAATCTTAGATCCATTACAAGGTACCCTACATTCTCCTATAAAAGTATGGATAAAGTCTAGAAATCCCTAATCATCATTTGCGATCACTTATTTAGGAGAAAATAGATGCTTGGGAGGAGATTCTGATTGAGTATAAGAATCAGGAGTACTAGAAGGAACAACATCATTAAAGGAAATAGATATATTTGAAGAAGTAAAAGGATTGGAAGAAGAATGGGAAGTAGTTGAACAAGAAGATCTAGATTTTAATGCTTCTTGAAGTTTGGTATCAGCTAACAAGGTGTATGTCATATTGTTATAAATGAATTTGACTTGCCTATGCGAAGTTGAGGGGACAACTTGCATGCTATGAATCCAAGGTCTCCCTAATAGAAGGTTATATGTCAAATTACCAAACATAACATGAATAGGTGTAGGTAACACAAAAGGACCTACCTTAACAAGCAAGGTTATGACACCTAGACATTGTTTAGAAACATTATCAAAGCCTCAAATAGTAAGAGAAGAAGGTTTGATGAGAGAACGGTCCACTTTAACCTTATCCAATAAGTCCACACCACAAACATTAAGGCCAAATCCATTGTCCACAAGGGTTCATCTTATAGCACTATCATTGATAATAACAACAATCATAAGAGGATCATATTGATTTTGGATTTCAGGAGAAGGTAACTCATTTTGTGTGAATACAATTTGAGGTTTGGGTGTGTTTGTGTTTGACACAATGCACCAATGAGAGAGGGTGAATCAATGGTTCTCAAACTTTTCCCTTTAACTATCACTATGAAAGTATACTGATTAATAGATCTAGCCAAATGCAGACTTACCAGTTAGTGAGGAGACTAAACACAAATGTATTCACACAAAGAAACATCACATAACTGTGTGAATACATCACATAACACCAATATGTACAAGGAAAACACAAGATGGGAAAAACCTAGGTGAGAAATGCTCCTGGAGTCTACTACTCCAATCCAAACTCACAATGAAATCTATTACAAAGTTTAGGGCACCAACCCAAGGAGCTACAACCCCTAATTTAGGGCACCAACCTAAGGAGCACCAACCCCTACCTAATTTATGGGCTACAACCCAAAGGATCTACAACCCCTGCCAGTTTATGGGCACCGACCCAAAGGAGATACAACCGTTGCATCGAGCTACAACTCAGTGATCACAATGATAGCTTCAAATACAAAATTAGTCATACTGTTACAAGTGAATCTTGTAAACATTTTATATACCTCACTCTGCCAGTGAGACACCTTCTCTGCTACACCAGTTCACTCTTCTGTTGCTCTCATCTATTGTTGTATTGTCAATAAACTCTATCGGTTCACCTCTACCCTTCTTCTTACTCTACTGGTTCTCCTCCTCACTACTTTGCTCTTCATCTAATGTCTTCCTACCGGTATAACCACCTACCGGTTATCTACACTGATGCAATCTAGCTGCTTTACCGGTTACTCAAACCATGTCGGTTAACCCTCTATTAAATCCTATCACCGATTTAACCTTCACTCCCTTAGTCATTGTTATCTTCATCTATTTTCCCTCTGATTGATCTCTCTCTCATGCATCACTCACTCACTTTGCAACAGTTCTATCTTCTCCCCTCCAACAACAACCTTCAATGATTTTGGCTTCCTTATTTATAACCTGGTTTTCCTGCCAAAAGTCAATTCAAATTATAGGTGGTTAGGGTTTCCTCATCAACCTAGAGGAAAACCAAAACCAATAAGATCTTATCCAATCTGATCTCCTAGGCAACTATTTGCTCATCACCACCATTTTCATGCCTTCTTGATCATGCCTTCTATCTTTGGCAATCTTCTTTTTACCCTGTCAGCTAATTTCTTGGTCAATCAACAAGATTGGTCTTGTGGTTTCCTCCATCTTCCTTGATCTCCTCAATCACTTTGAGTTGGCCCTCTGTTGTCCTCCAGAACTTGAGCTGCAAACCTCTACAGTGGCTCTGCAACACATCCCATGATTTACGAGATCTACCATTAATATCGACCAACTCTTCAACAACCTCATCGGTGCACATTCCATCCACTGCAACATGCAAGTTTGCCACCTTGACTCCACATGGCATCCATGTCGACCAACTACTAGCTTGGATCTTTGTGTCGGTTCAAATAGGATCACCAACCAAACACTCAACTGGTTCTTCTTTTTTGCCAGTTTACTAACCCTGTCGGTATCTCACACTTTACCGGTTAGCCTTCATGTCTACACTTTGCTGAACTATCGGTGGAACTCCTTAACCGATCACCAAACATGTCTATCTGCATCATGCTCATTCTCATAAAGTAGGAAGACATTTGCATCTGCACTTTGTCCATATTATCAGTGGACTTACATACCGATGCACTCTTGATGACACCATGTCATCAACCTTCAATAAACTCTATCTTCAATCTGACCATTTTGCTCTATCTAAATTTGCTCAGCCTTGCCTTCTTCTTGATTAGCTTGGACCATATCTCAACCAGTTTGTCAAAGTGACAAACCCATCACTCTTCATCTGCACCGTCAACCCAACATGCCTTCTCTGTCGGTTCAGTGCATAACCCTGATTTCATGCACTTGAGGCATTCCTTTGATTCACCAGTAGATCTGGTGTGAGCCTTCAAACACTTGCCTTTACCTCTTCTTCATTATCTCACAAAACTATAATGCACATTATGCATAATAGGAGATAAGCTCCACTTACCGGTGGAGTAACACTTTGTCATTTGCATTCTGCAATGTACTCATGTGACTTCCCTATTTATGCAGAAATCTTTAAACAGGCACATGTGATCCAGTGTGGGCACATTCATTGTCAGCTAGCTCTACACATGGTGACTGCATGTTTATCCGGTGGGAATCCCGTTGTTCTACAACCTCACAGCATATCGGTGACCAATTCATCCTTCTCCTCTAGTCTTGATGTAATTTAGGCAACATTATGCCTCTTCATCACAAACAACATCCAAGCATCCTGCTCATTGTCAACACTTCACTTATTAGTTGACATATTTTCCTTACTGGTGATACACTGTATTGGTAACCTATCCATTTCATCCACACAAGTCAAACACTAACTTGCGTACCAGTGACTCTAGTGGTCATTCATCTGAATGACATTCTCTTCCTTACCCTATCGGTGTTCTACAACACAAGGTGATATCAAAGATATCTCATCTTGTACTCCATGACAGTGTTGCACATACATCTCTTATACCGGTAGTTAACCTATATTGGTTGACATCAATGACAACACAATTCCAACAATCTCCCCCTTTGGCATTGATATCAACTCATGTAGTATCGACATACTACATAATCTCTCTACCCCTTTGTATGATCCAATGGATTCTCACACATGTAGTATGCGGTATACTACAAAATCTTACTCCCCCTTTGACAACAATGGAAAAGGGCACTGTCAGGATATCATTCCTCCTTGTATTTACCGGTCATTAATAGAATTCTTTCTCCTCCTTTATCTTCATTGGATGCATCTCCTCCTTTGATACCACTTGTTACATCTTCTCAAGTCACAACACTTGAGATGGAGGACTCAACCATCAACTGACACCAGTTGAGTATGCAAATTTGATACTATTTGTTAAAGGATTCAATAGCAGAAGGATGTGTCAGTGAATACTATTTACCTACTAGTCAAATTGCATCACCTCTCGTTTGATCCCAAATTTCTTTAGAATCAAATATGATTGTACTGTGAATACAACCAACCAAATGACAAGTAGATACCCATAACCATGAAATTCTCATGGGTATTCCTACTGCAATTTCCATCATCTACAGTTTGGACAGTCAATAACATTACAAGTTCAAGCATGTCAGCTCTGCATCATAAGCACTTGAAATCCCCCTAAGTCATATATCTCAGGTCCTCATTTTTGGTCAGGTCCAATACCAGGGCTCTAATCATCTCCATATACCGGTTGAATTGTGCATATGTGATCATCTGACGGTCTTTATCTCCATCATATACACCACAACCTATGACATGATCTTGGATGTACACAATGCCATACAATGTCATCATCAAGTCATAGATCAATCCGGTTAGCTCAAAAACATGTGAGCATTCATGATCAACCACCGAGCCAATATATATCATTTAGGTATTTTCCAATACCACCTGAGACATAAAATCCACATTCCATGCTTTTGGGGATATTGCAATGATCTCCAACATCATTGTCTTACATAACCTATGAGTACTTGTTAGCATTCATACTGGTAACATCTTGCAAATACCGGTTTCCTATACTAGTCCATCATCACTATTGAAGCTCCTTCCCGTGGTTCCTAACAATTTGTGTCACTTTTCATATGATTCTAATTGTTAATCTCCATCCCTTGACACATGAAATAGTGATCCAACTTTCATCTATAGGTGTGTAGTCAAGGCAGTCTTTACACATACTTATCATCTCATTTCCATCTTTCATATGAGTAGTAGCTTGTTCTTCCATGTGTCCTTCTTCACTGAGGGGTGAATGATAAGTTCATTGTATTACTCCCCCTAAGATCCTACACCTCCTTTAGGCCTTAGGAGATATCACCTGTACATTGAATGCATAGTGTTGGTCCATGGTCTTTTTCCTCCATACCTACTTGGTCTCAATCTTCTTCCCATTTTCAGGCTTGGGAGCGGGTCTTTCCTTCTTCTGCTGATGATTCTTTCCATTTCTTGATTCTGCCTCATAGTTGGAAGTAGTGCTATAGTAGCACACAACATCCATCCCAACTTCATGATTGGGGAATCTCTTGACGTACTAGTTTTACCATCTTCTTCTGATCATGTTGCTATGAATAACTACATAAACCGGTGGACCTCTTGCTCCTACAAGAATATTTCTTCTTTGGTTGCATGTAGACCCCTGACTTCCATATGCTCTATATTCACTTTTCTACAGAGCATAGTTGTTGTTCTGGCCTCCATATGACTGTAAGTTCCTCTTCCTACAATCAAACACTCTATGACCAATTCCATTGTAGTTATGACAAATAATATTTGCATAACCAGGAGAGGGGACACACATGTATCTACTCCTAGATACATTTTTCTCATATGCATGATGCCTATGAGATCCTATATTACTCTTTCTAGATCTCTTTCTACATTCTTCTGCCCTATGGCCATATCCATTACATGCAAAGCAATAACTAGTAAAGGATGGCATATAACTTACAAATTTATTCTGCCATGCATGGGGAGATCTTACCGGTTTAGTATCTCCATTTCTCCTTCTTTGAGGATGGATCTTGGGTTGTCCATTCTTTGCAGTCCTTCCATCTGGTCTCTTCTTCTCCCACACCTATCTTATTTTGTGGGCGGTAGCTCTCCTTTGTCCTCTATTGGTAGGAGGTCCTCTTTGTTGTCTTCTCATTTTCCCGCTTCTAGTGAAGCTATCTTCTCCCATCTTTCCTTTACCTGCATTGTTCCTCCTTGCAGCACCGGTCTTCATTCTTGTCTGCAAGTCTTCACCAATTGTGGTTAGTTCAACCTTCTTCCAGGGAGCATTTTTTACTGTGAAGGTTTGTCCCTTGTTTTCTCCATTTGAGGAGACAAACAAAATAATGTTGTGGGGGACATTCTTGCTGGTGGAGCATTCATCGACACCACTTCCTAAACCTTTAGTGTCCTTGACATTCTTTTGCTTCTTCAACATTTTGTCCAAGGCATCACTACTGCCATCAAACTAGATTCTTACCTTGAGCTCATCCTGACATTTCTTAAGGTCATTTTGGAGAATCTCCATTTCTCCAATCAGCTACAGATATTCTTTATCTTTAACTTCTAGCACAGATGCTAGATCATTACATCGACACTCCTTGGTGCCTTCTTCTCGAGTCTTCAAATCTGAGATGCTTTTCTTAGAATCTTCAAGGCGTTTTGTTAATTGGTTATGCTCTACAATGGCAACATTCTTGAATAGCTTCTATTCATTCCTTATTCTTCTGAGTTCTTCTAGTGCATTTACAAGCTTTCCTTCAAGATCAATTCCTGACTCATCTTCTTCTTCACCTTCACTATCAAATAGATATTGCTGGCTAGATCTATTTTCCTTATCTCCTTCTTCTTCATCTTCTTTATTATCACTGCTAAGCATATCATACGGATGAGATCTATCTACATTATCCCCTTTTGATGTGATACTCAATATCTGTCTCACGGGCCATGAAGAGATGCATCTCCTCATCACAATTACTACTGCAACAATCTGATCTACCTTTTTCATTTGTGCATGTTTCTATTGCATTGTTCTTCTCACTCTCACAAACTGATTCGGTGGTGTAGGGTTCATTTCCATAAATATTCTTTAGTCTATCCCATAGATTCTTTTCTGATCTACACTTATCCACTTGTGAGGAACATTATTGTCATATGATGAAGTGGTGATAATGTATGTTATTGATGTCAATAAGTGTCGGTGATAATGTATGTTTTCATTGATGTCAATAAGTTCTCAAGTAGATGAACTAGTATGCACCGGTATGAAGATTGGAAGCAGTTATGGTCAATCAGGATGGAGTGGACTGGTGTCGGGGTTCACTAAGTGTGACTACCAGTTGGTAGTCTCACTTTAGCTCTAGTGTTTCCGGTTTGGCTCGTGCGGTGCAACCGATGATGTTTTGTGATGAGTTAGTTAAGAACAAGGATAAGGAACAAGATGCCACGTCAGCTATGTGCATGTGAAGGACTTCTTCGAGGATCTTGTGTGTGAAGATTGAATGCATTGAATGTCTACCTCGGGAATGTACGTTTTTCTTAGAGGTATGAGAAAAGCACGTGATGGGTTACTATTTTCCAGATGCGGTGAAGATTGGACGATGCAAAATGAATTGAGATCTGTTTTAGACCATTTCATTCTATGTAATGTATTTGATGATCAAGATTGAACCGCTTGTAATTGTAAACCTAAAATATTTAGGGTTTAGGGTTTATGCTACCGATCTAATTTTTGTCTATAAGGTCGATGAATTTTGTTATTGAAGCATTGGCAAAAGATGTGTTTGTGTCTGCATGTTGGAGATTCAATACTTGCCAAACCAGAGTGTGGAATTTGCAGAGAGTGATTGCAGAAGAGAGGAACTGAAAAGGATTTGCCTTAGCAAGGAGTGTTGTTATCAGATCAGAGTTTTACTTGTTGTCTTCTAACCATTTCAACATAAGGTAAATCCCTTGATCGGGTAGCTTTAATAGACTTTGTTGTAAATCCTCTAACCAAGTGGCTCAAGTTCATTCAGTTATTTAAATCCTCTAGCGAGGTAACCTTTAACAGGGTTCTAACCTTTAACATGGTATATAGCCATCCCTTAACCAAGTGATCTCTAGTAGGTTTGATTCCTAATAGAACCTTTATTGTAAAGTCTTTAACCATACTAGGCTCTTAACAAAGAAGACTTCAAAAGAGTTCACAAACAAGCTTGTGGGTCTTCATCCCCAACATGGTTTTTCCCATTTGGGTTTCCATGTGAAAAATCTGTGTGTTATGGGTTGTGAGTTTTTCATGTGATGATTGTGTGATTATGATTAAGTTTGATATGCATGCAGTGTTAAATGAGTGTGGTATTATTGATACAACTCATGCATGATTATATCAGTGAAGTAGTCATCAAGATTTGAGATTTGTTGAATGTTGTTTGAAGTATTTTTGTTTAATCGGTATTGCTATGGTTAAATATAGCGGTACATGACGACCGATTATCTATATTTTGATTTGTCAAAATATCTAAGAAATTTTTTGTGTGTACTGATTCACCCCCCCTCTCAGTACTAGTTAGGACCTTAGTAGTTCATCATTATTCATCAATTGGTATCAGAGTTCATCCAGGTCCTCGGTGATATAAGCTTAACCGCTTGAAGCAAAAGATCTTGTTTTAATGATGAAGAGGGAGGGTCCTAAGTTCAACAGGGACAACTTTACAATATGGAAGGACAGGATGAAGATATATATCAAGAGTTTGGGTGCACAACACTGGAGCTATGTTGAGAATGCTTATGTAATCCCCATTGGCACTCTAACCAATGATCAAAAAAGAGAGATACAAGAAAATGGGCAAGTCATGGAAGCCATTATTAGCAGCTTGTCTGATGTAGAGTTTACTGATGTACAAGATAAGGACAATCCAAAAGAAGTGTGGGACAAACTAGAATCCATTTATGGTGGTGATGAACATGTCAAGAAAGCTAAGGAAGAAAGCCTCAGAGGAAAGTTTGAAGATATGAGGATGGTTGAAGGAGAGACCATTCAACAGTATGGCATAAGAATCAAGACAGTGGTTGGAGAGATCAAAAGCACTGGTGGAACAATTGATGATGCCATTGTTGTCAGTAAAGTTGAGAGATCACTTTTACCGGTCTATGCAATCAGGGTTGCCACTATTCATGAGCTAAGGTCTATCAACAAAACCAAGGTATCTTTAGACTCTATTATTGCAAAGTTGACTGTATATGAATTGAATAGCTTTGATGGTAGTGTCCTAAAGATCAAGTTAACCTTCAGAGCGTATGTTTCCTCTGCACTGACCAGAAAAGGAAAAGAGGTTAGTACCAGTTATGAATCCAGGCCAAGCAGAGATATGGATGATGAGGAGATGCTAATGGAGTTTGAAGCTCTTCTTTCCAAGAGACTTTCAAAAGGCACCGGAAAATACAGAGGTAAGAATCTTCTAAAGTGTTTTTCCTGCAACAAGATAGGACATATAGTTGTTAACTATCCTAACAATGACAATAAGGATAAACTGGAGAGGTTTAGGAAGTATAAAGGAGTAGGTAGGAGAAATTATCTTGTTGTAGTGGATGAAGGTGTTATTGATGAGGAATATAAGGATGAAGAGAATGAAGACATAGTGTTTGTGGCTATCAAGGAAGAATTTTCTAACTAGAAAGCCCTTGTCTCAGATATTGATAACTCCAACTAGTGGATCATTGATAGAGGGTGTTCACACCACATGACCGGTGATTGGAGAAAGTTTTTGTCTCTTGAAGAATATGATGGTGGTGTTGTTCGGTTTGGTAATGATGCACCTTGCATGGTGAAAGGGAAAGGATCTATCTCACTGAATGGAAAGAGCAGTGTGGATGATGTCTACTGGGTGGAAGGCCTTAAGCACAATCTTTTGAGTGTTGCTTAGCTGAATGACAAAGAACTCATCCTGGAGTTCAAAGGTGGAGTCTGCAGAATAATTGGAAAATATGGTGAACTTATTGCCACCAGTAAGCAAACCAGAGGAAACCTGTTTCAACTAAATGCCAAGATTAGTCAGTGCCTGACGGAAAAATTTGATGACAGTTGGATATGGCATAGGAGACTTTGTCATATTAATTTTGACAATATTGTAAAGGCTAGTAAGATCAAGGCAGTAAGAGGATTGCCTTTGCTGAACAAATCAGAGAATGCTTTGTGCAGAGAATGTCAACTTGGGAAGATGTCTTCCTCAACATTCAAAGGTAAGTCCTTTTTAGTAGAGAACTTACTTGATCTAGTACACACCAATCTGTGTGGTCCGATGAAAACTAGAAGTATTCAGGGAGATCGATACTTCATGATTCTTATCGATGATTTCTCAAGAATGATGTGGGTCACATTCCTAAAAGACAAGTTTGAGGCATTTTGAAAGTTCAAAGCCTTTAGAGCATTGGTGGAGAAGGAGAGCGGAAGAAGGATAAAATCCCTAAGAACCGATCAGGGAGGTGAATTCACTTATGATGAATTCAATAAGTACTGCGAGGAGAACGATATCAAGAGGAAATTATCTGCCCCATGGACACCATAGTAGAATGACATAGCAGAAAGAAACAATAGGATTGTGGTTGAAGCGGCCAGAACTATGTTGATCCAAGGAAATATCGCTCACACATTTTGGAGGGAAGTGGTGAGCATTGTAGTCTATACCATGAACCGAGTACTCATTAAGAAAGGTAAAGACATAACCCCTTATGAGTACTGGAATGGGAGAACTCCCAATGTGAGTTATTTCAAAGTGTTTGGAAGCAAATGCTATTTCAAGAGAGGTGAGAACCTGAGCAAGTTTGATGCTAAGTGTGATGAAGGAATATTTCTGGGATATTCCACTAAAAGGAAATCTCTCAAGTACTACAACAAGAGGACTCAAAATATTGTTGAGAGTATCTATGTTAGGGTTGATGAATCCCCTGAGAATCCCGAGGAAACCAACAACAATCAAATAGAAGATGAACTGGGTTTAGCCTTCTGGGAACTAGTTAAGAAAGAAACAAGTGACAAACACTACAAAGACCTCAGTGTTTTTGTACAAGTAGAAGCTTCAGTAGGTGAAGAAGAAGATGAAGCAGAAAAAGAAGAGGAAAATCAAGCTGAACCAGCTACGGTCATTCCTAGGTATGTAAGACTGCATCATGATCCAAAGCAGATCATAGGAGACAAAGATACATGAATACTTACAAGGAGAAAGGTGAAAGAAAATTCTTTCATGATTTTTGAATTGAGCCTAAGACTACTAGAGAGGCTCTTACTGATGAAGACTGGATAAAGGCAATGGAAGAGGAGTTAGACTAGATAGAGAAGAATGCAACATGGTCCTTGGTACCTAGACCAAAACATAAGAATGTCATAAGTACCAAATGGGTCTTCAGAAATAATTTGAATGAAGAAGGCATAGTGGTAAGGAACAAGGCAAGACTTGCATTCAAGGGATATGCTCAGGAAGAAGGAGAAGACTATGGAGAAACCTTTGCCCCAATGGCTAGACTAGAAAGTGTCTGAATGCTACTCGCATTTGCAAAATTTAAGGGATTTAAGGTATACTATATGGATGTGAAGTATGCCTTCTTGAATGGCATCTTGGAGGAAGAAGTGTATATTGAGCAACCAGATGGGTTTTCTTTGTCAAAAGATAGTGACATGGTGTGTAGATTACACAAGGCCCTGTATGGATTGAAACAGGAACCAAGGGAATGGTACAAAGGGTTACACTCTCATCTTGTGAAGATAGGATTTCAAAGAACAAGTGAGGACAACAAATTCTACCTAAAATTTGAAGGTGATCAGATTTTGATATGTGAAGTATTTGTAGATGATATAATCTTTGCTGGAGATGATGATATGAGTCATGCATTTGCAGATGAGATAAAAAAGGAGTTTGAGATGTCTCTGATTGGAGAGATTTAAGTTTTTCATTGGTTTATAGATTCAGCGGATGAAAGAAGGTATCTTCATTACCCAGTCCAAGTATATCAAAGAGGTATTGAAGACCTTTGGCATGGAGGAGAGCAAACTGGTTGGAACGCCGATGGTGACCGGCTACAAACTAACAAATGATGATGATACAATATTGGTGGATGAGAAGGAGTACTAGTTGATGATCGGTAAGATGCACTATGTGGTGCACAATAGACCAGATATTGCTCATGTAGTGGGCATAGTGGCCCATTTTTAGAAGAGTCCAAGACAATCCCACTTGGTAGTGGTAAAGAGGATTATTAAGTATCTAAAAGGGACAGTTGATCATGGATTGTGGTATCCATACAAATGGTGACTTTGATCTCAAAGTGTTTATCAATGCAGATTGGGCAAGTAATGTGGATGACTGGAAGAGCACAACTAGTGGAGCATTCTTCCTTGGTGGAAGACTAGTCTCATGGATGAGCAAGAAAAAGAGCTATATTTCCCAGTCTACATCTGAAGCCGAGTATGTGGCAGCATTTATGAACTGCACTCAGGCAATCTCGATGAAGCATGTACTGAATGGATTCAAAGTGATGATATCTAAACCGGTGAGTATTTTCTATGATAATACTAGTGCAATAAATATTTCCAAAAATCTAGTATTGCATGCTAGGACCAAGCATATTGAGCTCAAGTGTCATTTCTTGAGAGAAAAGGTTCAGAATAAAAAGGTTGTATTAGAACATGTTTCTAGCAAGGAGCAACTAGCAGACATATTCACTAAGCCCTTACTAAAGACTACATTTACCTATTTGAGAGATAAATTAGAGGTTTTGCCCCTTCATGAAGTAAATTAAAGATGTGTGCTGCACATCAGTCAGATACTACCGTGTCAGATCTTACAGGAATGATGTGTTGAAGGATGCTACTCCATAGGGGGAGCAACATAGTGGAGCTTGGAAGCTTGTGCCTTCACTTTGGCATTTTTATCAAAGGGGGAGAAGATATAAGTGTGAGAAGTGATTGAGAAAAGTGCACACTGACTAGTCCAGGTGGTGGTGGTGATCGTACAATGTCAACCGATATATGCTATTCAGAATGGTGCAGATACTGAGCATTGATACACTAAGTATTTCCATCAATGTCAAAGGGGGAGATTGTTGGCATATGATGAAGCGGTGATAATGTATGTTGTCATTGATGTCAATAAGTGCTCAAGCAGATGAACCAGTATGCATCGGTATGAAGATTGGAAGCAGTTATGGTCAACTAGGATGGAGTGGACCGCTGTCGGGGTTCACTAAGTGTGACTATCGGTTGGTAGTCTCAGTTCAACTCTAGGGTTTCTAGTTTGGCTTGTGTGGTAAAACCAATGATGTTTTGTGATGAGTTAGTTAAGAACACGGATAAGGATCAAGATACCATGTCAGCTATGTGCATGTGAAGGACTTCTTCGAGGATCGTGCGCATGAAGATCGAATGCATTGAATGTCTACCTCAGGAATGTGCATTTTTCTTAGAGGTATGACAAAAGTGCATGATGGGTTACTATTTTCCAGATGTGGTGAAGATTGGACGATGCAGAATGACTTGAGTCTGTTTTAGATCGTTTCATTCTATGTAATGTATTTGATGGTCAGGATTGAACAACTTGTAATTGTAAACCTAAAATGTTTAGTGTTTAGGGTTTATGCTACCGACCTAATTGTTGTCTATAAGGTCGATGAGTTTTGTTATTGAAGCATTGGAAAAAGTTGTGTTTGTTCCCACATGTTGGAGATTTGATAATTGCCAAACCAGAGTGTGGAATTTGTAGAGTGTGATTGTAGAAGAGAGGAACTGAAAAGGATCTGCCTTAGCAAGGAGTGTTGTTATCAGATCAGAGTTTTACTTGTTTTCTTCTAACCATTTTAACAGAAGGTAAATCCCTTGACTGAGTAGCTTTAACAATATTTGTTGTAAATCCTCTGACCAAGTGGCTCAAGCTCATTAAGTTATTTAAATCCTCTAGCGAGTTAACCTTTAACAGGGTATATAGCCATCCCTTAACCGAGTGATCTCTAACAGGATCGGTTCCTAACAAAACCTTTATTGTAAAGTCTTTAACCGGACTAGGCTCCTAACAGAGCGAACTTCAAAAGAGTTCACAAACAACCTTGTGGGTATTCATCCCCATTGTGATTTTTCCCATTTGGGTTTCCACGTGAAAAATTTGTGTTTTGGGTTGTGAGTTTTTCATATGATGATTGTGTGATTATGAATAAGTTTGATATGCATGAAGTGTTAATTGAGTGTGGTATTATTAAAACAACTCATGCATGATTATATCAATGAATTAGTCATCAAGATTTGAGATCTGTTGAATGTCGTCTGAAGTATTTCTATTTAATCGGTATTGCTATGGTTAAATACAATGGTATATGATGACCGGTTATCTATATTTTGATTTGTCAAAATATCTGAGCAAGTTTTTTGTGTGTACTGATTCACCCCCCCCTCTCAGTACTGATTAGGACCTTAGTAGTTCATCATTATTCATCAAACATCACTGGTGAGCCCACTAAATATGGCCTTCATAGCTTCTTCATTGCACTTGCATCTTCTTTCTTCTTCAGAGCTGGTGGGAGGACTGACATTCCTAGGGAGACCATTAACAACTACCATACAGACATCATAACCTAGGGAGGATAGGTAGACTTCCATTCTACAACTCCAAATAGAATAGTTTGAACCATCAAATACTGGAGCAAGGATAGACAGTGAACAAATAATTGTGTCCTTAAGCCAGAATCCACCCAAGTGAGAGAAATATTGATAAATAGGGTACCTATGCTCTGATACCAATTGTTAGACTCAATGCACCACTGAGAGGGGGGTGAATCAGTGGTTCTCAAACTTTTCCCTTTAACTATCCTTATGAAAGTATATCGATTAACAAATATAATTGAATGCAGACTTACTGGTTAGTGAGGAGACTAAACAAAAATGCATTCACACAAAGAAACATCACATACCACCAATATATATGAGGAAAACCCAAGATGGGAAAAACCTCAGTGAGCAATGCTACTGGAATCTACTGCTCCAATCTAGCCTCACAATGAAATCTATTACAAAGTTTAGGGCACCAACCCAAGGAGCTATAACCCCTAATTTAGGGCACCAACCCCTACTTGATTTATGGGCTACAACCCAGTGGAGCTACAACTATTGCCAATTTATGGGTACCAACCCAAAGGAGCTACAACCCCTGCACAGAGCTACAACTCAGTGATCACAAGGATAACTTCAAATACAAAATTAGTCATATTGTTATAAGTGAATCTTCTAACCATTTCATATACCTCACTCTATCAGTGAGACACCTTCTTTGCTACATCGGTTCACTCTTCTATTGCTCTCATCGGTTGTTGTATTGCCGGTAAACTCTACCGGTTCACCTCTACCCTTCTTCTTACTCTATTGGTTCTCCTCCTCACTTCTCTGCTCTCCAGTATCCTCTGTTGTCTTCCACCTACCAATTATCTCCACTGATGCAATCTAGCTGCCTTACCAGTTGCTCAAACCATGCCGGTTAACCCTCTATTAAACCCTATCACCGATTTAACCTTCACTCCCTCAGTTACTGTTATCTTTAGTTATTTTCCCTCTGATTGATCTAACCCTCTCATGCATCATTCACTCACTTCACAATAGTTCTATCTTCTCCCCTCCAGCAACAACCTTCAATGATTTTGGCTTCCTTATTTATAACCTGGTTTTCTTGCCAAAAGTCAATTCAAATTACAGACGGTTAGGGTTTCCTCATCAATGTCAAGGCAAACCAAATCTAATCAGATATTATCCAATCTAATCGCCCAGACAGTTGTTTTCTCATCACCACCATTGTCGTGCCTTCTTGATGATGCCTTCTATCTTTGCCAATCTGCTTTTTACCCTATCAGCTGATTTCTTGGTCAATCACCAAGATTGGTCTTGAATTTTCCTTCATCTACCTCGATCTCCTCAATCACTCTGAGCTGACCCTTTGTTGTCCTCTAGATCTCAAGCCGCAAACCTCTACAATGGATCTGCAACACATCCCATGATTTACGAGATCTGCCATTAATATCGACCAACTCTTCAACAACCTCATCGGTGCATATTCCATCTACCGCAACATGCAATTCTGCCACCTTGACTCCACATGGGGTCCATGTTGACCAACTGTCAGCTTGGATCTTTGTTTCAGTTCAAATAGGATCATCGACCAAATACTCAACCGGTTCTTCTTTTCTGTCGATTTACTAACCCTGTCGGTATCTCACACTTTACCAATTAACCTTCATGTCTACACTTTGCTAAACTTCTGGTGGAACTCCTTAATCGGTCACCAGACATGTCTATCCATACCATGCTCATTCTCATAAAGTGGGAAGACATCTGCATCTGCACCTTGTCTATATTACCGGTGGACTTACATACCGGTGCACTCTTGATGACACCATGTCATCAACCTTCAACAAACTCTATCTTCAATTTGACTATTTTCCTCTATCTAAATTTTCTCATCCTTGCCTTCTTCCTGATCAGCTTGGACCATATCTCAACCAGTTTGTCAAAGTGACAAACCCATCACTCTTCATCTGCACCGACAACCCAACATGCCTTATTTGTTGATTCAGTACATAACCTTGATTTCATGCACTTGAGATATTCCTTTCATTCACCAGTAGATCTGGTGTGAGCCTTCAAACACTTGCCTTTGCCTCTTCTTCCTTATCTGAAAGAACTATAATGCACATTATGCATAATAGGAGATAAGCTCCACTTACCGGTGGAGTGACACTTTGTCATTTGCATTCTACAATGTACTCATGTGACTTCCCTGTTTGTGCAACACATCTTTAAACAGGCACATGTGCTCTGGTGTGGGCACATTCATTGTCAGCTAGCTCTACACATGGTGGCTGCATGTCTATCCAGTGGGAATCCTATTGTTCTACAACCTCACAGCATATCGATGACCAGTTCATCCTTCTCCTCTGGTGTTGATGTGATTTAGGCAACATTTTGCCTCTTCATCACAAACAACATCCAAGCATCATGATCATTGTCAACACTTCACTTATCAATTGACATATTCTCCTTACTAGTGATACACTGTACCAGTAACCTGTCCATTTTATCCACACAAGTCAAACACTAACTTGTGTATCGGTGACTCCAGTGGTCATTCATCTAAATGACATTCTCTTCCTTACCTTATTGGTGTTTTACAACACAAGGTGATATCAAAGATATCTCATCCTGTACTCCTCCATGATAGTGTTGAACATACATCTCTTATACTGGTAATTAACCTATACTGGTTGACATCAATGATAACACAATGCCAACAATTTGTAGGATCAATCAAAGCATACATGTAATTAGGTGTCCCTGCAGGTGGGACATCTAAGTTTTTTAAAGCATCTTGTAACATCCCATAATAAGTTGGTGAAGTTTGAACCAAATCCCAAATAGAAATCTTAGCATGAGTGGCCTTAAGTTGTTCAATGAGATCATACTCCTTGCTAAGATATCATATACGAGGTGCTTGTGGAAGAACAGGTTGAGAGGGAGGAAAGGATATTGGGATAACTGGAGGAGGACTAGGTTGCCTATTGTTTCTTCTATTGTAAGTATGAGCAACCATATTATAACTCTCTCTAGTAATTTTCTTAGCATACTCATAAGGGCTCTTAATAGGATAACCTCCTTGCACAGTAATAATAGGTTTCTTAGGAGTGGAAAAAGAATCATTAGCATAACCACCTTGAACCACTAAGATAGGCTTATGTTGAGAACTTTGAGAAGGACAAGCACCTTGAACTGTGAAGAGGGGTTTATTAGGTATCAAATTGATTAAGGATGGTTTAGGAATATCAAAGGTGTCCTTAGAAGAAGAATGAACAAGATTTTTGGAAGAATTGTTGATAGTCTCTCCTTGCTCTAAAATTTTATCATGGATAAGATCAATTTTAGGAGGGAGACTAGGGGTAGGCATCGATATTTTAGGAGGAAAATTATTAGTAGGAAAGGTCATATCATCCTCTATCATCAAAGGATCTACATGGGTAATAGACTCTCTAGGAGAAGGATCAACATTTCTCTTTAAAGTCTCACCTTTGAGAGGGAGATCTTTGAAAAAGATGTTAACCATCTTATCTTGAACTAGGGTATCCTTATGAGTAGAACCAAGTTGAGGAGAAAGAGATGCTTTATTTTTAGAAGGATAATGATTGAGATTCATGAAAGGTCAGATGTTATCAAGAGAGTTATCCTCTTTTGCTAGGGTTCTCTCATGAGCTAGAGAATAATCAACACCTTCTTCTAATGGTTCATCCCAAATAGTGAGGTCATTAGGAAAATTATTAGAAATATCTTGCACAAAGATGTCCTTATTGTTATTGCCAATTTTGGGAGAACGGATAACATTGTTCATTAATTCTTCATCCTTAGGAAGGAGAGCATCAATACATATGTTTATATCATCTTCTTTCCTTAAAATGTGTTCAATACGATCTTTAGAGGAGAGAGAATCAAGGAAATTGGTCACTGTTTCATCTTCTTTCTCTAAGGCATCTTTAGGGGTAAGACAAACTTTAGGAGAAGAGAGCATTTCTCATTAATGCATCATCTCTAGTAAGAATTTTGTTGGAATTAAAAGAGGAAATGTCATCACTAGGAAAAGTAGGGACAATACCATCTTCTAGCACAAAATTAACCTCATGAGAGGAGTATTCTTTAGGAGGGAGATGAACATCTTTCTCCAGATATTCATGCTTAGGAAGGAGATCTTTGGAAGAAGTGCTCATAACCTTTTGTGGTACTAACATGCCCTCATTGGTAAAAGAAAAATTAGGAGAAGATAAGTCAATGTCCATCAATACCTTTTCACTTAGAGAGGCATCATGTAAGCAAGGTAAGGTAACATTAATAAAAGTGTTTATGATATCATCCTCTTCCTCTAAGATGGCTAAATGAGAAGGGAACATTTTTAGGAGAATTGTCAAGATCACTCTTCAAATCTTCATCCTTAGAGCATGGGAGAGTTTTGAAGGGATTAGGTAACAACTCTTTTAGGCACTAAAATATTGTCATAGATAGGAGTAGGTTCTCTAATAGATGGAAAAATTGAAACAAGGGAAGCTAATCCATTATCACATCTATGAAATGAATGCATCATGAAAAAAATTATCCTTTTTCAAATGATAACATATGCAAAATAGAAGGAAATGTTCAATTTTAACCAATGCAAGAACTCTAAATGTTGATTTAGAAAATAAAATTTATGAGTGAAATGTGTTCCAAAATCATATCTAAAATTAATGATCCAAATAAAGCTATCCACAAGTTCAATTTTGAATTGAAAAATTAGGGTTTGAGCAAAATTAACCTCTAAATTTTGAAATTTGCAAGGAATTGAAACTTGTAAATGTAAATTTGAATTTGAAATAGAAAAAAACTCAGATCTGAGAACATAAATTAGAATTAAAGAAGGTTGGATTCATGTCGGAAACACCAAAATGTGGGGGCAGGAAAAGCAAGATCGGATGACTAGGACCTAATCCCACTTTTGCCAACACATTGGGAATATGAAAAAGCCTACGAAGGTAGATCACTTTGGCTACTTTTTTGTGAGAAAGAGAGAGCCAAGAATTACCTCTTAGGGTTTCTATTCCTCTTGTTGCAAATGATGAGAAAAACTAGGGTTTGAATGACCAACTAGGCTAGGAGATAAAAAAATGAAGCATAAATGAACTCAGAATTGAAAAAACCTATAGATTTGAAACTGAGATATTGAAAGCATGAAAGGGAGAGGATTCTAGATGTTTACCTTGTTAGATAGTTCAAATAATTGGAAGATAACTGAGAGGGGGGGGGGGGTGAATCAGTTGTCATATATTACCAGAACCATTAGCAATTTAAACTTTAATATCGGAACCCAAAACATTAATACCGGAATAACAGATAAACCAATTAAGCATAAACAATAATCACAGAATAAATACCATCCACATGACACCAATATTTGTACATGGAAAACCCAGAGGGAAAAACCACGGTGGGAATCCTATCCATAGTTAGATAATACTTTTGTAGTAAGTATATGAATTACAACTGAGGGGCTTGCACTTGCAGGAAGGCCAACAACCTAGAGCACATTGCTCATCACAAAAGGAGCCTCACTGATTACATAGAAATCCAGACTACAATCTGGAGAAGTGTTGAACTTCAAAAGATAGCATCTCCTATGCTTAAGTATAGTTTTGATTTAAGCACAATACCAGAGGACTAAATCCTCTTACATAAACCCAATTTGATCTCCAATGATCAACCAACTCCTTTGCCTCAATGATATTACATTATTTGCACATTACATTCCTTGACCATGACCTCTAATATTAACCATGATGATCTACAATGAGATCTTACATCTATTTCTACAAAACCCTCGAACATAAACAATCAGGTCAGCCACTAGATGATAACCCAATTACATAATTACAAACCATGTCGGCCTTAGGCCAAACAAATAATATCAACACATAAGACATCCTAGAAATACATCAATAGGTCCTATCCACACGTTACATTAAAGTCGGTCCATAACCTAGATCAACCGAGACCAAGTATAGGTCCACACGCCACAACAATGATCTCCGTCTTCCAAGTATCAAACATGATCACCAACAACATCCTAAAATCCATCAGAAGCTACACCAACACCATTTATGCAATTCACCAAAGATCTCCACCAAAAGCTCTACCGGTGAAACCCTCGCCGAAACCAAAAACCAAGCTTCTAAGAAAGCACAATAACATCCGATCTCTAGACCAAAACCAATTGACCAAATATGAGTATGAGTATCATGAACAAGCCAATTCCATCACCAGACTATACCAGAGCCTACCAGATCATGCCGGATCCAAATCAACCAGAAACCATTCATCCTACCGGGACCAGAAGGGTGCTGATAAAGGATTCAAATAGCTAGTCTTCGCATCAATGACAAAACATAAATGCAACACATAATCAATTCCACCAAATGGCCAACATACCTGATGTTGCAAATTGAACAAAACTAACCTAGATTAGGGTGCCACGCCACTGTCCTATTTCTGCAAACAAGAGGCTGCAATTGAGAGACTGCAAATCTGATGACCTGAAGCTGCAACCTACAAAAAATCACTGAAAAGCAGAGGGACCATGGTGCCACACCACTGTCTTGGGCATGACTAGAGCACCATGCCCCTATCCCAAGCAGATTAGGGCAGATCTGGTGATTTTGGGTGGTTCTTGTACCTTTTGTTGAGCTGAAAGTGCCTCTGGGTACCTGTTTCTACCCTACAACTGAAAAGAGAAGGTTTGGGTGGCTATATGGGGTTTTGCCTTAGTCAAAACCCTGTGTTGGTGATTTTCACCTCCACAAATAGTCAATAATATACTAAAAATGTGAGTGTTAGAATCTTGTGTGTATGCAAGATCCTAAAATGAAAGAAACTAGAGCTACCCTATGCATGAGAGTAAACCTTAAATGTAAATGAGAATGTAAATAACAATGCTTCAAACCAAATATGATAAATGATCTAAAGCATGAATGTAAATATGCAAATTGATGTAAAGAAGCTCATACAAAGACATGAAAATAACAAGAAATCATATCAATCCCTAAGGGAGAGATATTGCCACTAGATCTCCTATTACTCTTCAATGTCTTCAAGGCTCCTAATTGACGATGAATTCTTGATGAAATGTTGTTGAATGTTGTTGAATATTGTTGAGGACTCCACATAGGCTTCTCTTTCACTACATAAAAGGCTCATTATGTTTTCTTTGCTTAAAACTCCCTTAGATTAGATGGATCTTAGTTGCCTTCAAATGAAGAAAGAGATCTATTATGTATGAAACCTTAGATCTTAATTTTGACTTAATTTCACCTTTAGGCCAATCTAGGAATTGAATTTACCACCAATATTTTTGGGTTAAGCATAATAATATCATAGGATTATGCTCCCAAAATTTTGAGAAAAAGGTCGAGGACCGTGGCGAGAACGCACATGGTTCAACCAACTTTTCACCGAATTTTTCAGGGTCGTTAGATATGATGATATTAGAGAAAATTCCAAACTTACAACTAATTTTGAGGTGTTTTGATATGGGAAATCAGGCCTTAAAGGTCGAAATAGGACATAATTAGGGTATAGGATTAAATGATTTATTGGAGGGATAAAATAAAAAGGGGCACACTTAGGGTTAAGGGCCCAATTTTATAATGTGGGGAGTGATGAAATATGACTTTGGATTTAATTAAATTAATTAATTAAATGCTTAAAGGGAAATTAGAAATGCAAGATGCAAGACACACTAAGGCGGGTGCTAACCTAAGTGTGAAATTGTACCACCCTAGCAAGGGTGTACAATTTACTACACTACACATTGATGCAAAATTCACATCATTCTCCAAAATGTCATTTACAGTCATGGCTCTGCTATCAAATTTGGATCATGTGGTAGCTATGACAGTGTCATTTGATACTTTCCTTAAACGGGGTACATCACTAGTTTTTGCTAAGCCAGTTATAGCACAGATCACTTGCTTAGTGATTTTGTGTGGCCTATCAAGCCATATAAAATCATCGTGCACACAACTAAAGATGTAGTGGATCCATTCTACCTCATCAAACAATGGAAATGCACGAACTGTGAGAAACCCTTACCCTATAGCACCTTATACTCGGGTTTGAGATTTCCCAAACCACCAACCAAATGTGTGTTGTATAGGTCCAACATGTCTGCATTTCCAAGCTCTTCAAGGTCACAATGAATGTAGGCCCTGATATCTTTGTTATGCAGCACGTCATAGGGCACCGATGAGAATGCACCTTCTAGATCATCCTGAATAGATTTAAAAGGATGTTTCTTGAAGACTGGATGAGCCCTATCCTTAATCTCAACCACCAGAGGAGTCACAATACCAAAAACTAAAGCCATTTCAAATCCTAAGGTTTGCGAAAAATTGAGAGTTTGAACACATAAATACCTTTCTTCACAATAGGGTGTTGAAATTCGCTTTGAAGTCGCTAAAATTGTTGTTGAAATTGCCAAGTTGCTTTGCTCGCTTGATCGCATTGTGACAAATAAGACTTCAAAATGCACTTTTATCCTTTGAAAACCTAATTTTCCATTATAATAAATGTAGCAACCCGTTATCATGATCTTCATGAAATTGCATACCGAAGCACAAGATCCTTCAGTACATATGATTCAGTCCTTCTGCAATCTTCCGGAATCGAATGCAGACCATCGAAGAGGGGGTTCTTAGAATCTGCATGAGAAGATCCCCCTGAGGCATAAAGCCCTAGTTACCGAATGAAGATCCTACACCAGATTTGGGTGTAGACTCATTGTCATCTTTGGATTCATCCTTTCTTACCCACGTTTTCTCATGCTTCTCCTTGATCTCTTGTACTTTTGCTTTTCCTTTCTCATCTCATTTGTTCTTATCTACCAGAGCACTATTCTTGCTTTTGCAGTACTTTGTAATGTGACCAGTTTTGTTGCATGCTCAATAAACAACATTATTCTGCATAGGTCTGAAGTTCATCTAATTTGGTCTTGTCCTGCACTGATTAGAGATGTGTCCAAACATTCCACAAGCATAGCATCTTTTGTTCTAAAAATTATTCATTACTACTCTACACATATTTGACTTGTGACCAAAATTATTGCATATGAAACACTGGTTGGTAAAGGTAGGAACATTATTCATGTTATTCATTCCATTACTCATCCTACTTCTTCATTGACTCACCATAAGACCAAACTTATTGCAAGTACAACATATACCATTGAATTTATGGGCATTAGGTTGCCTTACCGGAGGATTCTTGCTCTTCTTTTGATTAGGTTTTTCATTGCCTTGTCTAGATCCGAAGGATTCACCTTTCTCAAATCCGAGACCTCGCATGTCCTTTCCATGTCTTTGACTTTCTAGCATCTCATCAAGCCTTTCTAAGCTAGCTTTGAATTTGTCTTTGTATGCATTGGCAGTAGCAAGTTCGTCCCTCTAGGTAGTAATCTATCTTTCAAGTTCTTGACCGTTATTTCTTGATTGTGTCAACTCAAGCTTCAACTGATCATTCTCATAGGTAAGCTTGAAGCATTCATCTGCTCTTTCCTTCAATGATTGTACCATATTCTCTTCATTCTTCTTCCAATCCTCAATCTTCTTAGTCAGCCTCATCACAATTGATTGCATCTCATTATTCAAAGCAACATTATCTCTCTCAAGCTTGTTAGCTTCATCAACTTTATCCCGGAATTCCATGATCTGATCTTCTTTCTCCTTTAACTTGTCCATCAATTCCTTCCTCTTCTCTCTAGAGATGTTTTCTTGATTTTTTAGGTCATTAATGAAATCATCAACAACATTCAAGTTCTTCTTTAAGGTACATATCTCATTTCTAGCTGCATCAAGATCCTCAAGTGCCACATTGAGTTGTCTCTGAAAATTGGAATCCATTGAATCAATCTTCAGGATCTTCCTCAAGCGGTTAAGATTCCTTAGAGGTACTTGGCTTTGATACCAATTGTTGGAATCATGGATCACTCAAAGGGGGGGTGAATCAGTGATCTACCGATTGAGAGATTTTCCGACTTAACTTTTAACCACCATAAGCATACACTTAAAACTGAAATGCAGAAACAAATAACAAACAACCACAAGATCGTAACAACGATGTTTTTACATGGGAACCCAAATGGGAAAAACCATGGTGGGATTTGAACCCACAATATTATTCCACTATGGCCAGTAGCAAAACAATATTACAAATGGCAATGCACAAGCATTCAGGCACACTGCCTAGAGCTCACTACTCAAATGTAATTGCCTAGAGGGATACAACTCTTAGGGAAGTCTCACTGACTTACACATCTAATTACAATGATTAATTATAATGTATGAACTCTGAAATAACATCTACTATGCTTGGATGAGTTCCAGTTAGGCACAAATTAACTGACTGGATCACCTTCTCCATTTTGCTTTGTTATGCCCTATGCATTGTCTCAGTCAACTACCAGATCAAGAATGTGCACGTAAATTGTGCCAAAATGGATTCTTGATCACCTCTCGCTTGCATACAATCACATCATGCACCAAATTTATATACCAGTAACCACAAAAATAGGTTATACATCATGTCGTCTTGAAAGTGTAATGTGTAGATACATGTCGGCTTGACCGGATCCAAAAGGATAAATGTGGATCACCAAAATGATAATAAGATGATGTATCTAAGTCATCTCAATCAACAAAGACATGATTCAATGCACCACAATCATCGGAAAGCTTTCGGACCCAAAAATGCTCTGTTCTTCCTGAAATACTGGTTCACACACTAGCGGTTAACACCTACTTCCGAATAGGAAGAAACAAGACTATCGGATTGGATCTCCATGAAGAGTTGCCATCAATGACAACCCTAAACCAAAAATTAGTCACCGAAAACCACCAAAAATCAGTCACCGAAAACCACCAGAAATCATCGGATGAGTGTCAATTGCCAACAACCCCATTCAATGTTTTGATAGTTCAGCATCGAAACAGTTTTGGTCATAAGAGCCTTGTTAAAATGAGAGTTTCTCCTTTTCCCAACCCATCATAGAATTTTGGGACACAAAATTTATCGCAATCAATTAGGGAAAGCCTCCTCTTTTCTTACATACCCATCCAAAGGAAAGGCCTTTGGATTTTTTCAAGTTTCTCATCCATTGAGAATAAGATTTGAAAAATAGAGAGGAGTACACTGGGATCCCTTCGAGGGAGGAAGCCAAGAGATGAAGTTTCCTTGTGCTACTTAGAAGTATTCCCTTCTACTTGGCCATTTTCTTCTACATTCTCTCAAGAATAGAGACCCAAAAGGAGATAGAAACTTCCTTCACAATTAGAGGTAGTCCAAGGTATGTGCCTAGGAGGGACGCAATCTAACACCCCAGAATATCCTTGATCTTGGTTTGGAGTCTTTTAGTAGTGTGGAAGAGATAATTGTTACTTATGTCATAGTTGATATGCTGAATGAAGGCCTCAACATAGGAATCGAGGAAATATTTTCATTCCCTAGCCTGAACCATTGAAGCAACACCAAAAAGGATTGTATCATCGACAAATTGTTGCAAGACAATAGGGGGATTGAGGAAGTCTGTTTGATCCCTATAAGAGTTCCCTTGCTGATGAGGGAACTAAATTTTATGCTTAAGACTTTGGCCAAATAATAAAGAGGTAGGGAGACAGGGGGTCTCCCTGTCGAATTCCTCTAAAAGCCTCAAAGGGTTCTCTAAGGATCCCATTCAACAAGACAAAGTATCTGACCATGGAAATGCATTCCATGATGAGATTTAGTAGCTTGTCACCAAACCCAAGCCTTTCGAGGACCTTAAATAAGAAAGCCCAATTCACTCTATCACAGGCCTTTGAGATATCCAGCTTCAACACCATACTAAGCTGGCGACTTTTATCCATTGAGTGAATAAATTCATGAGTGACAATAGTTGCATCCAAGATTTTCCTTCCTGGAATGAAACCTTTTTTGCAGGAGCTTATAATATTACCTAGGAATGGTTTGATTATGTTGACCAGAATGTTAGAGAAGATTTTATACACTGTGTTGCAGAGACTGGTGGGTCTAAAATCCTTAAGAAGAGTAGGCACCTGCATTTTAAGAATTAAAGCAATAAAATTATTGTTTAACTTCTTCAGTAACTTGCCTAATCTCAAGAAGTCCTTGGTGGCCAAAACAATATTAGGTCCAACAATGTCCCAGAAATCTTGGAAGAAAGCTAGGGGGAAGCCGTTCGAGCCAGGAGCCTTGAAAGTACCCATAAGAAAGTTTGGATTTGAATTTAATGATTGAAATTGTATAGTCATTCTTGTGTGCCTCAAGAATAAACTATGTCAATCTAGAGTGGCACAAAAATAAACCGTGGGAATTAAATTGCTAATTTTCAAGGCAAAGAACAAATTTACGAAAGTAAGCATGATAGTGCAATAATGATGAAATGATGGTGAATTATGAGAATAGAGGTGAAAATGGAGGTGGATAGGATTATCGCATAAACCAGGCCAAACATAAGAATAAACCATTTGGCAATATGTTATTGCATTTAAGACATTTTACCAAGGTAAGTACAAAATTATGTAAACAATGATACAAGTATCACCAATTTCACTATTATTGTTATCATCTCTTGAATTACCCTTCATTTATAAAATGAATGGCAAGATAAAAATTGAAATTGGATTCCAGAAACCGTCTAAAATAGACGTTTTATGAATTGTTTGCCACTTAATCTCACCTTTTATAATATTTAACAAAAAGAAAAACTTTCTAATTAAAAATATATACTTAAAAAAATATTTTTTTTGTTATAATTAACACTTTAATTCTTTACAAAGCTGTAATTTTTACCTAAGACCTTAATTACTCGTAACTTTCGCTATTACTTATTTTATTATAATTCAACATTGTTAGAAAAATATAAAACAAGATCACGATTAAGTAATTTCTATGGTTATTACTCTAAATCTAATTAGTTTTCCATTGAATCAATAAAAGATATAATGATTAATCATTATTTTGGCCTGCATCCCCAAATCCGAAAACTTTTTCCAATCAATAATAGAACTATCAAAGTGGTCCCACAGACAAAATCAATTTCACATGTTACTTTCAATATATTTTGTTGAAAAGTTCAAATATTTTATTAAAAATAGTCTTGATCTATGTAAGTGCCTCAACATCATCATTACCTTGGGAATAATTGACAAATATGGCTGATGATACGATCCATTAACATAATTATTAATATAAACCTTGATAAATTATTGCACGAAATTTCGAAGGGAATAAAACGGCAGTGTATTTTGTCTCATGCGTATGTTTTATTTGTGTGTCCCTTGGGCAAAGAATCTATTCCCAATTCGTTTTATGAAAACATAGTTTGAAACGATTTTTTCAAATAAAATATACATTTTAGATAGAAGGTTCGTTGGAAGGTAGTTTAATTTCATTTGAATTGTGTTGGTATGGGTTATTAAATAAATTATTGATTAAATTAAATAATAATGATGTTTTTTTATATTTTAAGAAGATTATCAAATATTTCATAATATTTTGCTTTCGAATGTTAGTTAATATTGAATTATTGTGGATAAATAATATTTAGGATTTTAACTTATTTTGGTAATTCATTGAATATGGACAAATAGGAAATGTATAGAGGTAGTGATAAAGTGTAACAATACAAGTTGAAATGTAGTACAAAGAAAAATAGAGATAAGATTTTTTATTCACTTAAGGTGGATGGCACCGTCACAAATAACTTAAAAAATCAAAATAAAGGTGGGCTAACCACTCACAAGATGAAAACAATTATAAAGATACCGAAATGAGACAAATCCACATAATGTGTGGCGAATCTCACAAGAAACAAACTTGTAGGACAACCCTAATATTTCCCCTCTTTTGGTGGCAAGGAACCATGTGAAAGATTAAATTTTGGGAATGGTGTTTGATGTGGTAGATGATATTCCCTTTCCTCCCTCCATTCACCTAAAAAACAACTCTATCTCACATTGCTAAGTTTTCTTGAGGTGGTTTTAGTGCTTGGCTTATTCGGCTTCCACATCTCTTATGATAGTGTCTAGGTAAACAATATGAAACCAGCTGGTCATGCATTGATCTAGGAGCACTTAGGTGGTATGTGTAGATCCAACGATAGAAAATATCAAAAATATCATTTTTTGCTACTTTTATGTTTTGAGAAATTACAATTTTGGAGGCCTTCAAAGCATATGTTGGCTTGAGGACTTTTATCGATTTCATGAAATGGTTTCCATAGGTTGTATTCCAAGAAACTCAAACTAGATCTCTTGGAGATCTTTCCAATGATATAAAGAAGTCTAAATTTAGCCCAACAGGCTAGGAGTTATGCCCCTGCCAAGTTGGGGTACCAAATTTCATATATTTTTTTGTATTTTTCAATTTTGTTAGTTACTTATCCACATCTAGATGTTCATTTCAAATTGCAAGGAATTTGGTGACAACTGATAGTTTATGCAAAGGTATACACATTTGAATTTGAAGATAATGAAGCATTTTTGTAGTTCCTCTCTAACTCTCATTTCTAGATCTATACTCAATGTCTGCATATTTGTTCAGAAACTATCTGTCTATGTTGATCTCTCTCAATTTCGCATCATTTAAGCCTGATTCTTGCATTTAATCATTTGATCTTATCCAATTGCAACATCAACTAAATCAAGGTGAGTGAAATTTTAATTTTTGCTTAACCCTTTCTAATAGTTTTAAGGTTGAGCTGATTAAGAGCTTATTCACCGTAACATGATGTTGTTGTGAATGGGTTTGATTCCCAGTTTGCATGTTTAGACTAGTGAAGCCCATTTTCACCACCTTACATTTTGGTGAACCTGACTTGTGCATTACATGATTTCTAAGTTATATGCTTAGATCTCATTTTTAGATTTAGAAGCATTAATTGTTCAAATCTCTCATTTCTTTAGTGCATTTTTTTTAATTAAGTGGTCAATTGATCATTCTATTGGGAAATTGCATTGTTCAATCACTTCTTTTATTTTCATTATCAATTGTATGAAAGGAATTGTGAATACAAATCTATTTAATTAGCTTTTCCCATCTGTATGTATGAGTTTCATGATCCTTTATCCTGAATCCAATATCCTAGTGAGAAAAAGTTATAGACTTATGGCTTCCTAAATTTTAAATACTAAGGATATCGAGCCTGAGTTGACTAACCTATTCCATATAACTTGAGGAATCCTCTATTCCTACACAAGATATACCTAACATTATGGAGAACCATTCCCCATGCGCTTCTCATGATGAGTATAACTCTTCAACTCAAGGGACTATTAAACAACTGGGGAATCTTGAAAAACAATTCGAAGGTCTTCAATAATTTGTGAGTCAAAAACACTTGGGTGTAGATGGAGTCCCCTTGATTGAGGATTTGAGGATGTTGATTCAACGTGATTAACATGGTGTGAATGTTTTGACATGTAGTATTGCTCATATTGTGGACAATAATGTTATGACAATGAATTGCTTGGTCATTAAATCCTACAAATCCAACTGAACATTTCATTCCTAAATCTTTGCCTAATGTGCCTACATATGCATCTTCCATAATGGCTATCTCTACACAAAATTATAATGCTACACATGTTAGTCATGGGGGAATCCTATCAATTAATACTCTTACAGACCTCATTTTGTTAGCCTTCCTTTTATTTCTCAACTATCTACTTTACCCACCTATCATAATGTTCCACCTACTTTTTCTAATGCTCCACCTACCTATCAAAATGTTACACATTCATCACAATCTAACATTTCCAACTCTAATTCATCCATCATAACCACTATAAACAATTTGGTCCAAAATGTTTCATCTTTGCAACAACAATTAGCTTTCATAACCCAACCCAAATTCAATATTCCTACATGTGATACTGCTAGCCCACTTTCCAATGACATCATTCATACTCTTGTACCACAATACATGGAGGTTCCTCATTTGGAAATATACAATGAAAAAGGTGACCCCCAAACTCAAGTGAAAACATTTCAAACTTTGTGTAGTGACTTCTCGCATGATCACTAGACTCATGGCAAAACTATTCACCATGCCCTAAGAGAATTTTTTTTGCAATAGTTTTTCTCCTTTCCTCATTGTTCAATTGATTCTTTTCACAAATTATCTGATGCATTTGTGTAACATTTTTAAAACAATATCAGTCCTCAAATTACTTTAACTGATTTGACGCATTATAAACAAGGAAGGATAAACTAACTAATTTCATTGGTAGATATAAACATTTGTATTCACAAATTACTTATTGTGTGCTTGATAATGATGTTCAAATAATTTTCATTAATAATTCTACAAAAGGATATTAGAGATACAATTTTGTTTTTTGGTTATGCACATTCACACAATTATGCACAATATTTCATAATTATTAGCTTCAAGTCAGTCAATTTGAGTCCTCTTCTCATTGACAAGAATGAAGATGCTCATCCAACTTTTAAAAAATTTCCAAAACAAAATAAGAATTTTATCAAGATCAACAATAATTCTTCCAAACATATTGATTCTCAAGTGGTAGCTGCAACACTAGTTGTGGCCCCTTCATCATCAAATTTTATACGTCATAATTTTACTCCTCTATCTAAATAATTGCATATTATTGTATGCTTAAATTGATGAATTCTAATGTGTTGAAACTTCCCCCCGTCAAACCTATAGATACCTCTAATCTTTTGCCACCTTCCTATGATCTTAAAGCCTTTTTCTAATATCATCATCAAGTCGACTATAATACTGAGAAGTGTTATAAATTGAAGCATTTGATTCAAGATCTTATTTATTCTAACACTACAGAAATGGGGGGTGTGAATGATAAAGGAAATAAATCTATGACACCTCCTAATCAAAATTTGCAAATACTTACCAATCCTTCACCTTCTCATTCTATCGATATTATTGAGCCTAAGAAACTAGACTATACAAGTCCTAATGATATATGTGTAGAAAAAAACAACCATATTGTGAACCTTATTGAGCAACCTAAGCCTACGTATGGCCCTCGCATCACCTTTGGCTCAAGATGGGCTAGATGTCCTATGGCCATCTTCTAAACAACTAGTCATCCCATAGCATTTTTTCATCTCAAATTGGTCATGCTTGGAATGTTTCCTTTTTTAAAACTAGGTATAGGATGGGGATATCCCTACATCAATAAAATGTCCTTATAAGGGATGAGGTAAAAATATATAAGGGACACATCCCAAGGCTACATATATTTTAGATTGTGTTTTTTAATTCTAAAACATATAAAAATAACATGAATTCTATAACATCAAATAAAAATAAAGTGATAAATGATCAACTAAATTTATTCATAATTAATTTATTAAAATATTAATTAGTCTATTATCATGTCCAAATCAAATACTTAGTACAAATTTAAAAACATAAATAAATCTTCAATTATATTTTAACAAATTTCAAAATTTACACCCTAATCTATTGGTACATATATTTGTGGCCTTTATTATCTTTTGAGGTCTCTAAAATATTTTTATGATCTTCAATATTCAACTTTGATTTTCATTTGACATGAAAAACTATATGCATTTTTTTTTTTAATTTGTCCTTATGTGTACATAAAATTTTGAACATAAAGAACTATTTTAAAATATATTATGTATTCTACCCAAAACAAATACAACACTCAAGATAAAGCATAAAGGTTAGTAAACATGATGAAAATAAACATAACTCTCACTATATTAGTCCTTGTTGCACCAATCTATGGTGGTTGTGCTCAATAATTTATGATTCGGTGGTGTGTGAGTGCTCTCAACTACAATATAACTTTATATTTAAAAGCATGTGATCTTTGAGTCTTAAGATGACATCATATTCATAGATTTTTTGGCTAGAAGATTGATGGCTAGGATCAAAAGAAGAGATCAAGGGCTTAAAATGGTTGAGACCATTGGGAGGATGAGAGGAGGATAAGTTTCCTCACATGATTGATATATGGAGATGGTTCTAATCTTAAAGGGGATCTTATGGTGGATAATCTCGTTGAAAAAGGTGGATGATCAAGATGAAGAGGGGAGGGATGGTAAATTACTTTGACCCATGTGTCATGGTACCAAGACCATGGCACATGAACAAAAAAACCAAACTCTTGCGTATAAAGTATCTGGATGATGTGGAGGATTTGAGGGAACAAATAAATAGTTTGGTCTTACAAGTGGAGATTAAGGAGCTAATTAATTTTAGCCCATTTAATGGAAGTGAATAATATAAACAATTAAATAAAGAAGACATTTACTTAATTGTTAGGACAAGGATGGAGAGATGCAATATATATTTTTAAAAATTTATATACGTAAGATAAAAATTAAAATAATGACAAATGAATGATTTAGGATAGAAATGTCTTTTTGGAGATTATTGGTTTTTGGTACTTGGCATTTCTGTTTTGGCACTCTGATGGTTTTTCCATCTTGTGTTGCCATCAATGCCAAAGGGGGAGATTGTTGGTATTTTGGTATGGTTTTGTCATTGATGTCAACACCTACTAAAACACTAGCACTTTGGAGATCCAACAGCATTCATCGGCAAGAAAGTAACTATTGCATAGTTACTGGTATCTGATACACCGGCAAGATATAATAATCATTGGCACTTGGAATGGCATGGAAGACACATGGTTATGTCGAAGACATCATCTGAACATCTTGTCTTGGAGTTTTGTTCATTGGTATATTCTTAGTTGCATATTTGTTGTTACCGGCAAATAGGTCTAGGGTTACACCGACAGGTTTATCTTTTCCAAATCAACATGGCACGCTATGGAGATGATTAATTATTGTTGTAAATGCATTAAGCCAACATGTTCAATCAGTTATTGCATCAGATATTATATTGTTTGTAAAATGTTTTTATTGTAATATCTTGTAAAGCTGACCTACTAAAATTGGTCTTAGGTTATGGTATAAATGTAAGATCTTATTTGTAAGATCAAATGTGGAATGCGAAAAAGGATTATGTGAAGGTATATGCGAGATTAAGCAGAGCTATACACGCAGACATCATTTGAAGATTGAAGGAGGGTTTTTGTGGAAGCATATCAGGATTACACCGGTACTAAATCTAGCATATGAAGATGCTATTTTGTGCAGTACATTCTTATTGGATTTAACCATCCAACTGTAGTCAGTGTGACTCCCATTTTGTATGTCGATGTATCAGATACCAGTAACTGTGCAATAGTTACTTTCTTGCTGGTGAATGCTGCTGGATCTCCAAAGTGCTAGTGTTTTAGTAGGTGTTGACATCAATGGCAAAACCATACCAAAATACCAACACAGTACACTAACTCAAAATATAATAAGCATTGCCCATTCATATTCATAAGCTAAACAACAACAATGATACTCATAGAGATTCAAAAAAATTATTATTCAATATCATAATTATTAACTATTAACTTATTCAAATAAAATTGTATATTGTAGCAATCGTAATAACCTTAACAAAACTCTTCCTTTTTAAACCAATTTGAGAGAGTGGAGCATTTACTGCTTCAAACTAATCCTAAAAAATGTTTCATTCCTCCCTAATGTTGAGGATTGATTTTTCAACAAGTAAACTATAACAATGACTACATCTAATAGGAGTCCTATTTTGAATCACTCTTTTATTCGATAGTAACTCAAAACTAGGAACCTGCATAGGTACATTAAACTAAATTTATGAAATGCAACCTTATTGTTCTCTGTAATGCTAAAAAGTATTTCCATGTTTTTTGGGTAGAAAGAGTCAACAAAAACTTAGCATGGCCATGCTTCTCCTTGTAATCCATGATTGCTTCCATACAAACTGACGGGGTGAATCTCCCTGGTTGTAGTTGAACAATGATCTCTCAAGTTGTGGGTTGATTGTAGTTTCTTCAAATTGCATGTTATTCCTTTACAACAAGCATTCATCCACATAAATCATCATCTACAAAATATTGATAATATACCAATTATAAAAACATGTATATCATATTTTCATATTAACATGTCATGTATATACCATAAACTAGATGATAATATGGTTCAAAGGATAGTTAAAACATAATAGGTTTGATAAAAGTAGTAGGAAATAAGTAAAACTGGAAAAATCCCAAGACTCATCACATATCAATGAGATTTATTTACCACAAGTTTATTTCAAAGGCATCATGCCTTCTCCCATTCTATTTATGTCTATAATACCTCATCAATTTTAGATCTACTACATTGTGAATGGTGTTGGTGCATATTCATTTTTTGTAGTTAATTGATTACTTTATTGTATTACTGTGGATTTAAAATATGCTGACTTCGGTAGATGGTATCTCCCTCTCACATAGTAGATATCTACAAGGAGGTAACATGGATTTTGTAAAAGTTCATATACTTTTCTAGTTTGATGGAAACTTGTACTACCCATGTGTACCATCTACTTTATCTAAAATTGGTTTTATATTCATATATCTTGGTGACATAAAATATAAATCTCCACCTCTCACTCACTCTTCAACAATCCAACTTGTACATTAAGTTTTGACCTATAGGACCAACTATTTCTTCCTAATTAATTACTTTTGTATCAATCTTTATGAATAAAAGCATCAAACACATTCTTTGTAAGTTGTACCTTTTATTGAATTAGTTTATCCCATTCTTGGGAGGTAATAGTTCTTTTGGGTAGAATTTGTATAAATAAAGGATTTGATAATGGAATGAATCATTAATGAATTATATTGTATTAAACATTGCTCTAGGAATTTACCCCCTCAAAAAGGCCTATGATATAATTTAATGTAACTATGTCATTTCAATGCATATTATTCTTGTGTTTCAATTTGTAGCAATTATTTGTGTTGCTTGGTAAATCTATTATAGTAAGAACCATATCATCTTATATCAAAACTCTTTTTTTCTAGGGATTTTTATTTTATTTTAGAATATTCTATTTAGGGCCTTATACAATTGTCCACCATATACTCTCACCTCTCCTTACCAAGATCTTGGTGATCAAAATATGGCTATATAAGTAGCAACACTAAGATTTTTCCCTAGGTTTTTCTCTTCCTTTTTTTTTTTAGATATCAAAAAGAGCTGTCATTTTGGGTTGAGTTAGATTCTCCCTATAGGTTCCAATAAAAGAAAAAGGGGTTACCCTATTAAATCACACCACAAGATAACCTTTTGTATATGGTATTGTGCTTCCACATTCCCCTAGATATAAGAATATCCCTTCAGTGTTTTTGAATCTTGGTCTTAGGAAGCCATTAGTCTTTAGTAACTTGTGATACAATAGTAAGAAGTAATCTAGGAAAATTTATTGATGCACTGCAAAAAGGATGTTAGGAACACAAGACAAGGAATTCAAACGTTAGTGTTAGTTAGTATCAATCAACAACGAAAGATAAAAGAAACTACAATCCTAAGCATGCATATCAAGAGAGATATTAAACAGATTATAGCAAGCATACAAAAACAGAGAAAAGACACAAAACACTCCCAAATGCTTGCCAACATGCTCATAGTTGCTCCTCCCGTGTTCCTCTCCTCTCCAAGTTCCACATGAGTGTATCTCTCAACAACTTTTTGCACTATTATGGATGTCTTATGGAGGTTCAAGCTTATTAAAATGAAGATTATGTAAATGCAAGTGTAAACAAACTAATTATGAAAGAAAGCACCTAATTATCTATGTTAATTTTAACCAAAATAACAAAGTAATTGTTCCTAAATGCTCTCTCAATTTTACTATAGGTTAGATGCATACAAGATTTCTGGCTCTAGATTATGAAGGAATGGGCTTTATTTATAGAAAAAATAGAGCAATGGATGGTTGAGATTGAGTAATCTCAACAAGGGCCAGGATTGATGGGTTTGTGATCCATGTGAGGGCTTTCAACCCAATCCCAGGATGACAAATGTCAACATGAGATGGCTTGAGAGGAGAGGGAAGAAGCATTAAATGCTTGAGATGACTTGAGGGCTACCTTAGGAGGTAAGCGTGTGCATGTAAAATTCATCTTATAAAATATCAATTAGAATCAAAGGGAAATCACAAATCCCTATCTAATCAAAGAATTCTAACAAACAGACAATGAAATAACACAATCAAGCAAAATAGGAACTATAAATGAAATCAATTAAAAACTCCCTATTCTATGACTGTGTATAACTTTCATTGCTCTTCTCTTCTTTGTGGTATGATGGCTCTCACATATTGTGCTAGTAACCTACAAGTGACACAAATATTCAAAGTTCACGATTTAGAGGAATTGTCCAGGATTGAGGAGGATTGAAAATGGAGATTGAATGCTCAATTTATAGATTTTTGAAGAAGATTGATTGAAAGATGGAACAAAATGATCAAGAGGTGGAACTCAGGTGAACTCACATGCTAATTGATAGTTGAATTGTTGTCTTGGAGGTGAAACATAATAGATTGAATAGATTAATTGAGTCAACTAATTGAGAAAAAACTAACTGAAAGAAGAAAAAGAATGATTGGAGGAAATAAGGAAGATGACAAAGAGAACTAGAAGATGAAAAAAGAGACTGGAGAGATAATTGATTGAATTAATTAATTTAGCATGTGCTTGCATTTTAACTTAGATTTTCAATTTAATCTTTGCATGAGATTTATTCAAATAATTGAATTTAATTCAATTTAGTATTTGAATATATTTAGAACTTGACTTTGATTTTCAATTTGGTTTTTGAAATCATACACATGTAACTAGAAGAATTAATTAGTTAATTAAATAATTTAAATAAACTATTTAATTATTTAGAAATAAAAGAATTCATGAAATTAGAATTAGAAGAAATAATTGGTTAATTAAATAGTTTAAAGAAACTATTTAATTATTTAGAAATGGATCTTAATTAAATAATAAATATTATTTAAATTAAAGGATTAAAACAATAATTAATTAAATAATAAATATTTAATTAATATTTAGAAAAGGGTTAAATGATTAGATGATTAGAGATAAAAATTGAAAATAGAATTTATTTAAATAATAAAGATTATTTAAATTGGGGATTTAAAAAGAATTAATTAAATAACAAATATTTAATTAATATTTAGAAAATGATTAAAATGATTAAATGATGATAGAATAGGAAATAGAATAATTAGTAAGATGATAAGGAAATATAAAATTAGAAGAATACGATTAATTAAAGAATTATTTAATCAATTAGAGGAATAATTAGTACATGATCAATGAGACATTTTTAGGTGTCTACATTTGCCCCTCTTTGAGACAATATTGGAACAATGTTGTTTCAAAGAAAACGAAAAAAAATTATGCCCCAGTGATACTTAGGGTGTAATGCCCCCTTGAGAGATTGTTTGTGCATTAAAGACATGAATGATCTCTTGAAAAAAAGAAGAATGTGAGATGAAAGATAGAAGAATGGTTAGTTGATTAGAGATAGAGATAGGTGATGTGAAGATGATATTGAGATAGAATATGAGAGAATGAAACTTAGAATGAAATAGAATAATGTTAGATGATAGAAAATGATTTAGAAAGAGACGATGAGAAAAGAATTAGCAAACTAGCAATAAGCAAATGAGATGAGAATGAGAATGATTAATTCATGAACCTGTGTCATTATTTATTTTGCAATATATATTCATCACTAAGCCTTATTATTGAACAATGAAGCTTAGCACATCAGGGTATAAGGAACCAAGATGTAAAGATATCTCATTGAAGAAACAAACACTTAGCAGACAAGGAGCAAACAAAGAGAAAGATAATGCCCATCATGGCTCCTCTAGTCACTTGTGGACATCCCTGAGTAGCATAGGAACATAATCTATCACCAAATGATAAAAGATAAAGATTGACCCGGACAAAATTTAGCACCTATACTGACCTTGTGCCTTCGTTCTCAGTTACTTGATGTGATGGTTGATAATGTCTTATCTTGGAAAGTTGCGGACCCCATTTAAGACCAACCTATCTGATTTCGAGTGTATCCTCTTATGTTTAAGACAAGATAATGATCACTTGATATGGATATGATACAATTGATAAGATAATTTGATCAGTTGATTGCAGATGTTTGATTGGATAGTCGTATCCTTTGTTAACTTCGTGTGGAGCGTTTGCTGGATATCTGCTAGGGTATTTGTTTATCACAAGATATTTTATTGCAAGTTTTTTTGATTGATTGATTTTTGATTTTTTAGTTCTTTTCCAAGAGCCTTTTCGATGTTTTTGGATTATGTAGATCGATATTTGAATGTTTTTGGTTGATTTTTTAAGGATCATATATGGGTGTTTTTGGATTTTATGGTTTTCACTGTTTTTGGATTTTAAGTTTTCCAATGTTTTTGGATTTTAAGTTTTCTCAATGTTTTTGGATTTTGTAGGATTTTCACTGTTTTGGGATTTTTTTAGGACTTCATACGATTTTTAGGATTTTTTCAGGACTTAATATGAATTTTTTAAAGGATTTTTTCAGTACTTTATATGATTTTTTGGAATTTTTTAGGACTTTATACGATTTTTTGGATTTTTTCAGGACTTAATATGATTTTTTGGATTTTTTCAGTTATGCCCCTAGTGTGTAGACTTGTATGACATGATGATCTACAAAATACATTTGGAGACAAATGAATTTTTGACATGACCTATGTTAATGCAATATGCATGATGAAGATGTATTTCCTATTCGAACAAGGTTGACTGTGTTTGTTTTAGCATTTGTAATACACCAATTAAAATGGAGGTGCAAAACATTTCATAGATAAGCAGTCAATTGATCCCTAAGGCCCTTTGGAACATTCAACTCAACACACTTAGTGTCTAGGATTTACAAATGGAGACATGGAAAACTTCTCCATTGGTTCTCGAAACTTTGATCTTCTTTTGCCCATGCATGTGCAGATGAGTTAATTCTTGCTCTTGTGTTCACTAAAGATCCTTAGCATCCTATATGATTATCTACATGGATTATCCTAACTTCAAAAGCATCTCGAATAGAGCCTCACTGCCAGCAAGCCTTGAGAGCTCCGACAAGGTTATAAACTGCAATTTCTCAAATATTGCTCCATTGCCAGTAGACGTTCATAGCCATGATGGAGTTACTTGCATGTTCTCATAGTCAAGATTTTTATCGCATTTGTATACATGATATTTCAGTTATATATCATTTCTCTTTTGCCTTGAGATGGATATTTGGCATAGCTCTTTTTCTTTTTATTTTCTCACCTTGACTTGTAAGTAATGAAACCTACTTGGGTGTGACAATTATAGCGGCGCTGATCTAGAATTTTAGATTTTTCACTAGTCATATGATGAACAAGGTGTCTAGAATGAATTAGAGATCTTCTTAATATGTTTGAGATATAGCAATTGATAGATTTTGGGTTAACAAGTCTCAAATAGTGAAATTACTACCCAACCATAAGTAAAGCATCGTCACAAGGTAATGTTGAAAATGAATGACCTTAGGACCTCAAAGACTTCATGTTCTAATATCTAAGAAAGGAGATGACCCTTGCTTCTCTTGAATGCAAATGAATGATAAACTTAAACAGTTGCCTTGTTTTATTGGTGTTGCTATATGAAAATGCATAAACTTTGTGAATGTGACTTCTGCATATGTTGTGCTTGGAAAGAAACTATATGCGATGCAGTGCTTTGAATAATATGATATGCAATGCAGAAAGTAAAACCTAAACTAACCCAGCCCTTAGGTATAATATTGTTTAAGGAGTATGTTGTTCATAGGGTCAGAGAGTTTTGTGTAGATATTTCATTGGCCTTTGTTTGAAGAGTTGGGTAAAGATGTTTTTTCCAGTAGGATATAAGGACTAAGCTAAGTGTACATGTTCAGCATCTCCAATGTTGATTTTATTAGTTTTTGGATTTTGTGGATCATCAGAGGGAAATCCAACTCTGTAACCCCTGAATTTAGCTATAGCCTTATCATTTTCAAAGAAATCCAACTGTGGTAGGTTCTCTTGCCCCCAGTCTTCCAAGTGTGGGTGTATGAGGCAAATTGATTCTAGTTCTGAAGTTGTGACATGAGTGGGTGTTATGCTTAGTTGTGTCCCTACATTAGCATTTGATGATGGTACACATACAATTGTTGACAAGTTGCTCTATGTAGTATGATCTGGATTGGTGATTTCATTAATAAGGGGTTCATGAACAACTTGTGTAGAGGGATTGGGATCACTAGGAGAAATGGTAAGTTTGTTTGAGAAAGAATATTGTAAAGAACATGGAGGATTATGACATGGAAATGAAGGGATGGAGGGACCTTCATCAGGATTTGGAGAAATAATGGGATCTTGTTTAGGACATGAAGGTAAAGGTATGATTTGATCTTGGTTTGTAAAGGGATTATTAGGGCAGATGGAAGGGATGTCTTGATCTTGCTTAGGAGGTGGATGTTGGATGGGACTTGAAATGACACTTTGTTCTTGAGATGGAAGGGTTTGATTATGAATGGAATAAAAAAGAGCGAGGGGATCATCATAAGCTTCTTGGTCGGTGGGATCTTGATCAAAAATTGGGTAGGATGGAAGTGGTTGTTCTTGATCTTTATTTGTTTCAGGACTCATTTCTTCTGATTTTGGATCATCCTCTTGATATGGGGAAGGAGTTTGGAAATGCATGGGAGATTGTTGGAATGTTTCAATATTTTGGCCTGATGAAGAAGGATTTTGAATGAGATGCTCTGAATCATGACTTGAATTAGATTAGATTTGTATGATGGATAGCCCTTGAGAGTTTGTGTTATTGGATAGAGATGGCATGGATTGGTCTTGTGTGACTTCAGGGGATGATGAAATAGTGGATAGATATGGTTGATTTGGGATTTAGTTGAAAGGAGTATGATTTTGAGTGAAATATGTTTGATTTTGATTGAATGAATTTTGATTTGGACTTTGGTTGAAAGGGGTTTGACTTTGGTTGAAAGGGGTTTGACTTTGGTTGAAAGAGGTTTGAATGTCGAGTTGGTGTGAATTTTGATTTGCACTTTGGTTGAATAGGGTTTGATTTTGGTTGAAAGGGGTTTGAATGTTGGGTTGGTTTGAATTTTGATTTGGAATTTGGTTGAAAGGGGTGTGATTTTGGTTGAAAGAGGTTTGAATGTTGGGTTGATGTAATTGGTATGATTGATATAGTGGGTTGAAAGAAAAAGAAGGTTTGCATGACTCTAATGTTGGTTGAAGTGAGGTAGGAATGATTTTGTTGAAGAATGAAGGTTGGCATGTTTGAATGGTCTCACGAGAAGAAGAAGGTTGGCCTGATAATGATATCCTCATGGACATCACTTCTCTCATCATGTTTTCTAACCAGCCTCTATGGTTGTCAGGACTAGTCATGTCAGTCACTTGTTGTTGCAAAGTTTTGATTTGTTGAGCTAAGGTTTCCATGGATGGCGATGGAATAGGAATGGAAGGGATGAATCCTCCACCTTCCCTGTGAAATGTATAATTCCAATCCATAATGTTTGCTTGTTTGATTTGGACCTAGGATCACAACATGTAACATGTTTTCTACATTTCTCTAAATGTGACAATGTTTGATTGAACTTGACCAACTTGTTTGAGTTGAGGTTGAGTTTGATTGATCCTCTGATTGGGGCAAATGTAGATTATGCAAATGATGATGAACTAAGATAGACGTATGAGGTCTAGACAAGGATTTATATGAGAATGATAATGAGGACTTTGCAAGGACTTATGCGAAGATTATGGCGACGTATATGGGAACTCTATGAGGATGATAATGAGGACTTTGCAAGGGCTTAGGATGCTAATGAGGATGTAAATGATGACTATGCAAGGACTTAGGATGATAAAAGGACATAAATGAGGACTTTTCAAGGAATAAGGATGATAATAAGGATGTAAATGAGGACTATGCAAGGACTATGGATGTAAGTGAGGACTATGTAAGGACTATGCAAGGACTTAGGATGATAGTAAGGATGTAGATGAGGAATATGCAAAGACTTATGATGATAGTAAGGACGTAAATGAGGACTATGCAAGGACTTCCTAGGATCACAAGTGTATAAACCTTTGAGTTTTGACGTTTAAAAAATGGACTTTGTTTTTAGTAATTCCATGTGTAGGACAAGTTTTGTGGTTTTTTCAAGTCTAAGAACAATTGTTTGGAGGTAAATATAGCTGAATGAACTGGTTTTTCAAACAATCTCAGAAAATTCAGAGCTACATAGGATAGGGCCTGAAATATCCCAAAGAACTGACTCAATACTGGTATGATACAATGATACATATAAAAGAATAGAATATAATCTTAGGCTGGAAAGTGGACACCATTCAATGAGGCCCCTGTAGCAAAATACTGAAACAAGACGGACAGATAGAGAATCTGGCAGCACTGGCTCCACTCCATGACACATACTTCTCAGGCATGTCAGTCTCTCTTACCCTGAAGATCCGAAGATCTTATCACCGAGGGATTTCTATCTCATAATGTAAGGTACATGAGGGGTATCTATGCGGTACAATTCGCACTTCTGGAATCACTGAATGTAGGATTTTGGGCTACTAAGCTAGTTCTTATTGTAGGGTTTCGAGGGGTCTCGATCCAATGATGGATTCTTAGAGCAAGCCACTTAAGAATTTAGTTGAGCTTATCGGTGCAGGGAAGGCCCCCACATACGTCGAATTCACTCAACACTCTAGCCGCCTAACCAGCATATTTATATAGCGGCTCAAAAACCCCGCTCGAGAGTACGCTAGGAGAGATGATATCCCCAACACATCCCAATTCAAAGTACCTCTGTGGGGTGATGAAATCCCCAATCAAAGATACCCCTCTCTATGTGAAATAAAATAAAATTGAGTGTCATTGTCACCTCCTTCCTTTCTCCCAAGACCCTGAAGGCGGGTGGAAAGGTAGTTAATGCAATAGTAGGTCCACCCCAAACACGATAAAAGATTCTTTCCCTTAAGAAAATTAAATGTGATTTAATCTAATGCAGCCTGATCCACGTTCATTTTACAGCACCAATTTAGCTGTTGAATACACATGTGCATGTTCATTTTAAACACCAAATTAAAATATGAAGGCATGCATGTCAATTTTAACCATTGTTGATTTTAAGCCCAAATTAAAGTGTTATACATGCATGCCAATTTTAACCATTGTTGATTTTAAGTCCAAACTAAAGTGTTATACATGCAAGTCAATTTTAACCTTTATTGATTTTAAGCCCAAACTGAAGTGTTATGCATGCATGTCAATTTTAACCATTGTTGATTTTAAGCCCAAATTGAAGTGTGAAAGCATGCATGTCAATTTTAACCAGATTTGCTTTAAGCCCCAAGTTGAAGTGTGAAAGCATGCATGTCAATTTTAACCAGATTTGTTTTAAGCACCGAATTGAAGTGTGAAAGCATTCATGTCAATTTTAAACCCAAAATCCAAAAGTGATTTAACCCTAAAGGATCCTGCAATCAAATTGTTAATGGTGTCCAAAATAATCTGGAATGATCAAGCTTTCTCTGTAATTTCGCCACACGCTACAAACAAACAATTAGTAAGAGAATTCAAAATAGCAACATTAAAAAAAAGTTGGTTTTTTTTTTATATTTTTTTTTTCATTTTTATTTTTAACCCCAAAATAAAATTACAAAGAAGATACCCCTGATGAATTTTAGAGAGCTTTCCAAAAATGTAAGAATTTTTAAAAAGGACATTAATTTGCACCTTGCAGAGCAAATTTATGCATAAACATGAATTTTTAAAGATATAGCTTTACGTTAATTATTTGACATCAAAATTAAAATTGTAAAGAAGATACCCCCTGTGAAATTTCAAGAGTTTTCCATAAATGTAAGAATTTTAGAAAAATTCTCGATTTGTGCCCAAAATTCAGATTTTATTAAAAAACCTAAATTAATCATATCTTGGTCAAAAAAAATCGTATAGACTGTAGACGTGTCTAAGGATCCTTAACCTGCAGTAAAAAAATCTCACAAAAATTAGTTTATTTACGCAAAAAAATAAAAAAAAAAATAAAAAAAAAATTATTTATGAAAATAATTGAACCTATCATATCTCACTCAAACATGATGATCTAAAGCTAATTTTTTTACTATAGAGCCATGAGCTAATCATTAACCTACAGTAAAAAAAATCATGAAGATATCCACAATAATTTGGAAGATATGATAAGATCTTTGAACAACCTGCAATCTTGCCTGGAACCTGATCTGCACAATGTTAGTCTTGAATTATTTTAAGAAAACACCAATTAAGATCAGAAAACCTCTTAGAATATGAATTTAAAAGATTAGTGTAGTTTGCAAGATCCAATACCTATACCTACAGGCATACACAAAATTCCAAATCAAAATGTTGTTGATTCACGTCGGGTTCACCAAAATGTGTGCATGTAAAATTCATCTTATAAAATATCAATTAGAATCAAAGGGAAATCACGAATCCCTATCTAATCAAAGAAATCTAACAAACAAGCAATGAAATAACACAATCAAGCAAAATAGGAACTATAAGTGACACAAAGATTCAAAGTTCGTGATTCAGAGGAATTGTCCAGGATTGAGGAGGATTGAAAATGAAGATTGAATGCTCAATTTATAGATTTTTGAAGAAGATTGATTGAAAGATGGAACAAAATGGTCAAGAGGTGGAACTCAGGTGAACTCACATGCTGATTGATAGTTGAATTGTTGTTTTGGAGGTGAAACATAATAGATTGAATAGATTAATCGAGTCAACTGATTGAGAAAAAACTAACTGAAAGAAGAAAAAGAATGATTGGAAGAAATAAGGAAGATGACAAAGAGAACTAGAAGATGAAAATAGAGACTGGAGAGATAATTGATTTAATTAATTAATTTAGCATGTGCTTGCATTTTAACTTAGATTTTCAATTTAATCTTTGCATGAGATTTATTCAAATAATTGAATTTAATTCAATTTAGTATTTGAATATATTTAGAACTTGACTTTGATTTTCAATTTGGTTTTTGAAATCATGCACATGTAACTAGAAGAATTAATTAGTTAATTAAATAATTTAAAGAAACTATTTAATTATTTAGAAATAGAAGAATTCATGAAATTAAATGAAATTAGAATTTAGGGATTTGGAAATAGAATTAGAAGAAATAATTGGTTAATTAAATAGTTTAAAGAAACTATTTAATTATTTAGAAATGGATCTTAATTAAATAATAAAGATTATTTAAATTAAAGGATTAAAATCATAATTAATTAAATAATAAATATTTAATTAATATTTAGAAAAGGGTTAAATGATTAGATGATTAGAGATAGAAATTGAAAATAGAATTTATTTAAATGATAAAGATTATTTAAATTGGGGATTTAAAAAAAATTAATCAAATAACAAATATTTAATTAATATTTAGAAAATGATTAAAATGATTAAATGATGATAGAATAGGAAATAGAATAATTAGTAAGATGATAAGAAAATATGAAATTAGAAGAATACGATTAATTAACTTAATTAAATAATTAAAGAATTACTTAATCAATAAGAGGAATAATTAGTGCATGATCAATGAGACCTTTTTAGGTGTCTATAGTAAGGTTAGTGTTGAGTTGAATGAATAAAGCCTTTATCCAATGAATAATGCCTTTATCCAATGGAAAAACTCTTGTGCAAGAGTTAGTGAGGATAACCATGGTCAAAGCAATGAATGCTTGAGGAAACACATGAGTTAAATGGGGGTTGAGTTAGAGGTAAATTCTCTAACCATGTAGGAAGGTTGAGTTTAACCATTAATGGCTATGTAAGAGCCATAAATGGTTGTGTAAGAACCATTAAAGGTTTGGAAGACTTTAGGGGTTAGCTTGTGGGAGAATAAAGACCATTAAATTCTTTTCAAATACTTTGGAGGCTTTGAGAAGTGACTCCAAGTTGCTTAGGATTGTGACAATAATTAGGGGATGTGATTAGGCTAATTTAGAATGGATTAGAAGAGTCTAAAAGGGGATTAGAAGAACGAGTGGGTTTGGTGGGTGAGAGAAAATAGGATTTTAATTAAAATAAAATTACTTTATTTCAACCAAATAGGTGCAACTTGCATTTGTAGGAGAATGCAAGTGGGAGGGGTGGTTTAGGGATTTAAATAAATATTTATTTATTTATTTAAAGGAGGAAAGGGGTTAAATTAAATAAATATGCTTTATTCATTTAATTGATTTGGGATGTGGTTTTAATGAATTAATTTAAATAAATTGAATAATTTATTTAGTTAATAAAAGAAGAGGTTGAGGATGAATTAATTAAATATTAATTTAATTAACTGATCATTGATGGTTTAAATAATCAAATAAATAGTAAATATTCATTTAATTAAGTGGACAGATTTATGTGACTACATTTGCCCATCTTTGAGACGGCATGATTTATCGCATCGTTTCAAAGAAAGAAAGATAGGTGTGAAGAAATATGCCCCATAAATGTTAATTTAGTGGGTGGTATGCCCCCTCAAGAGATGGGCCGATTTTTTTAGAAAAAATGGGCTATCTCTCAAAAAAAAGAAAGAAATTGGGGGGATGTAGAATAGAAGAAATAATGGTGAAAGAATGGGAGAATATGGAGTGAATACAGAGAAAGGGCAAGTCAGTGAGTAACCTTAGGTCATGCAGGAGATACAGTGTAAATGTGGTATTTGTGATTTTGGTTGATAGTGTACAATTGATCAAAATAAGTTGGACAATCTGGTGCAATTGGTTAAATTGCCCCGTTTGAATCAAAGTGTGACAATTGATGTCAGTTGGTCACTCAGACAGGATAAAGTCTGAGTAAGTGAATCAAAGTGACCTGTTGTGACTTAGACAATTGATGTAATTTCCCAATGAAGTCAAGGTATCTAAAGCAAAATACTCATTGAGACTTAGACAATTGATGTAATTGTCCATTTTGATTATGTTTGATTGGTTGATCAATTGATAGTATTTGCGTTGTAGGATGGTTGTGGTGAATCATAGGAGCCCCGTTGAGACTAGGTCATTGTAATAAATGCCTGTTGTAGTCTAGGATTTCCCATAATTGATTACCTATTGAGACCCAAAGATACTTGATCAAAGTATCTGTTGATAGTCTAGGTGTGTGTGAGTCGATGTACCTGTGTAGATAGAGTAACTTTCTTGATTGAGTTGATGGGATACAATGTAGGTTATGTGATGTTGATTATCGAGATGGGGAGGGTGGGGGGGTGATTCAATGTTAGATAGAAGGTATGGAGGACCTAGAAGGTATGGATGATATGGGGGATTCAATGTTAGATAGAAGGTATGGAGGACCTAGGACTCATTCCTATGTAAAAGGAGCAAAATAGAGTATCCATCGTCATTACTATGTATGAATAATATGTAGCTATATGGATTTATGGATGGATGGAATGCAATATATATAGATGAGATAAAATGAAGATCCATAGATTATTCACAGTGCTTAATTTTCATCATCGAGCATGGTAGTATCGTTCTTGGTCAAGGTAGCAGGAACCAAGTTTTGATAATTTCACATGTAAGCAAGCATCACATACAAGGAAAAGTTAACCTCCATTCTGTTTTATGTGCAAATGTTCGAGGTATATGCTGTAGTTAGTAAGCCATAGTGATCCATGATTATATTTTTTCATATGATCACATAGCTTAGTGAACTTGCCACATAGACACCATTAGTACATGCCTCAGAACTTCATTGGAACAATCCGCATACAACAAACAAAGAAAAAGATATTAGGAATGATCTCGGCTACTCTAATCACTTGTGGATATCTTGGAATAGCATAGGAACCTGATATATAAAAATAAATAAATAACAAATAGACCAAGTACTTATTAGCAAACTGAATTTTCTTGTCAAAGAAACTGCTACCATGTCTTGTCTGTGAGGAAGGATGCATCCTTGCGAAGACGATTGTGTGCGGAGATGTTTTTGATTTGGTTGATTGATTTGATAAGTGATCCTCATTGTCTGAGTAGCTCAAAATTGTTTTGTTTGTGTCTCTTGCAATCTATATGTGCAAGAAATAATATACATTGTAATGTTTTTATTTGATTTTTGATGTTTTTGACATGTTTTTGGATTTTGTGAGTGTTTTTTAATGTTTTTGGTGTTTTATTATATTTTATGAATGTTTTTGGTGTTATTTCAAGACATTTTGAATTAATAACTTAATGAATCACATGTAATGTAGAATCCACTTCCATTAGTAGGTTAAGAGTAGTGCCCCCAGTTAGGTGGTGCTATAAAAGTGTGACATGGGACACATGAAGGAATAACCCTGATGGTAGATCAATAACAAGCCATGGTATAAATGATGGGTGAATGGATGCAATGAATGTGATCGCAACAAGTCTGAAAGACAATGGAGCCATAGCCTTTACAAGTGGCATCTGTTTGTTAGGTTTTCACCACCGTACTTACCCAAGGTGCCACCAGAGTGGTTTTCACTGTTTGGATGAAATATTTTTCTTTACTATTTTCTTGATTTTTTTGTATTTTCTTCAGGATATTTTATGAATGTTTTTAGTATTTGGAGGAGCCTGATGCCCTGTACAACTTATGTATGAAATCATTTGAGGTGCATGTTGTTGATCAGATCTACTAGTGGTTCGCCTTCTGAAGTTGTCAACTGATATGCCCCAGACTCGAATACAACAGTGATAACATATGGACCCAGCCAGTTGGATTCAAACTTGCCATGATGTTCTCTGTTTGGTTGGTTACGAGGATTTTCCCTGAGAACAAGATCTCCTACCTCAAATGTGCGAGGTTTTACTCGATGATTGTAGCTTCTACTCATGTGCTATTGATAGGCTTTTAGGTCATTATATGCAGCTTGTCATTTTTCATCAAGCAGATCCAAGTCTTAAAGACGTAAGAATCGATATGCTTCATCATATATCAGATTGTGAAAATAAACTCGTAGGGATGGTATTTCAACCTCAATAAGCAAGATAGCTTTTTCTCCATAGACTAGTGAGTAGGAAGTTGTGCCTATAAGGGTTCGAATGCTAGTTCGATATGCCCATAGTGCTCGATTAAGCGAATGTACCAATCACAGCCAGCATCATTGACTGTCTTTTTGAGGATTTTCAATATGTTCTTGTTGGATGCTTCGGCCTGACCATTGCCTTATGGGTAATAGGGGGTGGAAAAATGGTGTTGGATGTGAAACTTTTCACAGAGTTCACGAACATCCTGATTTTTGAAAGGAAGCCTGTTATCTGTGATGATGGACATGGGTACACCATACTAGTAGATGATGTAATTAAGGATGAATGAGGAAATTTACTTGTCGGTGACTTGGGTAAGTGGGACAACTTCGATCCACTTTGTGAAGTATTATATGGCGGTAATGATAAATTTATGGCCGTTGGATGAAGATGGATGGATTTTACCCACAAGGTAAAGTCCCCATTGACAAAAGGGTCATGATGTTGTGATTGGTTGCAATTCTTGTGCTGGTGCATGTATCAAGTCTCTGTGAACTTGGCACTTGGCACTTCTAAAGTTGTCAACTGATATGCCCCAGACTCGAATACAACAGTGATAACATATGGACCCAGCCAGTTGGATTCAAACTTGCCATGATGTTCTCTGTTTGGTTGGTTACGAGGATTCTCACTGAGAACAAGATCTCCTACCTCAAATGTGCGAGGTTTTACTCGATGATTGTAGCTTCTACTCATGCACTGTTGATAGGCTTTTAGGTCATTGTATGCAGCTTGTCATTTTTCATCAAGCAGTTCCAAGTCTTAAAGACGTAAGAATCGATATGCTTCATCATATATCAGATTGTGAAAATAAACTCGTAGGGATGGTATTTCAACCTCAATAAGCAAGATAGCTTTTTCTCCATAGACTAGTGATTAGGAAGTTGTGCCTGTAAGGGTTTGAATGCTAGTTCGATATGCCCATAGTGCTTGATTTAAGCGAATGTACCAATCACAACCAGCATCATTGACTGTCTTTTTTAGGATTCTCAATATGTTCTTGTTGGATGCTTCAGCCTGACCATTGCCTTGTGGGTAATAGGGGGTGGAAAAGTGGTGTTGGATGTGAAACTTTTCACAGAGTTCACGAACATCCTGATTTTTGAAAGGAAGCCTATTATCTGTGATGATGGACATGGGTACACCATACCAGTAGATGATGTAATTAAGGATGAATGAGGAAATTTGCTTGTCGGTGACTTGGGTAAGTGGGACGACTTTGATCCACTTTGTGAAGTATTATATGGCGGTAATGATAAATTTATGGCCGTTGGATGAAGATGGATGGATTTTACCGACAAGGTAAAGTCCCCATTGACAAAAGGGTCATGGTGTTGTGATTGGTTGCAATTCTTGTGCTAGTGCATGTATCAAGTCTCTGTGAACTTGGCACTTCTTGCATTTTCTAACAAAATAGTAGGAGTCTTTTTCCATGGCGGGCCAATAGTATCTAGCACGCATGATTTTCTTTGCTAGAAAAGGGCCACTTGAGTGAGCCCCACAAATTCCCTCATGCACCTTTTCCAAGGCCTTTGTAATCTCATCTTGTTCCAAACATCGAAGTAGAGTACCATCAAGACTTCGCCTGTATAAGGTTTTGGCAATGATGGTGTATCAAGCGGTTTGGCGGATGAAGGTTTTTCTTTGGTTATTTGATTGGTTAGGGGGGAATGTATGATCACGGAGGTAAGTGAAGAACTCACCGTACCATGGGGATTCAGAACCGATAATGTGACATATCAGTTCAGGTTTAGGGATATCATATGCGGGGTTCCAAAGTTGTTCTACCAAGAACTCGTAGCATGTTGAATTTTGTGAAAGATCCAGGAGAGATGCGATTGTAGCCATTGCATCGACAGCTCAATTTTTATCCCTGGGTACTTTCTCAAATGTGATAGTTGTAAATGATTCTTTTTAATTATCCATCATCTTTTTATACGACATGAGTTTATCATCCTTAGTTTGATAGTTATCGGTGACTTGTCAGATGACTAGCTGGGAATCTCCATATACCTATAGCTCTTTAATATGTCATTGTATAGCCAATCTGAGTCCTGTGATCAAGGCCTCATATTCTGCTATGTTATTGGTGCAAGGAAAAGTGAGCCTGTATGACTTCGGGATGCTGTCGCCTTGAGGTGTGATAAAAAGAATACCTGCCCCCGAGCCATGTCTAGTATATGAGCCATCAAAATATAGCTTCCAAGGTTGTGTAGTGGTGATCATGAAGATCTCTTCATCTGGAAAATTGGAAACAAGAGGATGGTCACCCGTGAGTGGTGCATCAGCCAACTGATCTGCAATAACCTGGCCCTTGATAGCCTTGCAATCCACATACTCAATGTCAAATTCACTCAGAATCATAATCCATTTGGCCAAGCGGCCTGTTAATGTTGCCTTGCTGAGTAGGTATTTGAGTGGATCGATTTTGGTGATGAGTTGTACCTTGTGTGTTAACATGTAATGCCTCAAATTTGTGGTTGCTAAGATAACTGTTAAGCAAGCTCGCTCAATAGGTGTGTAATTGAGTTCATAGCCACCCAATGTACGAGAGATATAGTATACAACACATTCTTATCCTTATGCATTGTGTTGTGCCAACAGTACGCCTAATGCCATATTTGTAGCTGAAATATATAGCAATAGAGGTCTGCTTGGATTTGATGGGATCAGCAACAGTGTATGAATTAGATATTCTTTGAGCATTTGGAATGCTTGTTGGCACTTTGTATCCCATTGAAAGCGAATATTCTTGTGTAACAAATGCGTGAAGGGATGACACTTATCAGCCAATTATGCAATGAACATTTGAATTGATTGTAGCCACCCTTGTAGTGTCCTTAACTAACTGATGTTCTTGGGAGGTGGCATGTCCATGATTGCTTTGACTTTTGTTGGATCTACTTCAATGCCTTTACTTGAGACAATGTATCCTAAGAGCTTCTCAGAGGTTACTCCAAAGACACATTTCTTTAGATTGAGACGGACATGATATTGCTCTAATCTGTCAAAGATTTGACCCAGTATTGCCAGATGACCCTCTCTTGTTAATGATTTAGCTAGTAAATCATCAACATAATCTTTCATTATAGTGTGCATCATGTCATGCAAGATGGTAGTCATAACTCTTTTATATGTTGCCCCTGCATTTTTCAAACCAAATGGCATCACATCCCAACAATATGTTCCCCATGGACATGTGAAAGTAGTTTTATGTTGATCCCCTACAGCAATCTTGATCTGGTTGTACCCAAAAAATCCATCCATAAGAGAAAGCATTGCATGACTTGTTGTGAGATCGACAATCATGTCAATGTTTGGTAAGGGAAATTCATCTTTAGGGCATGCCTTGTTCAAATATTTGAAGTCTATATAGATACAAATGCCCTCATTAGGTTTGCCGACAGGTGCGATGTTGGAGATCCAATCTGCATAATCGATGGGTCTGATGAAACCAACATCCAAGAGCTTTTTGAGTTCTGCTTTGACAAGAACAACAATCTGTGGGTGCATATTTTTGAGCTTTTGTTTAACAGGTTTAGCTCCTTCTGCCATGGTTAGGTGATGCATGACCAAATCAGAATCTAAGCCACTCATGTCAGCATAAGACCATGTGAAGTTGATTTGATGCTTCTGAAAGAATTCTACAAATTTTGGTTTCTCCTCTGGAGTTAATATAGATGCCAAATGTATTTGGTGAGGAGTCTCAGTGGTCCCCACATTGAAATCTTTTGTTTCTTTGATTAGGATCGTCGATCTCTCCTGATTCGTACTAGAGGGGAGGATGTCAAACCTTTCATCCTCAAGTGCCTCGGAGAGGTTTTCACCCTTGGATACACTCTTTCTTTGTACTATTTTGGGATCAACAAGTGCCACTATGTGTTTTCACTAGAAGATCCATGTTTTATTGTGATGTTTTTCTAGCTGAAAGGTTTGGCATCTGCCCCAAAGTATGATGTGTTGTTAAGTTTGATGGCAAACCGAGCTTTATGATCCCCGCTTGGTATGTTATCTCATAATTCCAAAAAGTCTATGAGCCCCTCATCATTTTGAAAATGGTCAAGGCATGGGGATTTGGTTGATTCCATTCAATGAGTTTAGGATGGATAATAGGCATTACCTCATCAATTAAATTGATTTCATGGGAGGCATCAGTGAGAGTTAATATAGTGGTGTGAAGGTCATTGATGGTACTCTCCTAGTCAGATTCCGGTGTATGATTTTCCATATGGTCTATGGAAGGTGCTTCTAGTGCAGGAACCCAAAATGTTTTAATCCATGCTTCTCCATAAACAGGTATATCTTTGCGAGGTGGAGGGGGTGATGTGTCTTCCTCGTCCAAAGTATTTAGATGTATTAAATCAAATTCCCACTCATGTGAGTTTGTTTCTGAATCACTCTCTAGCATCTGATTACTGTACAAGGTTGGGATGTCTTGTGAGTTGAAGAGTGTATTGGTCACGGGTTTATGCACTTATGGAGGTGGTATTGTTGGTACTATTGGCATTGTTGATGGTGTTATCGGTTCGATTGATGTTGCTGATACTGCTAATACTATTGATGGTGTTATCGGTTCTATAAGTAAAATTATTGGTGTTGCAGGTAGGATTATCGGTGCTATAGGTAGGATTATCGGTGCTGCAGGTAGGATTATCAGTGTTGTAGGTAGGATTATCGGTGCTAGTGATGGGATTGTGGGTGTTGTGGGTAGGATTATTGGTGCTATTAGTGGGATTGTGGGTGTTGCAGGTGTTTTTATTGGTGTAGTTGGTGCTACTGATGCTACTAATGGGATTATCAGTTTTGTTGGTGGAGTTGGTGCTACTGAAGGGGTTATCAGTTTTGTTGGTGCTACTTATGCTACTAATGGGATTATTAGTTTTGTTGCTGTAATTGGTGTTGTGGGTGCCACAGATATAATCAAGGATGGCCTCTTTAGAGTAATTGGTTGATATAGAGGTTTGTTGGGTTTCCCTTTGAATCTAAGGTTAGGAAGAGATTCCTTTTGAAAACCAAATCAAGCTTTGTCTCTGGGTTTTCACTCTGGTTGTAAGGGCTCATGTCGTCCTTGCTTTCAAGGTCCCAAAGTACTCTAGCCATCATAGCCCATTCATTGCATGATAGTAAGGTCTTTGCCATATTTGTCTATGGGGAGCGTAGTTGTTGGGCTTTCTTTGGTGGTGGCGTCTTTGTAGATCCATTCTGCTATGTCTTCATCCATGGTTTCTTCCTCCTGGCTTTTACCAGGGATGAATTGCACCAAAGTGCACATTTGCTTGGCCAGTGGTGGTTGAAGCAACTTTTGAGGTTTGCCATGAGTTCTAGGGAAGGTGAGTAATTTCCCAACACAAAAGAGTTGGCAAAGATTATATTCCCTGGGACCTTCCTTAGCCATTTTCATTTCCAACTTCTCTTGCTTTGGTATAGGGATGATTGAGCTAGAAAGAGAGGTTGGATTAACATATGATGTGGAAGGGATAGCTTCTTTATTGTTAGGTATGGTGATCTCTGGCTAATGTTTAATATTGTTACAATACACAAATGGATTTGCATCACCAAGGATTGTGATCTCTACACCATTTTGAGGAAACTTGATACATTGATGATAAGTAGATGGAACGGCTTGCATGGAATGTATACAAGGTCTTCCTAACAAGAGATTATATGGTAGAGGAAGATCTAGAACCTGGCAAACTATATGTTTCACCACCGACCCAACCCTGATTGGCAAAACAACAGCTCCTCTAGAAGAATGTTCGGCATCATCATAGGCTTTAATGGTTATCCTTTGGCTGGGATCCACTGATTCTACCACATACCCTAATGTTGTGATCAACTGCAAGGTGCATATATTCAAGTCAGCTCCATTGTCAATTAAGACTCGCTTGATTCTATATTGGTTTACAAATCCTTCAATGTGAAGGGATGCATTATGTGGTTATTGGAATGAAGCGTTGTCACTTTCAGAAAAAGTGAGGCATGGTGATGACCTGAGACTGCCAACCATGGCTTGAAATTGATCTGTGTTAAGGTTGGTGGGGACTAACGCTTCTTGGAGAGCTTGGTCCAAGATTGTTTTGTGTGATGGAGATAAACACAAAAGCTCTAATATGGATATGAGTGCGTGCGTTTTATCTAACTATTCCACAAGATTATACTGCTTGGGGAGGGGTGTCATTCCTTATGGAGTTGCTTTAATAGTGTTCTTACTATGACGCGTAACAACGTTGCATGCAATATTTGGATCTTTGATGGTGAGAGTTGCAACTTGTTCATCAGTGTCATAGATGTGATTCATAGTATAATTATATGTAGCTTGTGTATAATTTATAGTATCTATGTTTTGCTCGGAGGTGGAAGGACCCTTTTGATCATGTGATGGAAGTGGATTCTTGAACATTAGATGATCATCATTGCATGTTTTAGGGTCATGTCCTTCTATTTCAATTTCTCCTCTGTCAATAAGATCTTGAACAAGATCTGTCAGTCGATAGCAATTGCTCGTCTTATGCCCTTTTCCCTGGTGAAATTCACAATGTTCATTATCGTGCCACAATGGAGGTTTGACTTGAACCTCATAGTTAGAAATTTTTGGTAAGTCACAAGATTGGAAGAGACCAATTGATGCAATATTGTTTCGATGGGTTCCCCTAAGGGTGTGTATGTGTGTTTTGGTTTGAAATTTTGTTGCCTTTGCTTGGGTTCTTCTTGATGTGTGTTGCGACCTTGATTTTGTGGTTTATTGGTGGTGTTGTTGTTAGGAGGGGGATTTTGTCTTGCAAATCTAACCACGAGTTGTGTATTTTTTATTGTTCAGGCATCCACTATCTCGTCATAGACAATGTTCTTGTTCTTGTTCCATAAATTTGGTTTATCACTATTATAACATGGATGAGGGCCATCTTTGGGTTCATTATAGATTTTGATAAGTCCCTTTTTAATAAGGGCTCATTCACATTTTAATCCTTGAGTGATCATATCTTCAAAGGATTATGTACCCTTCATGTCTAAATGGAATTCCATATCATCATTCAAGTTGGAAATGAATATTTCCACTAGTTCTTGCTTAGGTAAATGAAGAGAACGTCTGCTAGACAGTTGTCTCCACTATTGCAAAAAAGTTGAGAACAATTCCCCTGGTTTTTGTTTGGTGTTGCATAAATATGCCATGGTAACATCACGTTCTATGTTATGTGCATAATGAGTGATGAAATTTTGAACTAGTTCCTCAAATGTTCTAATGCCACCTAGTAATTGGGAAAACCATTGTGTGGTTGTGCCTCCCAAACTCTAAGGAAAAAGGTGCATTAGATAGGTGTCCTCATAGGCCACCTCTAAACAAGCTGAGTGAAATTATCATACATGATCTTTAGGGTCTCCTTTTCCCTTGTACTTTTCAAGCTTGGGTGTTTCAAACCCCCACAGAAAAGGTGGCATATGCATGTTTCTATCAAAAGGATAGGGACAAATATCATTAAGTGAAAACCGGGTAGTCTTCACACCACTATTGAGTTGTTGAGCGAGATTTTCTACTTGTTGTCTCAAAATGTCTATTTTGAAAGGAGGAGGAGGTGGGGGATTTCCTTGATGATTAAGGTCATAGTGGAAGTAATCTCTCTATCTTCCACCATCATTATGGCTATGTTGCTCAGATGTCTGACGTATCTATGCGGTATCAAAGTTAGAGGGTAGTTTAGCACCCTCTTGACCAAGTCTCAGAAAACGAGCATCTGCATTGTTTCTAAGGATTTCGTCAAAGAGTCGATTGAACTTGGGATTATGTTGTGCTCTTTCTATATCTTCAGGAGTTGGAGTGCTAGGATCTTCATCATTAGTGCCTCCTCCAATCGCCTCTTGAAAATTGTTGAGGTTTTCTTCCTCCTCGTCTTCGATCTCTGGTTGTTGGTTTCTCATTGATCTTGTTTGAGCCATGTTGTTGAAAGTTTGAGTTTTGGTGAAGGTGATTTATGAGTTGGCAATGAAATGTTTGATGGAAGATAAGTGTTTGTGAAATGTTTGTTGGAAGATGTATCTCTAACACTGAAGGTTGGATGTTTAACCAAGCTCTTTATGAATTGCTAGTGTTTTCAACAATTTTGATGTGATAAGGTATAGCAAGGTTTGAGATGTGTTACAAACCAAGCTACCTATCAATGAGAGGATGCACTCATAAACTAGTTTTAACCTATGTAGAAATGTCTCTTAGGATGATTGAACCTAGATGTAGAGACACTCTAAAAAGTGTTTTGTTGTTTTGATTTAGCAATGTTTAAAAGAACTTAGGACAAGACCCTTTTGTGTTTTGAGAGTTTGAATGGTTTTTGTGATGTGTGAAGGTGAAAGTCATTAGAATATGGACCTCAATAAAAAAAATTTGTCACAAAGGGGTTTTCTACTTCTTCCTCTCTCTCAAGGGTTGGTGGTTCCCCTCGAGCTACGTTGTATGTGATATAGATTTGAGGAAAGAAAGTAGGATTGATCTTGCCCCTGTTGTTTTTGTGATAATCCAAGGCTCTATATTGAGTAAAATCTCTATTTTTCAAAGGCTCTTTGTCAAATTCGTTGGATTTTCCTTGAAGATATAAGTGCATATGGCACAAGAAGACTCTGTGTGAGAGAAAAAATTGTCTATTGATATAGAAAAACTTCCTTCTTTTGATAAGATTTTTTGAACTCAATTGTCTCTTTTTCAATGTGGTCTTTTGATGAAGACTCCTTTTTCTCAAGATGTGAGTGATGGTCATACAAACTGATATTTTATTTCACTTGTTGATGTTTGTTTTGTTTATCAATGTTTTTGAGGTGAATTTGTTGGATGAATACTTGATTTAAATTTGTTTTGAAATTCTTTGACAAGAAAACACAACAAGCACACAAGCACAATAACCTTGCCCCTTTTCAACAAAAGGCAAAAATAGGTGTGGGTCTAGATCAACCCAATCATGAACTCTATTGGCTCTTTTTTTTACAAATGTATTTTAATGTTCCCAGAGCCTAAAGTCAGCCCAAATTATTACTGGTCTGACACAAGATGAAGAGAAGTCAAGCACTTTTTATCCCTAAGGTCAATTGGCCAGTTGCGATATTTTCAGCCCATAACTTGATATTTCTTTGACTTTGGTACTACATACCTTATGAATCTTGTCGTGGCAGGTAAGGATGTGATATACTAAGTCTTGCATGAGCATAAAAAATAGATGATCCTTATGATGGGGGAGTCACCACTTTTATCAAGATACAAGTAGCCTTTCAAAAAGCCCTATTTCTCCTTAAGGAAATATGTATGGTGAGTATCTTGGGAGCGAAACCATCTATGCTCTTACACTGAACTTTTCACAAATATCCTCAATCAATAAAATGGGTGGGCTTCTATAATAAAAAGGTGTCTAGTAATGTTCGATGTCTTTGGATGTAAGTTCATTCTACAGTGACTCACTTAAGAGCCTTGTAACTTGTGGTGGGGCCCATATGTCATTTCGACAAGTTACAGTGTAGGAACAACTACACCCAAGGCTATAGCTTTCGCTCTCACCTAATTTCTATAGCGGCTTGAAGGATTTACCGCACAAGGTCGTTCCCAAGAGTGATGTGTCTCTTGGAAAGCCTCTCTTAAAAATATAAAATTTTGAGCGTTACTAACACTTTTCTCTTGCACCTAGGACCACGAGAGCCAAGGGAGAGGATAGTGTATGTTAGAAGTGGGACCACTCTACAGATTTTTGCACAAGTGTGCCAAACACTGAAAAGACTTGTTCTTTTTAACTTATTTATTGCAATGTGATCTATATGCTATTTGGATATTTTTCTCCAACAACCATGATATTCTTTTTAACTTCACAAGGCAAATTGTTTTCTAACTAGGAAATTGAAAAATCCTGGTCAACAAAATTAAAAGCACGTTGCTCAAAGTAAAAGCGATTTTGGAGACAAAATGGACAAGTTGTTTGTTTCGTTTTGATTTGCAAAATAAAATGTTGATTGTGATTTTTAGACTTGCAAGAAATGAAATTTGTTTGTTTATTTTAAACCCAAAATGAAAGATTTGCCCCTAACTTGCAAGAAAACAAAGTTTGTTTGTTTGAGTTTGTGGTTCTTTTTAACTTTGCAAGATGAAGTTTTTTTAAAGCCCCAAACTGAAAAAATTGTGTTGATTTTAGTCCCAAAAAAAAGTGAAGTTGATTTTAGTCCAAAAAGAAAAGTGAATTATTTTTAAATCTAACTTTAAAATAAAGCTTAGAAAGAAAAAGAAATGAAATCCCTAACTTAACTCCTCGAATTGTGCAAACAATAAGCTAGCAAAAAAAACCTACACAAGAAAAGCAAAGAGTTAGTGAAATAAAGGTCTCGGTGGGCTTCTACAAGCCTAAAATTTTGATTTTCCAGTTACACAATATTTTTTTTTAACTCTCTGTTACAAAAGTGCTACTTTGTGTAAACACAGAAGCATTACTTTAATACAAAAGCACTAAAACAATAATAGAGGCGCTAAAAGAACGCCAAAAGCACTATAAGAGGGACAAAAGTGCTAAATTAAACTATCAAACATAATGAAAATTTTGTCAGATAGAGAGCACAAAAGAGCTAAAAGAGTTACAATAGCACTATTTCACGAACAATATCAATATAACTCGGACAAAGGTGCTAATTCGGAACCAAACACGCTAAAATGTAGACAAAGGCGCTAATTCCTCAGCTATCAAATGTGCTAAAACGTGTTCAATAGCGCTAAAGCACAACCTGTGTGGCAATTTTGACAAATTTTTTTTTTTAAAGTTAGTAGTTTCTAATCAGAAGGTTGCGTGTTCGATTCACGTCGGGTTCACCAAATGATGCACTGCAAAAAGGATGTCAAGAACACAAGACAAGTCATTCAAACATTATTGTTAGTTAGTATCAATCAACAACGAAAGATAAAAGAAACTACAATACTAAGCATGCATATCAAGAGAGATATTAAACAGATTATAGAAAGCATACAAAAATGGAGAAAAGACACAAAACACTCCAAAATGCTTGCCAACATGCTCTTAGTTGCTCCTCCCTTGTTCCTCTCCTCTCCAAGTTCCACATGAGTGTAGCTCTAAGCATCTTTTTGCACTATTATGGATGTCTTATGGAGGTTCAAGATTATGAAAATGAAGATTATGTAAACGCAAGTGTAAACAAACTAATTATGAAAGAAAGCACCTAATTATCTATGTTAATTTTAACCAAAATAACAAAGTAATTGTTCCTAAATGCTCTCTCAATTTTACTATAGGTTAGATGCATACAAGATTTTTGGATCTGGATTATGAAGGAATGGGCTCTATTTATAGAAAACATAGAGCAATGGATGGTTGAGATTGTGTAATCTCAACAAGCACCAGGATTGATGGGTTTGAGATCCATGTGAGGGCTTTCAACCCAATCCCAGGATGACAAATGTCAACATGAGATGGCTTGAGAGGAGAGGAAGAAGCATTAAATGCTTGAGATGACTTGAGGGTTACCTTAGGAGGTAAGGTTAGTGTTGAGTTGAATGAATAAAGCCTTTATCCAATGGAAAAACTCTTGTGCAAGAGTTAGTGGGGATAACCATGGTCAAAGCAATGAATGTTTGAGGAGACACATGAGTTAAATGGGGGTTGAGTTAGAGGTAAAGTCTCTAACCATGTGGGAAGGTTGAGTTTAACCATTAATGGTTATGTAAGAGCCATAAATGGTTGTGTAAGAACCATTAAGGGTTTGGAAGACTTTAGGGCTTAGCTTGTGGGAGAATAAAAGCCATTAAATATTTTTCAAAGAATTTGGAGGCTTTAAGAAGTGACTCCAAGTTTCTTAGGAATGTGGCAATAATTAGGGGATGGGATTAGGCTAATTTAGAATGGATTAGAAGTCTAGAAGGGGATTAGAAGAACAAGTGGGTTTGGTGAGTGAGAGAAAATAGGATTTTAATTAAAAATAAAATTACTTTATTTCAACCAAATAGGTACAACTTGCATTTATAGGAGAATGCATTTTTTTTTTTTTTGGGGGGGGGTGGTGGTGTAGTTTAGGGATTTAAATAAATATTTGTTTATTTATTTAAAGGATGAAAGGGGTTAAATTAAATAAATATGTTTTATTCATTTAATTGATTTGGGATGTGGTTTTAATGAATTAATTTAAATAAATTGAATAATTTATTTAGTTAATAGAAGAAGAGGTTGAGGATGAATTAATTAAATATTAATTAAATTAATTAATTATTGATGGTTTAAATAATCAAATAAATAGTAAATATTCATTTAATTAAGTAGACAGATGTATGTGACTACACTTATCACAGTTGATTTGATTATATCTATATATCTATTGACTCATGGACTAAACCTTCATTTTTGCCTTCCTAACTTTCTACCTTGGCCTACTTGGAGTTGGAGAACACTTGTAGCCACTATTGTTCGTAGTTTTGGCAATTTATAGTTATAGGTGAATCATGGTCAATGGAATTATTTTTAGTGAATTTTGTTACTTCTATTCATATTACGATCTATGGGGTTATTTATTTGTGCCAAATTCATGTCAAAATTAGTCTAGCTAAACAAATGGTCTACCACATATAAATCTCCATTGAGCAACAAATAAAAGATATTAATCACCTATTTCTAGTCCATAAGGATCTAAAATTGAAAAATCGCTAGGTTAAAAAATTGGAATAAAAATAATCATTTGGCCAATTGCTTCATTGTGATCCTCTCATCAACTTAGTTTTTTTGGCATATAACTCTAGCACATTTTTTTGCCACTTTGGGACCCCTCCTAATGATAAAAACCCACTCGAAGGAAATGGAATATACAATAACTATTAAATTAGAAAAAATTAAGTCTAACATCTCCTCCCTTACTAAAAATATCAATCACCTAATAGGTCTTTAAACCATCCACAATTATTTTGATCATATTGACTCTAGTTCTCACTTTAGAAAAATGTCTCAAGGAACCCAAACTCAAATTCTCCAAATTTGATGGTATAGATCGTGCTAATTAGATCTATCATTCTAACTAATATTTCACTCTATGATAATTAGAATGAAATGGTACATGTATTGTCTCATTTAACTTGAAAAAGAATCAATTTAGTGGCACAAATGGTATATGAAGGGCAATCTTAAGTTTAGTTTGACTAAATTTGTAGAGCTTATTTTTTGTTCAAGATTCAATGCTAGTTCTTATAAACATTTAATAGGAGATTTAACCAGATTATAACAACTTGGTTTTGTGTGTGACTACCAAATTAATTTCAAGAAAATTTCCAACAAAATCAAAGGCTCAAGAAATTATTTCTTCACTAGTTATTTTATGAATGTCTTCAAAAAGGAAATTTGGGTTGTCTTGAAAATGTTTTAACCTAAGGGTGTGATGGCTACCAAATATTTGACTAAACTCACAAAAGAAAAAAAAATCTCAACATTTAGTTCCCACTCTTCAAGCCTAATATGGTGAATCATCATGTCTCTACTCCCAATATGTGCTTCATACTGGAGTGGAAATGAAATATTGGTAGGGTAAATGGTTTTTTTACAATTTTAATGAAGAATTCACTCTTGATTATCATTGTTTGAATAAACTTTTATTTGCTTCATATTGAATCTTCATCCAAGGAAATTATGATGAGAAGATGCCAAAGAATCTCAAAATAAGAAGCAATCATTAGTTGATGATTTATCCATTAATGATCTATCTAAAATATATTTGCATGTATTAGATAGAATCTCGACTCCTTGGGCCATGAAGGTCAAAGTGTTTTAAGAAACAAGCTCTCATAGTTCTCATTGATCTAGGAAACACTCAATTTTGTTAAACCCAAATTATCCAAACAAGAAAACTATTATATCCACCCTTGTTATAGATTAAAGTAATATTTGCCAATGGTGGGAGCTTATAAAGGCAAGTGCCCAAAAGTTTGCATCTCCTTGAGGATGACACTCCAAATCTTATATGTTTTCTTTCCACTTGGGAGATTCTAATATTATTTTGAGAACATATTGGCTCCACATTCTTGGACCCATCATGTGTGATTTTTTGAATTCTAGATGCAACTCAATGATAATGTCCAGCAACACACCTTATATGGACTCACACCTAGCTTAGTTAGGTTTATTAGCTCTCATCACATGGAAAAATTGATCAAAAACTCATGGGAGTATTACCTAGCTCAATACTATTCATCCCAAGGACTCCTCTGTACCCATCCACACAAGGATATCCAATAAATTTTATTTCACCACACAACTACCTTTTTTAAACTAATTTTATTACCACCATGTCACATTGAAGATAATGTAATTCAACTTCTACCCAAGAATACACCTCCAAATATATACACATGTTAGTATTTTACTCCTATACCAAGGGGGTTATTCATCATAGCACTAGTTATTACTCCTTGATCCTATAAGGGTGTAGAAAGAATGAACCTTGAACTTTGCATCAATTTTTAAGAACTAAACAAAATAACCATTAAGGACAAATTTCTCATTCTACTGATTGATGATCTCTTGGATGAAATCCATATTGCCTATTTTATTTTAGACTGGATTTATGATCTTACTATTATCAAATTCACATCAAAAATTAAAAAAATGTAAATTTTTTCTTTTACATTCATGATATTCACCATGAATTTATCTTCATTCTATTTAGTCTCATCAATGCACCATCTATAGTCTAGAGTTTGATCAATAAGATTTTTTCCCATTCTTTTAACACTCAATTCATTCTAGTATTATTTGATGGAATCCTTATTTACAATTGCACCTATGGAGAAACACCTATTTCATCTTATTCAGGTACATTAAATCCTAATTTCTAGCCAATTGTGTGCTAAACACTCTAAATGTTTCTCTAGACAAACTAAGGTTGAGTACATTTTGTTAGGTCTCGGAGACAACTAAGAGGGGGGGGTGAATCAGTTTCCCAATAAATTCAAACCAAAATTAACTTAACCAAAACTTAATGCTTAGTACTGGTAAACCAAACTTTATGCCGGTAGACAATTTTATCAGTTGATTGCAGTACCGGTAAAGATTAATGCATGAAACAAAAAGACAATAACATCTACAACACATAACACTGATATTTGTACATGGAAACCCTGTAAGGGGAAAAACCACGGTGGGAAGCCTTACCCACAATAAGATGATACTAGTGTAGATAGTATGTGTGTATAATATGGAGTCTGCACATGCAGAAAGGCCAGTTGCCTAGAGCTCACTGCTCAATCACAAAATGGGAGTCACACTGACTACAATTAGATGGTTAAATCCAATGATAATGTACTGCTCAAAATAGCATCTTCATATGTTGGATTCAGTATTGGTTTTAGCTCTGATATGCCTTCTTCAAACCTTCCTTCAATATTGAATGATGTCTGCGTGTATAGCTCTGCTTATATTCGCATATACCTTATTACAATACTTTTTCCAATCCCATATCGATCTTACAAATGAGATCTTACATTTATACCATAACCTAAGACCAATTTAGTAGGTCGGCTCACTAAAGATATTACAATAAAATTATTTACAAATGAATCAATATCTGATGCATCATGTCAGCTCAATGCATTTACAATAATAAAAAATCATCTTCATAACGTGTCGTGCTGATCTGGAATAGATATGCTTGTCGGTGCATAACCTAGACCTGTTTGCCGGTAACAACAAATATGCAAACCCGAATAGACCAATGAACAAATCACCATAACAAAGTGTCCAAACAATGTCTACGATATAACCAAGTAGTCTCCAAGTCATTCCAAGTGTCAGTGAACAATATAACCTGTCGATGAACCAAATACCGGTGACTGTGCATAAGTCATTGACTTGTCGGTGAACATAATCAAGAGTCTCCAAGTGCTGATAAATGTTGACAAGTGTTGACATCAATGACAAAACCAATGCAACACATCCAAAATACCAAAACATTTGGTGTATTATTCTTGAAGGAGATAAGGTGGATCCTACAAAGATTGAAATTATTAGCAATGTGTGCTCATTTTTGTCATTTATATCAACCTAATATGTGTGGATTGTTGCCTGACATGTAAAGGTTTGGAAATGAGTGTTTAGATATAACTGTTATATCTTGTGGTGGTGATATTCAGTGGGTATGTGATGTTTCTAAAAGGTGACAATAGTAGAAGTTGAAATATACAAGAAATAGTATTTAAAGTCTTTATGGGAGGATGCTCTGAATTCCTCTACTTTTATGGCTAGAGATTCTAGATTTAATGTCTATGTTTTTTGTATGTTGCACTATTGTGTTTTTAGGTCCTCATTATTTTAGATGTTGAGGTTAGTTGTTGAAATTTGCTAATAGTGAGCTTGTCTATCAGGACTCATTCGGAGAAAACTCCACAACATTGTGTCATGTGTTGTGGCTTGGAAGATATGTTCATATTATTTTTGTAGTGTTCCAATTTAGAATTCAAGTGTTGGTTTGCTACACAAGTGAAGTTATGTTGTTCAACATTATCATTTGTGTTCATCTCTAGTCAACTGAATTCGTTCATCTTATTTGGATCTTACTCTTTTGGTCTAGATATACATTGGAGGTTGAGTTAAGGTGTTGTAATGGGTCTTAATGTGGCATGTGAAGATCTGCATTAAGTAATTTGCATTAGATGTTATTTTTGAGTTGACTATTTAACATGCTTTACTCTTTATCTACACATTTCATTTGATGTCAACTTTGTTCATTGGAATCAACTTAAGAATAAATGTTGTGATGTTTTTGGGTCCTCTTTATCTCCTATAAAGGACCAAATTTAGCATAGTTGTTGATGGTGGCTAACTTTGTGTAAAGTATGTTTATTATACTTGTGGCCAACCTAGTTTACCATAAATTGATATAAATAGATGTGCAGATGTGTGATTAGGTGTGTGGATTGATTAAGAGTATTTTGGAAGCATATATGGAAAGCATAAGTGTGAATATCAATTTGCGATAAGCTTTGATGATCATATTATGACAAAGTTTTTAGGCAACGAATGTGTGAGTTATGTTTACCATGATGTTGGGCACTTTAATCAAAGGTTCAAAGATAATTTCATGATTAGGAGTTCTTATTCAACAATTCATTGTTCCTCTAAGCTTGTCAAAAGATAGTGAGTCTTTTTGGAAGCTTATGTAGATTTGTATCTTGCCTTGAGATCATGCATCTCATCTTTCAAGTCCATTGTATCTTGCCCTAAGATTGTGCACCTTAGCCTACAAGTCCAAATCAAGAGTAGTGAGCCTCCTTTTCCTTGTGCCTAAAATTTTGTATTCAATTATTCATATAGTCAATGTGATTCTCACTATGGTTTTTCCCATATTGGATTTTTCACGTGAAAATATGTTTTATTGGTTAAAGATAATTGATAAGTGTTTGTGATTAGAAAAGTTTAAGGATTTTCTGAAGACAATTCACCCCCCACCTCTCAGCCTTGTGGTGTGTTCAACAAAAACTATGAAAAAATAATCCAAATGTAAAAACCTTGAAGAGTTTTCATATATTTCTTAGCCTTATAGGTTATCATTATGAATTTATGGAGGATTATGGTAAAATTACAACTTCCTCATAGTTATGATGAAGAAATATATATTTTAATGGTCCACAATGACCAAAGTGGCTTATAAGATACTTAAGAAACCTATGTGTATGACTCAAGTTCTTGATATGCTTGAATTCTCTAGAAAATATATTATTAGAAGTTATTTCTTGAGCTATAGATTGGGTTCTATCTTGAAGATAATCTTGCTTTAATTGCCATGTAATTCTCACAACTTGAATAAGTGGTGTACATTAGAAAAGTTAGCAAAATGGTTACCCTAAACACCTCATCCTATAGGTGTCTACTCCTCCATATTTGAAGCCCAATTATTTATGGGATGAATCTCATTTTTGATAGAGTTATTTGGAGTTGACCTTCAATCACCCTTGTAATGGCTCTTAGTATGGAAAACACTCCATCTTTTGGTCACTCTATGTTCCTTAAAATATATGAAAGACTTTGTCATATTTTTTATGGTAAGGTATGAAAAATAACATCAAATCATTCATAGAGGAATGCAATATTTCTTAATACAATCAAGGAAAAACTATTGTCATCCTTGACCAGTTGCAACCATTACTTGAAGTCTTTCCTATCTCCTTTCATTGTCTTAATCATAGGTGCACAAATAATACTAAAATTTCTAATGAAATTTCTATGAAAAGTAGTCAACCCATGAAAAGATCATACCTCTCCAACATTTACGCATGTAGGCCATTCAATAATTTCTCTAATCTTCTCCAAATCCATCTTCAAACCCTTTGTAGAAATAAAAAATCCCAAATATACCAACTATATTGTTGGTATCAGAGCTATATCCTACCATGCAATGAAAAGATAAGTTAATGCAACATAATCAAAGGGCACAAAGAGCCTTAGAAAGGGAAAGAAAAAACTAGCAGCACACTCTAACCGCAATCAAAATAATAACATGGATGAACAATTGAGAGATGATTTGAGAATATTCATGTTGTTGACAACCAAAGCATTAATGGATCAGAATGAAAGAACCTAAGTGCTTCTGCGGGACCTTCAAAACATGAGTAATTCAATTAATAATCTTAAGACCAATCCCTCAAATGGGACAAACATTAGTTCAAACCATTTAGAAAACACTAATGAGTTCTCTACATTTAAGATACCAAAACCCTCTTTCCTACTATGGAATAATATACCAAGGGAGGAAGAAAAAATGCATCCTCCCACTAATAGCGTCAAGGAAATTTTTGTAGCATACATGAATTTAGACCCTGAGATGAGAAGAATCATAACATTTAGGGAATTCTATGAAGAAAAAAAGCATGAGGCACCTAGAAAAGAAAAGGGAAATCCAAGTAAAGACTTGAGACATAAGGTAAATAAAGTAACTCTTCCAAACTTTGATGGATCTTGTTAGCCCTAAATTTTGATAATAAAAAAAAACATTAAAGTTCTGCAAGCTTTTTGAATTTGAACTGGCAGGAATGTTCTTTTCAATTGCTAAACTTGGCCCCCAAATCAGGACTATTTTAAAATTGTTATTTGAGGAGGAGAAATATCATTGGCTTTCGACCTTTGCCTATATTGTTCAAGTAGTAACTTGCAAAATAAAAATAAATCCTTTTCAGGATTTAATTAGAAAGTGGATATCGAGCATTGTGGTGCCACTCAACGTACATGTTATTACAAGGTGTTCCCCGGGAAGAAACTTGGCACTCAGCAGAATGTGTTATCTGTTCTGATCAAGTCTTGAGTCATAAATTAGAGAATTGAATATTCGACCTTCGGTGGATCTCACTTTTCCAATTTCTCAAGCTCCGTGTTTTGTGGTCGTGAGTATATGGGACCACTCAAGACTCGGTAGGAATTTTTTTCCCACTTCGGTGAGTCTCGAGAAGATAAGAGAACAATATGTTATGTGTTGAATAAAGATCTAGTTGGCAACTTGAAACTGGGTGAGATGCTTAGGATACTTTCACCGAGACCTGAGTAAAGAAAGGAAGTGGACCGTGGGAAAAGTGAGTTGTCAACTTGACACGCAGAAATATATCTAGATTATATTCACTGAGGCTTGAGTTCTATTAAAATGTGGTGAGGTGGGTGATTCACCGATTGGTAAGCTCATCATTTGAATGTATCATGACCATTAATGTTGTCCAGGGTCAGTCAAACATGCCAAAAACATCGGCGTTTGATTTTTATACTCAAAATAGATGTCATAATTATAGGGATATGCAAGATGGTTCACACACGTCTGAAAGAATAAAATTGTGAAAGGTTGATTTTCATGATTATGATCATATGTGTGAAGCCAAAGCTATAGTAATTGGTATATAGTGGAGTTTGAAAGGATGGTAGGGATGTTCTAAAATATAGATCAACGTAAGGATGAATGTCATTGATTCATATGACTAAATCGACTAAAGGATGGAGCTTTGAAGATGCTTACAACTATGTCAAAGACTTGTGAGAAATTGATAGTGTTACAGAAGAGGTGTAGATTTCCTGAAGGAAAAGCTATGAAAAAATTGTCATACAACCAAAGGAGGCTTGAAAATGCACTAGACTGCCAAAGAGAAACAAGATGATTAATGTGCATATGCAACACTATTTTACAATTTGCATTTGACTAGATTTCCTCTACTGGTAAATTTTTCTCTTTGGATGCAAAAGTGTAGGGAGATAGGGTGATGCAGACACTGAGGAATTGGGTCGGTAGCACTGCAAACCCACACTCTTAAAGTTCTCCCCTACCAGGATGAGTAGTGGAAGCCATTCGAGCCAGTATCTTCCGCATCTATAACCACCCATGGTCAGTGGTGATGTGGTTGGTGTGGTGGTAGGCTCCTATTGATGCTTTTTGATCTAAGCATGATGGCTACCACACATGGCCATCCAAATGGTTACACATCAAGATAAAATAGAGGCGACCAGATCCATTCGGTAACTTTTGGAAAGAAAAGGCTTATTAGAAGAATAGGCTAGACACATGTAAATAGACTCGGGCTTGTTGCATTCCTTACCAATATAAAAGGAATACCAAGGTTGTATTAGGGTGATGAATAATGATGAACAACAGATACCCTAACTGGTACTGAGAGGGGGGGCAAATAAGTACATACAAAAACTTCTCCACAACTTATCAAGTTAAAACAATGCTAACCAGTTGTCTTCATTATTGAACTTAACCATGGCAATATCGGTTAAACACAGTAAGACTTCAGACAACATAAACCAGTAAAATCGAACCCTTAAGATACATTCAATACTTGATAACTACTTCACCCATAAACATATGCATGTGGTGTGTCAACAATACCATAACCATTAGCTTTGCATGCATAATCGCTTAAACAAAGAATACTTAGTCATCACATGAAAAATGCACAACTGATGACACATAGATTTTTCACGTGGAAACCCAAATGGGAAAAACCACGGTGGGGATGAATACCTACAAGCTTGTTTTTTAACTCTTTTGAAGCTCACTCTGTTAGGAGCCTAGTCTAGTTAAAGACTTTACAATAAGGTTCTGTTAGGAACCGATCTTGTTATAGATCATCTGGTTAAGGGATGGTTATATACCCTATTAAAGGTTGAAACCCTGTTAAAGGTTACCTTGCTAGAGGATTTAAAGAACTCAATGAACTTGAGTCACTTGGTTAGAGGATTTACAGTAAGCCTGTTAAAGCTACCTAGCCAAGGGATTTTTCTTATGTTGAAATGGTTAGAAGACAATAGGTAAAGCTTTGATCTGATAACAACACTGTATGCTAAGGCAAATCCTTTTCAGTTCCTCTACTCTGCAATCACACTCTGCAGTTTTCTCTCACTGGTCTGGCAAGTATCTCATCACTTGGATACACACACAACATTTTCCAACAACTTACAACAAAAAACATCATCGACCTTATAGACAATAATTAGGTCGGTAGCATAAACCCTAGACCCTAAGCATTTCAGGTTTACAATACAAGTGGTCCAATCTTGACCATCAAAACACTTTGCGTAGAGTAATACAATTTCAAACAGATCACAAGACAATATGCATCGTCCATTCTTCACCGCACATAGAAATCAGTAACTCATCACATTTTCTTCTCATACCACTAAGAAGAATGTTCATTCCTGAGGTAGACATTTAATGCAGATGATCTTTACATGCAAGATCCTCAAGGAAATCCTTCACGTGCACAAAGCTGACGTGGCATCACAATCTCATCTTCATCTCTTAGCTAACTCATCATAGAATGTCATCGGTTGCACCGCACAAGCGAGATTGCCAAACTAGAAACCCTAGAGCTGAGACTACCAACTGGTAGTCACACTCAGTGAAACCCCGACATCGGTTCACTACATCTCTTCATACCGGTTCAATTGCACTTATTGACATCAATAACAACATACATTATCATCACATCAACATGTCGGTTCATCATATGCCAACAATCTCCCCCTTTGGCATTGATGGCAATACTCAGTGTAGCATTGCAATTGAAGACATCATAGACCAGTGTATTATGCATCATCATATATCTTCTCCCCATACATCAGATATCTTCTCCCCCTTTGACAACAATGCCAAAATGGAGGCACAAGCTTCCATTCTCCACTATGTTGCTCCCCCTATGGAGTAGCATCCTTCAACACATCAATCTTGAAAGATTTGACACTATAGTACCTAACTGATGTGGAGCACACAATTTTAGTTGACTTCATGAAGGGGCAAAACCCCTAATTCACCTCTCAAATAGGTAAATGTAGTCTTCAATAAGGGCTTAGTGAATATATCTCCTAGTTGCTCCTTACTGGAAACATGTTCTAGTACAACATCCTTATTATAAACCTTCTCTCTCAAGAAATGATACTTGAGCTCAATGTGCTTAGTTCTAGCATGCAATATCGGATTCTTGGAAATATTGATTGCACTAGTATTGTCACAAAATATACTCACCAGTTCAGATATAGGTACTTTGAAAACTTCCAATACAGGTTTCATCCAGATTGCTTGAGTACAGTTCATAAATGCTGCCACATATTCTACTTTAGTTGTAGACTGAGAAGTATAGCTCTTCTTCTTGCTTGTCCAGGAGACTAGTCTTCCACCAAGAAAGAATGCTCCACTGGTTGTGCTCTTCTGGTCATCTACATTCCTTGCCCAATCAGCATCAGTATATACTTTAAGATTAAAGTCACCATTATATGGATACCACAATCCATAGTCAATTGTTCCTTCAGATATCTAAGAATCCGCTTGATAGCAAGCAAGTCGGATTCTCTTGGATTTTTTTGAAAATGAGCTACTATGCCCACTGCATGAGTAATATCTAGTCTATTGTGCACCACATAGTGCAGCTTACCAATCATTGATCGGTACTCCTCATTCACCAATGCTGAATCATCTTCCTTAGTGAATTTACAGCTGGTCACCATCGGTGTACCAACCGGTTTTCTCTCTTCCATGCCAAAGGTCTTCAATACCTCTTTGACATACTTGGACTGGGTAATAAAGATACCCTCTTTCATTTGTTGAATCTATAAACCAATGAAGAACTTTATCTCTCCAATCAGAGACATCTCAAACTCTTTTTTCATTTCATCTGCAAAAGCATGACTCATTTTATCATCTCCTCCAAAGATTATGTCATCTACAAATACTTCATAGATCAGAATCTGATCACCTTCAGATTTTAGGTAGATGTTGCTATCCTCACTTGTTCTCTGAAATCCTATCTTCACAAGATGAGAGTGTAACCAGTCATACCATGCCCTAGGTGCTTGTTTCAATCCATATAGGGCTTTGTGTAATCTGCACAACATGTTACTATCTTCTGATAAGGCAAACCCATCCAGTTGCTCAATATAGACTTCCTCTTCTAGGATTCAATTCAAGAATGCAGACTTCACATCCATCTGATAAACCTTAAATCCCTTGAATGCTGCAAATGAAAGTAGCATTCAGACACCTTCCAATATAGTCACAGGAGCAAAGGTTTCTCCATAGTCTTCTCCCTCTTCCTGAGCATATCCTTTGCATACAAGTCTTGCCTTATTCCTCACAATTGTGCCTTCTACATTTAGCTTATTCCTGAAGACCCATTCGGTACCTATGACATTCTTGTGTTCTGGTCTGGGTACCAAGGACCATGTTGCATTCTTTTCTATTTGGTCTAGCTCCTCTTCCATTGCCTTAGTCTAGTATTCATTTGTAAGTGCTTCTCTGGAAGTCTTGGGCTCCAATTCAAAGATCATGCAAGAGTTTTCTTTCACCTTTCTTCTTGTGAGTATCCATGCATCTTTATCTCCTATGATTTGCTTCGGATCATGATGTCGTTTCACATACCTAGGAATGACTCTAGCTAGTTCTGCTAGTTTTTCTTCTTCTTCTTCACTTACCTCTTCTTCTACTAGTATAGGAACACTAAGATCTTTACTTGTTTCTTTCTTAACCAATTCCTAGAAGGCTATACCCGGTTCATCTTCCACTTCCTCGTTGCAGTTTTCCTCAGGTTCCTTAGGGGATTCATCAACCCGATATTGATACTCTCAACAATTTTTTGTGTTCTATTGTTGTAGCACTTGAGAGCTTTGCTCTTAGTGGAATATCCCAAAAATATTCCTTCATCACATTTAGCATCAAACTTGCTTAGATTCTCACCTCTCTTGATGTAACACTTACTACCAAACACTTTAAAATAACTCACAATGGGATTTTTCCCGGTCCAATACTCATAAGGGGTTTTAACTCTACCTTTCTTAATGAATACCCGCTTCATAGTATAGACTGCAATGCTCACCGCTTCTCTCCAAAAAGTGTAAGCAACCTTTCCTTGGATTAGCATTGTTCTATCTGCTTCAACTATAGTCCTATTATTCCTTTCTACTATGTCATTTTTTTGTGGTCTCCTTGGGGCAGGCAACTACCTCTTGATACCGCTATCTTCACAGTACGTTGAATTTATCATAAGTGAATTCACCTCCTTGATCAATTCTTAGGCATTTTATCTTTTGACCACTTTCCTTCTCTACTAATGCTCTAAAGGCTTTGAACTTTCCAAACGCCTCATACTTGTCTTTCAAGAATGTGACCCACATCATTCTTGAGTAGTAATCAATAAGAATCATGGAATATCTATCTCCCCAAATACTTCTAGTTTTCATAGGACCACACAAATCTGTATGCACAAGATCAAGTAAGTTTTCTGCTGAAAAAGACCTACCTTTGAAAGTTGAGGAAGACATCTTCCCAAGTTGACATTCTCTGCACAAAGAATTATTCGGTTTGTTTAGAAAAGGAAATCCTCTTATTTCCTTGATCTTACTAGCCTTTACAATATTATCCAAGCTCATATGACAAAGTCTCCTATGCCATATCCAACTGTCATCAAACTTTGCCATCAGACACCGACTTATCTTGGAATTCAACTGAAACAAGTTACCTCTGGTTTGCTTACCGGTGGCAATAAGTTCACCACTTTTTCTAATTATACTGCAGACTCCACCTTTGAATTCCAGAATGAGTCCTTTATCATTTAGCTGAGCAACACTCAATAGGTTATGCTTAAGACCTTCTACCCAGTAGACATCATCTGCACTGCTCCTTCCATTCAGTGACATGGATCCTTTTCCTTTTACCAAGCATGGTGCATCATTGTCAAATTTGACATCACCTCTATCATATTCTTTTAGAGACAAAAACTTTTTCTGATCACCAGTCATGTGGTGAGAACAACCACTATCAATTATCCATTCATTAGAGTTGTCAATATGAGAGACAAGTGCTTTCTTGTCAGACACTTCTTCCTTTACAACTACAAACACTATGTCCTCATTCTCTTCATCCTCAGATTCTTCATCAGTAACACCTTCATCCACTACAACAAGACAATTTCTTCTATTTCCTCCTTTATACTTTCTAAACCTCTCTGGTTTATCCTTATTCTCATTGTTAGAATAGTTAACAGCTATATGTCCTATCTTATAGCAGCAAAAATATTTTAAAGGAAGCTTACCTTTGTATTTTCCAATACCTTTTGGAAGTCTCTTGACAAGAAGAGCTTAAAACTCCATCAGAATCTCGTCATCATCCATACCTCTGCTTTGCATGGATTCATAACTAGTACTTCCTTCTTTTCCTTTTCTGGTTGGTGCAACAGATGCTCTAAAAGATGACTCAATCTTCTGAACACTACCATCATAGCTATTCAACTCATATACAATTAACTTTCCAACGATAGAGTCTAAGGATACCTTGGTTTTGTCAATAGACCTTAGTTACTGAATAACATCAACTCTGATTGCATAGATCAGTAACAATGATCTCAAGACTTTACTGACAATAGTGGCATCATCAATTGTTCCACTAGTGCTCTGGATATCTCCAACAACAGTCTTGATTCTTATTCCATATTTTTGAATGGTCTCACCTTCAACCATCCTCATGTCTTCAAATTTTCCTCTAAGGCTCTCTTCCTTAGCTTGCTTTACCTGCTCATCACCGCCATAAATAGTTTCCAATGTGTCCCATACATCTTTAGGAGTATCCTTATCTTGTACATCAATGAACTCAATATCAGACAAATTGCTAATAAGGGCTTCCATGACTTGCCCATTTTCTTGAATCTCTCTTTTCTGATCATCGGTTAAAGTGCCAGTGGGAATTACATAGACATTCTCAACATAGCTCCAATGTTGAGCACCCAAACTCTTGATATAGCTTTTCATTTTGTCCTTCCATATTTTGAAGTTATCTCTATTGAACTTAGGACCTTCCCTCTTCATCATTAAGGCATGATCTTTTACCTCAAGCAGTTAAGCTTATATCACCAAGGACCTGGAGTTGCTCTGATACCAATTGATGAATAATGATGAACATCATATACCCTAACTAGTACTAAGAGGGGGGGGGGGGTGAATCAGTACATACAAAAACTTCTCCACAACTTATCAAGTTAAAACAATGTTAACCGGTTGTCTTCATTATTGAACTTAACCATGGCAATACCGATTAAACACAGTAAGACTTTAGATGACATAAACCAATAAAAATTAACCCTTTAGATACACTCAATACTTGATAACTACCTCACCCATAAACATATGCATGTGGTGTGTCAGCAATACCATAACCATTAGCTCTGCATGCATAATCACTTAAACAAAGAATACTTAGTCATCACATGAAAAATGCACAACTTATGACACATAGATTTTTCACGTGGAAACCCAAATGGGAAAAACCACGGTGGGGATGAATACCTACAAGCTTGTTTTTTAACTCTTTTGAAGCTTGCTCTGTTAGGAGCCTAGTCTGGTTAAAGACTTTACAATAAGGTTCTGTTAGGAACCGATCCTGTTAAAGATCATCTGGTTAAGGGATGGTTATATACCCTATTAAAGGTTGAAACCCTATTAAAGGTTACCTTGCTAGAGGATTTAAAGAACTCAATGAACTTGAATTACCTGGTTAGAGGATTTACAGTAAGCTTGTTAAAGCTACCAGGCTAAGGGATTTTTCTTATGTTGAAATAGTTAGAAAACAATAGGTAAAGCTTTGATCTAATAACAACACTATATGCTAAGGCAGATCCTTTTCAGTTCCTCTACTCTGTAATCACACTCTGTAGTTTTCTCTCACTAGTCTGGCAAGTATCTCATCACTCGGATACACACACAACATTTTCTAACAACTTACAACAACAAACATCATCGACCTTATAGACAACAATTAGGTTGGTATCATAAACTCTAGACCCTAAGCATTTTAGGTTTACAATACATGCGGTCCAATCCTGACCATCAAAACACTTTGCGTAGAGCAATACAATTTCAAACAGATCACAAGACAATTTGCATCATCCATTCTTCACCGCACATAGAAATCAGTAACTCATCACGCTTTCTTCTCATACCGCTAAGAAGAATGTTCATTCCCGAGGTAGACATTTAATGTAGACAATTTTTACATGCAAGATCCTCAAGGAAATCCTTCACATGCACAAAGCTGACATGGTATCACAATCTCATCTTCATCTCTTAGCTAACTCATCATAGAATGTCATCAGTTTCATCGCACAAGCGAGATTACCAAACCGAAAACCCTAGAGCTGAGACTACCAATCGGTAGTCACACTTAATGAAACTCTGACACTGGTTCACTATATCTCTTCATGCCGGTTCACCAACTTCTTCCAATTTGCATACCGGTTCACTTGCACTTATTGACATCAATGACAACATACATTATCATCATATTAACATGTTGGTTCATCATATGCCAACATAGGGGCTCTAAATTTTCTCATTTTCTAGGGAGGTAGAATAGGGTTGTGTATAGTCTAACACTTGTACAAAATTCCTTGAGGAATGAATGTAAAAATTTATCAGTAAGCTCAGTTAGTTCACAACCATACTATAAAATTGTAAACAGTCTCCATTTTGTATCTCCAGATTTCATATAAATCCAAATATTCAAGATGTTTTGATTTCTCTTGACATTTTTCTGTTAATGTATGATTATGTGTATGGGTTTCCTTCAAGGGAGGAATTAAATTCTATGTGCCAATTACAGTGAATCTAAGAAATATGTTATGGATTAACAAGAATGGTTTATGTAATAGTAAGAGGAGTTGTGTTAATGTAAGGTATTAGTGTTTTGAAAGCCCACTAATATGAAGTAATTTACTATTTGGTTTTGCATTTGTGATTTAGGAATTGACTCAATGCTCATGGATAGACACTGGTTTGCTACCTTTCAGAGATTGTTTTAGAAACATTTAGAATCAAATTCATCTTTCTTTTTTCATTCCCTTTCTTGTTTTATAAGTTAATTTTAAGTTATTTGTTCTCAGTTGTTTACAAAGCATATATGGGATATTGTATCTGAGAACAATCCATCTTCATTAGGCTTGTATGTAGTTGTTGTTAGGAGGTTATTATCAAATGTAGGCCCAACAAATAGGAATACCCTCCTAAGCGTGATGGAGCTCGAAGTGAAGAATGTTGTGAGAGCCTTGTTATGTTGCATTTTCTTGTCCCTAGTCTATTGATGGTGCAAATCAAATGTTATAGGTCTTTAATCTCGTAACCTAGGAGTTTATTTATCTTTAATACTAAGGGTTGCAAGAAAAATCACCAAGGGATCTAATAAAATAACAGGCCATACATGGTTACAAAAGTTGAAAACCTATTTTACTCTTAGCCCAATGATAGAAGAAGTTGTCCAATTCACTATCCTACATTTAGAAGGATTGGCCCACTAATGGTGGCACCATGGAATCCACACCAGCTAGAACCAAAATGTAACTTCCTATGATTAATTCTCACAAAAGATGATCAAAATATTTAACCAAAAACATCCCCAAAAATATTTTAAAGAACTGACTCAGTTAACATTGCAAAAGATAGTGAAAGACTACATAGTTCAATTCCAAATAATTTCAGCCAGAGTTTCAAGAGTTGATGAAGATAGGATAACCTATCTATTTGGTGAATGATTGAAAGATTCACTCCAAGGATTGGTAAGTACCCTTAACCAAATATCTCTTGAGGATGCCATTGAAAATTCCTTGATACTAGAAACATCATCTACAAGTAACAAACCCTTAAATGAGGATACAAAAACTTTCCATAAGGAAGATAGATTACACAAAGTCTTCTCTTTAAGAGATGAACTTAAGAAAAATAACTTATGCTACAAATTTAAGAAACCTTAGGAACATGAGCTCATTTCCCATAAAGGTGAACCTAAAAAAAATTATACTACAAATGTAAGTTTATTACCATAAATTGCATCCCCATGCAATTTCTTGCTCAACTAGGCCCTATTTCTCCCAACTCAATTTGATATGTATTTATGGATTCTCCTTCCCAAATTGGACCATAGGTCCCAATTTGGGGCCACATTGGGGGGATTGAGCCAAAATTATCGACGTAGTCCTAGCATTGGACCGATATGTTCAACCTAGTCCCTAGTGTTTTGACCCAAATTTAAATCACATGATGCTTGGACTTGATGAGAAGGAAATATTTTCTTGTGTTGGCTTTATCTGATTTTTGCACCCTAAAATGCCTAAGTGAGTTATATAAGTAGAGAATCCTCCTCATTTTGGGTAATCAACTAGAATCACAAGTCCACATAATCAAGAAGGCGGACTTGAGATCAAGTATTCAAGCATTAAAGGCATTTTGTCTCACAATATCCTTCATTGTGGCAACCTTAAAAAATCTTCATGCAAGCCTATGATTTTATTTTAGGTCTTTTTCATGGAGTCATGCTATTGCATTAATGTTTTTGGTCATCTTAAAAGAAGCATTTGCATCATCAAGAAAAAATTCATTTATATTCTCAAATCTAGCCTCGACTATATATCAGCACACTTTCCTTTCATGTTCAATTCATTCAATTACAATGTTGATTCCAAAACCGAGGCTTGACCTAGGTAAACCCCTTTCTACCCAACATTTTCTCTCCTTTGTGTGTGCAGGAATAGGTGGTGAACCTATGGTAATAAGTATAGGCTAACCAGGACAAGAGTTATAGCTTGCAATTCGTCGGATTCAAAACTGTTAGGACTTTTTTGATCAAATCGACTCAATCCTAGGGCTTTGTTGATCAGATCGACCCAATCCTCCCATTTTTGCCTCAAATTTGGACTACAGGTCAGTCTTAGTCCACTCTACTATCTTCAATTCTAGAATCAATCTGTTAGTTTATTGTCATCCTGTGCATGCTAAAAGTCATTCATCTTAGCCTATTTTCATTCATTTAAAATTGCATAGTCCTTTTCAAGTACCCCACAATGAAGTATCCTTGCATCCACTTTAGAGAAAGAGGATGATACCATTTAACATCATTATAATACTTCTAATGCTCTTTCTCCCAAAAAATGCATAACCTAAACAAGATGAAATCAATGCTATTCATGTTGTTGAGAAGTCTAAAGTTGGTGTCCAACTTCATCAAGATATCTCTCTATTTATGTTAGATTGGGAAACTAAAATTATTGTAAAACCTAAACGAATCACCACTAAAACCCGAGTCCTGCAATACAATCCAACATGAAACCAATGAAAAAACAAGTAGCATGCCAATATCAAACAAATAGAAATTATACCGGTCACATGCTCCAAAGTCTTGTCTTCATTGTTCTCCTATGTCCATTGATCCTGCTTGGTGTATTTTTCTCTCAAATTTCATATGTGCACAAGAGATTAATAGAGAATGGATGTGGTTGAGTATGCAATTCAGCAAAGTGTAGGTACTTAATCACTTTCTCCTTATGGACAAAAGAGAGGAAGAGGTATGTTTTATAGAGAGAACCCTAGAAATGGAGGGCTAAAATTAAAAGGTGGGAGGATGAATGGTCAACTCAAACTAGAGGGTAGGTATAGGAAATAGGAAAATATTAGAAAGGTGATTAAAGGTAAATTAAGAGATGAATGACACTTGTCATGGGAGGAAAAAATGAATGAATGAATGAATTAATTAAAAAAATATTTAATTAATAGAATGGGTGGGACCAATTAAAAATTAAATATTTATTTAATTTAAGGAAAGGATAATTTAAATAAATAAAAATATTTATTTAATTAGGCTAGGACACTTTTAGGTGTCTACATTTTTCCCCTCTTTGAGACAATGTAGTTTATCATGTTGTTTCAAAGAAGATTAAAACATAGTAGCTAGGATAGGCATAAGGACTAGAAGAATGATGCTCTAGTCATATGATGAATAATGAGAAAGGATGATGCCCCCTCAAGACGACATCTGAGTTAGGAGAACACACGTGTTCTCTAGAAAGGAAAGATAGGGGATAATACTAGAAGAGGATGAAATAGATGATGATGAATAAGGATATTGTAAATCGATGGCCATATTAGTGGTTATGAATGAAAGTGGATATAAGAGATAGAGATGAATGATAGTGATGAACTCTTGTTCTATACAATCATTGAGCTTATTATTGCAAGCGGATGCAAGCATCTAGATATGATAAAGCCTAGATGACTCACATACCATTTGTAAGGAGTGATAAGGAAAACCACAAACAACAATAAAATAATAAAAATCATGAGCCATCCTGGCTGCTAGAATAACTTGTGGATATCCTTGAGTAACACATGAACATGATACAAAAATGATACGATATAAATCAAAGAAAAGATAACTCATTGGAGCTAACAAGTCAACAACTATTTAGATCTTCTTGTCAAGTTAAGTATTCTTATTAAAATGATGTTTGATAAGATGTCCATTATAGGAAAGATGTATCTGTATGACATGATACAATGTCTACTATAGGAAAGATGTATCCATAGGACATGATATCTGATAAGGTGCTTGTTCTAGGAACAATGTATTCGTAGAGACATGTAGTTTGATAAAGATGCTAAAATTGATTGGAAGTTGATCGGTAAGGTTGCAAACTAGCTTGGTAGTTTATTTGTTGATGCGTGATTTTTTAAGCTTAGTGTTTGTGTTTGTTTAAAGTGTTTATGTCTTAGAAAAAGATAGTTTATTGCAGATTTTGGGTTTTTGATAAATATTTTAACTTTTTTTGGACTTTTAAAAGTTTTTTTTTTGTTTAAATTTTATTTTTTTAGTTTATTTTTTAAAGTTTTTCACATCATTTACTGAGGTATAAGACATATATTGGGATTTATTCTCAAGAAAGATGTATTTATTTTCCCCTAGTGTCTAGCAAGGCATAAGGCATTGTGAGCAAATGAATGAACTGTGAGGGTGGAAATGGATAAGTGAAGGATGAAGGTAAATTATTATGGAATCAAGGTTGATTTGGTTTTCAAGGTCTATCTCGCAATGGGAACCCAACCTAAGGGATGATATATGGTAATGTAAGGTGATGGTATGGTTCTTTGGATAGAATGGGGTTGATAGGAATGCACATGTCAAGAGGTTTTCTTTTTAAACATGTTTTGCAATTTATGTCCTTAGCTTTGATCAAGATGACACTCCAAAAGCAACACAATATATCAACAATCAATAAAAAATTACAATATACTTGCAAAGTAATTTCTTCACAAGAGTACCACTAATTAGAGATTCAGAGGTAGCTCAATAACCATAAGACCCTTACACACAACCCCTATCTCATGCACCTTATATACAAGAGATACAATACAAGAAACTATCAAACAGTATTATAAAACCATGGGCTAAAACCACCCAATAAAGTAGAGTTGACCTTATCTCCATTCTAGATGCCCTATTACACTTCAAAACACACATCAACATGTGTTCCTCCATTTTACAACTCATTTATGTGTCTGATGCATTTTATATTTCCTATTTCAGGAGTCCAATCTTCTAGAGGACATAACTTGTGAACCAGGTGTCTGATTGAGAAACTATTTGATGCATCGAAAAGCTCGCAAAGTGCTCTATCATCTCATAACCCACTACTCTGATTATGCACACTTTTTAGGGAATTTTGGAGGGTCTAAAGTCTTCAAAAATAAAATTAAACCTTTCATTGCACCCTCCAAAAATAAAAACTTTAATATCTTCAAAACTAGCTATGATCTTGCGGTGAAATTTACCAGCATGCTTATCTAGCCTATCTGAAGCTTTGAAGAGAATTCACACCATTTTGTGTTCAAATTAAAACTTACTATAAATAGTAACCTCATGTAAATGCAAGGTTGAGACACCATTTTCTCAACATTCTCCCACTTGTCGAACACCTTGCAAGAGCAAAGGGAGTATCAAGATAATAAATTAATTGTTAGGGGCCATGAGGCCCATCGACTCTGAACACCATCTGAACTTGTGCTCACAACCTTAGTTAAAGAATCTGCAACATTCATCAAAGTCTCTACCTTAACCAACTCCACCCTTCCATATTCGACCTGTAATGTGGTGAAATGTGAATGAGAGATCAAGAGGAAAACTACCCTTTCCCTCCAAGGAGATGAGAGTTTCACTATGGATTTCCCTTCAAACACTTTTCACCTAGTTACATTGGAAGAGGAGAGGAGAATTCACTAGATTCAATCTTCAAAGATGAAGATTGAATTTTGAATGAAATGGGAGTGATAAGTTGATCCCCTCTTCCTTATTTGAAATGGAAAGGAATTGATTGAATTATGTAGTGCAAAAGTGACAAAAAACTGATTATAACTTGAGAGCAGAGTATGGGATGAAGTTGTGCACCTGATTCTATTAGTAATATTTTGAGATGAAGTCGCCCTGTGAATTTGAGGAAAGTTTCCCCAACCGTGGTGGGAATGTACACGGTCCTCCGAAAAATTTGCGAAACGAAAAGGGTTTTTTCATCTCTACAAATAGAGCCTGAATCCGAAAGTACAGCTGCGCACTTGCAACCTACACACAGAAAAGAAAGGAAAATGGGTTGGGATTGGGGGTTTGCCTTTAGGTCAAACCCCAGTTTTGGAATTAACCAAGTAATGAAAGAAAGTACTTGCAAGTAGATGTAAATGAAAGACTGGATTGTAAATCACCTCAAGGGAGGTTGTGATAGCAATGTTGATAGAAATGCTTGTGCGGAATTGAATGTTGGAATCAATCTCCTCTTCAATGGTTAAATTCTTGACTTGAATGCAACACCTGGTCTTGAAGGGAGACTTGAGAATTCTTGATGCTAGAAAAGAATGCTTGAATGCTTGAATGCTCTTGAATGCTCTTGAATTCTCTTGAATGATCCATTGCCAATTTTCACCTTCTTGAACCCTATGCAAATGAGAGGGAAAATTCATCTTAAATACATGTCAATTAGGGTTAATGAAACTGATTTTCGTCATAGGCCGACATCGGGGGATTTTTACCGTTCACTGCACAACCTACAATGCAACCCTAGGAAGGGTCCTGCCCAAAAATAGAGGTAGGATAGGGGCTCCCCAAAATAGGGCCATGCCCTTGTCCTACCCCTTTCTCTAGGGAAGAGTGTAGACGGGGTGGTGCATAGGCCAACAAAGAAGCTGATTTCGAGGGTTGAGGGTTGAGCAGTCTCTGATCTCCGATCAGGCTAGAGAATTCAATCTTGTGTGCGTGAGGACCCTAATACAATCGAAAATTGCTAGGGTCGCATATTTATGACACTACATTTAGCCCCCACTTTAGCGCAAGTATAAGCATATGCCAATATTGTCGGTAAAGTATAAGGAAACAAGATTGAAAGACTTTTACCACGTCAAGGAGGCAAGATGCGCCAAGCCCCCAGTGGACTTAGGATCTTACAACTTCTATTGAAAAAGTAAAAGGGAAGATCGAGAAGGGGAGGACCATGACTGCAAGTAGCAAAGTTCCCTTCACTATGAGTCATGAAATCAAGGATACCAAAGATTACAAAGCAAAACAAAGTTCACTAAGTAATTATAAGTATCAAGAAGGAAAATATGAGCAGAGTGTATGCCCCCATGTTAAAGCGGTTGCACGCACCTTATTGGGAGTGATTGCTTTAAGGTATGATTCACCCAAGAGAAAGAGAAGGGAGGGAGCACATTATCGTAAGGATTTAACCCCCAATCAAGGAATAAACCCAAGGATAATGAACACAAAATATGAGGTATAGTCGCTTTCCTCGGGGTCAGTATGTTGTATGATAACTCATGTATATCATGTATGTATATTTGCATATAATAATCATCATTCCCCAAAGAAGGACACTACCTGAGAATAAAGGGAAGAGAGGATGTCTTTTGAGTCAACATGAAAGAGACCAAGAAAAGATCTCAATGCTTTGCATCATCCCCAAGTAGACATTAAGGGAACAATAGAAGAACAGGGATACGCATAGAAGAATGGTCACAAAAGAGAAAGAAAGGAGAGAGAGAGAATATCTGCAGTGCTAATATTGCTAATCTAGCAAGACATCCGCCTCCCAGTCTTGTTGATCACTGTTTCGAGAAGGCGAGCAACACACTAGAGGAGTGACATTAAGCACAGCAGATGGAGCTATCACAAGATTCGAACAAGGACTATACTCATGTTGTAAGTCACTTTGTTCAATTCTAGGAGATAGGATTAAGGTTTGTGAAAATTCATGTGATAAATGCTTGTCCACATCAACATATTCATTATCACTATCAGAAGCATTAGGAGTTCTATTGCCATTATGTATAACATTTTCACCCATTTCTTCATCAAAGTTTAGAGAAAGAGGAGCAAGAACACAAATAGGAGTAAAACCATCACATGTTTTGTGCAACTTATGATTTGGAGAGGTAGGTTGAACATATTGCTTGGGAGAAAAGGGAATCGTGTCAATTGTGGGAGTCTAAGGAGTTTGAGTATTTTGAGGAATCGCTTCATGAGCTCGAACACGACATCTTCATTTGTGTTCTCTCACACAATGATTTCGATGAGTCTGAGTGGAAGGCTGAGAAGGAGGAGGAACACTTGAAAAAGTAGGAATTTTTTTCTCCTTGATAGTTGAAGGTTTAGGTTGAGGTCTTTTTGGTTGAACAAGAGGAGAACAAGGCATCTTCTCTCGATAAGAGGAAGGAGGTGGAACTGTGCTATATAAAGGAGGAATATTAGGTGTAGGAAGGAGACCAAGTCCATCATGAGGAGGAGGCATAGGTCTAACTATTGGCATATGTGCAGAGTTTGATGACATGATATGATTGTATGTTGTCATTGATGTCAATATGCTAAAGTATGAATTGGTATATTGAAGTAAGCAAACTGGCAAGAGAACTGGTATGATGGTATGAAGTAAACTGGTATGATAATGTGAACTAATATATGTGAAAAGGTGAACGGGTATGTTGAAATGTGAACCAGTATATGCAAAGCTTGTATCGGGGTTTCATTTGATATGACTACCGGTTGGTAGTCTCAGCTTTAGGGTTTCTGGTTGATGCATTCCAAGTCTATGTGATTCGACCGATGACATCTTGTGATGAGTTAGCATTGAAATGAAGATCAGATTGTGTTGCCACATCAACCTTGTGCGCATGAAGAATCTCCTTAAGTATCTTGCATGAAGAAGATTGATTCTATCTACCTCAAGAATGTGCAAAATCTTAGTAAATGGTGGAGAACGCATGATGGGTTATCAGCTTCTAGAAGTGGCAAAGAACGAATGATGTAGAATGTCTTGAGATTTGTTCAAGATTGTTTTACCCTATGTAATGTGTTTAAATGGTCAGGATTGAACCGACTGTATTGTTAACCTAGATGCTTAGGGTTTTAGGAATTGGCTACCAACCTAATCGTTGTCTATAAGGTCAATGATGATTCTCATTTGAATTTGTTGGCAAATGTATGTGTGTGAAGTGATTCTTGCCAGAATGGTGTAGTGAGTAGAGATCTGTAGAGTGTGATTGCAAATGTAAAGGAACTGAAGTGAATCTGCCTTGGCATTGAGTGTTGTTATTAGATCAGTGTATTACCTGTTGACTTCTAACCATTTTAGCAGTTGGAAAATCCCTTTACCGGGTAGCTTTAACAGGGTGACTCAAAATCATTGATTTCTTTAAATCCTCTGACAAGGTAACCTTTAACAGGGTTTTAACCTCTAATTGGGTATTTAGCCATCCCTTAACTGGGTGATCCCTAGTAGGATCGGTTCCTAGCAAAACCTATTGTAAAATCCTTAACCAGACTAGGCTCCTAACAGAGTGGACTTCAGAAGAGTTCAAGAATAACTTGTGGGTATTCATCCCCACCGTGGTTTTTCCTAGTTGGGTTTCCACGTGAAAAATCAGTGTGTTATGTGTGATGATTTTTCATGTGATGTTTTAGTGTTTTCTATTAAGTGGTAAAGCATGTTGATCCAGTGATCATTATATTTCTGATGTATTACTTGTTTAAGCATATGGGTGAAGTGGAAATGAGATATTAGGTTTTGTGAAGATCTAGATGTTAATGGTTTATGTCTTTCACAGTCTCATTGTGTTTTACTGGTAGTGCCCTGATTTATATCGGTGATATTGTTTACCAGTTAGTGCAGTCTTTGCAGTTTAAGTTGTTAAAGAAGTTTTTGTCTATACTGATTCAACCCCCCCCCCTCTCAGTATTTGTTAAGTGTTTATTGTTCATCATTATTCATCAATTGGTATCAGAGCATCCTCCAAGTCCTCTATGTTGTAAGCTTAACCGCTTGAGGAAAAGATCTTATTCTAATGATGAAGAGGGAAGGTCATAAGTTCAACAGAGATAACTTTAAGATATGGAAGGACAGAATGAAGATATACATTAAAAGAATGGGTGCTCAATACTAGAACTATGTTGAGAATACTTATGTTGTCCCTAATGGTACTCTCACCGATGATCAAAGGAGAGAAATTCAGGAGAATGGGCAAGTCATGGAAGGTCTCATCAGTAGTCTATCTGATATTGAGTTTATAGATGTTCAGGATAAAGATAATCCCAAAGATGTATGGGATACTATGGAGTTTATCTATGGCGGTGATGAGCATGTGAAGCAAGCTAAGGAAGAAATCCTTAGAGGAAAATTTGAAGACATGCAGATGGTTGAAGGAGAGACCATTCAACAATATGGGATAAGGATTAAAATTGTTGTTGGAGACATCAAGAGTGCAGGAGGTACAATGGATGATTCCACAATTGTTAGCAAAGTTTTGAGATCCTTATTATCGATCTATGCAATAAGGGTTGCCGCTATTCAGAAGTTGAGATCTATTGACAAGACAAAGGTATCCCTAGATTCCATTATTGTTAAGTTGACTGCATATGAGCTAAACAGTTATGATGGCAGTATTCAAAAGACTGATTCAACCTTTAGAGCATATGTTGCACTATCTAGAAATGGTAAAGAAGCTAGTACCAGCTGTGAACCTAGACAAAGCAGAGATGTGGACGATGAGGAGATCCTAATGGAATTTGAAACTCTTCTTGCCAAGAGACTTCCCAAGGGAACTAGAAAATAAAGAGGTAAGCTCCCTTTGACATGCTTTTCTTTCAATGGGATAGGACACATTATTGTCAACTATCCTAATAGTGATAATAAGGACAAACCGGAGAAGTTTAAAAAGTTCAAAGGAGGAAATAGGATAAATTGTCTTGTTGCAGTTGATGAAAGTGTCATTGATGATGAATCAGAAGATGAAGAAAGTGAAGACATAGTGTTTGTAGTCATTAAGGAAGATGTGTCAGACAAGAAGGCTCTTGTCTCCCACTTTGATAATTCTAATGAGTGGATTATTGACAGTGGTTGTTCTCACCACATGACTGGTGACTGGAAAAAGTTTTTGTCTCTAGAAGTGTATGATGGAGGTGTAGTCCGATTTGGTAATGATGCACCATGTATGGTAAAAGGAAAAGGGCCCATCTCTCTAAATGGAAAAAGTAGTGTTGATAATGTGTATTGGGTAGAAGGTCTCAGGCATAACCTTTTGAGTGTTTCTCAGCTGAATGATAAAGTACTCACTCTGGAATTCAAAGATGGAGTGTGCAAAATAAAAGGAAAGAGTGGTGAACTGATGGCCATGGGTATGCAGACCAAAGGTAACTTATTTCAGTTAAATACAAATATCAATCAATGTCTAATGGCTAAGTTTGATGACAGTTGGATATGGCATAGGAGACTCTGCCATGTAAATTTTGATAATATTATGAAGGCTAGTAAGATCAAGGCAGTTAGAGGATTGCTTGTGCTGAACAAACTGGAGAATCCTTTGTGCAGAGAATTTCAACTGGGTAAAATGTCTTCAACAACCTTCAAAGGTAAATCCTTCACAGCAGATAATTTACTTGATCTTGTACATACTGATTTGTGTGGTCCTATGAAAACTGGGAGTGTTTAGGGAGATAGGTACTTTATGATTCTTACTGATGATTACTCAAGAGTGATGTGGGTCACATTCTTGAAAGACAAGTCTGAAGCTTTTGGAAAGTTCAAAGCCTTCAGAGCACTAGTTGAAGAGGAAAGTGGTAAGAGAATCAAATGTCTTAGAACTGACCAAGGAGGTGAGTTCGCCTCTGGAGAATTCAATGAGTACTGTGAAGAGAATGGCATCAAGAGGCAATTATCTGCCCCCTGGACTCCATAGCAAAATGGCCTAGCAGAAAGGAACAACCAAACTGTAGTTGAAGCTACCAAAATGATGTTGATTCAAGGGAAGGTTGCTCACACTTTTTGGAGAAAAGCGGTGAGTAGTGCAGCCTACACTATGAACCAGGTACTCATCAAGAAAGGTAAGGATAAAACTCCTTATGAGTATTGGACTGGTAAGACTCCTGTAGTAAGCCCCTTTCAAGTGTTTGGTAGCAAGTGTTATATTAAGAGAAGTGAACACCAAATCAAGTTTGATGCAAAATGTGATGAGGGAATATTCCTAGGGTATTCCACCAAGAGAAAAGCTCTCAAGTGTTTTAACAATAGGACTTGAGAATTGTTGAAAGTATCAATGTTAGAGTTGATGAAACCTCTGAGAAACCTGAGGAAACTGGCAGTGAGGGAGCAGTAGATGAACCGGATGTAACCTTCTGGGAACTGGTTGCAAAACAACCAAGTACAAGTAACAGTGCTCTTACACCTGTAGATGTTGATGAAGATGAGGATGAAGAGGAAAATCAAGAGGAATCAGTTAAGATCATTCCTAGGTATGTAAAGCTACATCATGATCCAAAGAAGATCATAGGGGATAAGGATGTAGGAATACTTACAAGAAGAAAATTCAGAGAGAATTCTTGCATGATTTCTGAATTTGAGCCCAAAACACTTAAAGAAGCACATAAAGATGAAGACTCAATTAAGGCTATGGAAGAGGAACTTGACCAGATAGAAAATAATGGTACATGGTCTTTGGTACCCAGACCTGAGCACAAAAATGTTATTGACACCAAATGGGTTTTTAGAAACAAGTTGAATGAAGATGGCACAATGGTAAGAAACAAAGCAAGATTGGTATGTAAGGGATATTCTCATTGATGTCAATATGATGAAGTATGAACTGGTATATTGAAGTAAGCAAAGTAGCAAGAGAACCATTTTGATGGTATGAAGTGAACCGGTATGATGATGTGAACCGGTATATGCGAAAAGGTGAACCGGTATTTTGAAATGTGAACCAGTATATACAAACCTTGTATCGGGGTTTCATTTGATATGACTACTGGTTGGTAGTCTCGGCTTTAGGGTTTCTGGTTGATGCATTCCAAGTCTGTGTGATTCGACCAATGACATCCTATGATGAGTTAGCATTAAAATGAAGATCAGATCATGTTGCCATGTCAGCGTTGTGCACGTGAAGAATCTCCTTGAGGATCTTGCATGAAGAAGATTGATTCTATCTAGCTTGGGAATGTGCAAATCTTAGTAAATGGTGGAGAATGTGTGATGGGTTATCAGCTTCCAGAAGCAACAAAGAACGAACGATGCAAAATATCTTGAGATTTATTCAAGATTGTTTTACCCTATGTAATTTATTTAAACGGTCAGGATTGGACCGACTGTATTGTTAACCTAGATGCTTAGGGTTTTAGGTTTTGGCTACCGACCTAATCATTGTCTATAAGGTTGATGATGATTCTCATTTGAATTTGTTGGCAAATGTATGTGTGTGAAGTGATTCTTGCTAGAACGGTGTAGTGAGTAGAGATCTACAAAGTGTGATTGCAGATGTAAAGGAACTAAAGTGGATCTTCCTTGGCATTGAGTGTTGTTATCAAATCAGCATATTACCTGTTGACTTCTAACCATTTCAGTAGTTGGAAAATCCCTTTACCGGGAAGCTTTAACAGGCTTTTTGTAAATCCTTTAACAGGGTGACTCAAAATCATTGAGTTCTTTAAATCCTCTAACAAGGTAACTTTTAATAGGGTTTTAACCTCTAACCGGGTATTTAGCCATCCCTTAACCAGGTGATCCCTAGCAGGATCAGTTCCTAGCAGAACCTATTGTAAAGTCCTTAACCGGACTAGGCTCCTAACATAAAGGACTTCAGAAGAGTTCAAGAACAAATTGTGGGTATTCATCCCCACCGTTGTTTTTCTCGGTTGGGTTTCCACGTGAAAAATCAGTGTGTTATGTGTGATGCTTTTTCATGTGATGTTTTAGTGTTTTTTGTTAAGCGATAAAGCATGCTAATCCAGTGGTCATTATATTTCTGATGTATTACTTGTTTAAGCATATGGGTGAAGTGGAAATGAGATATTAGGTTTTGTGAAGATCTAGATGTTACCAATTTATGTCTTTCACGGTCTCACTGTCTTTTACCGGGAGTGCCTTGATTTATATCGGTGATGCTATTTACCAGTTAGTGGAGTCTTTGCAGTTTAAGTTGTTAAAGAAGTTTTTGTCTATATTGATTCACCCCCCCCTCTCAGTATCTATTGAGTATTTAATATTCATCATTATTCATCAATTAACCTTAGGAAGAATATTGGTGTTCTCCTTAAGACAAGGTAAAGTCACATTCATAGGAATAGGTTGACGATCTTCCTTAGGAGGGAGATTAGTTCTATCCATGAGGGGAAGAACCTCATCTTGAAGAATAATAGGAATGTCAAGTGTTGGAGATCTAGGTTGACTTAAGGATAAGATCATATCTTTCTTCCATTTTTTATATGATTAAAAAAGAGCATCGCTCTTTGATGGAAGAGATTGAAATTGTTTAGGCCAAAAGAAATCAATACGAATACCTGGGCTTCTTTCGGATGAATGAAATAAGCTATGGTTCACGGTTATGATTTCTCCATTGTGAGGAAATTTTAGACACTTGTGTATTGGAGAAGCAATAGCCTTCATGGAAGATAGCCAAGGATAGCCCAACTTCACATGGAATTTCTCAAAAGAGGGTATGATGACAAAGTCAACATCCATGGATTTGGTATTAACTTCAACAGGAAGGGTGATAGAGCCAATGGTAGGACAAGAGAATCCATCAAATAACTTCACAACCACATTACAAGCGTCATATATTGGTTTATGAAATTGTAAAGTGAAAAGATACTCTTCAGTTATGACATTAACCGTGCAAGAGGGGTCAATAAGGGCACCACGGAAATGGATATCCTTAACCTTCACAACTATGTATAAAGGGCCATCGGGTGCTCTAATGGTCTCACTAGGGTCAAATGTAATACAAGGATCCTTAGGCATATCCTGTGTTTCTACCATATTAACCAAGTTTGGAGCCTTAGAGGTGAATTCCTCAGAAGAGAAAGAATTGGGCACAATATCAATAATGTTAGAGGTGTGAGAAGGCAAGGTATCAGTGAAAATCTTAAGATTTTGATTAGGAGGAGCTACCGATTTATTCCCTTTATCATTCACACCTACCACAGATATAGTATTATTATCAATCAAATCTTGAATCTTATTCTTCAATGCAAAACATTTCTCAGTATCATGACCAGGCTAACGATAAATTTGACAGAAGGAATTGTAATCAAAATAAGGGGATGCAAGTTTAGAAGGATCAACTAGTTTTATAGGAGGAAGTTTGATAACATTTATGTACAACAACTAAGACATAATACTATGTAAAGATTCATTCAAGGAAGTAAATTGTCTTTCTCTTTGGAAAAAATTAGAAATAGAAGGCACACTTTTTGTAGCATTCACATTGTGGTTCTTGATTGTATCATTGAACTTGATAAATCTTTTTGTTGGTTTGAACTTCGCAAACGGTTGTTGAAAACTCTCCTCCTTATCACTCGGAGCCATGGGAGTGGATTGCTCCATTTGACTCACAGCCAGTTGATAATTGTAGAGTGTTGCACACAACTGCGAAAAGGAAGTAAACTCAGACAAAAGAAGCTTTTCCATGATATATTTTTGTAAATTAGAAATGAAAATTCTTTGAATATCATTATCAAGTACATGAAAAGAAATTTGAGCACACAAATGCTTATACCTACCAATGAAATCAATCTCTTTTTCTTTAACAACTTGTTTACAATGCATTAAATTAGTCAAAGTGATTTTAGGACCAATGTTGTTTTGAAACTGTTGGATGAAAACATTTGCCAATTGTTGAAAGGAGGTGATAGAATAAGAAGGCAAAGAGCAATACCATTGTAAAGTCTTATCTCTTAGTGTTCTTGTAAACAATTTTGCAAGCAATCTTTGATCATAAGCAAAATTAGTACACAAGGTTTGACATATTTTGACATGTGTAAGAGGATCACCTTTTCTATTATGGAGTTCCAATTGAGAGATCTCAACATGATTAGGTGGCATGACTTTAACAATATCAAGAGAAAGTGGGCTCACAACATCAAAGGTGGGCGCACTAAATTTGGAATGACTCATAGAAGAAATTTGTTGTTGTAAGGAAGACATAGTTTGAGCAAGATTGTTAATTGTCATTTCAGTAGAAGAATTGATGTTAGACATAGTTGTTTGAGAAGGTGGTGTGATGTTATTGAAAGAAGGCATGGACTGAGAATAAGGTGGTGGAACCTTATGATAAGTAGGCATAGGTGATGATTGGGTAGGAAAGGGGACACTTAAATGAGGAACAAAGTTGTTGAAGGAATTACCCCCTTGTGTCAACATTGATTGGTTGAGGGATAATAGGAATACTTATGGAAGACATAGGTAAAGATGGAGGATTAAATGAAGAATAGGGATTTCCCCCATGACCCATGGTTGTAGGAATGACATTTTGAGTTGATGTAGCCATGATATTGGAGGTAAAAGTAGGAATACTAGTCATGAGAGTAGTCAAAGGAATAGAAGGATTGACTTGTATTGAAGGTTGTGAATAACCTAGGGTTTTGGCACAACTCTTGATAGGCATGACATTAGAATCAACAATATCTACAATGTCATGCAATATATCAATTTTATTCTTATCACTTTGAATCATGTATTTAAGGCCTTCAATTAATGGGAGAGCTTCACTATTAGGGTATTCTTGGGACATCCATTGTTGAAAGTTATGAAATTGATTATCCAATGTGGAAAGTTGATCTATAGAAACCTTATTTAAAGCTTCTTAGTCATCATGGAATTCATCAATGGGGTGAATAGGGACATGATTAGGATGGGAAGAATTAGCATAATCCTCATTAAAGAAGTCACCCAAATTAGGCTCCATCTCCTTGGTAATTAAACCTTGGGAAGCCTTAATTCTAATGCTTCATCTAACGGGGATTGGATAGGTAGGACTAATATAGGTAAAACTCATGCACTAGAGGGAAAATTTGACTTTTGAATTTTGGAGCAAAGCTTACAAAATTGATTAATACAAAATTTAAGAAAATAATGATTACACAATTTGAGCTTTGTTGGAGGAAGAGGATGAAACAATTTCCAAAAAAATGATATAAAATTGAAATTTTAAAATTAGGGCCAAGGGAATACCACTTAATTTTAAAATCATAATTTTTAAAACTAGGGCAGACTATAATAATTAACCTCTTAATTTTAAAAAAATTCTTGAAATTTGAAATGTTGAATTTTGAAGGTATTTCTGATTCTAGAGGGATAACAAATTGACAAAATCAGCCAATCTTCAGGATTTAGGCTATTAAATACAATCATAACAATCTCCCGAAATTTCGGGAAAAAAGTCAAGGACCGTAGTGGGAACGCACATGGTCCGACCAACTTTTTTTGAAATCTTTAGGGGTGAATATTACGATAATTTCAAAGATAACCCCAAAAAATTGGCGAATTTTATGATTTCTAGATGGGCGAAATTAAGGTTCGAATGTAAAAATAAGACCCTATTAGGGTTTTGAAGAAAAAGAGGAATTGAATTGCAAATTTGAAAAAGGTCAAACCTAATGGATAGGGGCACCTTGGAAAATGTTTAGAAATCTAAATGTAAATGAAATTGATTTGAAATTTGCACAAAATCCAATTAATTTTGAAAATTATGGTTTTATGACCTAACCACTTGATTTTAAAATTTAAATTTTGGGTTAAAGGGGGGAAATTGAAATTTTGAATTGTAGGAATGAAGACAAATCTGAGAACAATCAAAAATCTGAAAATTAAATGGAAATCCAATTTTTGCACTAGTTCAAGATGATTTTTGAAAATTGAGGTTTTAACAAGTAACCTCTTAATTTTGTAAATTTGATTTGCAAATTGAACAAGACAATGAAGAAACTGAATTTGATAAACAAAATAATTTTCAGATCTAAGATAACCACAAGCAATTTTTACAAAACACAAGTGCAATTTTAATTTTAAAAACTAGGGTTTTTAATAATTTGACCACTAAGTTTGCAAAAATTTGAAACTTATAAATGAAAAATATGCAATTTTGTTCAAAGGAAAGCATGTAAGATGTCGAGTTCACCAAAATGTAATGTGGTTAAATGTGAATGAGATATCAAGAGGAAAACTACCCTTTCCCTCCAAGAAGAGATGAGAGTTTCACTACGAATTTCCCTTCAAACACTTTTCACCTAGTTACATTGGAAGAGAAGAGGAGAATTCACTAGATTCAACCTTCAAAGATGAAGATTGAATTCTGAATGAAATGGGAGTGATAAGTTGATCCCCTCTTCCTTATTTGAAATAGAAAGGAATTGATTGAATTATATAGTGCAAAAGTGACATAATGATTATAACTTGAGATCGGAGTATGGGATGAAGTTGTGCACCTAGATCTAGCAGCAATATGTTGAGATGAAGTCACCCTATGAATTTTAGGAAAAGTTGCCCAAACTATGGCGGGAATGTACACAATCCTCCGAAAAATCCACTAAATGAAAAGGGTTTTTCTGGCTCTACAAATGGAGCATGAATCCAAAAGTGAAACTGTGCACCTGCAACCTACACATAGAAAAGAGAGCCAAATGGGTTGGGATTGGGAGTTTGCCTTTAGGTCAAACCCTAGTTTTGGAATTAACCAAGTAATGAAAGAAAGTACTTGCAAGTAGATGTAAATGAAAGACTAAATTGTAAATCACCTCAAGGGAGGTTGTGATAGCAATGTTGATAGAAATGCTTTTGTAGAATTGAATGTTGGAATCAATCTCCTCTTCAATGGTTGAATCCTTGACTTGAATGCAACACCTAGCCTTGAAGGGAGACTTGAGAATACTCAATGCTGGAAAAGAATGTTTGAATGCTCTTGAATGCTTGATCGCCAATTTTCACCTTCTTGAACCTTATGCAAACGAGAGGGCAATTTCCTCTTAAATACATGTCAATTAGGGTTAATGAAACCGATTTTCATCACAGGTCGATATCAGAAGATTTTTCCCACTTACTGCACAACCTACATTGCAACCCTAGGAAGGAACCTGCCCCAAAATAGGGTAGGGATAGGGGTACCATGCCCATGTCCTACCCCTTTCTCCAGGGCAGAGTGCAGACAAGGTGGTGCAGAGGCCAAGAAAGAAGTTGATTACGAGGGTTGAGTAGTCTCTGATCTCTGATCAGGCTAAAGGATTCGATCTCACGTGCGTGAGGACCTAATGCAATCAAAAATTTATAGGGTCATAATTTTATGACACTACACGACCATATCTTTGACAAAATGATACAGAACATCAATGTGTTTGGTCCTTGAACATCAATGTGTTTGGTTTGGTCATGAAATGTCGGGTTTTTAGCTAGGCAGATCACACTCTAACTGTCACAATAAACTATCATTGGTCCTTGTTTTATTCCAATATCTAAACACAATATTTTAATCCAAATTACTTATTTACAAGAACACATAGATGCCATATACTTTACTTTTGTAGTGGACAAAGCAACCATAGCCTGTCGCTTACAAATCCAACTAATTGCATTACCAAATAAAGTAAACACATAAGCTTTGGTGGATCATTTGCTATCAATATCACCTACCCAGTTTGAATTCACATAACCATGAATATTAAGGGAAATCATGTCTCTAACCAAATTACCATGATAACACAAAGAATACTCTGAGGTACCCTTCAAATATCTGAAGACTCTTTTGACTACATCCTAATGACCTCTACCAGGATTAGACATATATCTGGAGAAAACTCCCACTTCTTGGGCAATGTTTGGTCTAGTACACACCATAACATACATCAAAATACCAATTACACTCTGGTAAGGCACTTTTCTCATGTCTTCCATCTCTGATGGAGATGTAGGAAAATTTGAAATAGATTTTTTCATTCCATCTGTGAAGGGAACACATGATGGTCTACAATCCTACATGTTGAACCTCTGTAAAATTGAATTCAAATACTTAGTCTGGCCTAGCCATAGCTTTCATTCAATCTATTTCTTCTACTATCCATCCCAAGAATGTGTTTCACTACACTAAGATCTTTCATTTCAAATTTAGCAGCAAGCTGAGACTTTAGTTCATAAATCATACATTTCCCTTTACCAATGAATAACATATCATCAGCATATAATGCAATATATAGGAAATGATCACTGAAGATGGTGAAAAGGAGAGTGAGGCGGATTAGTTAGTAAAAATGCAAATCAAACATGAAAGCATATGAAATCAAGAGACATAACTTAAATCACATGAAAAACATAAATGATATGCATATACCTCACAATATTTTTACATTCTCCTTCGGATGGGGCTTAGATGGAGTTGAAGTGCACCCAATGTGCCTACAACTTGATGTTGATTTTCTCCTTGCTTACTTGATGTGGATGGCTCTCCAATGTTGTGCACAAATGAGATGGATCTTGAGGGATGATATGGATGAGATGATTAAGTGTGGATGAGAGATGATTTTGGCATGGTAAGGATGTTATGATAACTTTTCTAGGCTCAAACTAGCAGCATAAGATTACTAAACTTGGAGATGATGAATGAAGGGATGGAGTTCTCAATTTATAGGAAGAGGAGAGGAAGAATGGATGGCTAGGATAGACTCAAGATGAAGAGCTGGGATTTCTTGTGAGCTCACACAAGGCCCAAGAGAGGGTGTGGAGACCAAGAGATATGCCTTAAAGGCATTTCTTGTCTTCACACTCCTCAAGGTGCATTAGGAAGGCTTCCTAATGTGCCTTTGAGAAGAGCAAGGGATGGGACATTCCTTGAAGAATGGGGAGGAAGAATTTAAAATTTTTCAAAAAGGGATGATCATGGGGATTGGAGGATTAAGAAGGAATTAAAAATTCCTTGGGAGATGATATGCCTAGAGGAATGTGAGATTTTGAAAATCTCACATTCACCTAGTAAAAGAGCATTCAAGGATAGTGGTTGGATGGAAGGGACAAGGAGTTGAGTTTGTGGCTAATCATAATGATTAACCACTAGCAACTCATTAGGAGGGGTATTAGAGGAAATGTTAGGTGGGATAGGATTTTGTAGGAGGATTTGACTAGGAGAGAGAATGAGTGGAGGGAATTAAAAAATTAGAAGAATAAGGTTAAATGAGTTTAGGGAGTTTCTAGAAGAATTTATTAGGTTAATGATGGATTAGGAAAATAATTTGTAGGAATCATGTAGGCTAACTAATTAATTGAAATTAGTTAGTTAAGAGGAGGATTTGAGAGGATTTAATTTTTAGAAGAATAAAAAGAGGGGTTGATTTATTAAATAAATCGATCACATACTATAGTGACAATATTAATTCTAATTAATTAATATTGAGGAGAATTAGAATTTGCATAATTAATTAATAAATTAATTATGTGAGAAATTAAAAAATAATTATTTTTAAGTGTCTACAATCACCATTGGATTAATCATACTAATAGTGATCTAATTTAGAACGTTCAAATCCCAAACTCAACACATATGTATCAAATTTATAGTATCGCATCCTAGGACTTTGTTTGAATCCATACAAAGATTTCTTCAATTTACAGACCAAATTAGTTTTACCTTTTACCATATAGTGCTCTGGCTATGCCATATAAATATCCTCCTCCAAATCAACATGAAGGAAAGTATTTTTCACATCCATTTTCTTAGCCTATAAATCATAAGCAACAACAATAAAAAGCAAAAATATAATAGATGTTATTTTTGCAATAGGAGAAAATATCTCACCATAATCAACACCCTCAACCTGAGACTAGCCTTTTGCAACCAACCTTGCTTTATACTTCTCAATGTCTCCATCTAAACTAATCTTTTTCTTGAACACCCATTTACAACCAATAGGTTTTCATCCTTCAGGCAATGGTACAAGATCCCATGTGTCATTCTTTTTTAAAGCTATCATTTCTTCTTCCATAGCAATCTTCCACAATTTTGCATCATTCATACCTAATGCCTCTTCTACAAATCTAGGTTCATCCACATTAGTATTCAAAGCAAAAATACATCTCCAATCATCAAGTGAATACATTTTAGGTGGTTGTCTATGTCTTTTAGACCTTCAAACAAGTTGAGTTGGAGGATCTTCCTCCTCTTCTAAAGATTCGGGGCTAGATGAGCTCTCCTTAACTTCTTGCCTATCAAGCGGTCTTGATTCAACTCTTTCAGACGTAGAAGGGAATTGAATCACATATTCCTGTTTAGTCTGTTCTAGTTGCAATGTAACAAAAGGAGACTTAATTCCTCTAAAAATAACACTTCTATTGTGAATTACCTTTCATGCAGCAAGGTCCCAAAGCTTATATCCTTTCACATCATAATTTTTATCGATGAAGATACATTTAACAACCTTGTTCTCCAACTTTGTTCACTTCTCCTTTGGCACATGTTCATATGCCTCTCAACCAAAAACTCTAAGATGTCTCAATGAAGGCTTGTGACTTGGCCATTCTTCCATAGGTGTTTTATCAACAAGACCTGATGTAGGAGACCTGTTAATCTGGTAGCAAGTAGTGGCAACAGCTTCTGCCCAAAACTATTGTTCTAGATCAACACCACTCAGCATAATCCTAGCCTCCTCCATCAATGCCATGTTCATTCTTTCTACAACTCTATTTTGTTGTGGAGAACACAGAGTTGTCTTATGTCTGTTAATGCCATAGTCTTTAAAAAATCTATCAAAATCATTAGAGCTAATTCACCACCATTATCAGTCCTCAAACATTTAATTTTCTTGCCAATCTACAACTCAACCATTTCTTGAAATTATTTCAAACAACTAAAATCATCAATAAATGAAACATAATATGTGGATTTTCCAATCGAAGGAGAATCTATAGGACAAAACACATTAGAATAAATAAGATCCAAAACACCAAAAGATTGATGAGAACTCGAGTAAAACTGAATGTGGTTTTGTTTTCCATAAATTCAATGCTAAAAGAAATCAAAGTCAAGATTACAATCATTCAAACCTTCAACAAGGTTTATATTTTTCAAGGTCCTTAGGCCCTTTTCTCCAATGTGGTCAAGCCTCTGGTGTCATATCATAGTCTTCTCTATAAGTATTTTTTCTTAGAAGAAAGAGCACCCTTAGGTACCCAAAAGCCATGTCCATCTGTTGAAGGTGAAAGCCTCAAATCTTCCGAGGAAGTATCCACATATTTACTTTTTACATAATTTCTATGACACTCAATAATGTATGCCTCTAGCTTATACAAAGTGGCAAACCTGATACCTCTAGAAATTATCATAGCACCCTTAATCATGTTACATCATGCATCAGAAAAGACTACTTGCACACCCTTGTCTATCAGTTTGCTCACAGATAATTTTTTTGTTTTAATCTAGGGATATGCATTACAGCACTAATCCTTTTTATTATACCATCAGAAAACTTGATCCTAACTTTACCATGACCAACAATAGCTAGATGTGAATCATCACCCAAGTACACCTTACCTCCATTAATTTATATTTAGAAAACCAATCTTTATTAGAAGTCATATTAAAAAATGCACCTGAGTCAATAAACATGCATCATTACTTGCATGAGTAGCCAAACATGCAATGAATGCATCACCATCTTCCTTCTCAGACTCAGAATCATAATCAAATTTCTTCTTTTTCTTATTTTTCTTATTTTTCTTCATTTTCTTCTTTTTCTTCTTCCTTTCTTCTTTGCAGTCCTTATGGATGTGACCTGAACTACCACAATTCCAACAAATGACTTTGGACTTTCCAGGAGATTTCAATCTCCCTCTGGGTTTGGACTTATTACGCTTCTCATTCTTCTTGGATTTTTTCTTAGGTCTTCCACAAACAATTAGGGTTTCCTTTGAACTGATGGATACCTCCCTCTACATTTATTCACCAAGTAGAGCACCCACCACATCTTTAGACTTAAAAATAACAAAAGTAATACCCATATCCATAACAAGAGAATCCCATGAATCAGACAAAGAACAAAGCAAGATCTGACATTTCTCCTCTTTGTCCATCTTAACAAAAAATAGATACCAATTTAGCCACCAACATATTAAATGCTTCCAGGTGGTCTATAATTCATCCACCTTCTTTCATTTTCAAGGAATGCAATTTCTTCCTAAAGAAAATTTGATTCAATAAATATTCCACTTGATACATTTCACCAAGCTTAGTCCATAACTTCTTTGTTGTGTTCACTTCGTGGACATTGATTGGAATAGAGTCTGCCAAGCACAATCTTATTAGACCCTTGTCTTTACAGCCCATAACATCATATTGAGTAGCCACAATAGGATTTGAGGGTCTTGAGACATTTACATCAACAACATCCCACATATCTCGATCTATTAGAAAATCCTCCATCTTTAGCTTCCACATCTCAAAATTCCTTCCAGAAAATTTATCCACCTCTATTCTCCCTGATGAACTTGCCATCTAAAATTTCTTGCAACAAGATCAAAAAGTATCTTCTACACAAGCTCCCACTCAAATTTGGATTAGTTCAAAAAACTCAACAACCCACAACTAAAACCAAAGGTAATCAAGCTTTGATACCGCTTGTAAGGACGTTAACTAGTGGAGCAACTTCCTACACTAACCTTGAGAGGAGGGCAATTAAAAAACTTTTATAGATCACTGCAATAGTTACATAAACTTAACAAAAATAAACATAATATCATGCATACTACAACATAGTAATTTATGTGGGGAAAGTCCTTTCGGGAGAAAAACCCCACACTCTAATTTAGCAACTCAATATATTATTCAATAATCAATAAAAAATTACATTATAATCTCTTCACAGGAGTACCACTAATTAGAGATTCAAAGGTAATTCAATAACCTTAAGACTCTTATACACAACCTCTATCATACACACCTCATATATAGGAGATACAATACAAGAAATTGTCAAACGGTATTACAAAACCATGGGCTAAAACCACCCAATAGAGCAGAGCCGACCTTATCTCCATTCTAGATGCCCTATGATGTGTCAAAACACATATCAACATGTGTCACTCCCTTTTATAGCTCATTTATGTGTCCAATGCATTTTATATTTCCTATTTCAGGAGTCCAAACTTCTGGAGACCATGACTTGTGAACTGGGTGTTTGATTGACGAACCATTTGACGAGTCAGAAAGCTCACGAACTACTCTATAACTTTGTAACCGCTACGTCGGTTACACCCACTTTTCAGGGAATTTAAGAGGGTCTAAAGTCCTCAAAATTAAATTTAAACCTTTCTTCGAACCCTCCAAAAATGGAAACTTTGATATCTTCAAAACTAGATATGATCTTGCCACAAAAAATTTACTGCCATGCTTATATAGCCAATCCAAAGCTTTGGGAAGAATTTCACACCATTTTGTGCTCAAATGAAAACTTACTATAAATAGTAACCTCATGTAAATGGTTGAGACACCATTTTCCCAACAGTTGATAGGAATGCACATGTCAAGAGGTTTTTTTTCAAACATGTTTTGCAATTTATGTCCTTAACTTTGATCAAGATGAAGGGATGTATATGATGGATATAGGATATAGATAGGATATGTAAGATCATAGGTGGTAATGGATGATGGAAGCAAAAAATAGATAAGATAATAGATATGAATTGATGAGTGTGGATAAGGTGAAGTAAAAAAGGATGTATGATGTTTATGGAGACCCCTAACCTTGTCAAGATCAAAGGTGGAAAAGGGGATATGGATGATAGATAGGGTGAATGAGAGATAATGGAGGCTCTGAGAGATAACAGTGGATGAGGGCTAATGGAGGATGAGGTAGATAGGAAACATGGATGGAACTTACCCCCAAGTTTAGAATTCAAGAGGATGATGGATTACAAATGATTCTTGTTTGCCAGATTTTCATCATGGTACTTGCCCAAGGCACCACAAGAAGTGGTTTTCACCATTGAACAAATTATTTCTCTTTACTTTTGTTTTTTAAATTTTTCCAATTTTTTTAGACTTTTTCGAAGATAATGGATGCATGATAGAATTTGGAGGGAGGACTCAAGCATCTTGTTGTTATTTGGATAGTAAGCCTAATAAGATGTGTTACAATGAACCATGGCTATTGAAGGTATTCTCAAAGATGTTGGTAAGGTGACAATAAAGGGAGATGATTAGATGGAAGGATTAAGGGTTTATGTAAAGGATTGGATGAGAGGAATGAAAGGGCAGAAAATAGGTGCTGGATAATGGATAGGGTGTTGGAATTTGTGTAGGGATGTATGGAAATATTGGCATGATCAAGATTGGCACGCATCTTGAGGGGTGGTGGAGTGATGGAGGAAAATTTGATGTTGGAGTTTGAGGTTGTGATGGAGAAGTGGATGAGGATTTTGGGACATAAGGACCCAAAATGAATGAAGGAGATGATGGAGGATTTAAGCTAGTGGGTTTGGGGAGATTTTTAGAGGGAGGAGTGAAGTAACCCTTTTGAATAGCAAGCTTGGATGTTAGTTTTTATTTTTCCTTTGGATGCATGTCTTTTATGAGCACCTTGGGAATCCACGCGGTTTTTTATTTTTCTTTTTTCTTGATGAGCCTTTGTAGATTTTCTTTATGATTTTGGATCAAATTTTTATTTATTTTTGCATGTCTTTTAGATAAGACATGTTGATCCTTGGACACGTGGATTTTTGGACATAAATTATATGCTTGGCATCTAAATTGCTTCCTAGAGGAATAGGATTAGTGGATGGATATAGGAGATATGAAGGTATTTTTATGAGTTCATGTAGGTAGATGGTTGAAAGGTGCTCAAGGATGTGTGCCTTTTTTAATCTTGATTCATGGTAGGGTAAGTAGATTTTGAGCTAGAAGTTATATGGATAGTAGATGGAGGGATATAAGAACCCAAGATGGATGGAAGGAATGAAGGATTTGGTTTGGGGGTATAAGAACCTAAGATGGGTGGAGGGGATGATAGAGAATGTGCATGTTTGGGTTTAGATGGAGGAATGTGAGACTTAGTATGGATACCAATGTCTTGAGAGTGAGCTATGTAGCCAAGACCATGATGAATTGGATTTTCCTTTATATCAAGGGGTTCCAATATACCTTGTTCATGGATGCCTAAACCTTAACCTTAATAATGCATTATTTGACAAATCCTTTTAGAAATGGGATACTTGTTGTTTATGAAACATGATGTGAGTCCATTTTGAGGAGGAATTATATGGAGGGAATGGTAAGCTTGTAGAGAAAACTAGATTTTATAAAAGTGGATAAACAAAGTTGATATGTAAAGGGCTCATGAATAGCTTGGATAGGGTTGATGGGATCTTGAGGAGGATTAGGATCATTAGGGGGATTAGGAGGGATGATAGGATCTTGAGGAGGATATGGAGGATTATGACAAGGAGATAAAGGGTAATTTCATCTTGACATTGAAGAGGATCATTATATGGAGTGAATGGGTGATTTTCTCTTTCTTTTGAATAGGACCATTAGAAAGGATGAAAGGGATATCATGATCTTGCTTAGGAAGTGGATTATAAGTGGTACTTGGAAGGACATTTTGTTCTTGAGATGGAAGGGGATCATCTTGAATGGAGTAAAAAGGTATGGTTGGATCATCATGAATTAATAAAAAGGTAAAAGTGGGTCATCATGAGATTCTAGGGAGATGGGATCTTGGTCAAAAATTGGATGGGATTGAAAAGATTTGGGTTCTTGATCTTGATTCATTTTAGGACTTATTTCTTCATAGTTTTGATTATCTTCTTGACAAAGGGTATGCATTTGTATATGCATGGGGGGTTCTTGGAGTCCATGTTTTGGCATGATAGGACTAGATCTTGAATGAGACTCTCTTAAGTGGCTTTTATTGGAGATGGAGCATATGGCATCAGTTCTAGGTTTTTTGAACCATGGATGGAATCAAGAAGTGGATTAGCTTGGATTTCTATTTTGGATAGCCCTTGAGGGTAAACTTAAAAGATGTCATTATTGGATTCATTGTTTAATGGAGATGGTGGGGATTTATGTTGTAAAGATTTAAGAGATGGGGGAATGGTGGGAGATATGGAAGATTTATTTTGGGATGAGCCTTTGCTAGACATACGTATATGATTTTGATCATGCTTGGAAGGAGTATCTTGGCACATGCCTAATTCCTCATTAGGTGAATTGTTTAGTTTTTCTTCAATAGTAATGTCACCTTGGTCAATAAGGTTTTAAATGAGACATTTTAATCTTGAGAAATTGGAAGTATTATGTCCATGGCGCCTATGATATTCACAAAATTCATTATCATTCCACCACAAGGGTTTGATTCTAGGCTCAAAAGGTTCATTCTTGCAAGGCTAGTTCTATTGGCTCTCCCAAAGGTGTAAATTTTCTTCCTTTCTTTTAAGTGTATTCTAGAAGTAATTTTGAGGATTTATTGTTTGGAGAAATGTGTGAGTGATTTTGGGGATTGGGCCTAGACACTTTAACTTTCACAATCTTTTTTTTTTTCAAACCAATCCTTGAATTTTGAGTATGGTTTGTATGTGTTTGTCCAAATACAAAGTGATATTTCTTAGATACACATCAGAATGTTTCAAAAACATGGAAATAATTCTCAGAATTACTATTTCATAGTCTCAAATGTTGATCAAAGTTTTTTATTTGTATACGCATCATAAAATTACAAAAACACAATAACAAGTCATAAACATGCTAGAAATGAATATAGATGTAACCGGAATAATCATATACACGCTGGAAATGAACATAGACATAAACAGAATGATCAAACACATGCTAGAAACTGTCATAGATGCAATCCTGGTGAAAAAAAAAAATCTCTCAATTCTGCCCAAATTTCTCAATATTTTGATGTGTGACCAGATTTGAATGTTTGATATTTTGTGGCAAGAAAACACAACAAATAAGAAGACAAAATGTCTATAGGTTTTTTAATCCAAAATATGATTGTAATGTGTATGTTCAATAGGCCAAAATCAGCCCAATTTCTACGGGTCTAAACATAATTGAATACAATTCAAACACTTATTATCCCTAATGTCAAGGTCTCATGGCAATAACTCAACCCACAACTTGGAATCTTTGTTGATGCAAATGTAGGGACACCTAAAACGGGTCTATATACTATTCTCTATGAGAGAGGACAAGCAAAGGCCTCCAAGACTAGAAGGATGACCCAATCACCCTCTCCTCAAAAAGATACAAGTAGCTTATGCTAAGATGAGGATTTCTATCTCATCTCAAGGGAGCCATGTGGTGAGTATCTTGGGGGAAACTAGTTATGCCCTTGCATTGAAATTACAATGATGTTTGGTCAAAAATAGGGTAGGCCACTAAGAAGGTTTCTAGTCACAATTCGAGGGACCAACACCTTGCGAGCATCCAACAAGCCACTTAAGATTTAAATCAACCTACTAGGAGTAAAGAATAACTCACATAAATGTGTGGTACAAGGTCTCCTTTCAATTGGTGTTGTATGACAAAGGCTAATGTTGGTTAGGCCTTGAATTTCATCTCAACTAATTTATATAGCGGCCCAAAAGAAAGATCCACTTAGGGTCATCCCCTTGTTTCCAAGGCAGACACTTCTAAAAATAAAAAGAGATGCTCAATGATTTCTCTTACACCCAAGATCTGTGAAGGCAAGGGAAAAGGATGCATTAATTAAACACCCTAGGGTTCTACAACAACTATGTGTAAGTGCACGAAACACTTTAAACAAGATTCTCTTTAAGAGCACCTAATTGAAATATTTTCTAATCTACTAAAAAGGCAAGCGCTCTCCCATATTATCCTTGTAATAAAAAATGAATTGCTGGTTTTAAAATTACCCCAAACTACAAAAACAAAGATTAAAACATGAAATAAAAGCAAAGGGGCCTTCTACAAATGACTTTGGATGCTTCAAGCTTCAGAAAACACAAATGCAACAGAATAGACAAAAAACACATCAGGAGTTGGCAAAAATGCAGTAAAACCATAATCATATACACAATACAAAGTCACAGATGTGCCAGAAATAGACAAAAATGTTTCAAAAACTAGAATACAAAAAACTAAATAGAACTAAAACCGTGACAAAATAACCTCAGATGCATGAAAAAAGGACAAAAAGGTGTTAGGATGAACAAAAAATATGACAAAAATAGAAGGCTGCTAATAAATCAAAAACCCTAACAAAACCTAAACATGTGAAAACTAAGCATTTACGCATTACAAATTGACAAAAACACATTAGGATGAACCAAAAACACATTAGGATGAACCAAAAACACAACAGAAACAAAAAAAATTGTAGAAAACCCCAAAAAATAAAAAACCCTAAACACGACAAAAATTAATATATACATGCCAAAACCTTGAAAAACACATTAGGAACTTGCAAAAATGCGTCAAAAAATAGAGAAATTCTACAAAGCCAAAAACATGATGGAAAATGCCACAGATGCAGAATCACCTAAAGATGGTTGCAAATCACGAACCTGCAAATTTGAAAACACTAAAACAACAATAAAAAGTTGGAAATTAGGGACTAGGGTCCCACTGGGCATGTCAAAATGTTTATGTTAGATTCAAGGAAGCTAAAATTATTGTAAAATCTAAAGGAATCAACCATTAAAACCCTAGTCCTACAATAGAATCCAACATAAAACCAATGAAGAACCAAGTAACATGCCAATATCAAACAAATAGAAATTATACCATTCGCATGCTCCAAGGACTTGGCTTCATTGTCCTCCTATGTCCATTGGTCTTGCATGATGTAGTTTACTCTCAAATTTTATGTGTGCACAAGAGCACAATAGATAATGGATGTGGTTGAGTATGCAATTCAATAGAGTGTAAATACTTAATCACTTTCTCCTTATGGAAAGAGACAGGAAGAGGTCACTTTTCTAGAGAAAACCCTCAAAATGGAGGGCTAGGATTAAGAGGTAGGAGGATAAATGATTGGCTCATATTAGAGGGTAGGTATAGGAAATAGGAAAATATTAGAGAGGTGATTAAAAGGCAAATTAAGAGATGAATGACACTTGTCATGGGGGGAAAAAGTTAATGAATTAATTAAACAAATAAAAATTTATTTAATTAATAGAAGAGGTGGGGTCAATTAAATAAATAAAATATTTATTTAATTTAGGGAAAGGAAAATTTAAATAAATAAAATGTTGGCAATATTGCATTATAACAGACAATGAAAGATTGTTGGCATTTCATAAGGATATTGAGAAGGTTGTTGATGATTATGGATATAACTGATTAAGGATGTTTTACTGTCTTGATATTATTATTTTGTCATTGATGTAAAGAAATTGATTTTCTAATTCAGTATGATGTTGCCATATCTTGAGAAGTATGATATGAAGATTATAAAGATGTCAGTAAAAGACACAGGAAAGAATATGATGAATAAGGGGATGAATAAGGTATTCAATGGGCAACTAGTACCGAGTCAGACAATGATGAGATCATGATGTTTTAGATTTTTTTAACATCATACATATGTTGTAAAATGTAAAGGTCAATACTATACTATGTTATCAACCAAAGAACCTAGTCGATAAACCCTAAGGTTATCGTTATCGGTTAATGAAGGCGGAATGTCTACCGAGTGAAGTTTAGTATTCACCGAGTTGTTACCGAGTTGTAACCGAGCTATAACAGAATGCATTAAATGTTTGCATGCATTATTTAATGAAGGAAGCTGATGAGCTAGATCTGATCAATGATTGGTGAGCCGTGAATGAAGTTTGTTAATGAATCTAAGGCAATGGAAAGTCGACATGAAGATCTACAGCTCAGATTGAACCGCAATACCCTGGCACAAGTTCCAAGACTAATATGCAAGTTCCAAGGCGGGGTAAAACATTTTTAGATCGAAAGATGCATTGAACCTGGACAAGATCGAAGATCTGATGGCTATGATTGATCATGGGAAATTTGATCAAGGAGAATTAGTGGTTATCTAATTGATTATAAATAGGAAATTGTTGATAAACAATGTATGTGGGCAAGTGTATGCATAGGGATGCTACATAGTGATTACCGAGCATGGAAGCCCAACAAATAGACAAGATTAGTTCTATGTCTAGATTGTATTGAACAAATAAGAATCTGCTTTAGCATTTTAGATGTGAAGTTGCAGATAGATTTTATTATTGTTATTTTGTGAAAGTGACAAAAAATCTCTTAACCGAGTGGACTTAAAAGTCTTATTTGTAAAACCCTCTAGCAAGGTGACATTCTAATTGAGTGTTTGAAATCCTTTAACAAGGTCACTTCTAACAAAGTGAAGATCCTAACAGATCTGAGGGAAATCCCTTAACCGGGTCACATCTAGCAATGTGTTTGTAATCTTTAACAGGATTTGCTTTTAACCGAGCATACTCTAGAAGAGTATATTTCTTAGTGGGTCTGAAATCCCACAATGGTTTTTCCCTATTTGGGTTTCCACGTTAAATCTAGTGTTATGAGGCTTATGATGTTTATATGCTTTTGAGTTTGCATGTTTAACAGTTTTGGTTATATTACTGAAATATATGTTACCAAGGTTGAATCTGATGTTTTTATGGATGATTAAGTTTGTATGATTCACCCCCCCCCCCTCTCATCTTGTTGGTTATTGGATTTGTACTTATATTAAGTATCAGAACTATCAATTGGTATCAGAGCTTTGGACTCTGGAAGGAAAGTTTAAAGGCACTTGAGTTAAAGATCCAAAGATGTATAAGAGGGATGCACCGAAGTTGAACAAGTCAAGTTTCTCTACATGGAAAAAAAGGATGAAGCTGCATCTATCAGGAGTTGGAGGATATGTTGTATACTATCTGGAGAATGATTTTGTCACACCAAGCCCCTATCCATTGACTATGGAATAGATAAAGGAAAAGCAAGAACATATTCAAGCAATGATTGAAATAACATCTGCATTGATTGATTCAGAGTTTAATGATCTAGAAGGTTGCAATGATGCAAAGGCAATGTGGGATAAGCTCATATCAGTATATGGAGGAGATGAACATGTTCAAAGAGAAAAAGTAGATAGTCTAAGAGGACAACTTGAATCCATGAGGATGAATGAAGGTGAGAACATAACTCAGTACAGTACAAGACTAAAGGAGATTGTCAATCAAATCAAAGGAGCAGGTGGAACTATTGAAGAAAAGGATATAACAAGTAAGTTGTTAAGAACCCTTCTACTAGCTTATGCAATCCGAGTCTCTGCAATCAATGAATTGAGGTTTGTACCTAATATGCTAGTTTCTTTAGATGCTACTATTGGTAAGCTACATGCATTTGAGTTAAGTAATTTTGATAACAGTGGATCTTCGGTAAATAAAGTTGAATCTGCATTTAGTTCTTTTCATCTTGATGAATCTAATGATTTCAATGAAAAGAAAGTATAAGTACTCTGAAGGAGATCACAGTGGAGCAAGTGAAAGATTTCGTAAGAACATGGAGGCAGTACACAAATTATATGAGGAAATTAGAAAGCAAGAAGAGTTTGAAGCACTCTTAGCCAAAAGATTACTGAGAGGCAAAGGTAAGTATAAAGGAATGCTACCTTTGAAATATTTCAATTGTGATAAGATAGGACATATGGCTTCTAACTGTCCTGACAAAGATTTTACTAAAAAGAGAGATTACTGAGATGACAGACAGAAAGATAATCATTACAGAGGACATTGAGACTTCAGAAGAAGAGATAGAAAGACATGCCTAATTGTTGATGAGGAATCTAATGATGATAAATCAGATGAGACTGATACAGAGGAAGTAGTTTATGTGGCTATCAAGGATGGATCAAATGAAGAAAGGTATGAAGAAAAAGCCCTAATATCTCACATAAACACTAATGATTCTTGGATCATAGATAGTGGATGCTCACATCATATGACAAGAGATAAACACAAGTTTGTTATATTAGAAGATTATGATGGAGGCTATGTCAGATTTGGTAATGATGCACCATGTCCGGTGAGATGTAAAGGATCTATAACACTTCTTGATAATGCAAGATGCAATGATGTTTATTGGGTTGAAGGTTTGAAATACAATTTGTTGAGTGTAGCACAGCTAAACAACACAGGTTACCAAATAGAATTTCAGAAGGGAATTGTCAAAGTTCATGATAAGAATGGAAAGTTAGCTACTGCTGGGACACAAACAAAAGGTAACACATTTCACCTTGACTCAACTCGGAATAAGTGTTTGCATGCAAAGTTAGATGATACCTGGTTATGGCATAAAAGGTTTTGTCATGTTAATTTTGATAATCTGATCAAAATAAGCAAGAAGCACAAAGTAAGAGGTCTACCAAGTCTTGAAAAAACTAAGAATGCTATGTGTCGAGGATGCCAGATGGGTAAGATGACAAGATCAATCTTTACAAGTAAGTCTTACACTTATAAGGGAATTTTAGATCTAGTGCACACTGATCTTTGTGGTCCTATGAAAGTTCAAAGTTATTATGGTGATAAATATTTCATATTATTTGTGGATGGCTATTCAAGGATGATGTCAGTAATGTTTTTAAAAGAAAAATCAGAAGCTTTTCAAATGCTTAAATGGTACAAGGCAAGAGTTGAAAATGAAACAGGAAGACAACTGAAATGTTTTAGATCGGATAGAGGAGGAGAGTTCACATATGATGAGTTCAACTTATTTTGCAATAATCATGATATTAAAAGACAAGTCTCTGCATCGAGAACTCCACAGCAAAATGGAATAGCTAAGAGAAGAAACAGATCTATTGTGGATTGTGCTAGAACACTGATGATTGAAAAGAAGGTGCCACAAACATTTTGGAGAGAAGCAATAAGCACAGTTGTTTACACCTTGAACCGAGTTCAATTGAAGAAAGGTACTTTGAAGACACCATATGAAATCTGGTATGATAAGAAACCTAATGTAAGTTATTTTGAAATCTTTTGAAGTAGATGCTATGTACACAAAGATGATAGAAATGGCAAATTTGATCAGAAAAGTGAAGAAGGAACATTTCTAGGTTATTCTTCTAGAAGCAAAGCATTTAAATGTTTGATCAAATCATCTAACAAAATAGTAGAAAGTGCAAATGTGAAAATTGATGAATTTGCAGAAAGAAATGATGAAGGAAATTCCAAGGAACCAGAAGACTATGATGAATTTGTCTATGTTCAACTGAGAAGTCTTACTGAGAAGACTGTTGAAGAAAATGAAGAGAATATCCAGTTACCGAGTGATGAAGAAGATCATACAAAGCCTACCGAGCCTGTATTAGCCAAGTATGTCAGAAGACATCATGCACCAAGTCAGATTATAGGAGATAAGGATGATACAATGATGACAAGGAACAAACTGAGATAGAACACATGTCTGATATCTAAATTTGAACCGAGAATATTGAAGGAGGCATTTAACAGGGAAGATTGGATAAATGCTATGGCAAAAGAGATTGATCAAATCAAGAAGGATGACACATGGACACTAATCCCAAGACCGAAGGACAAAAATGTAATCGGTACAAAGTGGATTTTCAGAAACAAGCTAAATGAAAAAGGAGAGGTCATTCGAAACAAAGCAAGACTAGTTTGCAAAGGTTATGCTCAAGAAGAAGGAATTGATTATGGTGAAACTTTTGCACCTGTTGCTAGACTTGAAGGAGTAAGAACATTGTTGGCATATGCTGCTTTCAAAAACTTCAAGGTATATCAAATGGATGTCAAATCTTCATTTCTGAATGGAATATTAGAAGAAGAAGTTTTTATTGAACAACCTGAAGGATTTGTTGAAGACAATAATAAGGATTAGGTATGTAAATTGAACAAAGCTTTATATGGTTTGAAACAAGCACCAAGAGCATGGTATGAAAGATTGCACTCTTATTTGATTAAGATTGATTTTGTAAGGACAAGTAAGAACAACAACATGTACATGAAGAATGATGAAAATGGAATACTGATCTCAGCCATATTTGTTGATGATATTATATTTTGTGGCAATGACTCTCTATGCAAGAACTTTGGCAATGAAATGAGAAAAGAATTTGAGATGTCATTAATTGATGAGATAAAGTATTTTATAGGTTTACAGATACTGCAAATGAAAAATGAGATTTTCATTACTCAATCCAAGTACATAAAGGAAATCTTGAAGAAATTTGGAATGGAGGATTCAAAACCAGTAAGTACTCCTATGACTACCAACTGTAAATTGTCAAAGAATGATGAATCTGCATCTGTTGATGAGACACTTTACTGATCCATGATTAGAAAACTACAATATGTTGTTCACAGCAGACCAGATATAACACATGCAGTAGGTCTAGTTGCAAGATTCTCTGCAGATCCTAAGGAAACACACATGACAACAATCAAAAGAATTTTTAGATACTTGAAAGGCACTGAGGATTATGGCTTAGTATATCAGAAAGGAAATGATTTTGATTTAAAAGTTTATACTGATGTTGATTGGGTAGGCAACCTTAATGACAGAAAAAGCACAAGTGGAGGAGCTTTCTTTTTAGGAGAAAGACTAGTGAGTTGGCTTAGCAAGAAACAAGGATGTGTTTCACAGTCAACAGCAGAAGCTGAATACGTTGCTGCAACATTGAATTGTACCAACATTGCATGGATCAAACAACTGGTAGAAGGTATAAATGAGAAAGTTACCGAGCCAGTAACTATATTCTGTGACAATACTAGTGCCATTAATATTTCAAAGAATCTTGTTATGCACTCTAAGACAAAGCACATATCTATCAAATATCATTATCTTAGAGAAGAAGCTCAAGAGAAGAAAGTGGTGTTGGAGTATGTTAGCACAAATGAACAAATAGCAGATATCTTCACCAAGCCACTACCAAGGGACACTTTTGAATATCTCAGAAGCAAGTTAGGGGTCGTACCCCTATATTCTACTCACTAACCAAGTTCGGTGAAAGCATCAATCCAATGACTTTATCGAATATCTTTTGGGAGTTGATGCTAATTTATACACTTTAGGATGTTTTATAAAGGTGCACAGGAAATATTACAGGGAACAGAATTGTAGACAAATGCTCTGACCGAGACTCAATTGATACACAATAGCAGGAAATAACTTCTTACAGAAAGAAATTATGTTTTAGTTCTTTACTTTTTGGCATTGTTGTCAAAGGGGGAGAAGACCTACAAAGGGGGAGAAGACTAATATAGAGGAAGAAGACCTATCAGGGGAGAAGACTAAAAGAAAACTAAGCAGACTACAGATTGGAAAGAAGACTGAAAACAAGAGAAGTCTAATGTATGGGGGAGAGCATTTCAGCATTTTAGAATCACAGCAATCTGAATCTTTTAAGGTCAAATCAATTGGTTTTGCCATCAATGCCAAAGGGGGAGATTGTTGGCAATATTGCATTATAACAGACAATGAAAGATTGTTGGCATTTCATAAGGATATTGAGAAGTTTGTTGATGATTATGGATATAACTGATTAAGGATGTTTTACTGTCTTGATATTATTATTTTGTCATTGATGTCAATAAATTGATTTTCTAATTCAGTATGATGTTGCCATATCTTGAGAAGTATGATATGAAGATTATAAAGATGTCGGTAAAAGACACAGGAAAGAATATGATGAATAAGGGGATGAATAAGGTATTCAATGGGCAACTAGTACTGAGTCAGACAATGATGAGATCGTGATGTTTTAGATTGTTTTAACATCATACATATGTTGTAAAATGTAAAGGTCAATACTATGCTATGTTATCAAGCAAAGAACCTAGTCGGTAAAACCTAAGGAACCTAGTCGATAAACCCTAAGGTTATCGCTATCGGTTAATGAAGGTGGAATGTCTACCGAGTGAAGTTTAGTATTCACCGAGTTGTTACCGAGTTGTAACCAAGCTATAACTAAATGCATTAAATGTTTGCATGCATTATTTAATGAAGGAAGCTGATGAGCTGGAACTAATCAATGATTGGTGAGCCGTGAATGAAGTTTGTTAATGAATCTAAATGGAAAATCGGCATGAAGATCTACAGCTCAGATTGAACCGCAATACCCTGGCACAAGTTCCAAGACTAATATGCAAGTTCCAAGGCGGGGTAAAACATTTTCAGATCGAAAGATGCATTGAACCTGGACAAGATCGAAGATCTGATGGCTATGATTGATCATGGGAAATGTGATCAAGGAGATTTAGCAATTATCTAATTGTTTATAAATAGGAAACTATTGATAAACAATGTATGTGGGCAAGTGTATGCACAGGGATGCTACATAGTGATTACCGAGCACAGAAGCTTGAAGGCCTGTTAGAATAACAAAGTATAGAAGCCCAACAGATAGACAAGATTAGTTCTATGTCTAGATTGTATTGAACAAATAGGAATCTGCTTGAGCATTTTAGATGTGAAGTTGCAGATAGATTTTATTACTGTTATTTTGTTTAAGTGACAGAAAATCTCTTAACTGAGTGGACTTAACAGTCTTATTTGTAAAACCCTCTAGCAAGGTGACATTCTAATTGAGTGTTTGAAATCCTTTAACAAGGTCACTTCTAACAAAGTGAAGATCCTAACAGATTTGAGGGAAATCCCTTAACCAAGCCACATCTAGCAATGTGTTTGTAATCTTTAACAGGATTTGCTTTTAACCGAGCATACTCTAGAAGAGTATATTTCTCAGTGGGTCCGAAATCTGACAGTGGTTTTTTCCTATTTGAGTTTCCACATTAAATCTGGTGTTATGAGGCTTATGATGTTTATATGCTTTTGAGTTTGCATGTTTAACCATTTTGGTTATATTACTGAAATATATGTTACCGAGGTTGAATCTAATGTTTTTATGGATGATTAAGTTTGTATGATTCACCCCCCCTCTCATCTTGTTGGTTATTGGATCTGTACTTATATTAAGTATCAGAACTATCAATTGGTATTAGAGCTTTGGACTCCAGAAGGAAAGTTTAAAGGCACTTGAGTTAAAGATCCAAAGATGTATAAGAGGGATGCACCAAAGTTGAACAAGTCAAGTTTCTCTACATGGCAGAAAAGGATGAAGCTGAATCTATCAGAAGTTGGAGAATATGTTGTATACTATCTGGAGAATGATTTTGTCACACCAAGCACCTATCCATTGACTATGGAAGAGATAAAGGAAAAGCAAGAACATATTCAAGCAATGATTGACATAACATCTGCATTGACCGATTCAGTTTAATGATCTAGAAGGTTGCAATGATGCAAAGGCAATGTGGGATAAGCTCATATCAGCATATGGAGGAGATGAACATGTTCAAAGAGCAAAAGTAGATAGTCTAAAAGGAAAACTTGAATCCATGAGGATGAATGAAGGTGAGAACATAACTCAGTACAGTACAAGACTAAAGGAGATTGTCAATCAAATCAAAGGAGCAGGTGGAACTATTGAAGAAAAGGATATAACAAGTAAGTTGTTAAGAACCCTTCTACCAGCTTATGCAATCCGAGTCTCTGCAATCAATGAATTGAGGTTTGTACCTAATATGGTAGTTTCTTTAGATGCTACTATTGGTAAGCTACATGCATTTGAGTTAAGTAATTTTGATAACAGTGGATCTTCGATAAATAAAGTTGAATCTGCATTTAGTTCTTTTTATCTTGATGAATCTAATGATTTCAAAGAAAGAAAGTATAAGTACTCTGAAGGAGATCACAATGGAGCAAGTGAAAGATTTCGTAAGAATATCGAGGCAGTACACAAGTTATATGAGGAAATCAGAAAGCAAGAAGAGTTTGAAGCACTATTAGCCAAAAGATTACCGAGAAGCAAAGGTAAGTATAAAGGAAAGCTACCTTTGAAATGTTTCAATTGCTATAAGATAGGACATATGGCTTCTAACTATCCTGACAAAGATTTTACTGAAAAGAGAGATTACCGAGATGACAGACAGAAAGATAATCATTACAGAGGACACCGAGACTTCAGAAGAAGAGATAGAAAGACATGCCTAATTGCCATCAACTTTCTCATGCAATGCCTTACACATATAAAAATAAAATGTTTACTTTGGAATCTAACAAGAAAATACAAATTGAAGCATGCTATACTTTTTTGGTTCCTAGAATCCTTTCTCTAATTTGGACAAATACACCATCTCCTACTAAATATGTTCCTAAACAGGAGCTTTTGGAGGATGATTGGGGTTCATTAGGTTTCACACCCTCTTTTTGTGGCAAATCTAATATGCTTGAATTTAACACTCAATTTTTTTATCCTAACACATGTCTAGATATTGATTGGGCCTCTTTAAACTATAATCTAATTCCACCTCAGAACAAACCATCTCTTCTATACATTCCAACGCCCATCTCTAATCCTACAGATGGATATAATGGACAAGTTTTAGGATGTGTGCAACTAAGTCTTGAAAGCCAGGGGAAAACACACTTTTCCTATGAAGAGTTGAGTTTCCAACCTTTTCCTTTGTCAACATCCCCTCCCCCATTGTCTATTGAATCCATGTCTTCACATTCTAATATGGCATTACAACAAGATAATGTTTTGTCTGACCTTCTTCATGCCAACTTAATTTTTGTTCTTTTGCCTAAACAAAGAATGAAATATACATAATATTTTAAAAATCTACTTTTTGCAAGTATTGTCAAATCCATGACCACTCTACTAATGAATGTCAAGATTTTCAAATTAAAATACAACAATATATTGACTTAGGTATGATAAAAGTAACATATGACAATGAATGAATTATTTTTTATGATCAATATTCAAATAAAATTCAAGTTCCTATTGTGTTGTTCCTCACTATGTGACATTGTTAGCCTACCTATTGGGGGATCATTGTCATTCATGGTGGTGCAATTTTAGGTGCAATCATACCCAATGAGCAACATAGTATTCTATTTATTCTTGTCTCCATGCTTGAGGGGCAAGAATAGTTTTCAATAATTTCTCCTTTTTAAGGATTCACTTTTTCTTATTGAGTTGCATCTTTCATAACTTGATGTCCTTTCTTGGATAGAATGATCCTTCATGTGAGTACATGTGTGTTCCTTAAATAGGACCTATTCCTTGATTGAAATGATATGTATCTTATAAATAATCTCTCCTTAAAAGGTGTGCAGTCCTTCATCATGGTTATCCTTGTCTCCATGGTTGGAGGGCAAGAATGCATTTCATTTCATTTCAATCCTTTGTTTTATTCCAAAAATTGCCTTTTCATGTATAAGTTACATTTTTCATACTTTATGTCCTTTCTTGCATATAATATAATCCTTCATGTCAGTACCTATGTGTTCCTTGTTTAGATACCTATTCTTTATTTAAAATAGTATGCCTCTTATGAACAATATCTACTTAGTGAATGTGTGCAATCTTTCTCTCTAAGGATCCACTTTTTCCTTGGTTGGGTGGTATTTGCTTATGATATGATGTCATTTCTTGTGTGGAATTTGTTTATTCACTCATGGATTCTCTCTTATTCAAGAGGTGTGTATCCTAGGTACAACCTCTTCTTCACTTGATGATGTATGTCTATTTTAAGCAAATTCCTCACTTGGAGTCAAGAAGTGTGTTAACCATCATCAAGAATCCCTTTACCTATAAATATGAGGAAGGTGTGAATCCTTGTTCTCCTTCCTTTCTTTTGGTCAAAAATGTTATTTTTGTTTGAGATCTCCTCTTGGAGGTAGATGTATTTGAGAAAAGATCTCTTCCTCCTTGTTGTATCCCTCAAAAGGATCCCTTTAGACTTGTTGTTGGAATCAGGAATCACTGAGAGGGGGGGGTGAATCAGTGATCTATCAGGTATTAGATTTTCAAACTTAACTTTCAACCATCGGATGCAAAAATAGGAGACAAACAACCACAAGATCATAACACCGGTATTTTTATTCGGAAACCCAAATGGGAAAACCATGGTGGGATTTGAACCCACAATATTATTTCACTATGGCCATTAGCAAAACAATATTACAAAATGGGAATGCACAGGCATTCAGGCACACTGCCTAGAGCTCACTGCTCAATTACAATAACCCGAAAGGCTACAACCCTCAGGGAAGTCTCACTGACTTACAAGATAATTACAGTGATGAATTACAATGTATGAACTCTGAGATAGTATCTACTATTCTTGGATGAGTTTCGCTTGAGCACAAATGAACTGACTAGAGCACCTTCTCTTTCTTCCCTATTCTAACCTATTCATTGTCTCAGTCAGCTACTGGATTAATAATGTGCATGTGAAACTGGGCCAAAATGGATTATTGATCACCTCGCACTCACATATATTCACATCATTCACAAAAAAGAGCATCTACACCAAACTTATATACCGACACCCACAAAATAGGTCATACATCATATCGGCCTGAAGGTGTAATGTATAGTCACATGTCGACTTGAAAAAATCCAAAAAGATAAACTTTCGGATCATCAAAATGATAATAAAATGATTTTTCTAAGTCAGCCCAGACAATAAAAACATGATTCAATGCAAATCACCAGAAAGCTTTCGGACCAAAAAATGCTCTGTTTTAACTAAAATACCAGTTAATCAGCTATCAGTTAACACCCGCTTCTGGATAAGAAGAATTGTGATCGTCGGATCATATCTCCATGAAGAGTTGCCATCAATAATAGCCCTAAACCAATAATCATCCACCAGAAACCACCAGAAGTCACTAGATGAGTGTCAATTGCCAACAATCCCCCCCTTTGGCATTGATGGCAACACTCGTGAAAAATGACTAAGTGTTGAGCATTGTACACTAGTTCAAAATAATTAAGAGAAACTCTAAGGCTCCCCCTTAGACAAAGAATTCCACTCTTCAATACTATACATTTTTCACCATTCCTCTCCACCTTTGAGAGAAATTCCAAAGATGGGGTGTTGTCCAAAATAGAGATACTTATAAATACTTGAATATATCAGCATAAGTAGTCTTAAAAAATCCTAGGTGAGTATCCCACTCACTCTTCAAGTTATACAAAACTCTGATGAAAGTACTAAATAAAGTGGCATGAATTTCTAACTATCTCAAATCAGATGATATAGGTCAGGCCATCTCCTTCGTACAATCCACCTTATTACTTAATAATGTGTTCAACCGGGTGACAATCAAGTTCCAGAGTTCACCTACTTTTCTCAAAATTTTCTCCTTGTTCGCTTGGAGGCTTGAGATATGATCATGTAGAGCTATAATTTGCCCTTCAACACTTTAAGTTAATGTTGCATTTGGATCAAAGGACTAAGAAATACCAGCATGCTTGTCCTGGCAAACACCTATTTGCTTATCAATATCTACAATAAACTTAGGCAAAATTAGGTAGGATTTGTACAATTTCTGGCTTCTAAAAATGTGTCATAAATAATTTGCAATCTTTTATTTAATCTTACTCTATCATCTTCAATCATCTTTCAGAATGTTTGAATTCTAACATCCTTGAATTTATCCAAAACTTTTTGTGAAGTCGTCTTCTCCAAAGAATCAAAACTAGTATTTACATTGTTAAACAATTGTAGCAATTTACCAAAGGGGCTGTTATTTGAATCTATATGTACATTAGGGGCAACCACCTACAAAACATCTATTGACATCAAAGTGAGCTTTTTATCCTCTGATTCAAACTTTACCAAATCCTAGCTAGCTTAAGCTTGTACATCAGCTGCGAGCATGAGTTTTTCAGCAGGAGACATCTTTTCAAGATGAACATAACCATCAAGATTAATAGGAATCTATGAAGGGGTCCCTATAACTGGAGGAGTGAAAATTATTGGATCAGCTATACCTTTGCCTTTGACAACCTTAGCTTATGTTGTCTCGACATCCTTCTTCTCTCCCTTATCCCCTTTATTTGTTGCACTGGTGTTGCCACTTGGTGCAGTATCAACCCGTTGGATCTTAGGGGTTGCAAAGCTATCCACCACCAGAGGAGAATCACCGATCTCAACATCAAGTGGAGTGTTATCCTGGTCTTCCAGATGATCCTCGGACCAAGTTTCAAACTTCTGACTTCCAGAAACACTTTGCTTCTCTTCTAGCTGAGATGACTTGAATACATCTTTGCACAAAGGGTCATTCTGAATTATCTTTCTCCATATCTCCTTTGTTTCTTTCCTCACCTCCTCCACATTTTCCATCATCAATCTTTTAATCCTATTTTTACTTATAAATTCCTTCTTATTTGCCTCTTCAATGAGTCTCTTGACTTCATCATGAGTAATACAAGTACAAACATTTACTAGTTCTCTTTCCTTCATCTTCCTATCAATCTTGCTTGCAGTCATTCTTCTTGCATCAATCAGATTATATAAATCCTTTGTAATAGTCTTTTCTAATTCAATCAATGTCTTACTAAAGTTGTGTAAAAATAGTACAATTGCTTCTTCAACTTTTCTCTTATCACCTTCATCCAAATTCTCAAAGTATACTCCAAGATTATTCAAATTGCCATCAACTATTATTTCATCTATCAACTGATATGTCAATAGTGGAGGAAAAATTGTGTACTTACCTTGTATGTTACCAGACTTAAGGTCTTTGTCAATTTGACTTTTTACCTATCTACCTCTTTTGGTAGGAGCAGGATTAGATTTTGCTTTCTTGGATTGTTGGGCTCTAATAGTCTGTGACCTCCTGACCACTCTCACAAATTCTCCTTTCTTTTTTGCCTTTCCTACTTCCTCCTTAAACTTTGTCTCTAAAGCTACCAGAGATACTACAACATAGGTTCTTTTAGGTTTCTCCTTCTGCTTCAACACACCTTTCCTAGATGGGCTAGGTTTTGCAAATTGAGTCACCGGAGCAGGAGCAGACTTACCCTCTTTTGGTTTGACCTTAGAGGTAACCGAATCAACCTTAGGTTTCTTGGTTTCCTCTTTGGCCTCTTTCTGCACATGACTTTCCCTTTATTTCTTCACCTCCTCTCGAGTGTAACCCATTTGAACTACCACCTCCTGAGCCATCTTAGTAACCTTTATTTTCCGGGCTCATGCAGTGAATTGCATGTGCAAACTAAGGTCCTTTTCTTTGAAAGTCACAAATCTCCCTTCATTAGGATCTATTGGTTGACTCAGAAGATATTGGGAATATGCCTCGGGTGTAACAAATTCAACTTCATACCCCATGGGCATGATCCACACTATTCAAGGTTCCAATGCTTCCATTAGGCACTGTTCCTTATCGACCATGAAGCAAATGGTTTTCTCATACTCTTCAACAACCTCCTTAGGGATCCTATCTATGTTATTCATAATTGTTTGGAAGGTTTTGAAGTATCCCCAGAGAGAATATATCCTCATAGTTGCATCCCCAACTCCCCATAATCCTTCTTTGATCTACATAGCTACCGATCTATCAGAGGCCCATTGGACCTTACCTTTTATATTGGGTATCTCATTTAAGAAGTACAAAGCCAAGCAAATAAGAAGTGTACCATATTTGAATGTGTGTTTTTTATCCTGCTTGATCTTCTTCAAATTGCTCAATAGCTCATTCAAGAGGGCAGTGCACATGTCATACCTTTTATCTTCTTTAAGCATCTGGTATGCAGAGTAAATAGTAGTACCAAAGACAAAGTTGTACATGTTGGATTGGTAAACCTTGTAACCAACTACCATCAATGCAAACTTCACATCATTCTCTAGGATGTTGTTAATGGTCATTGATCTGTTGTCAAATTTGGATCTTGTGGTGGCTATGACCATTTCATTTGACACTTTCCTCATACTGGGAACATCACCGGTTTTAGCTAGGTTTGTCACGACACAGATCACCTGCTTGGTAATTTTGTATGGCCTATCAAGCCATATAAATTCATCATGAACATGACTAAGAATGTACCAGATCCATTTTGCCTCATCAAACAATGAAAAATACACAAACTACGAGAAACCCTTATCTTGAAGCACTTTGTATTTGGGTTTGAGATTGCCCAAACCATCAACCAAATTATGCTTGTTGTATTGGTCCAGCATGTCTGCATTCCCAAGTTCTTCAAGGTCACAGTGAATGTAAGCCCTTATATCTTTGTTATGGAGAACGTCGTAGGGCACAGATGAAAATGCACCTTTTGGATCATCCTCAACCGACTTGAAAGGGTGTTTCTTGAAAATTGGTCAGGCCCTGTCCTTAATCTCAACCACCAATGGGGTAGCAACACCAGAAGTTGAAGCCATTTCAAATGCTAGGGTTTGCAAAAACTGAAAGCTCGAACAGATAAATACCTTGCTTCACAACATAATGTTGAAATTCGCGTTGGAGTCACTGAAATCATTATTGAAATTGCCAAATCACTTGCTCTCTTCTTTTGTTTACTTTCTTGATTGCATTGTGACAAATGAAACTTCAAAATGCACTTTTATCCTTCAAAAACCTAATTTTCCACTATAATAAATGTAGCAACCAATTATCATGATTTTCATGAAATTGCATACCGGATCACCAAATTATCTTAGAGAGTTCGGGATAACATCTGCACTCATGATTCAAGCCTTCTGCAATCTTCCAAAATCAATTGCAGACCATCGAAGAGAGGTTCTTACAATCTGCATGAAAAGCTCCCCCTAAGGCATAAAAGCCCTAGTTATCGGATGAAGATCCTACACTGGATTCAGGTGCAGACCCATTTTCAGTTCTAGATTCATCTTCTCTTACCCATATCTTCTCATGCTTCTCCTTGATCTCTTCTACTTTCTCTTTCCTCTTCTCATCTGATTTTCTCTTGTCTATCAGAACATTGTTCTTGCTTCTGCAATGCTTTGCAATGTGATTGGTTTTGTTGCATGATTGGAAAACAACATTGTTCTACATAGGTCCGAAGTTCATTTGATTTGGTCTCACCTTGCACTGATTATAGATAAATATCCAAACATCCCACAAGCATAACATCTTTTGTTTTGGAAGTTATTCATTACTTCTCTACACATATTTGACTTGTGACCAAAATTATTGCATATGAAACACTAACCAGTAAATTTAGGAACATTATTCATGTTGTTCATTCCATTATTCATCCTACTTTTGTATTCATTCACCATATGACCAAACTTATTGCAAGTAAATAATCTACCATTGAATTTATGAGCATTAGGTTGTCTTACCAGAGGATTCTTTCTCTTCTTCTGGTCAAGTTTAGCATTGCCTTGTCCAAATCTAGAGGATTCGCCTTTCTCAAATCCAAGTCCTCGCATGTCCTTTCCATGCCTCTAACTTTCTAGCATCTCATCAAGCCTTGCTGAGCTAGCTTTGAATTTTTCTTTGTATTCATTAGCAGTAGCAAGTTCATCCCTTAAGGTAGCAATTTGTCTTTCAAGTTCTTGACCATTATTCCTTGACTGTGTCAATTCAAGCTTCAATTGATCATTCTCATAGGTAAGCCTCAAGCATTCATTTGCTCTTTCCTTCAATGATTGTGCCAGATTTTCTTCATTTTTCTTCTGGTCCTCAATCTCCTCAATCAGCCTCATCACAATGGATTATATCTCATTCTTCAGGGCAGCATTCTCTCTTTCAAGTTTGTTAACTTCATTAGCTTTATCCTGGTATTCCATGATATGATCTTCTTTCTCCTTTAGCTTGTCCATTAATTCCTTCATCTTCTCTCTAGAGATGTTTGCTTGATCCTTCAGGTCATTAATGAATTCATCAACAACATTCAAGTTCTTCTTCAAGGTACAAATCTCATTTCTAGCTACATCAAGATCCTCAAGTGCCACACTGAATTGTCTCTTAAAATCAAAATCCATTGAATCAACCTCTTGGACCTTCCTCAAGCAGTTAAGCTTCCTTAAAGGTACTAGGCTCTGATATCAATTGCTGGAATCAGGATCATTGAGAGGGAGGTGAATCAGTGATCTACCAGTTACTAGATTTTCAAACTTAACTTTCAACCACTGGATGCAAACACTTAAAACTGAAATACAGAAACATGAGACAAACAACTACAAGATCATAACATCAGTATTTTTATGCGAAAACCCAAATGGGAAAACCATGGTGGGATTTGAACCCATAATATTATTCCATTATGGCCAGTAGAAAAACAATATTACAAAATGGGAATGCACAGGCATTCAGGCACACTGCCTAGAGCTCGCTGCTCAATTACAATAACCTGAAAGGCTACAACCCTCAGGGAAGTCTCATTGACATACAAGATAATTATAGTGATGAATTTAAATGTAATAACTATGAGATAGAATATACTATTCTTGGATGAGTTCTAGTTGAGCACAAATGAACTGACCGTAGCACCTTCTTTATTCTGCCATGTTTTATCTTGTTCACTATCTCAGTCAGCTACCAGATCAAGAATGCACATGAAATTGTGCCAAAACAGATTCTTGATCACCTCTCACTCACATATATTTGCATCATTCACCAAAAATGTCATCTACACTATACTTATATACTGACACCCACAAAATAGGTTTCTAGTGTCGTAAATTGTACACCCTTTCTAGGGTGGTACAATTTCACACTTAGGTTAGCACACGCCTTAGTGTGTCTTGCATCTTGCATTTCTCATTCCCCTTTAAGCATTTAATTAATTAATTTAATTAAATCTAAGGTCATGTTTCATCACTTTACACATTACAAAGTTGGGACCTTTACCCTAAGTGTGCCCTTTTTCATCTTATTTCTCCAATGAATCATTTAATCATAAACCCTAATTATGTCTTATTTCAACCGTTTAGGCCCAATTTTGCATATCAAAACATCTTGAAATTAGTTGTAACTTTGGGATGTGCCCTAATATCATCAAATCTAGTGGCCCCAAAAATTTGGTGAGTTGGTCTGACTGTGGCGGGAATGCACATGGTCCACGGCTTTATCCCCAAAATTTTGAGAGCACAATCCTATGATATAATAATGCTTAACCCTAAAATATCTGTGGGAAGTTCAAATCCTAGGTCAGCCTAAATATGAAATTAAGATCTAGGGTTTCATACTTAAGATCTTTCTTTCTTCATTTGAAAAGGGTCTTCTTCTAAGAATCCAAGAGAAGGTTTTTGGAATATTAGAGCTCTCTTTGCAGCGAAAGAGTATATCTTTGAAGTCTTCAACAACATTCATCCATCAAACATTCATCAAGCATCATTTTATCGATTGGGGGCTTTTGAAGAGGTGAAGAATAATAGGAGATCACTAACTGACAATTGGCTTGTACCTCTCCCTTGGGGTTGGGTATGGTTTCATGTTGTTTTCGTGTCTTTGCATAAGCTTCATTTTAAGTCATATTCATGCTTTAGATCACTTTGCATTGTGTATTTAGAGCATTTACTTTGTCAATTATAAGCAATTAGGTTTTACTCTTTAGGGTTGCTCTAGGTTGTTTACTTTGATTCTTAGGATATTGCATATACACAAGGTTCTTTCACACAAATTTTCATTATATTATCGGCTATTCGTGGAGGTGGAAATCACTAGCATGGGGGTTTGACTAAGGCAAAACCCTATATAGCCACCCCAAACCTTCCCTTTTCAGTTGCAGGTGTAGAAACAGGAATCCGGAGGCAGTTTCAGATCTTGAAAAGGCATCAACACCACCTAGAAGTCTCAAAAGTGTAGAAATATGTCAAGGACAAGGGCATAATGCCTTGGTCCTACCTAGGATAGTGGTGTGGTGCAATGGTCTTTCCCTCTATCAGCAAGACTTGACAGAACAATACTTTGCAGATCTCAGAATCCCTCCTATTAGTTGTAGCTCTAGAATTGCAGAATCAAGACAGTGGCATGGCACCCTAGTCCCGAACATTTCTGCTCAGATTTTAGATACAGGTGCAACTCTGATTTTGCCTTCTAATCTATACTTTTCAGTAGTGTATCAATTTCTCTTTGATCTGCATTCTCAGATAAGGATTTGCTTGCTTACTTCCTTTCTAGGTTAGATTGCATTGTGCATCATTCCTCTCTCTCATTTACAACAAAGGAATAGAAAACCTAAGAGGTAATCCATGACTCTCTCTTTCTCATAAGAAGTAGCTGACGTGCATTACCTCCCTTGGCTCTTTCTTATTCCATGAGTGTGTATGAGAGTGGGGTTAGGGTTTCCATACTTAGTCTCTTTTACCCCTACACAAGGTCATACATCATGTCGGCCTAAAGGTGTAACGTGTAGTCATATGTCGGCTTGACCGGATCCAAAAAGATAAGTTCAGATCATCAAAATGGTAATAAAATGATTTTTCTACATTGACCCAATCAACAAGAACACGATTCAATGCACCACAATCACCAGAAAGCTTTTGGACCCAAAAATGCTCTATTCTACCTGAAATACCAGTTAATCAGCTATCAGATAACACCTGTTTCCAAATAAGAAGAATTGCGATCGTCGGACTGGATCTCCATGAATATTTGTCATGAATGACAAACCTAAACCAATAATCATCCACTAGAAACCACCAGAAGTCACCGGACGAGTGTCAATTGCCAATACTTGTTGCAAGATATCTTACAATTGTCTTTTCCTTGGCTCATAAGAGTTATGCCTCTTTGGCTATGGTTGCATTTACATTATTGTTATGGATTTATCCTTCTTGATTGAAGCTGTGTATCTATGTTCTTCTTTTCCTTAAGATACCACCATAGCTCTATGCTACCATCTTAAGGAGGGCGCCATATATGCGGTCTTCTTGTGTATTATATGGAAGATTTCCTTGGAGATAATACTTTCTTTGGTTATCCTTTTGTACCGTTTATTGTGGATTTCCTTGGAGATAATGCTTTCCTTTTTATCCTTATGATGGGTTGACTAGCATAACACAACTTGCTAGAGTATTTGACCTTTCCTATGCACCGATACATTTTCAAGATGGGTTGACTAGCATAACACAATTTATTAGGCTATTCAACTCTCTCTTTGCATCGAGCTCTCTTGGGATGAGTAAAACTAGCATACCATAGCTTGATAGACTATTTTCTACTCTTACTCTCTTATTTCATGGATGCCCTAGTATAATGCAACTTTCTCACTTGTGGAATCCATGCTCTTCTTCCCTCTCTCTCCTCTATGATCCCATAGTATCCCTTTGAAAGTTAGTTGGACCATAGAGTCTTGTCTTGTCTTTGATGTGTTCTCTTGATTTTTCTAAGTGATCACTTGTTCTCTTGCAATAGCATTCCAAGTGTTATATTAGTGGATGAGACATCTTGATTATCAAGTTCTCTTCAAGTACTTGACTTGGAGCCTTTTTTTTTAGTACTAACCCCTTTTTGTGCACACATCTTTTGTTTGTCTTTGTTTTTTTGTTTTGTGTCCTTGCATGTAGTTGTACAAGTTAAGATTCTTGGTTTGGGGGCTTGTTCCCTTGAACTTGGTGATGTCTTTCCTCTTTGAAGGGTTTCCCAATGCCTCTCTCTTTCTCTCCCTCTTTTTTACTACTTTACCATGAGTATACATGGGGGCTAAATGTAGCACCATAAATTACATCCCTATGCAGTTTCCTACTCAGCTAAGCCATTTTTAGCATGTATGACCTCTTGTCTCCAGCCTTATTTCTCCCAACTCAATTTCATATGCCATTATGACTTCTCCTTCCTAATTGGACCTTACGTGACTGGGCTGAAATTATCGACCCAATCCCAATGTTTGGCCCCAAATTTAAATCACATGATATTTGGACCTAATGAGTGGGAAATCTCTTCTTATGTCGGACTCCTCCAAGTTTTGCACCCTAAAATGCCTAAGAGAGGTATATAAGTAGGGTATCATCCTCATTTTGGGTAATCAACTAGAATCACAAGTACACATAATCAAGAAAGCAAACTTAAGATCAAGCATTCGCGCATTCAAGGCATTTTATCTCACCATATCCTTCATTGTGGCAACCTTCAACAATATTCATGCAAGCATATCTTTTATTATTTTATTTTAGGTCTTTTGTGTGGAGTCATTCTATTACATTAATAATTGTGATCATCTTCAAAGAAGCATTTTCAACATCTAGAACTATAAGACATTTTTACTCTTGGATTTAACCTCTACAATAGATCAACACACTTTCCTTTTATATTAGATTCAATTCAATTTCAAGGTTGGTTCCAAAACTAGGGTTTGACCTAGGCAAACCCCTTTCCATCCAACATTTTCTCTCCTTTGTGTGTGCAATAATAGGTGACAAACCTACAAAAATATACAAGCTAATCAAGAGGAGAGCTACAATATGCAATTTGTCAAAGCAAAAACTATCGAGACTCTATTGATTAGATCAACCCAGTCTCAAGACTCTGTCGATTAGATCAACCTAATCCTTCCATTTCTACCTCAAATTTGGACTACAGATCAGTCTCAGTTTGCTCGGTTGTCTCATTTTTTAGAATCAGTCTGCCAGTCTACTATATCCTTGTGGATGCTAAAAAGTTGTTCAGCTTAGCCTATTTTCATTCATTTACAATTGCATAATCATTTTCAAGTACCCCATAGTAAAGGGTCATTACATCCACTTAGTGCTTGAGTCTTCTTGAGCCTAGTGGATCATCTTCCTTCCAACGGTAAGGTAGCCCATGGAAATAGGTTCCTTGTTTGCATATATAAACTTGGAATCATATTCCCCCATCTTAGAGTAAGGAGAAATGAGAACCAGGACATAAATGTGAAAATATAGGTTGAGCTCATAAGATAGAAGCAACCACCGATGAAGAGATCAAAGAGAATCCTAGCAAAAAGAAAGGTATGATGAAAGAAATCTTAAAATCATACAATCAAAAGAAGAAGGGACAATGAAAAAATGAAGCTTTATGGAGGAACCAATCTAGTAATCATGACACCCCATAAATATGGGAGTTGAAACCTCTTCATAAAATCTCAAGGTTTCGTTGTCAATAAGGGAATGAATACATTCTACTTAATAAGAAGGATCTAGTAATAATTGGCATGTGTATGCTCTATGTTTCTATATAACCATGTGTATGATTCATTTTTTTTTATGTGTATGCTTTGTGTTTGGTTCATACCTAATGTGTTTGTCTACTTTATGAGTATTTATGATTACTATACACATATTCATATCATCATAAGATTTATATTTTTGGGTTGATCTAGAATATGAGATATCATTGAAATGAAGGTCATAGTCATGTGTCATGCTTCTAATCCTCATACATAATTTGTTGCACTAATTTTGCATTTTCAAGTGATGAGAAAAGAAAGATGAAATAAAACTTTTCTTAAGATTACAAACCATGCAAATTTCAATTCATTAGGTTGGATAACCTATAGTTAAGTAGAAGTAGTGACATATGCATCAAGCATAAAAAACATAGCTTAGGGATTCTCCCATTAAACGGACTTGATTAGAAGTATCATTGCTCAAGGACAAGCAAATTTGGGAAGGGCGGACTATCATGCCCCCGATCTTTCCTCAATAATAAGCCTATAAGTGAAATTGTCTTACAAGATAAGACTTCATGATTTCACCCATAAATATCTATTATTATATATTATCTTAAGATTAATATTAGCGATATTATCTATTATTATTGTGTCATATTCTTGATTTGATATTCAATAAAAGAATAATAATTAATCTTCACACCAACGACTCCAAAAAAATATCAATTGGTATTATTAATAAAGCCAACATTACATTCTTCGCAATCCATGTAACTTGATGATTCAACAATCTTATTTAGCCACATTTTGATTAGGAAATGGAATGTTTCACTTAAGAGAATAACAATTAAAGATAAGAAGAGGCATTTGTTTAAAGAGAAACGGATCTAGGTAGCAACGATTAAGATTAGGAATTAAAATAATAACATACATTTTACAAAATAGGCGACTATGAAAGGATATGACCTTTGACTTTTGATAAGACACAACCATTATGAAAGGTTATATGAAAGGTGTAAAGGTGATAAAATTTGGATTTGGAAGGCATTGACTAAGAAACAAAAAAATGAGAGGCAAAATGGAATATTACCGAGGAGAAGATTGATCATTTCCAACATTACAATTATTCACTATCATAACTAAGACAACATGTAAAAATATTAGACACATTTCTTCCTAGTCATCACTTTCACTAAATTTGTTTATCCCACATGTTCAAAAAGTAGTAGTATCTTGGTGTAGAATTAAAATAAATAAAGGGTTTAATAGTATAATGGACCATCCATGAATTATATTGTATTAAGCATTGATCTAGGAAGTTGCCTCCTCAAAGAGGTTGGTTATATAATATAACATGAATATGTCATTTCAATACAATATTATTACATTTCAAAACAATATTATTCTTATGTTTTCATCTGTAGAATATATTTTCATAATTTTTCTAGTCTATTGTAAGGACCATATCAACATTTGTAATTGTATTTTTATTCTAATGGAACAATATTTTGTTGCAGATCTTTAATCTTCTATTTTTGCATACAATTTAACTTTGTGGTTTGTTCTTGTCATCTAGATCTTGGGTGTGGATACATATAAATAAAAACCTTACATGGTGCCAAATCATTTTATATCATATCTATCATAATATCAAAGTGATCTTTGTATCGAGCCACACTCTCACGAGTGGGAGCATCTTACCATCCTTGCTCATTTCTAATACTACAATTTCTTATGTTGTTTATATTAGAGGCATCACACCTTCCACATCTTGAACTTTAGATCATATTTCTAGATGCATATTACCACTAGGGACCTATATCCTACCTTGGACACATTGGGATTATATGCACTTCATAGTGCCTTAAGTACCTACGTGTGTGTTTAGTCATTGATAACCACACCACCACTTTCATATTACTTTGAGAATCTATAGTGCACATTATATGATTTACTATTCTATATGTTATGTATGCTCATTACACATTTACTTTATATGATTTAGATGCTTGCATGATTATCTTTAGATTACATTTATATTTCATTCCTTGATTTTTATTTTTCTTTAATTTCTTGCTTCTTATGAATGCAACCAATTGTATGGGCATATATTGTCACTAACATTAGAATATGATTGAGTTTTTAGGTAGTGACAAGTATTGCATAGAGACTTATCACTATGAGTAGATGGATCTCATATCACACAATATGACATTGTTTGACATGTCTAGGGACAATAAACTACCACTTTCCAAATAAGTGGAATCTCTTAGGACCTTACTCAATTCTTGTTTTTTTTTCCCATTTTTGAGATAGTTTTTAACATCCTTGTATTTTGTACCTCGTATTCAGTTATAAGACAGAAGCTACTCATTGCATATTTTCTCTATATTGCAATATTTCATGAAGCATGCATGCCAAAGGATGAACACACACAAATGACATTCAATTAGATCAATTACTTTTTATTGACGCGAGTATCATTTTATGTTTGGATATTTACTTTACATGCATTTTTTTGAGTACTACATACTTTGAGATACATGGTGTTTATAGGATTCACACTCACCTTAAAGTGGGGAGCAAAATATAATTGTAAAATTTACATACTCGTGCTATTTTTCTTTTAGTTTTATGCCTACTTTGGGAGAATGACTTAATGCACTTATATTCTGACAAATATTATAATCTTGTATGAAGTTGGACTCCTTCCTCGAGCCTTCACTTGCTCCTATTAAACATTTAAACACGGAAAATTAACTTCTTCATTCTTATTATTTCTTCTCTTCGAATTAATTAAATAGTTTTAAAATTAATTATTAATTATTTGCTTTCTTCCAACATTAATTAAATAATTTTTATTATTACTTAATCTATCCATTTTCATTAATTAAATAATACTTTATTATTCAATTAATCTATCCTCTATCCTCTACAATTTATATATTCTTTTTCCTCACACATGAATTAAATAATTAAATTTATTTAATTCCTTCCACTCTCCAGCCACTTGTCCTATCTTCTCTTCCACCACCCTTCCACCACTTTTTCTATCTTTGGCCTCCATTCATCCTATGCAATCTCAATCATTGATCTTTTTTGGATGAATTCAAATTGGACCGTTGATCTATCTCCCTTAATTTATATAGATTTGAATATCACTCTCCTTTTTCTCTTTAACCACAAATCTTTGAGCTTTTCTTTCATTTTGATATCACTTATCCTTTTGAATTTATGAGAAAAACACTATTACCATTCAAATAGAGCTCAAAGGACAATGAAGATGGGTGCTTCAAGGTATCAATTTGAGCTTTCTAGAATAATTTATGGTTTTAAATTTCATTTATATTTTTTAAAGTTATCACAATTTTAAGATTGTTGATGCTCTTTCAAAAAAAAATTTGTTCTCTCATTAATAAAAAAATTACATACAACATTTTGTAAAATGGTTTCAAGGTTTTATAGGTCTCAGACTTAGCTTTCCAAAATATTTTACGGTTTGAAATTTTGTTATTATTTGAGAAAGTTATCATGGTTTTAATATTTCTATTGTAGTTGCTCAATCCAAAGGTTGGTGATTGTTGGGAGAAGGTAAACATTGAAACTACTAATAAGTGTGTTGTTGGGTTTTATGTGTTTTTAATTTCTGTATTAGCTCACACTTCATTTTTATTAATGGAATGAACCTTGTTTGAAGTGCTTGTGCACTTGCACATTCTATTATACTTAAGGGTATTTGTGGCTTATCCTCTCCCTTTGTGTGTTTATGTGAACTTGGTTGCGAGAGAAACCACAACATTCTTCTTTTTGGTAGAGAGGCTTTCTTGGGGAGCCTATCCCCCATTGTTTTGACCTTGAGCATGTTTTCTAGTAGGCTGTGTAAAGGAGGGAGAATGAAACTTGTACCTCAATCCAATAACATCGTGTTTGGCACATCCTTGGGGGCCCTAGTAATTTAAGACACAAGGTGAAGGGACCTTCGCTTGCACTTAGGTCTCATACTTATAGATAGATTGGTGTTCACAATGTATCCCCCATTGAGAACCTTTGTTGTAGAATCTTAGGATTTGTTTCCATAGTGTGGTGCAAGGTACAATATCATGCCTAAAGTTACTTGACATGTACCATCCTGAGTAAGGTGGAAATCCCTTAGTTAATTTTTTTTTTAACCTTTGAGGTAAGAGGAAATGTGATCCCTTGTGCCATTGGACCTCTATCCATCAAATCTTGAGATTAGAGTGTTCTTGCAAATCCTATAGTATTTTATTGCCCGAGCCTACACCATCGAAAAAATACCTACCTAAATAATTGAGTTGTGTTTTTGTTTTAAGAGTGTCTTCTCTTGTGTTATACCTATGAAACCATTTGGCCTTTTACCGTAGAAAATGTTTTTTTTTTTTTAGGCAAGAGTGGTGAGCCACTATAACATTATATTAAATATAAATAGGATATTACAAAAACTGGTTCTAAGGGGCATACTGGCAAGAAAGAGTGAGTAAGAAAACCTCTAGTTATAGCCCAAAATTTAAACTACGAGTTTGTACAATTTTATGACTTGAAAAAGCATGCTGATAGTACAAAATTTAGCTTTCAAAATCCAAATAGCTACCTCGAAAAACTGAACTAACACCCGTATTAAATATCAAATGACATTTAGCCAAAACATTAATCCCACAAGCTAATCTAACCCATATTAAGTATCAACTAACATTTTTAATCCCTATACAAAATAAAGTGAGCCCAACCATTTTAAACAAAAACCACTTAAGACAACTTCTACATTTTCAATGAACCCCCATTAATTGAGTTCTTATCCTACAATTTGAAACCCTCTGCTAGTTGAAGTCCCCACTTGAAATCCCTTCTACTTCGAACAGGAGCTCTATGAAGTTGGGGATGTGAAACTAGCCTAAGAAGGTAAAATAATCTAACGTGCATGCAAACTGGTGACTTCGAGCCCCAAAATTATATGAATTCAATCTTCAACCCTTTCATTATCTATCTTGAACATAGTTCGAAGAGCATCTTGAGTGATATAGTCTTTGAATGGCCTTTGCAACTATCTAACTGGTAATGATAACCTTAGGTTCCACGGATGGCGCAACTTAAGAGGTGGATTATTTGTTCAAACCTTCTCCAAATTTTTGCTTACGAACCTTTTGTTGCAAACTTGTAATGTGCAAATAGTGTCCATGATGGTTGTAACTCCGTTTGAAGGTGGTAGTGAGATGTACTTATAGTTCGCAAAATGAGACAAATTTAAGTTACCCATTTTAATTTCCACATGCCTCATGTTAATGCACTTAGCTGACTTATGTCTTGTACTGCCTTTATCTCCTTGCCCTCACATCCTAAGTTGGCAAGAAATTTTGTTATCTTATCAATGCCTTCCCTGTAAGTATGGGTGATTATGGAGGTGTTAAAATTGTCTATCATAGCCCATACTTTTTGTAAAATATAGTTTAAATTCCAATTTTGAACTTTTCTTGTTCTGCATGCATTTATTATTATCATATAATCACCTTCCATGTGTACATTTGAATCTCCAACTGTGATGCCAATTCCAACCTCCATAATAATGCTTGTGCTTTTGCACTGTTATTTGTGCCATGAACTAAATGGATTGAGGAAACTGCCAAAATATCTCCTGAGGAGTTTCTAATACAGATACTTGCTCCCAATTGTCTTGATTCACTTCTAGATGTGCCATCAAAATTTAATTTGGTAAAGCCCTCTTGAGGTGGGATCCATTTGACTAAGCTCCTGTCAACTTTGTTGGTAATATTTTTAAGTAGGCTACCATCAAATGACAACTTAATGCTCTTCCAATTCTTCAAGATGAAGTTGTCCCAATTTGTGAATAATGAATTTGTGAATTTCTCTTTCTGAACACAAGTGTTTACCCCTTTTGATATTGCTTTTTCTATTTTTACCATTGTTAGCCTTATTGGAGATTTTTTTTCCAGAAGATTCTCATGTTTCTTTCCCACCAAATGTTCCAAACCACAATCACTGGGACAATATGTTGGATTCATGCATAGAAAGAAGATTGGTAAAGTAATGGCCAACTCTAAAAGAGGTCCCAAATTATATTTGGGAGAGGAAAATAGAGATCTAACTTGTGTTTAATGATAGACCAACACTGATTGGCAAAATTGCATTGAAGAAGCAAGTGATCAAAAATTTCGAACACTTGTTCACATAAAGGGCACTTAAAAGGATCTACAATTTTCAATTTGACCAAACGATCACTTGTAAGGATTCTTTTCTGTATGGCAAGCCACGCAAAACTACCCACTTTAGGTAAGACTCTGTTATTCCAACAAAAGGTAAATGCTCATTGGGGTTGAAAGGGGTGTTTTGATTGACTTAAAAGTACGTACCCTTTTTTGATAGAGTATGTTCCAAATTTTGAAGTTGCTCGGATTATCTTGTCTAGCTTTATGGATATGCACACTATTTTTTCCTTCATAGCATTACAAAAGAGATCAGATTGTTGTGTATAAATGAGCTTGCTTGGGGTTTTTTTGTGTCTTCATTTTTTTCTGAGTGTCTTCTTGCTAAACAATCCAAAAAAATTAGGCATTGACAAACTTTTCGTAGTTGCCTTATCAAAATTAGACCAAAAATAAAATTGTCATTGAATCTTATGCTATTGTCACTTCTTGTTGTGCCTGTGTCTAAATAAAAACTATCAAAAAATGTCTTACCATTAGGTTGACACACAAAGAAACCTGAGCATATAATTGAGACCTTTTAGGTTGCACTTTTATTTACCTTTGCACTTGTCTTGTATCCTTAGAATTCAAAAGCTTTCACATTTAACTCAAATTGATTTGGGTCTTTCCAAGGTTAATTATCAACTATTTGGACCTTAAATCTTACTTATCACTAGTTTAGCATCCATCTATGTTAAGAATAACTCATCGACATCTCTCATTTATTGGGATTGTACTCATCAATCTAGTGCAAGTTTGACACATTAATCATCACCCCAATCATTATCACTTAAGGTCTAGAAATAATCTTTGATAATCTTAGATCTTCCTTTAGGTTGAATTTTAATATTCATTAAAACATTTTCAAAAATTCCAAAAACATTAAATTTAAAAAAAAAATTCCCAAAAAAATCAAATATCCCCAAAACCCCAAAAATCCAAAAATTCAAATATTCAAAAACATTACTTAGCTTAGATTAAATTTGTATGGACATGAAATTAGTTCATATCAAAAGTCTCTAGGTCTCTTGCATGTTGATCTTTACTAGATTTCAAAGTGAGAAAACAAAAATAGACCCTCAACAAGACTCAATGTTCAATCCTACAAGCTTATATTTGTTAGACAGTTCAAATAATCGGAAGACAATTGAGAGGGGGGGGGGGGGTGAATCAGTTGTCACCAAATTACCAGAACCTTAAGCAATTAAAACTTTAATACTAGAACCTAAAAGATCAATACCGGAATGCATAAACCAAATACCAAAATAGGAGATAAACCAATTAAGCATGAGTAATAATTAGGGAATAAATACCATCCACATGACACCAAGATTTATACGTGGAAAACCCAGTAAAGGGAAAAATCATAGTGGGAAGCCTACCCAAAGTCAGATGATACTTCTGCAGTAAGTATGTGAATTACGATTGAGGGGCCTACACTTGCAGTAAGGGTAGCATCCTAGAGCACACTGCTCATCACAAAAGGAGTTTCCTACATAGAAATCCAAACTACAATCTGGAAGAATGAATGAACTGAAAAGATAACATCTCCTATGCCAGAATATAGTTCTGATTAAGCTCAATACTGAAGGACTAAATCCTCTTACATAAACCTATGATCGACCAAATCCTCTGCTTGAATGATTATTACATTACTCACTCCTTACATATCCATATCCCATTCCATATATTATCTACAACAAGATCTTACATCATAATCCGACATCTGACAATCCTCCTCTGACAAACTTGGATAAGGAGCTTGAGAATGATTGCAGAGCTAGAGAAGCCCTCTTGTGTGCACTTTCTGATCAACAAATAATGGGATTAACTGACAAATCATCTGCAAAGGCTATATGGGACAAGTTGGAGACTCTTAATGAAGGTGACCCTACTGTGAAGATTGTTAAACTTGATGGTTACCGGGTGAGATATGAAAACTTGAAGATGAAAGAAGGTGAAAGGATTACTGCATTCATGGAAAGGGTAAATGAGATAGTTATGGGAATTCAATGTTGTGGTGGAACTCTGAGTGAAGATAAAATTGTATCTAAAGTTCTGAGAGCTTTACCACCGACTTACCAAATGAAGGCTACTGCAATTAATGAATTGAGAACAATGGCTAATACTTTTGTCAATAGAGATACCTTGGTTGGGAAATTATCTGCTTTTGAGCTTGAAGAATTTGGACCCTTTGGAGCTACGAAGTCTGAACCTGCTTTTCATGCATCTGCATCATCAATTGGCAAGCAAGATTGGAAAGCTTTATATGCAAAGGAATTGGATGATATGAAGAGAGAAGATGAAGAATTGGAGAAACTTGAAGACCTATTTTCTAGAAGAGTATGTAAAGGACTAGTAGGAAGTAAGTATGAAGAAAAAACACCTTTTAAATGTTTTGCATGTAATAAGATTGGTCATTTTGCATCTAGATGTCCTGAAAGGAATTCAAGATTTGAAGAGAGAGATAGAAGATCTTTTAAGCGTAACCCTGGATATCAGAACAAGTATAAGTATAGGAAAAATAGAGACAAATCAAGCTACATAGCGGATGAAGAAGGTGTGACTGATTCTGATGATGAACCAACAAAACTCTGCTAGTGGTTTCGATAATAGAAAGGAATGGGTGTTCCTGGGTATCAAGGAAGATGTTTTGGCACTAGAAGAGAAGGAACCTAAAGAGAAGGCACTTGCCACTAAAATTGAAGATAAGGATGAATGGGCAATTGACAGTGGATGTTCACATCATATGACTCGAGATAAAGGGAAGTTTCTATCTTTGCAATAATTTGATGGCGGTCTGGTTAGATTTGGAGATGACAAAGCATATAGATGTTATAACAAGAGATTGTAGAGAATTGTGAAGAATGCTAATGTCAAGGTGGATGAGTTGAATAGAAGTCAAATCAGAGTTTATGAGCAAGAACTGATAGTGGAAATGATCATAACTGAACCGGTAGCACCTTTACCAGAACAAAATGTTGAACCAGTTACTCCGGCAATATCAAAAAAATTCAACAGTAACTGTAGACACCTAAAATTGTCCAGTCTAATTAAATAAATATTTTATTTATTTAATTATCTAAGTCTAATTCTTCTATTAATTAAATAAATCCTTATTTATTTAATTAATTCATTTATCCTCTTCTAGCCTTATTTCTCATTTAAATAAATACATTTATTTATTTAAATTATCCTTTTCCTAAATTAAATAAATATTCTTATTTATTTAATGATCCCACTTCTGCTATTAATTATATAAATCTTTATTTATTTAATTAATTCATTAGCCTTTTCTACCTATGACACATGTCATTCATCTCTTAATTCATACACTACCTACCCCTTTCATTATTTTATTATTTCTTTTACCTACCCTCTAATCATAGCCGACCTCCTTTTACACCTCTCAATCTTATCCCTCCATTTCATATAGTGTCTTCTATATAAGGAGATGCTTCCTTCATTATCAAACCCTAATGATGCATCCTAATGAACAAACTACTTGATCAATTGACTACACTACGATCCTACTTGCAACCACATTCCATTCTTTGTTGAGCTCTTGTGCACATAAAATCTGAGAGCAAATATATCAAGCAAGATCAATGGAGATAGGAAGAATGGAGATCAAAACCCTATTGGACATGTGATGGTATAATCTTTGTGATTTCATGTGATTTGCATTGTCTTAGGTAATCTTCATATGTTATGGTGGATCTTTGTTGATTGTTAGGCTAGGGTTTTGTGGTTGGATTCATTTAGCCTTTCAATATTGTTATTATTGTTATCCATTTTCACCATATACATTTTGGCACGCCCGGTGGGACTCTTGTCCCTTTTGCATTTAACCTTTTGTTGCAAATTTTGTGTTTGAAGTTGCAGATCTGGCATTTTCGACAACATTTTTGACATTTTCGCGTCTGCATACTTTCGGATCGCGTTTTTGATTTTCTGGCGCGTCTGCAACATCTAGAATCGCGTCCGTGTTTTCGACAAAATTTTATTTTGCAGTTTTCCGAAAGGCGCGTTTGTGTTATGAAAACGTGTCTGCATCATTTTTATTCACGTCTGTGTCTGGGAAGCACGTCTGTGTTTTTATCCGCGTCCGTGTCTCACAGAACCGCGTCTGTGTCGCAGAGTCGCGTCTATGTCGAGGGTAATCGCGTCTGTGGATCACTTGTTTCAAAATATTGAAGTTTTATTGATTCAGTTTTCGGATTTTGCATTTGAGGTTTCAGATCTGGTTTATTTTTGGACTAACATTTTCAGATCTAGACTAACAAAATTGGTGCAACTTGTCTTGGAAGCAAAATCGTTTGGTTGAAGGCACCTATTTTCACAAAGTCTTTTGGGTTTTAAAATTTACCTAACTTGTGTGCTTGCAGGAAGGGGTGATCATTTGAAACAACCCAAACTACTAATAAATCTTTGTTGCAGGTCCTGGGCAAGGATTTTTGGATTTTTATTGTGTGCTTTGTTTTCATAGACTAGCAAACACTTCAATTGGTGCACTAAAATTGAATCATTGTCCTTTGTGTCTTGAGCAATAGGCTCTTTTTGTTTAATCTTTAGAGGGCCTGTCTTCCTGTGTGGTCATTAGGACTACTAGTGAGAAGAGAACGACCCAAGTGGTAGCAAAAGAAAAGCCATCTTCTTCCAAACCACTATAAATAAATGTATTCATGGTGAAAACTATGAATAACGTGTGTTGATTAGTTCATATCGACACTATGTCTCCCCATAAACCTGTTTGATCAAATTTATTTGATCAGTTGTAGGGCGTAACCCCTACCGGCTGGGAGCCTTCTGTATTTACGGAGTTGAAAGTGCCGCATGTATGGCCACACGAGCGGATGCCCTTACTAGCACCTTTTTGTTTTAGAAGCCCAAATCCTTCTAGTTGTTGGGGCAGGAGGTCGGACCTCTGGTAGCGGCCCACACACATACAGTTCTTAGTAGAGATACAAAGTTCGCCATGGGGAGTTTTCATGGGGACTGATGCTTGGCTGACCCGAGAAGTGAGTGCCGAGGGTGGAGCCAGTGAGGTCAAGCATCTAAGTATCCGCTCTGAATAGCGTAGCCTCGGGGGTAAAACCCCATGCGGGATCAACAACTATTGTCTTGGCCAGCCATAAGAATTGTGCTTGACTTATTTTAAACATTCAAAATATTCAAGACCAAACAACAAAACATTGTGTCTTTTGTGTCTTTAAGTGTATGCAAAACAATTTTACATCAAACAACACACCTTTCTTGGAGTCATTTTGGAGTCTAGACACTTGCAAACATTGAGTCCTCATCAACACTGTGTCCTCTTGTCATGAAAAACAGTCAAACAGTCAGATTTGGTCACAACAAAACAACTTCACAGATTGGAAAAATTGCACAAAATTTGCAGAAACGTGTCTGTGTCGGGCATAATAGCATCTGTGTTGTCTAGCCGCGTTTGTGAAGGGCAGAATCGCGTTTGTGCTCCAACAGCAAACATTACATTTGACAGAAAATCACAAAGGCGCGTCTGTGTTAAACATAGTAGCGTCTGTGTCGGGAAGCAGCGTCTGTGAAGTATACAGGCGCGTCTGTGTCCAGAATTGAAAAACTGTTATAGTCCAGCAAGCAAACACAGTCAGTTTCGGAATTCTTGAGCTTCCTAGGTCATCTCTCTAGGGTTTGATTTAGCATTCAACCTATCCTTAGGTCTCACAAAGTCCATCATTGCTTTACATCTCACATTACATTCACAATTGTCTAAACTTGAGTCAAAAGGTCACTTGCTTGTCCTCATCATACTTTGTCAACACACTACATACAACAACACTTTGCTAAGTGGTCCCTCATCAAAGTTTCTTACCTTTGGGTCTCATTTGGTCTTACTTAGAGTCAAGGTCAACTTACCTCATCAAGAGAAACTATCCTCTCTTTGGAAGTCACACCTACTCTACTACATACATACTTGGTCTTACACTTTGGACATTGCAAGTACACTTCAGACTCATTTACACTCCATTCAACTCTTAGTCTTCCATACTCTTTCCATTTTTTCATCTAGTCTCTCGCATCTTGGTCAATACCTAGTTCATGGTTGAAACCCGTCTTCAAAAATCTAGGAGAGAAACTAAAGAGGCTCAAGAGTCCACAAACATGAGTTCTTATGAGTATGACAATGATATCTTTTTCAATTCTGATCATACTACATTACCGGACATGGATGCCTATAGAAAAATTTCAAATGTTGAGAACATGGACACTATAAACAACAATGCTACACACAATGACAATGTGGACAACTTTTTAGTACATTCAGCAGATGTGGAAGAATCCATTATGAATCCCCATTTCAATCGATTGGTTGAGGAAATAATGAGGAGGGATAGACAATACTTCTTACAAATGATGGCACAAAGTGGAGCCAAGATACCTCATGATTTTGACATGTCTCAAATAATGGAACATAGACCTTTGCAACAACCGCACTCCAATATGGATCAAAGGAGACCTAATAGTGGAGGAGATAGAGGACCACACATGGTACCTGAATCACCATCAGCTTTGCTTCAAAAACCAGAGGTCCCACATACACATGGTCAAACATATGATACTTACCTTCGTAGACCATTATGGAAGTCTTATGGAGACAAATATGCTCAATCACATACTAATGCTAAGGATCAACCACCAAAACAATTGGATGTTCAAAGGCATGCTCAAAATTTGGACACAAGGAAACCTCATGTCAAATTTGGGGGCAACACAATAGAACATGACATGCCTATAGAATATGGTATACATGCACAAAATAGATATGGTGTTCCTCAACATGAATCTATACCAAGTGGTCCATATACGCAGCATCATTACAGACCTCCTCCATATGAACATGTGTATGGTCAATATCATCCATATATGCAACATGCTCCTCCTCCAATTGGTGCCTCAAGCATGGGGTATGGTCCAAGAAGTCGATCTCCACCTAAGAGCAATTTGGAGCAACAAATCAGGGACTTACAAAAGAAAATGGAGGACATAAATACACCGAAGCCAACATACACAATGAGAGACATATGTCCTTATCCATTTGACAAGAGCATTCCAATGCCTCCATTTCCTACACACTTTGTGACGCCTAAATTTGATAAGTATAGAGGAAAAGGGGATCCTAAGGCACACATAAGACAATTTTTCACAGCTTGCATTGAAGTAGCAGCAGAAGAGACATATTTGATGAGATTATTCCCACAGAGCTTAGGTGATCAAGCTATGGAATGGTTCTCCCAACTTCCACCTGGAATTAAGTCATGGGGTGACTTAGCAGAGGCATTTATTCAACATTTCTCCTACAACATAGAGACAGACATATCAGTCACTACTTTGTGCAACACCAAGCAAAAAGAGGGAGAATCTTTTGCATCATTTTTACAAAGATGGAGAAATCTAGCCAGCAAATGCTCTTGTGAAATTCCACAAAAACAAATGGTAGAGATGTTCACACAAAATGTTAACAAAGACATTGGCTATTATCTAAGAAAAGCTTGTTTGTCCACCTTCAAGGACATCATTGAAAAAGGCTTAGCGACAGAAAGGGTCCTAATTGAACAAGGAGTCATTAAGATATTCAAGGAAAACAAAGATGACTTTAAAGGAAAAGACAAGCCAAGATTTTGGAATAAAAATAAGAACACAGTTAATGATGGTGTTGTTGATGCCAACACAGTGCGGCCCAAAGTCATCTTTTTGGGATCAAGTTCTATAAACAATCAAGTGAATACGCAAACAACTTCCAGATCACGAAGGAAGTACACCCCGTTGGGAGAACCACTTGAGTCAGTTTTCAAAAAGCTAGTGGCAAACAAGGTAATCACTATTCCAGATTTTCCTCCATATGAACCAAAGGTCAAACCAAATTGGTGGAATGATGATGAGTATTGTGAATTTCATAAGAGCAAGGGTCATAAGATAGGAAATTGTCATCGACTGAAGAACATCATACAAGATCTCATTGATAGAGGTGACATTGAGATTGAGGGACATTCGTCCAATCAAGAACATGAGATGTTTAAGGAACCATTCCCAAAGCATGACAAGGGAAAAGCTAAAGCCACAAATGATCAAACCAACTATACCAGAGCATCCTACAACTATGATTCAACTATCAATCACATCTCGATGGACAATTACGTCTCTACTATTATCATCAAGGACAAAGCGTCTGAGGATTCTACTGGGAGACCCAGGATTGTCCTAAAAGGTGTTGGATCTTCTTCCGAACCTACCTCTGAATGTCATATTACAACCCATCGAGGTAAAATAACTTTGCAAGGTGCTCCAACCAAAAACACCACTTCTTCATCAACCAAACCTGAGTATGACCTTGTAGAACAATTAGGGAAGACACCCGCACTCATTTCAATCCTTGAACTATTACGCATATCTCCCACACATAAAGCCATTCTTGATAAAATCTTGAGAGATACTGCTGTTCCTACTGATCTAAATGTGGACCAGTTTCAAGCCATGGTGGGATACCTTTCCATTCCACATTCACTTACTTTCACGGAAGCTGATGACGCCTCTGTAAGTCAGCCGCATAATGAGCCATTACACATTGACGCCTTCATACACAAACATCGAATAAAACGAGTCCTGATAGATGGAGGAGAAGGTCTAAACATTTGCACATTAAGCACTATCACACAATTGGGATATTCTGATAAAGCTGTAAATTCTACAAACAAGATCACCATTAAGGCATATGATGATGAAGAGCGTTCATCCAAGGGTACAGTCATCTTACCTCTCAGAGTTGGGCCAGTTACAAAGGATGTGGTCTGTCAAGTCCTGGATTTAAATCTCACTTATAACATATTGTTAGGACGTCCTTGGATCCATGAAATGAGGGCAGTCCCATCCACATATCACCAATGCATTAAGTTTCCTCATAATGGAGTGGAAGTAACAGTTAACGGCGATCCTAATCCATTCATATATTGCAATAACCTGAAATCAAAGACTGAGACCATCATTCCTAGTAATCGGGAAGCTGTTCCTTCGTCGGCATACATTGATCCTGAGTCATTAAAACCTTCGACATCCAAACAAGGTGAGCTTAAAGGCAAGTTTCAGGACAAAGGCATGGGGGAATATACTTTCAATCAGACCATGTACTTAAGACAAGTCATGAGTTCCCCAAAAGAATATGGAAGACCACATCCTAACAAGCAAATCTCCATCATGAAGCTCAAATGGGATCCCACTACCTTTCAAAGATGGGGCGAACTAGAAGAGGAAGATTTATACCAAATGCTTTTCAGAGACAATGAAGAGGAAACACAAGACCACATCAATCTTCCATGTGAGAAATATGGCAAAGGCTTCAAAATTCTACAAAAATTTGGGTATGATGGAAAAAGCCCTCTGGGGTTACGAAAGGAAGGCATCATTGAACCTTTACAACCTGAATTGACTTTCAAGAAAGAATGCTCGAAAGGACTGGGTTTCTTAACTTCCAAGGTCCACACCCAAAGGACAGAAGAAGCCTTATAGATCAAAACTGCCAAAATTCAACAAGAGAATCGCTATTCCATAGATTCCAATGAATGGGAATGGGGTTTCGACAAGTCTTCCAGTGACTACGAGCTCACCGAGACATTCAGAGAGCTAGGTGAACCCACAGAAGAGGAGGAGTTTTATAACAAATTCAGAGTTGGTCAAGAAATAACCTATGAGGAGTCTACACAGTCCTTGTCTCAAGGTTCTAGGTTGAAATCACATAGGATGAGAAAAGCTGTTCCGGAACACGCTACTAGTGACGATAATTTGGATTCGCTCGTGATTGAGACTGATGAGGAGAGTGCCATCGATGACCTCGATAATTACCTTGACATACCCGAATATAACCACATCTTCACTCTTAGCCCCGCTAACTTCGAGGCCATTAACGACCTTCCCCTTGTTCACCACCAACTCATTGACTGGGATCATGAAGGACCTGCACAGTTGGATACATTCCAAAATGATGAAGCTTTTATTGACTATCTAGGCATACGAGATGATCTTCCCCCTGGAGACCATAAAGCAGGATACACCATAGAACTCAATAGCGTGGCATATTTTGGCAAGGGTGTCGGACCTTCCAGTCGCAAAAATGTGAAAATAAGAACAAATCAAGGGTCTTATGGCGAAAACCACATTGTGGCGCTATCTGACTCCAAAAAAGTAAAAAGAAAGGACGTATCTAAGGGTGAAAACCTCTCTGAGGCGCCCGAAGATGGAAGGCTCGACATTCTCCCAACATCATATGAGGAAAAATCATCCATGTTGGTAGAGGAGACTATCAAAACAAACATCGGTACAGAAGAGATTCCACACAACATATTCCTAGCTCAATCACTGACAGAGTCTGAAAGGGCAAAATTCATAAGTTTCTTCAAAAAGCGACAAATCAACTTCGCCTGGTCATATGCTGATATGCCTGGATTGGATCCGGATTTGGTAATGCATCATCTGACAGTCAAATCGGGGGGCAAAACCAGTAAAATAGAAATTAAGAAAAATGCATCCACAAGTGGCATTACTAGTCAAAGTAGAACTTGAGAAATTACTCGATGTCGGATTCATACGCCCAATTGATTACCCTAAATGGATCTCCAACTTGGTACCTGTCAGTAAACCAGATCGCAACATCAGAATTTGCACAGATTTCAGAGACATCAACAAAGCTTGTCCAAAGGATGACTTCCCATTACCAAACATTGACTTGATTATTGATCTCACAGCAGGTCATGAAATGCTATCATTAATGGATGGATTCTCTGGTTATAATCAGATAAGGATCGCACTCGAGGATCAACACAAAACATCATTTACTTGTCCATGGGGAACTTTTTGCTGGAATGTCATGCCTTTCGGGCTAAAGAATGCAGGTGCTACATATCAAAGAGCCATGACTACTATCTTTCATGATCTCATGCATGTAACAGTGGAAGATTATGTTGACGACCTCTTGGTCAAATCAATAGACAGAAATATACATTTGGACATACTTTCAGTTGCCTTTGATCAGTTGGAAAAATACAAAGTAAGATTAAACCCTAAGAAATGTGTCTTTGGAGTAACCTCTGGGAAGCTCCTAGGATTCATTATATCCAAAAGAGGAATTGAAGTGGATCCAGCAAAAGTCAAAGCTATTTTGGAAATGCAACAACCAAGAAATATCAATCAACTTTGATCCTTACAAGGCAGACTCCAGTCCATTCAAAAATTCATAGCACAACTGGCAGATAAGTGTAATCCTTTTCAGCACCTGCTACATAAAAACATCAAATTTAAATGGGATGACAACTGTCAACAGGATTTCCAGATGCTCAAAGATTATCTTCTAAATCTGCCAGTTCTGATGCCACCAGTTCTAGATCAACCACTGTTATTATACATTTTAGCTACTCCAACAGCATTGGGGGCACTCTTAGCGCAACAAATTGCTGAAGGCAAGGAAAAAGCAGTATATTATATCAGTCGCACATTGGTGGGATATGAGCTAAACTACACACCAATTGAGCACGCATGCCTCGTTGTGGTCTTTGCTTCACAGAAATTACGACATTACATGCTTACTCATAAGACAAAGTTAGTTGCAAGGATAGACCCACTGAAATACCTTCTTAATAAGGCAACACTTACTCGGCGACTGGCCAAATGGGTAATGATACTGAGTGAATTCGACATCGAGTATGTGGATAGAAAAGCAATAAAAGGACAAGCCATCACAGATCAATTAGCAGATGCTCCCATGATAGATGATGTTCCTCTAAGTTCAGAATTTCCAGATGAATCCATTTTGACAATGTCACATGCAAAGCCATGGCAACTATACTTTGACGGCTCATATACACAGCATGGGGCAGGAGCTGGCATCCTCTTTATAACTCCTCAAGGAGATTCTATACCAAAATCATACCACTTATCATTTCCTTGCACTAACAATATAGCAGAATATGAGGCATTAACAACAAGATTATGAATTGCAGTTCAATGGAAGATCCAGGAACTTCGTGTTTTTGGGGATTCCCAACTTGTTATCCATCAAGCAACTGGTGATTACCAAACAAAAGATGAGAAGCTAATGCCTTATAAACAAATGGTGGATGGTCTAAAACAAAATTTCACAAAGATAGACTTTGAGCAGATACCAAGAGAGCAGAATCACGCCGCAGATGCCATGGCTACAATTGCTTCACTGATCGATCTACCTCCAAACGAGACCCGCTATGAGTTCTTGGTGGATAACCTTTTGGTCCCTTCATACGAGATCATGCCTACTGAGACGCTATGCGTTGTCGGTCCCGAGTCCCAGTTATATGGTTCCATTTTCACATACCTACGTGATAATACTTTACCTCCTGATCTATCAAATAACCAACGTCGCACTTTCATTTGCCAATCCTCTCGATATGTCATTTTAGCTGATATCCTATACCGACGAGGTCTAGATGGCACTCTTCTTAGATGTTTAGAAAGCGACGAAGCTCAGATTGGATGAAGGGATATGTGGTCCACATGCTAGTGGTCCTACCTTGGCCAAAAAACTCATCAGGACTGGATATTACTGGCCCAATATGGAGAAAGACTCATATCAGTTTGTCAAGAAATGTAAGCAATGTCAAATTCATGGAGATCTCATACATGCGCCAGCACAAGAACTTCAACCGCTTGCGTCTCCTTGGCCCTTTTGTCAATGGGGACTCGATCTCATAGGCAAGATTCACCCTCCTTCTTCCAATGGTCATAAATTCATTATCACTACCACAAAGTATTTTACAAAATGGATTGAAGCCGTGCCTCTCACACAAGTTACTGGAAAACAAATTGCTACATTCATCCTCAACTATATCATTTGCCGATACGATATTCCTGTTTCCATTATCACTGATAATGGGCGTCCCTTCAAAAATCAGGATGTTCGTGAACTCTGTGACCGCTTCCATATCTCCCATCGTTTCTCCACACCATATTACCCCCAAGGCAATAGCCAAGTTGAGGCGTCTAATAAGACAATCCTTAAAATCCTAAAGAAGACAGTCGACGATGCTGGCCGTAATTGGCATATTCAACTTAATCCTGCACTTTGGGCCTACCGCACAAGTGTCCGTACACCCATAGGAGCTACACCCTATTCACTAGTCTATGGTTCTGAAGCCATCTTTCCTATTGAGGTCGAGCTACCCTCTTTACAGGTCTCTTTGCAAAACATCATCAGTGATGAAGACTACAGGGTTTCTCGCTTACAAGAGCTGGAACTACTAGATGAACGAAGACAAAATGCTTTTAGTCATCTCAAATCTTACCAACAATGAATGAGTCGCATCTACAATCACAAGGTCAAGCCTCACACATTTGAGGTGGGTGACTTAGTTCTCAGGGAAAATCCTAAAAATCAACAAGACAGAGAGAAGAAGGGCAAGTTCGAACCAAACTGGCTTGGTCCTTACATTATTATAGCAGCATATGGATCTGGTGCATATCAGCTCTCAACTACAGAGGGTGAACCTTTGGAGGATCCTATCAATAGCATGCACCTTCGCAGGTTCTACACATAGCTCTTCAGAGTATCCTAATTCAAAAAATACAAAAAAATCAAAAATTTCAAAAAATACAAAAAAATCAAAAATTTCAAAAATACAAAAAAAATTATAAAACAAAAAAAAATCGTTACTTGGTGAAAACTTGGCAAACAGGCGCCTTGTGACACAAAAAACATTGAAAATTCAAAAAGTAAAGAGAAATAATTTCATCCAACGGTGAAAACCACTTCGGTGGCGCCCTGGGCAAGAACCATGGTGAAAACTGGGTTACCAGCGCCATGCGTAGAGACATTGCTCCTCCCTCCTTCAGGATTCATTTTCATCCTTTCACTTTGCACACACTCACAACCTATTCGTTCATAATAAACTTACCCATTCCCATCATGGCTTGTTATTGATCTACCCAAGATTGGTTAGCCATTCATAATAAAACCTCCCTTTCCATCTATAATAAATCAGATCCTATCTGTGGCTAAGGCAAATCCTACGTCTAGTAATGGGTGTGGAACTAAGAACATCACATGTTTCGAGGAGTACAGTTTCTTCTAGCTTCCTTCAGTCTATCCGCACAATCCGCAATAAAGCAACATTTGCATCACAGATCCGCAATAAAGTTTCATCTTCTCCACAATAAAGTATCAGTTTCATGGATTCAGTCAGTTTCAGATGAGACACAGCAGCAACAATGGGCTTCAACAAATCAAATCTTTCAACAGACTCAGACAACATATGGTTCAGTGCTATCTATCCTTTTTGTGAAAGTAAACATTGTGACCACAATCAAATAAGACTTATACAAGTGACAAGAGACACTAAACTGACTATTGTGGATGTTGGTGTCGAGTCTTGGTGTTATTTTGATTTTATCTTTTGGTGACATGTCTTTTAGCTTTTCTAGGATGTCTTTGACTAGAGATTCTATCTCCAGGATGTCTTTGACTAGAAAGGCGAGGATGGGGTATCGTCACCTATTTGTATTTTCTATCTGTGGATTGTCTTTTAGTAATACTATGACTTGTCCAAGGATATGAGGACACTATGAGTCTAGTATGAATTGGGGCATTCCTTGTTTGTGACTGTCTTATCTCCATGCAAACAGGTACAATGACTTTCTGGGTCGAACATATGCCTCGATTGTCATAACCTATCTGGCCATAATAAATCTCAATGATGATAACACACAAGAAGCTCTTTCACTTTCATATCTTCTGTCTTTCATCCCCCCTTTCTTGATTGACTTCCATCGTCCTTCTCGAATCCGCGTAGCCTGCTATCACATGACTGAGTATAATGACACACCAAAAATATTTGCATTTCATATAGTTGCACCTGCATTACCACATATAAGCATTTCATACATACATATAGCTATCACAACTGCATCACATCTGGCACACAACACCTGTTAGCATAAATTACATTTTGCATTTGCATTATCATATTCATCTGCATTACATACATTCACATTTGCATCATGCATACACATATAAAACATAAAAGAACAAAAAATATATTACATTGCCTCATATACATATTTACATCCATATTATAAGCATCACATAAAAACATACATCATGAAACATACATCACATAGGTACATATGCATATAGCTGCCGCAAAGATGAATCATCTCATATATATAATCAAAAGTGTCATGATACAATGATGTCAAAATCATATGGCTACAAAAGCACCCGCAGGTGTCTACAATACAAAAATGGTACAAAACTGATACAAAGGGAGCCCTCTAAGGCTATGATGAACTCCCTTCCTCGGAGCCACCTGGCCTCGGTGGAATCTGAGCCCCTGAAGGACCCACCCCAGGATCATCCTGCCTGTCTCCTCTATCTGGTGGTGGTGGAGGACCCATGACCCCACCACTCGATGCCTGTCTCCTCCGGCTCCCCCCCGTAGCTATCGTTGTACGCGACAGTCTATGGAAGCTCCTCGCCCGCTGATCTGCTGGCACTGCACCATAGTAGAGGTCCCTCCAGTAGGCTATCTCCTCTCCTGCCCGTAGGACATAAGCATATCCGGCCCCTGTGTCCTCTGTTGCCTGCCTCCCAGCCCTCAGTGCTGTCTCAGCCTCTGTGTAGCGCTGGATAGCCTGATCCCGCTCTCGCTTAGTATCCCTGAGCCTAGTCCTGAGCTGATCCCTCTCCCTCTCCAGATCCTGGATCTCATCTGCCTGGCCCTGGCAGATCTCCCTCAGATCCAGCAGCTCAGACTCCACTGGGTCAACCCCCTCTACCTCTGCCCCTACCTATGGCTTCTCCTCTGTGGGTGCCTGCCCTTGTACCTGCCCCTGTGCCTGTATGGGTACCTGTACTGGTACCCGTCTCTGTCCCTGTCCCTATACCTGCACCTGCCTGGGACCCTGTGCTGCTGGCACTTGTAAAGGCAATCCACCACGACCCCTCACCACCTGAGCCTGCCTCTCCTCTCCACCCTCCCTACGAGGTGCAACTCGCCTCTCTCCAACTACTCCTCTCCTCCTTCGTCGACCTCTGCCCCCATCGCCTCCACCATCATCCTCGTCACCACCACCATCTCCCTCCAGTGCCTCTCCTGGATATGTCAATCGAGGGAATGGATGCTCTGCCCAATATGCTGTATACTCAGCATCCATCCCGGTGTCCTCAATCTCGGGCCACATGTCCCAAGGTAGAGGCATCATCTCCACCAGCTGAGTCACTGCCTGATCATATGACAGTAATGGCCCAAACTGTGCCTGATCCCTGACTGTGCGAGCATACATGCCTGATCCCCGGGGCATCCTCTGAATCCGGCCAAACTGTCAGCCAATCCTGTCTACCAGCTGCCTCTCCAGCACATAGGGCATCTGCCCAATCAAATACCTGCTTTGGAAGGTGTACGGTAGCTCGACTGCGTCATCCTCCCACTGCTTGCAACCCAGATATGGTCGCCATATGACCTCATCAATGTCATCAATCACTCGCCGCCAGTACTCTAGCCTGCCAATCCGTGGCTGCGATGTGATCATATCATACAAATGTACAAAGTTGCGTCCATGACCTCTACCCCTGAAGTGTATCGGTCGTGTAACCAGCAGATGCTCGTAGGCCCATACCTGCAGCAGTGTCACTCCACAGCCCAATCCCACCGATCCATGATAAACAAACTGATGAAGCTCATAATACAAATGCGCCAACACACATGGTCCCCAGGCATATCTGGTGTGTTGTGTCACCAGTGTCTCCAGTGCTCCCTCCCAGCCCACAACCAAACCCCGTGTCGCCCTGTCCGGACACAGGAACCCACTGATAGCTCCTCTGATCACTGCCGGCAATGCTAACCCTGTGGCTGTCATGGTGTCCCATGCCACGTGTCCTGCCCTCATCTCTAATCTAGGGTCCTGGAATACCCGTCTCAATGCCTCCCTGTCTCCATCTCGATCATATGGGATCAACTCCCCATTAATCGGCACCCGCAGAATCCTGTATACATCCTCCAGGGTGACTGTCATCTCACCCATCAGCAAATGGAATGTGCACATCTCATAGTGCCATCTCTCAGCCAGCGCAGTCAGCAAACCCATGTTTGCCCGAAACTCAGGCACATACAACACATGTCTCAAACCCATCTCCTCGATGGCAGCTCTATCCTCAAACGATAACTCAGGTCGCAACCTCTGTGTCGACAGGAATCTCTCTCGTGACTCCAACATAGGCAAATACTCCTGTAGTCAAGCAAATCAATCATGTCAGTCATCGTGGCATTCACTGTTCATCACAAAATGCTACTTTTTATCTAAGTGCATATGACATTCTATCCTAGTGACACTCACTGTTCATCACAAAGTGTTGCTATTTATCCTAGTGACACTCACTGTTCATCACAAAGTGTTGGTGATTATCCTAGTGGTACTCCCTGTTCATCACAAAGTACTACGTGTGTTGCACTCCCTGTTCATCACAAAGTGCTGCTCACATTTGCACTCCCTGTTCATCACAAAGTGCTGCTCATATTTTAGTACTCCCTGTTCATCACAAAGTACTCTATCTTGGTACTCACTGTTCATCACAAAGTGTCTTGATCTATCCTAGTCTTCCTAGAGGACCTGCTTGAGTGTATCCTCTTAGCAGCATATCCAATCGACATCATATGCTCATCACAGAACTGCCGATTTGACCTAGAAGATGCAAATTCACACTTTCTCAAACGCAAACGCGCTTACCTGACATAAACGCGCTTGCAGACTGCATAGATGCGCCTGAGAGACATAGACGTGCCTTCTTGGCACAAACGCGCCTACACATCACAGACGCAGCCGCAATTGACACAGACGCGGGTTCAGACGTAGACGCGCCTGGCACAAACACAGACGCGCCTCGTGAGCACAGACGCGCTTGACACCAATGCAGACGTGTCTGGACATTTTTGACACTTTTTGGACCCTAGTCTAAGCGCATTTATTACCCTATCTAGCATGCATTAATGACAAAATTAAATGCGTCAAAGTACGAGGAGGTTTTGTGGTACTCACTGGCTCTCCTGCCTCTGTTGGCCTCTGGAATCGGCAAACACGGTCGAATCTGTGAGCCATTACCATCATTGTTGACTGTTGCTGCTCTATCTCGCTCTGCACTCTGATCTCTTGGATGTGTGGATGACAATGAGGATGTTTTCCCCTCGTGGTCTATCTTATAGCCTATCCTACCCTCACCTTCATTTCCCGAGTCAGTCTTCGTTATCCCGTGACTTTGTCATTTTATCCGGTCAATCCATTCTAGCCTTTCTTTCTTATCGAGAGATTGTCTGCAATCTTTTCAGACATTTCATCCAATCTCTCGAAGGGGCATATCATTCCCATTCTGGGGCAACTCTGTATCAGTTCATCTTATCTTCTTTGAAACAACGCGACAAGTCGCATTGTCTCAAAGAGGGGCAAAATGTAGACACCTAAAATTGTCCAGTCTAATTAAATAAATATTTTATTTATTTAATTATCTAAGCCTAATTCTTCTATTAATTAAATAAATTTTTATTTAATTAATTAATTCATTTATCCTCTTCTAGCCTTATTTCTCATTTAAATAAATACATTTATTTATTTAAATTATCCTTTTCCTAAATTAAATAAATATTCTTATTTATTTAATGATCCCACTTCTGCTATTAATTATATAAATCTTTATTTATTTAATTAATTCATTAGCCTTTTCTACCTATGACACATGTCATTCATCTCTTAATTCATACACTACTTACCCCTCTCATTATTTTATTATTTCTTTTACCTACCCTCTAATCATAGCCGACCTCCTTTTACACCTCTCAATCTTATCCCTCCATTTCATATAGTGTCTTCTATATAAGGAGATGCTTCCTTTATTATCAAACCCTAATGATGCATCCTAATGAACAAACTACTTGATCAATTGACTACACTATGATCCTACTTGCAACCACATTCCGTTCTTTGTTAAGCTCTTGTGCACATAAAATCTGAGAGCAAATATATCAAGCAAGATCAATGGAGATAGGAAGAATGGAGATCAAAACCCTATTGGACATGTGATGGTATAATCTTTGTGATTTCATGTGATTTGCATTGTCTTAGGTAATCTTCATATGTTATGGTGGATCTTTGTTGATTGTTAGGCTAGGGTTTTGTGGTTGGATTCATTTAGCCTTTCAATATTGTTATTATTGTTATCCATTTTCACCATATACAGTAACATAAGAACCGAGAAGAGGAATAGAGAGTCATAAGACTCCTAGGTATGTGAGATTGAATCATTCAGAAGATCAGATCATTGGGGATAAGAACAATGGAGTGATGACAAGAAGGAAATTTACATCTAATGAGGTATGTTTAATTTCTTAAGTTAAACCAGTATCAGTAATTGAAGCATGTAAAGATGAATGTTGGTTGAAAGCTATGGAAGAAGAATTAGATTAGATAGAGAAGAATAACACATGGACTTTAGTTCCTTAACCTAAAAATAAGAATTTGTTATTGGAACTAAATGGGTTTTTAGGAATAAATTGTATGAAGATGGACAAGTTGTAAGGAATAAAGCTAGATTGGTTTGTAAAGGATATTCTCAGAAGGAAGGAATTGATCATGGTGAAACTTTTGCTCCTATAGCTAAGATTGAAGCTGTAAGATTATTTATTGCCTATGTTGCACATAAAAAATACAAGGTTTATCAGATGGATTTCAAGTGTGCATTTTTTAATGGGGATCTTGATGATGAAGTTTATATTGAGCAACCTGATGGTTTTCCACTTTCAGATGATAAAAACATGGCTTGCAGATTAAGGAAAGCTTTATATGGATTGAAACAGGCACCTAGAGCTTGGTATGCAAGGTTAGATAAATATCTTTTGAAGCTTGGATTCACTAAAGGTAATGCTAACAGTAATCTATATTATAAATTCACTGATGATGATATACTGATTATTGAAGTTTTTGTTGATGACATCATTTTTGGAGGTGAAGATAAGTTGTGCATGAAATTTTTTAAGAATATGGAGAAAGAATTTGAAATGTCTATGATTGGGGAAATGAAATTTTTCTTAGGTTTACTGATTACTCAGACTGATAAAGGTATTTTCATCTGTCAAACTAAGTATGCTAGGGAATTGTTGAAGAAATTTGGTATGGTAGATTCTAAACCGGTAAGTACTATTATGGTTACAAGTGAAAAATTGTCAAGAAAAGATGAATCTACATCGGTAAATCCTACAAGATACAAATCTATGATTGGAGGTCTGCTATATTTGACTCAGACTAGGCTTGACATAATGAATGTTGTTTGTATTGCATCTAGATATCAAAGTGATCCTAGAGAAAATCATGAGAATGCGGTGAAAAGAATTTTTAGATACTTGCAAGGTACATCTGAATATGGTTTGTGTTACCCTAAGGATGATGACTTTACTTTATGTGCATATACAAATGCAGATTGGGCTGGTGATGTTGATGACCAGAATAGTACTTCCAGTGGAGCTTTCTTTCTTGGAAAGAAGTTGGTTTAATGGATCACCAAGAAACAATCATGTACTTCTTTATCTACTGTTGAAGCTGAGTATGTTGTTGTTGCTATTAATTGTACATAGGTCTTATGGATGAAGCAAATGTTGAAGGATATTAAAGTGCATTGCACTGAAACGATATTTATTCACTGTGATAACTCTGCTACTATTGACATATCAAAGAATCTGGTATTTCACTCTAAGACAAAGCACATATCTATCAAGTATAACTTTTTGAAGGAGAAGGTGGAAGAAAATGAAGTTAGACTGGTTTATGTGAACACTAAAGAGTAGATTGCAGATATTTTCACTAAACCTTTTCCTAAGGAATCATTTGAGCACTTGAGAGACACATTAGGGGTGTCTGCCCCTTTGATAGAGAACTGATTGATATTATTTGACATCAATCTAGTATGCATTATCAGAGATATCATTCATTTCGGCATTGATTTGGGGATGGTACTGCTCAGGGGGAGTAGTTAGCCTTGCGTTTCAGTGGTTTGTGTGTTTGCTTTGATATTTTTGTCAGATTTTCGGCATTGATGTCAAAGGGGGAGAGATATATGTGAAAAAAAAAGCTTTACAAAGATATCATTCAAAGGGGGAGTTTGGTCTTTGTTTCAAAACTTCATTGCTATATCTTTGTGTGGGAGATTGTTGGTTGTCTTCCATTGGGGGAGACTTGTTTGGCATTTCTTGACACTTGGATGTTTTTCACATCTAGTGTTGCCATCAATGCCCAAGGGGGAGATTGTTGGCCATTTGGAGGAATTGATTATGTGTTGCATTGATCAATCCAGTATGCATTATCAGAGATATCATTCATTCTGGCATTGATTTGGGGATGCTACTACTCATGGGGAGTAGTTAGCCTTGTGTTTCAGTGGTTTGTGTGTTTACTTTGATATTTTTGTCAGATTTCTGGTATTGATGTCAAAGGGGGAGAGATATATGTGAAAAATAGAGATTTACAGAGATATCATTCACAAGGGGAGTTTGTTCTTTGTTTCAGAACTTCATTGCTATATCTTTGTGTGGAAGATTGTTGGTTGTCTTTCATTGGGGGAGACTTGTTTGGCATTTCTTGGCACTTGGATGTTTTTTCACATCTAGTTTTGCCATCAATGCCAACGAGGGAGACTGTTAGCCATTTGGAGGAATTGATTATGTGTTGCATTGATGTTTTGTCATTGATATCGACACTAGTTGTTTTGGATGCGTTACCAACACCCTTCTGGTCCCGGTAGGTTGTTTGGTTTCTGGTTGGATTGGATCCAGCATAATCTGATATGTTTGGGTTATGGAATTGGCTTACTCATATCCATGTTTAGTCAGTTGGTTTTGTTCTAGTGATCATATGCTATCCTATTTGCTTGGAAGCTTGGTTTGTGGTTTCGATGAGGGTTTCACCTATAGAGCCTTGATGAACATATTTGATGATATGCATAAGTGGTGTTAGTGTGGCTTCTAGTGGAGATTCAGAATCTGCACCAATACCACTTATGCATATCATCAAAGATCTTCATCAAGGATCTGCCGGTGAAACCCTTGCCGGAACCACAAACCAAGCTTCAAAGAAAATAGGATAGCATCTGATCACTAGAGAAAAACCAACTGACTGAACATGAATACAAGTAAGCCAATTCCATAACCCAAACATATCAGAGCATATAGGATTATGTCAGATCCAATCCAACCAGAAACCAAATAACTTATTGGGACCAGAAGGGTGCCGATAATGCATCCAAAACAACTAGTGTTGACATCAATGACAAAACATCAATGCAACACATAATCAATTCCTCCAAATGGCCAATAATATTACCATAGGATGTCTTCACATTCAACATGAAAACCTCTCTAATCACAATCAAAAAATTTGCAATTCACAAATCCCCTCTACCAACAAACCATATCACCTATCCATATTACCACATTCATCCCCATGACAACAAATTGTACTCTCATGAAAATAAACCAATCTTGGAGAACAAAATGAATCTTGCTTAAGAAAATTGGTCTAGTCAAACATCATCACATTACCCAGGATTTTTCACTATGAACCTCAAATCAAACCCACATGGTAGAAAGACAAACTTTTGTAAATACCATAGGACCAAAGGACATGAAACTACTGATTGCAAATAACTAAAAAATCTCATTCATGACCTTATCGATCAAGGTAACATTACTATTAAAGGACATCCCAATAATTCACTTTATGAGATATTATACATATGTCAAGACACTTTTATATGCTTATCAAAATCATCTACCTATGTCTAGCAATGGCCATAACACGTCCACCTCATATTACTCCATTTATCCCATGATTCCTTCATCCTCGAAAGCTTCACAACAACAATATGTATCATCTTCATCAAATAAATTACCTAACAATGAAACCTTTCAAGTTTATACCCAAGGTATATCCACAATAGATGATCATGGTATTCAAGCTAATTCATTTCTTGATACAAATCCCTTCTATGGTTCATAAATCCTAGATCCAATACCATCATTTACTCTATTGCCAATCAAACCCAATCTAGAGATTCCTATTCAAAATTCATTTGTATCTTATCAAAATATAGAATCCTTCCAAGAATCCTATATACATGTGATCCATAATCATACACCATTATTAGAATTAGATCTATGTTATGAAGAAAAAATTCTTCAAATGAATCAAGATCAAGATTCCAAAGCTTTCCCATTCCATCCAATTGTTGACCAAGATCCCATCTCTCTAGAATCTTAGGATGATCCCATCATCCTTTTTCATTCCATCCAAGATGATCCACTTCCATCTCTAGAGAAAAGTGTCCCTCCAAGTCCCATTTATAATCCACTTCCTAAGAAATATCATGATATCCTTTCCATCCCGTCCAATTATCCCATTCCAAATCAAGAGTAAAGCACCCTTTCCACTCCATCCAATGATCCTCTTTCATGTCAAGATCAAAGTATCCCTTAATATCCATGTTGTAATCCTCCATATCCACCTCAAGATCCCAACATCCATCCTAAACCTCCTCACGATACTAATCCCCCCCAAGATCCCATTACATTTACCCAAGTTGTTCATCGATCCCATACTTATCAAATTGGTTCCTCCATTTTCACCCAATCTACTTTACTCCATGATCTTATCATTCCTTCCATACCATATCCACCTCAAAATGGACTCAAATCCTATTTGAAAATAAACAAGTTTATGCAATCACGGATGGAGGGTCTAAAATAGGACTATCCTACCATACAACATAGAGTCGACACAACAAAAATAAATTAATAAAACACTCAATAAGAAAGAAGATCAATATATTTATCATTATAAACATCAATTGCGTTATATGTGTTGGTATCTAGAATATCAATGGGCTCGTAAGTCTATTGCAAGGCATTGCAAGTTAACTCCGCTATTTCTCTATGCAGTGGTTCATCCTCTCTTTTGATATGGCTCTCAACTTTTGGACTACCGAACTTCTTTGGAATCAATGCCAAACACATATTTTCATCTCTCATTCTTCCCAATAATTTTTTGCCAATCAACCAAATAAATTCTGGCATTACCACACACTTCACTTTTCTCTTCTTCTTCCTCCAAAGGTATCAATATATGTTTCTTGCCATTAGATGCCATAGTATAAGTGTTCCTTGTCCCATCATGAACCACCTCTCTATCATATTGCCATGGTCTCCCCAAAAATATATGACATACGTCCATTGGCATAATATTGCATAATAATTCATCATGATAAGACCCAATACAAAATTTCACCCAACATTGTTCACTTACAAGTACTTTGTGTTCATCTCAAATCCATGCTATCCTGTAGGGTCTTAGATGCTTCAATCTCTTCAAATCTAGCCTGGTCACCATCTCCTTAGAAACTAAATTATTTTTAATACCACTATAAACAATGACTTTGCAATATTTACCTCCAAATTTGCATCTAAACCTGAACGAACTCTTCCTTTGTGGTGGCTCCTCAGTGTTCTCTTTTTGCAACAAAAGCTCTCTGATTCGCCTTTCTCAGGTTTCCCAACTAAATAAGGTGATCCAACAGGTTCTTCTTCCACATCGATTATCCTAACATTGTGTTCAATTCTCTTATCGATACTCCCTTGATGACACTCAAATGCTCTATGTCCTTCACCTCCACACTTGAAACAAGTTCCATTGAATAGTATTTTCTTAGATCTATTCTCATCTCTCTAGTAACTATCATCATGGAATGAGTTGTAGCCTCTTTTTTATCATTCCAAATAGGCCTATCTTCCTTGTTTTGCTTGGTGTAGGACCTTCTTGCTTGACATTGTATTTTGCCTCTTTGAAATCTACTTCTTTCAAACCTTTGTCTTTGCTCAAACTTCTTATTCAACTTATCCTCTACCTTTAATATAAATTGATATGCCTGCTCAACTAATGTTATTCTAATTACCAAACCCAATTCTTCTTGAATACTTACTCTCAGTCTATTGATATACCATTCAACCTTTTCTTTACTTGCTTCACTATATCTAGCTCTAATGGTTACTTGTAGAATTCCTCAATATACTCCTTCACAAACTTCTCCTTTTTTCTTAGGTTTCATAATCTTTTCAACAACTCAAGCTCATAATTAGTAGGTATGAATTGGTTCTTTAGTTTTTGTCACCATCCTATCCCATTTTGTAATTTTCCATTTTCCTCTCTTATTCCTCTCCAACCAAACTTCTTTCCACCATAAAGCAACACGAGCTTTCAACTTGGTTTTTGCAAATCTCACCCTATTTGGATCTTCAATTTCCTCATAGTCAAAGTATTCTTCCATGTTATTTATCCAATCAATCAACTTCTTTAGGTTTAGATTTCCCATGTAATTTTGAATTTCAATTCTAGGTCTTTTACAGGTCTTTGAAATAGCTTTCATCATCTTTATTTGATCTTATTCTTCTTCCTCTTCTCTGGAATCATCTTCCACTAGGTTTTAGTCTAATTCATCATCACTTTTGCCTTTTGGTCTAGGGTTTAAGCCTCTCTTTCTATCCTCTTCTATGGTGTCCAGTTAGACTCTCATTTCTCTCGTAACTTCCATTATTCCATCCATTCCATTAGCAATATTTGCACAAGTATGATCCTCGGTGGTATCTCTTCCTTGGCTCTAATGCAATTGCTTTAATCCAACGATCTAGCTACAAGGTCTCAACTGCCTCATAGTTGGCGATCAATTGACAACACTTATAATTTTCCTTAGGTCGGTGATATATTTACCACAAAGAATGCCTTAGCTCCACAAGGTCTCAAATCTCACTCTAATACTACTTGATGCAGTCATAGATAGAGGGTCCATAACAAGATTGTCCAACTATGCAACATAGAGTCAACATAACGAAAATAACTCAACAAAATACTTAGTAAGCAATAAGATCAATATATTTATCATTGGCAACATCTATCCAAAATAACAATGGGTTCACAGGCTTGTCGCAAGGCATTACAAGTTTATACAAGGTGCATCAACCCGATCACAGTCCCAAGAAATGGTGGAACTCAACTCTTAATGTTGATGTTATATTATTAGGAATCTAGCTACTGATCTCCATGAATTCTTACAAGAGGTTATTATATATTCTTTACAAGTTTTAGAAGATCTGCATTGACCTCAAAGGTCTCAAACTCAAAGAATGATGGAACGTGTAGGTCAGCCTCAAAATAAACTATGAAAGGAGAAAACAAAATGTAGACCATAGGAAGGGATTATCCTAGGTTCCAAATGTCTTGAATGATGCTCCAATTGGATATGCACGCCATTGGAAGGGTCTGCAAGTGAATTGGCACCATAGACACAAAATACTCTAGCAAATGAATGAGCTTCCAAACGTGATAACTTCATAAAAATCAAAAGATCTTTAGATATGATATAGATGACCACGTTCAAAGTGTGGATCTAGATTTGCAAGGAATGTAGACAAATATCTGATGCAATGTATAGAAAGTTGAGACAACTACAAATTGAAATGCAAGAAAGGAAATGATATTGGTTGATGTAGGATTGCTTGATAACTAGAGATTCTCTTGCATCATAGGTATCCCATTGGTAATTTTTTTTATCAAAACATGCATATCAAGAAAGCCTCTAAGAGAAAGGTATATTATAACCCCTTCATATTAATGAGAATCCCAATTATCATGGCCTTGGCTACATAGCTCACACTCAAGATGCTAGTATCCATACTAAATCTCATGCCACTCTATCTAAATCCAAACATACATGTTCTCCATTTTCCAAGTTCATTTTGGGTCCTTATATCCCAAAACCAAGCTTTCATTCCTTCCATCCATCCACTATCCATATCACCCATATCTCACAATTTAATTTCTCTATCATAAATCAAGATCAACAAGACACATATCCTTGAGAACCTTCCAACAATCCACCTACATAAACCCATCCAAAATACCTCCATATCATTCCTATCCATCGTAAATCTCATTCTGCTTGGAAGCAATTTTGATGCCAAGCATAAAATCCATGTACATTCAAGGATCAACATGTTCCATCTAAAAAATATGCAAAAAGAAAGTAAATCTTGATCCAAAAGCCAAAAAAAATTCCAAAATGGCAACAAAGGCCCATCAAGAAAAAATAAAAACAAAAAAAACATGTAGATTTCAAAATTGCTCATAAAAGCAATGCATCGCAAAGAGATAAAATTTGGCATCCAAAATTGCTATTCCAAAAGATTTCTTTGTTCCTATATCTAAAAGTCTCTCACTTTTCAAAGCTATTTTAGGTCACTATGTTTCAAAATCTACTATATTAAATCCTCCATCTCTTTCTTCATCCATTATGAGTTAGGTTATATCCCAAAATCCACTATCTTAAATCCTCCATCATCTTCTTCATCCATTTTGGGTCCATATATTTTAAATTGCATATCCACTCCTCCATCAAAATCTCAAAATCCAAAATCTACTTTTCCTCCATCACCTAGCTACCCCTCAAGTTGTGTGTTGATGTTGATCTTGTAAAAAATTCCATCCACTCATATATAATTATCCCAACACCCCATATATTGTCTAACACTTATTTTCCAACTATCCATCCCTCTCATCCAATACTTTGCATAAATATGTACTCTCTTTTCATCTCCTCATTTATTTCATCCCCTTACCATCATTTTGTTAGACAATTCAAATAATCAGAAGACAACTGAGAAGGGGGGGTGAATCAGTTGTCACTAGATTATTGGAACCTTAAGCAATTAAAACTTTAATACTGGAACACATAAGATCAATACCAGAATGCATAAACCAATTACTAGAATAGCAGATATACCAATTAAGCACAACCAACAATTAGAGAATAGATACCAACCACATGACACCAAGATTTGTACATGGAAAACCTAGTAAAGGGAAAAACCATGGTGGGAAGCCTACCCATAGTCAGAGAATACTTCTGCAGTAAGTATGTGATTACAAATTGAGGGGCCTGTACTTGCAGGAAGGCAAACAACCTAGAGCACATTTCTCATTACAAAATGAGTCTCACTGACTACATAAGAATCCAAACTACAATCCAAAAGGAAGAATGAACTGCAATGATAACATCTCCAATGCCTGAGTACAGTTCTGGTTAAGCTCAATACCAGAGGACTTAATCCTCTTACATAAACCCAACTCGATCACCAATGATTGACTAAATCCTCTGCATGAATGATTATTACATTATTTACTCCTATACCATTCCATCCATTATCCATCATGATTTACAATGAGATCTTACATCATATATATACAAACCCTCGACCATAAACAATAAGGTCAACCACCAGACAATAAATAAAATACATAATTATAAAACATGTCGGCCTGATACCAAACAAATATTATCCAACCCATAAGACATCCCAGAAACACATCGAGAAGACCAAACAACACATTACATTAAGTCGATCCATAACCTAGATAGTACTAGACCCAATTTAGGTCCACACACGCTTAAGCAATGATCCCAATCAATCAAGGCTCAAACATGATCACCATCAACATCCTGAATCCCTACTAGAAGCTACACCAACACCACTTATGCATATCATCAAAATATCTTCAACAAAGCTCTGCCGGTGAAACCCTCACCAGATCAACAAACCAATCTTACTAGCATACAAGATAGCATCCGATCACCAGATCAATACTAACTAACTGAACATGTATCTGCGTAGCATAAATAACATATCTAAGCCATTTCCATAAGCCAAAGAATACTGGAGTATACCGGATCAACATGAACTAACCAACTAGAAACCAAACATCCTACCAGGACCAATCAGATATCGGTAAACAACCAAAGCTGCTAGTGTTGGCATCAATGAAAAAACATTAATGCAACAAATAATCAATTCCTCCAAATTGCCAACAATCTCCCCCTTTGGCATTGATGGCAACACTAGATGTGAAAAACATCCAAGTGCCAAGAAATGCCAAACAAATCTCCCATACAAGAATATAGCAATGAAGTTTTGATCCATACTCTCCCTATAGATGATATCACAGTTAAGTTCTGCAAATTTATCCCCCTAATGTATATATCTCCTTAAGTTTTTCACATGAATATCTCTACCCCTTTGACATCAATGCCAAAGATCTGGCATAAATATCAAAGCAAAATCATAAACCACTTAATCACAAGACCAACTACTCCCCCTGAATAATAGCATCACCACATCAATCCAGAATGAATAATATCTCTGATAATGCATACCAGACTGATGCCAAATAGCATCAATCAATTCTTTGTTGGAGGGGCATAAACCTCTAATCTATCTCTGAGGTACTCAAATGATTCTTTAGGCAAAGGTTTAGTGAAGATGTCTGCAATATGCTCTCTAGTGTTCACATAAACCAATCTAACTTCATTTTCTTCCACCTTTTACTTTAAAAAGTTATACTTGATAGATACGTGCTTTGTCTTAGAGTGAAATACTAGGTTCTTTGATATGTCTATAGCAGCAGAGTTATAATAGAGATAACTACCCATCCAATGCAATGCACTTTTATGTCCTTCAACATTTGTTTCATCCATAGAACTTGTGTATGGTTAGTAGCAACAACAACATAATCAACTTCAATAGTAGATAAAGAAGTACATGACTGTTTCTTGCTGATCCATGAAATAAGTTTCTTTCCAAGAAATAAAGCTCCACTAGAAGTACTTTTCCGATCATCAACATCACCTGCCCAATCCGCATCTATATATGCACATAAAGTAAATTCGTCATCTTTAGGATACCACAAACCATATTTAGATGTTCCTTATAAGTATCTAAAAATCCTTTTCATCGCACTCTCATGATTTTCTGTAGGATCACTTTGATATCTTGAAGCAATGAAAACAACATTCATTATATCTAGTCTAGTCCGAGTCAAATATAGAAGACCTCCAATCATAGACTTGTATCTTGTAGGATTTACCGGTGCTGACTCATCTTTCTTTGTCAATTTCTCACTTGTAACCATAGGAGTATTAACTGGTTTAGAATTTTCCATACCAAATTTATTCAACATCTCTCTAGCATACTTAGTTTGACAGATGAAAATACCTTTATCAGTTTGAATAACCTACAAACCTAAGAAAAAAAATATTTCCCCAATCATAGACATCTCAAATTCATTCCCCATATTGTTAGAAAATTCCATGCACAACTTATCTTCACCTCTAAAAATGATGTCATCAACAAAGGCCTCAATTATCAATATATCATCATCAATGACTTTATCATATAGATTATTGTCAGCATTACCTTTAGTGAAACCAAGTTTTAAAAGATATTTGTCCAACCTTGCATACCAAGCTCTAGGTGTCTGTTTCAATCCATATAAGGCTTTCTTTAATCTGCAAACCATGTTTTTATCATCTGAAAGTGAAAAACCATCAGGTTGCTCAATATAAACTTCCTCATCAAGATCCCCATTCAAAAAAGCACACTTAACATCCATCTGATAAACCTTTGTAGTTTTTATATGCAACATAGGCAAGAAATAATCTTACATCTTCAATCCTAGCTACATGTGCAAAAGTTTCACCATAATCAATTCCTTCCTTCTTAGAATATCCTTTACAAACCATTCTAGCTTTATTCCTCACAAATTGTCCATCTTCATTTAATTTATTCCTAAGAACCCATTTAGTTCCAATAACATTCTTATTTTTAGGCCGGGGAACTAAAATTCATGTATTATTTTTTTTTATCTGATCTAGTTCTTCTTCCATAGCTTTCATCCAACATTCATCTTTACATGCTTCAGTTACTGATACTGGTTCAACTTGAGAAATTAAATGTACCTCATTAGCTGCCAATCTTCTTCTTGCCATCACTCCTTTGTTCTTATCCCCAATGATTTTATCTCCTGAATGATTCAACCTTGCATACCTAGGAGTCTTTTGACTCTCTATTCCTCTTCCCTGATCTTCAGTTACTATTGAATTTTCTGATACTGCCGGAGTAACTGGTTTAACATTCTGTTTTGGTAAAGGTGTTACCGGTTCAGTTATGATCATTTCCATTGTCGGTTTTTTATCATAAATTCTGATTTGACTTTTATTCTGCTCATCCACCTTGACATTAGCGCTTTCCACAATTCTCTGCAATCTTTTGTTATAACTGTAGACGTATAAAAATGACCATATTCCTAAATGAATATTTTTTGTTCATTTCTCTATTTAATTAAATCTAATTTAATTAAATAACACGTATTCCTCTCTTTAATTAAGTAAACTACTCAATTAAATTCACTATACCATTTAATAGGATAAATTCATTTTATTCAATTAAAGCCCCTGTCCACTTTTTAATTAAATTCAAATTTAATTAAAATAGTTATCCTAAATTAAATAAATCTAATTTATTTAATTACAACAAAATTGAATTAAATTCAATTAAAACCTATTTTCCCTCACCCACTTGCAAAATCCTACACCTCCCACTTGCATCCTAACCCTCTTTCTAACCTCTTCTAGATTCTTCTAAACCTAATTAATTAACCCAAACCCATCCATTATCCCTTTTCCCTAAATTTGAGGAGGTCACTTCTCAAATTTGGAATAAAGTCTTCAAATTGCATTAAAGCCTTTATCCATTCAACAAGCTAACTTGTTGAATGCCCCCAAATTTTGAAGGACTCTTACAAATTTATCCCCAAAGTCTTCATAACCATTAATGGTTAACTCAACCCTCTTACATGGTTAAGAATTTCCATAAACTCAACCTCCATCTAACCCAAGGGTCTCATCAAGCATTTATTGCTTTGACCATGGTTATCCTTAAACCTTTGCACAAGAGTTTGTCCTTTGGGTAAAAGCTTTATCCAATGGATAACCCTAACTTAACCTTAACCCTTACCCCCTAGGGTAACCATGAGGTCTTCTCAAGCATTTAATGCTTCTTACATCTCCTCTCAACCAACCTTATGTTGACAATTGTCACCATTTCATTGGTGCCAATTGCAAACATGGATTCCCAACTTTCAAACTTGGCCCTTGATTAACCCTTTCAACCCTGACCATCCATTGCCCTATTTTTGCTATAAATAGAGCTCTCATTCCTCCATTTTCATCATCCAAGTTTTTAGCATCACACTTATACTAAATCCATTCAAGCTTTCATATCTCATTTTATGCTCATCATTTTAGCTTCTCTTTTAAACAAGAATTAATCTAAATATGCTAATTTAGAGTATTTTCCTTATCATTTAGCTTAAATCATGAACTAATATAGTATGCTAGGATAGTCTTGTTTACTAACCTTGTCATCTTATAACTAGTTTATTGCATTTGTAGCATCATGCATAGCTTAGGATGCATCTCATCTTAAAATCAACAAAAGCATCCCTCGTTCTTGCATTTGTCATCCCTAAACCATTTTGCTTAGTGATCTGAGAGCAAAAACATTGGTAGGAGGGACTGTGCAAGATAGAGAACCATGGAACCATCCTTGGGAAGGTGAGCCATACTTCATGACTCCGTAGCTTGCACCAAGAAGTCCTGTGGGTGTGTGAGCAAGGCTCCATGGAGCTCCGTTTTTCACATATTGAGTTCTATCGGCCCACTTTTCCCGCATACAATAACATCTATATGCTTTTCTTTCATTGGAATAACCAAGAAACATTCCTTCATCACATCTAGGATCAAATTTGCCAGTGAAATCATCTCTCCTGATATTCACATGACATTTACTACCAAAGATTTTGAAATACTTAATTGTAGGTGTATTGTCAAACCATAACTCGTAAGGTGTTTTACCGGTTTCTCCTTTGATATGAACTCTACTGAATGTGTAAACTATCATGCTCACTGCTTCTCTCCAATAGATATGAGGTAGATTATCTTCTATCATCATGGTTCTAGCAACATCCAAGATAGTTGTGTCTTTCTTTCCACAACTCCATTCTGCTGAGGTGTCTGGGGAGCAAAAAATTGTCTCCTTATGCCATGCTTCTCGTAAAAGTTATTAAACTCACTGGATGTGAATTCTCCACCATGATCTGACTTTAACCACTTAATCTTCAATTCTGTCTCAGTTTCAACTTTAGCTTTAAAGATTTTAAACTTTTCAAAAGCCTCAGATTTCTCCCTTAGAAAAGTAACCCACATCATTCTAGAATAATCATCAATGATTAGCATAAAATATCTATCACCTTGAAAACTTTTGATTCTAGCAGGACCACACAAATCAGTATGAATAAGACCAAGAACATCATTAGATTTGTCTTGTATACTCTTAAAAGAGGTTCTGACTTGTTTTCCCATTTGACATTCTTTACATACCGGATTATAGGGCTTTACAATCTTAGGTATATCTCTAACTACCTTAGTTGAACTGATCTTTACCATGCAATCAAAATTCACATGACATAGCCTTTCATGCCAAAGCCAACTCTCATCAATTTGTGCAATCAAACATGTCTTCTCACCAAATTCAAATGAAATATATTACCTTTTGTCTGAGTACCATTTGCAATCTCCAATCCAGATCTATTAATGATTTTGCATTTTCCATCCTTGAATTGTAATTGAAATCCCTTATCCACCAATTGTCCTACACTCAAAAGATTATGCCTTAAACCTTCAACATAATAAACATTATCAGTATTGTGCTTACCATCTAATGATATAGCTCCTCTTCCTTTGATCATGCATACTTTGTCATCTCCAAATCTAATCAGACCGCCATCAAATTCTTGCAAAGATAGAAACTTCCATTCTTCAAGTACATTCTATACCAGTGTCAGAACATCTTCCTTGATAGCCAGGAACACCCATTCTTTTGTAAACAATTTATTTGTTGTTTTTGGATTTGATTGTCTTCCTTTTTTGACATCGAATCAAGAAACAACAAAAAATAGCAACAAACAATTAGCTATGTGGATTGTGGAAAACTGATATCTTTAATAAATAAATTTACAATTCATTAATTCTTTTTCCTTAGACATGAATTAAATAATTAAATAAGTTTATTAATTTCTTTCCACTCTCCAACCACTTGTCTTCTCTTCTCTTCCACCACCCTTCCACCACTTTTCTATCTTTAGCCTCCATTTCTCCCATGTGATCTCAATCTTTGATATCTTTCTGGGATGAATTCAAATTTGGATTGTTGATAAATCTCCATTTTCTCTTTAACCAAAAATCTTTGAGCTTTTCTTTTATCTTGATATCACTTATAGTTTTGAATTTCGAATAGAACATTACTACCTTTTGAAGAGAACTCAAAGGGCAATGAAGATAAGTGACATGGGTGCTCAAAGGTATATTTTGCCTATTGTTTTTTTAATTTCTTGCAGTCATTTTCATATGCTTCGTTGGGAGATTAGATTCTTGCATAGGTTTGATGCTTTTTGTGACTGACCCACTGATGATTATGCTAGTTTAGATTTCTAGTTTCACAACATAAATTTTCATACATTTATCCACATCTTATCCATTTTTGTACCTATTTGTATATTTCACATTTACTACACCTATCATGATTGAACTCCATTCATATACTTCAACATTTTGTTAGCCTAGATCATTTCTATTGGTGCCTAATTCACCCAATAGAGGACAAATCTATGGAAGGTTTGACAAATTGTAGGCATAGACTTAATCAAGAGAGTGGGGGCAAATCTTATGTCAAATCTAAAGTAAACATAAACAAAGATGTCCTATTCATACTTCTAAGATATATAATATTTGGTGTTAGATCAGTTACATTCATCTTCATTGTCTATAATTAGGACACCTATCTATAACATTTAATTCTATATTATCATACCCAAAACTCTCATTTGTTAGTCTAGGTTGATTTATGTAGAGTTGTATGTGTTTTATTGGATTAACCTAGACTAAGCTCATTGAAAAAATATTTTCTTTTATAAATATACCAAGTCAATGAAGTTGGAAAATGTTACGTAGTCAAGCTTGGCTACGCACCATATAGGTTTTTCTAATGTTAAAATTTTTGCTAGCATAATCTAGACAATTTACTTTTTGTTAAGCATACACTTTGACCAAAACTAATTAAAGTGATATACTACTTCTAAATCCAACCATAAAAATCTAATGGATTGAAATCGAGTAGTTAAAATATTAGTTCTCATTATGAAGACTTGAGATCATATCTCTAAAAGTGACAACTAAGATGGAATTATATGATGACTCTTGATCTTCTATTATTCAAATTTTGTAATAATTTCTAAATTTTTCCTTAATAAAATATCACAAAATCTTCACATCTTCTGATTAAAAAAATACTTAAAAAAAACACTCCTACTCTCTCACTAATATATACATTCATCAAATCCACATAATCAAAGGAAAAAGGCAAACATTCTCAAAAGCTAAAATCTTTCATCTAGGTTGAAGATGACAGCCATTAAAAACTTGGTCCAAAATGATTATTGAAATCATTGTGTAACCATCGTTGTCCAAAACAAACAGTTCATAGCTGAAATGAAAAAACGCCCTAAAATAGAAACTGCAACAATTCATAGCTGAAATGAATAGCACCCAAAAACAGAAAGCAACTGAATGCATGAAACCCAATAAAGAAAAAAAACATCAAAGCTGACAAAAGACGGGCACTCCTTCCACTAAAAACTATTTCCCGAAGCAATTCAAAAAAAACTATTATAAGGTCAGGTGCATCCGCGTGGGTCCCGCAGCCGACGCGGTGTGCCATGTCACAATCTTAACCAGAGGTGAAAGTGAAACTGAGCTGCGGTTAGAAAAAACTGGACAAAATAATAAATAAATATGAATGATTGAAAAAACCTTGCTTCTGCATATGTATATTTTGTACCGTATTTACGATTATTGTCCAAGTCAGACACACATAATAGTAATAATTTTTTGGATTGCAGTATGGAAGTCTTTGAAAAATCCCCCCATTTGACACAGTAATGAAAAGCCAAAACACCCAGGAAAAAGTCCGAGAAATCTAAGAAAAAACCGAACACTTAGTGTTTTCGTCTTATCAAATTTGACGCGCCCAGATTTTTGTAATAACCCCATCTATGTTCAGTTTTTTGAATTTGAAGTCATATCTGAGGTGGGTTGTTGGATTTGATCTGTGGGTGTTTTAGGATTTGAACCCTTGACTTGTAAAATGGAGGATTTGCCCAATTTGCTTCAGAGAGACTATGGGCTCAAGCCGCAAGGAAAATCTGCGCCCATGTAGCAGCAGCGAAACACAGCAGGCACCGCTAGCACGGGTGCCTCCTCTGTCTACGATGATGTCTTCGGTGGGCCGCCTAAATTTACAGCAGTCTTTTCAAGAAACAGGAGCATACGACGACATTTTCAGGAGCTTTTCTGCGCCCATAAAGAATTCCTCTGTTCCCGTCTTTGATACGCCGGTCTACGATGACGATATATTTGGAGGCTTGAAAGGGGTGAAGACCAGCGGAGTTCCTTATGATGATGTTTTCAGCGGGGGATCTGTAGCGCCAATTGGGGATCTGGTGGGGGAGAATTCGAATTTGGAGAATCGAGAAAAGGGTCCTTCTTCGCTCTTTGATGATTTGACTCCAGGGGTCTCCGTCGAAAAAACACGGTGAAATGGGGTTTCAATATGTTGTGTTAATTTTTGTGATTTAGGCGTTTTTAAAAATGTTGTTGTCTTTTTTGATACCTAAACTTACAAATGGGGTTATAGCTGATTTTTCATTGTGCTGAAATATGAATTCTATATTATTGTTTTCTTCTAAATTGGGGTTTTGCGAATTTTCCTTGGTTTGGAAAAATGTTTATTGTATTCTAGTCATTTAGGAATTAGGTTTCTGCTAATTTTCCATTTTGAGGATAATTGTTTCTGCCGAATTTCTGCTGCGAGGATAAATGCATTTGGCATTATAGTTTTAGGAAATCTGTTCATGCTAGTTTCCACCGTTTGGAGTGTTGGATATTTCGTCACAGTTTATAAGAAATAGGTTTTTGCTCATTTCCCCCGTTTGGAGAATTGCTAATATCATATTTATATATATTTTTGCAAATACTCCACTGTAAGGGAGCATGCAGTTTTCAAGAATTAGTTTTTTGTCGCTAATTTACCACTGTAAATAGACGTGCAGCTTATATTATAATTTTAATAATTGGGAGTCTTTCAGCAAATTATTCAGTCTTTGGAATTGCATCTTATACTACTGTATGAATTGTGGTTTCAATAATTTTCCATTGTTTGGAGGGAGAATTGCACATTATGCTACAGCGTTACAGAAAATGGGTTTGTGCTATTTTTCCATCGTTTGGAGAACGGTTTCTTATGTTTACAACTCATTTATGAATTGGGTTTTTGCTATTTTTTCATTGTTTAGGGAAACACATCTTATATTACTGTTTCTTTATGAAGCGGATTTTTTACTAAATTTCCAACATTTGGAGAAATGCACCTTATGTTGCATTTTTTTTGATAACTTGGGTTTTTAGCTAACTTCTAGTTGAAATTTATCTTATATTAGTTTTTTTAATGACTAAAAATCACCTACCAGCTGAACACAAAACAATTGATTCTTCGTCTTAAGATCAATCCTTCACTTAGTAGCTGAAAATTGAGAAGGCTAAGTGCTCCGAGCCTTATAAAGATCCTCACAATTAAATACAGGGCAGGTACATCTTCATCGTCAACTGGACCTGACTATCAAGATAACCGACTTGAAATTATCAAATCCTCAAACCAAGGAAACTTTGTCAGAAATGCACCTGAAAGCCTGAGCAATATAGCATGATAGCAGCAACATTTGCACACAAAGAAGGGTCTTGCACTAGCCTGCAACAAGTTCTCCATATAGATTGCATATCCCTCTTCAACAATGACAGGTGAGAGAACAAACCAAAATAAATTACCTACCATGAGTGCCAGTGACTCCTTTAATAGAAAATATAAATGCATCTAATCTTCAACTAACCCCAAAAATAATGACGAGTGAAACAATAATCAAGAATGTGGCCAAACAGAAAAGATGTTGCAATCGCAAATAATAGACACCAAGTTTAACTCGCACACCATCCTGCTAGAGATGACATTTAAGGTCTGGCCAGCTGTTCACCAAAATCTGGTGGCTTCAAAACATATCATCAAAGACTAATAACTACAACACAGACTGAGTTCGAACAATAAGTGAATTCTATTTTAAGACAAGACGTAATACATAATTTCTTACCATTCAAAAACAAAAATAATCAGTTTAACTTTCTCCTTATTTGGAGGAACCGACATTATTTCACTCTTTCCAAATTTCTGAACATAAAATTTCAAACCCCTCTAATATAAAAAAGAGTAATATAAGATTAATTTCTTCAATACAATCAAATTTTTTGATTGTATTGAAGAAATTCATCTTATATTACTCTTTTTTGTACGTTGTATTTTAACTTTTTGTTTATTGTTTGGAGAAATGTATCTTATATTGTAGTAATGGAAAAAAAAAAATATCGGGTCAACTTTTTAACATGACTGGAGATGCTGACATGACACACCCTTTGGTACCATGTGAAACACTTTTGACCCAGAGCTATGAACTGGTGAGGTAACAAATGGGGGGCCTCATCTCCATTTATCAATGCTGAGGCTCAAGCCTGTGAGCACATCGGATCAGCAAAGGCATAAGCCTGTGATCACAAAGGCCCAGTGGGGGTTTGAACCTTGGTGGGCACAACAACGCTGCCACTTAACCAACACACTATGGGAAGAACCCCATATTGTAATATTTTTTTTTTTCTCATGTTTTTTAATTAGTGGATATACATCTTATCTTACAGTTTTTCGTTTTTGTATACTAATTTTTCCCTGTTTGGAGAAATGTATGTTATGTTACAATATTGTAAGAATTGGGATTTTTTGCTCCTTTGCTGATCTCTATTTTGTAACTAGCTCCGGTTAGAGGATTGTTCACTACTTCTCTTCTATAGTCATGTTGATGAGCAATGACCGGAGTTTTTCTTGCTGGTTCTTTTCTCTGGGAGCTCAGTTTGAACCAGTTTTTAAATATATTGTAAAAATTATATAATATTAATAAAATATATCAAGTGGCATTGCCACCTTGCCCAAAAAAAAGAAAAAGAATTGGGATTTTAAAAATTTTTATTTGTTTGTAGAAATCCATCTTATATTAGAGTTTTTTGAATGCTAATTTATCACTGATTGGCAAACTGTATCCTATTTTATGTTTTAGGAATTCTTTGTTGACATTCAACTGTCTGGGGAAATACATCCCGTATTACTGTTTTTTAATGGATTTGGTCTTTTAAATTTTCTGCTGTTAAGAGAAATGTTTCTTGTATTAAAGTTGATTTATGAACTGGAGTTTTGGTTATTTTACACTGTTTGGAGAAATACATCTTATGCTTGAGGTTTTTAATGAATGAGATTCTGTTAATTTACCACTGCCTGGAGAAATGCATCTTATATAACAAATTTCTTTTAATGAATTGTGTTTTTGCTACTTTCAATTTTTGGTGAAATGCTTCATATGATGAAATTTTGGATTAATCAAGTGGTTTTTATTAATTTTCCATTTTGAGGGTGAAAAGTGAAATGCATCTTATATTATAGTTTTAAACTTTTAGGTATTGAATTTTTGTCACTCTTCTACTGTTTCAAGAAATGCAGCTTATATTGCAGTTTTTTAATGAATTTTGCTAATTTTCTACTCTTTGGAGAAATGCATCTTTGTTCAAGTTTTTTTAAACTGTGTTTCTGCCGATTTTTTCCACAATGAACAGAAATGCAGCTTAGTACACTTCTAGCTTTAGGAATTGATGAGTTATTAACTTTTTGCTAATTTTCTATTGTTTGGACTTTGGAGAAATCCATTTCTATATAGAATCTTAGGAATTGAGTTTTTGTTACGTTTTCACTGTTTGGGGAAACGTATCTTATATTACAATTTTTTTATGAACTATGTTTTTGCTCACATTCCATTGTTTTTGTTACATTTTTACTGTATTGCAACAAAAACACCTAAGAGGCAGCCCCTCAAAGTTCAAATGGGTCTAGGTGCCTCTTGAATCGTGAATTCTAATTGTAGGGATGATAGTCTTGGATATATCAATTATCGCATAAACTCAAAAATTGTCCTTTTGATACATGACATTCTCCAAATTGAGATTTAGGAACTCACCCATTTAGTTTAGCAATTTTTGAATTTCTTTGGAGTCCCTCACAACCAAGGGAGATTGTGTAGGTGCAGCCAAATTGGAGCATAGTTTGCATACTCGATTTGATGCGCCATTTTTTTTGACTCAACAAAACCTCTACAAAACTTGGCAACTTAAAAAATACTTCTTTAAAAACATAAATTGTACTTAAAATTAGTCATAAAATGTGTCAAATGAATCTACAGAATGCTGGGGAAATGTTTCTATTATATTTGAATACAAAGAGTACAAACTTGCATCATTATGGGAATACAACCACCAATTGATAATTTATATGAATTTATGATGATTTTGAGTGAAAATCATCGTAAATTGCTTATCCATGCAAGTTACAAAATACAAGAATTTGTAATTGCCTCATCCCCATTCTAGTGAAAAATTGGGGAGAGTGTCTAGTCCTCATATCTAGTTGTAGCTCCTTGCTCGTTCTAGAGGGTCGGGCATGTGGCTCCACTTTGCTACTAGATGGTAGTGACTCCTCCGCCTCATGATCCATATCATCTACAAGATGTCATCCAATCAAATCTTCCTGTTTTTGGTGCATTTGTACCCTCCATAGTTTCTCTCTTGAAATCTACAATATTTCCCAATATAAACAAGGGGTGTTCCTCATCTTGCACAATCCAATCATTGTAGGGATTAATCTCATCCAAATCATTAAGCTCATTGCAATTTGTCCTCCATTTTTTGTGAAGTTGAACGTTATATGGATAAAAACTAGGTCATTGAAGCATCATTGAGTCAACTTATTGTTCTTCTTTGTGTTAATGGCGTCAAATAAAATCTAGTCGTTCTCACATCCAAAAACCCTAGAAGGTTGAGATACAACTCAGAGGGCTTGCTTTTGAAGCTTTGGTGTATTTCAACCTTAATCTTCCCACCAACAACCTGCAAATAATATATTTAGAAGTTTGTGAGTAAGCAATGGTATTAATTGTAAATTGTAACTTATAGTAAAGACTCGAATTTTCAACCTTTTATCAATGATCTCCCAATAGTCATATCTATCTCTACCCTCTTTGTAATAGTTTTGGATGGCTAGTTTAGCCCTATCATGGCCTCATAAATGTATTCCATAGGTTTTGCTTCCATCCACTAAGTGCATAATGGTCATTAAAGGCTCCAATACCTACAAAATGCAAACAAGTTAAAGTTATAGACTTACAATTGAAGTAAATACTTTTAAAAATTGAACTTTAAATTGAATGGCCTCTTTAGCCCTATCATGGCTTCATAAATGTAGTCCATTAGGTTTTGTTCCCATCCACTAAGTGCAAAACGCTCATCAAAGGCTTTGATACCTACAAAGTACAAACAAGTTAAAATTATAGACTTCCAATTAAAGTAAATACTTTTAAAAATTGAAATTAAAGGATTTGATTTGAACTTTAAATTGAAGTTTGAACTTACCTTGATGATCTCAATGGCTTTCTATGCAAAGGTATCATCAAAAACTAAGTTTATGGTCTTCTTTAGATTAACCTTCTCTGAATATGTTGAGTCTAGCTATGCTTAATTCACAAACATCTACTTCAAAGATGCCAACGAATTTGAAATGCTTTGCAACTTTGCGAAGTTATATGTGAACCTTGCGACCCTTGATCATACGAGCTTTTTTCTCGTGATTTTTCATCAAGCTAAGAACTCAAGGTTGGTTATAATTATATTTTGTGATTTTCCTTGTTTTTCTTACAATTGGTCTCACCCAATCAATTTTTCCTTTTCCCTCCAAATTAAAAAGGTCAAGGCAATGGGTCATGCAAGGGGTCTAAAAGGTTGATGGATGCCCCTCTTGAAAAAATCGTCCAATTACTACTTATGTTTATGCATTGGCAATGACAAATTGCAACACATTCCCAATCCTCACCTATAAGATAACCTCCTTAAACATTAGGATCAATTTTTTTACGTTATTTATTACGTTAGATGCATCACTGGACTTTAAGAAAGCCTTCTCACCGTTTGAGCCACCAAAAAATTGATGCGGGTGCTAATTCCTTTCCATTTGTTCATTCATTTGAAAAATGGTGCATTTGAACTTTCACCACTATTTCTTTTGATCTTCCAAAATTAACTTTGCATTTATAATAGCATCCTAGAGCAGCCTTCCACTTAAGTTTTTGGGAGAGGGTGCCGTGTATCCTTCCTTGCAATTGTTCATTGTTAGAAAATTTGTCATTGATGTTAAAAGCAAACAGACATTACCAAACAGATTCATTGATGTTGATGTTGGTGTTGCAAATAAGTCACACCCGGACTGACGATGGACTGGTCCAAGAGGGGCCAGTAGCTCAGTGGTAGAGCACCCCAGCAGCGTATGGAAGGTCCCAGGTTCGAGTCCTAGCTGGTCCATGTCTCAACATGGTATCAGAGCCAAGTCCAGGCTAGGAGCCCCAAGCACACGAGAGGTGTGGCTTAAGGGGGGGTGTTGGTGTTGCAAATAAGCCACACCCAGACTGACGATGGACTGGTCCAAGAGGGGCCAGTAGCTCAGTGGTAGAGCACTCCAGCAGCGTATGGAAGGTCCTAGGTTCGAGTCCTAGCTGGTCCATGTCTCAACAGTTGAGTTGCAGAATGAACACTTACAAGTTCAGATCGGGTTGATGTTGAGTTGCAGACCAAACACATTCAAATGCAGAAGATATGTTGGGTTGACATTGGAACAAATTTGTAATGCACTTCATGTGAATTGTATCAGTAGATAGCATCATATATTCAATAGATGTATCTGTAAGTGATAAAATGGTAGCATGACATCTTTCAGACAGTAAAGTAATGACAGGGAGTAGGGTTTCCAAATATCGATGTTATATTTGATTGATGACTATATCGTTGATCTTTCTGTAAACTTCATTCTTAATCTTTCTGTGAATTGGATTGATCAAGAGCAGTAACAGATTATTATATTGTTTTTACATCAAATACTCAGTGGTTGAATAATGTTGACCATTCTGAAGTTGCTGTTGCTCTCTCCTGTGATAATGAATTGTTCTAAACAAATATTGAGACAGAAACGTTCTGTTAGAATAGCACGGGTTGTATTTATCAGACAGAACTATGTTTCTTTTTTGCCCAATAAGAGGCCGAAGCCAAATCATACAGAACTATGTTTCTTTGAAGTTCGTGATCTGTATAATGTATATTGGTTCCTTCATTGAGTGGGTTTCATCGTTGCTTCAGTTATGTAACTCACAGAATATCTCAGAATATATTGATCGCTTCAGTCATGATCAAGATTGATTTGTAACTCTCAGAATATCATATTGAACTGCCATAACAATCCTAGCGATCAAGTTTAATGATGAATGATTTTTGATGGGCGTACTTAAGGTATTGTATAAATATTGTAAACGAAATACATCTCTTTCAGTTGTCAGTTTTAACTAAGTTTACTTTACAACTGTGAGATTAGATGAAAGAAGTTACAACACCTCCTTGTAACCATCTATACCTGATCGACAGCTTGATGAGTGTATGTAAATGCTGTATGTGATGTGGTTTCAATTAATGTGTAGTATTGAAGTATTGAATTTTTGAGAGTTTCTATTATATAATAATTGATGTAGACTATCTCTGCAAATGAGAGAAGTCTGAGTGTGAATGGAGTTAATTATTATGAGGCTGGGAAGCAAGACAGCAGCGATACATTATTGAATGTTTTGATGAGATTGTTTGAACATGTATGAAAAGAATATCTGAAGGTTGACAGAATTCATATTGTAAAAAGTTTGCTTGCAGACTTCAGATGTTGTGAAATGTAGTATTTCTGAATCTAAGGAAATATAAGTTAGTGACAGTTTGTATTTGTAACATCTCTATGGTTGGTTCTCAGATCGAGAAGTTGGTACTTCTGTAAGAGTTGGTGCTCTGAAGCAAGGAGCTCAGTGATTCCTTAGGGTTGGTGCCCTTAAACTTTGTACACATTATTTCTTTGTGAGGCTGGATTAGGACAGTAGATCCTAGCAGCAATTTTTCACCGTGGTTTTTCACTCATTCTGGATTTTCCACGTACTTATGTGTTGTGGTTTCCATATGTGATGCTTTCTTTTCAATTTTGGTTTCATGGTTATCAGTTTATCAAAGTTATTTTAATCAAGGATCTGAAATTTAGATCTTCTATTGATTCATCCCCTGTTAGAAAATTTGTCATTGATGTCAAGTACAAAATTAGAAAATCTAACAAGATGCAGAAGTTATATGAAATCTGTAGAATGATGATGAAGGACAAACACATACATTGGGTTAGAGACTTTTGAATATTTCCTTGATTTGCAGTCTTACAAGTACCTGCGTTTTTCAGACCAATGTTAATGATGAATGGTAAAAGATCAAACATTAGATATACAACGAAAACAATATCTGTCTTTACCGTCATTTTGTTCTGATTGTATTTTTCTCTCAAGATGCAACAATGGTATTGTACATATTGGGCAGAGTATCGACTGAGACTTGTGGTATGAAAGGTCAAAGACTTCTACAAATATATTTGGTTCCGCGATACCTTTGTTCAGAATTATGTTGCATATGTCTGTTGGGTCATCTTGGTGATTGTTATAATTTTTTTCTGATCAAGTATTTCACTTAGATTGATCTGTATATATCAAGTTGGTCATGTCTTGGTGATTTGGTTACAACTGACAATAGCCACCTGTACATATCGTCTTTATTATTTAGAAAACTATTTTCATATCTTGATTTGTGTATGGCAAATATACCTGTAGGGTTGGTTTTATTGGTTGTAATTGAGTTGGCAGTTTTAGTAGCTTGAACTTCCTTATAACTGTTCAAACTATAGAGGTGTCTATTTAAAAAGACTTGAAAGTCCAATGGAAAGAGGTAATATCGTTTATGAGAAGACAATAAAAGCAGAGACATGTAAATATGTAATGCACAAGCATAGAATATATTGACAAATTTGTGTCATGTGTAGAAGTATTGAACAGGAGATCAAAGAAACGGGACTCGGGCTCAGCAAGGCCGAATCGGACTCGGACTCGGGACTCGGAGTTTGACTCGGCTGGACTTGGGAAAGTGAAAAACTCAAGAAATTTATAGATTTTTAAAGATTTAAAACTCGTTTCATGCACCCTTTATTGAATACACCTTAAAGACACAATAACATCATCAAACTCCTCATTTGATTACATACACAAGTATACAGCAATCACATAAGCATAAACGCAAATTGTAGCTGAAGGAAATAACAAACATAGATATATAAATATTGTCAAATGTATACAATATTACAAAACTCATGGAATAAAAAATTCATGTCATCATATGATCATCATCAAATGTTCCACACAAATACCAAAGGTAAATACAACTACAAGCCTATGGCTCAGAGGAGTGTGCACCTGGCCCCCTGCGAAGGTGTTTAGGGTAGGTCCCGGATGATTCGACAACCATAGTCGCTCCCCGTGACACCATGCCATGCTCACCAACATCAGGAACATTTGTGTCACTATCAGTATCTCCTGTCTTTGCTCGTGCTCTTTGCTCCTCCTTTGCCATGGCTATAGCCTCAACCTCTATATCTACTTGGTCAATCCAATCAGTGTTATCATCACTAAAGACAGCCGTAGGAATTGCAGGATCTGTCTGACTCTCATTGGCCCACTCTGCTTCAGGATCAACCTCATCTAGAATGATAGGAGAGATGTCAACTAATGCATTCTTTCTCATTCTCAGGTGGAGGTTGTAGTGAACAAAGATGATATCATTCATCTTCTCCACAAATAATCTATTGTGCCTCTTGGAGTGTATGTGCTCAAACATACTCCAATTGCACTCACAACCAGATGTGCTACATGGCTGACTCAAGATGCGAATGGCCAACTTCTGAATATTTGGTGTTATTGGGCCAAAAAAAGCTCCACCAAGGATCTGAGTTTGAAATGAGAAAAATAAATAAAATCAGTCTCACTCATGAACTCATTTTAGCAAGTTACAATATACAATAAAACTAAAATTAAGCCTTAAAATTTATTTTTACTTGACATCATAGTTGTCCTACCGTCTTTGGCGACAAGATGAGAGAAGGTCTCCCCTTGTGCATCTGAGAACAACAATAGCTCTTGAATAAGCTCTATCTGAGTAGTACTAGCAGGTCCCATCTTCTCCATGATCGAGTACAGCCCATTAAGGACCTCCACATCAACCTTGAAAGAAGGAATAAAATGGAATGCCAGATTCAGATAATAGGCTGCTGCATGGATGGTCCTATGAAGCTGATGATGCCATCTCTTATCAATGATCTCGCAAATGGGACCATATTTGCTCTCATCTCCTCCATAGACAGATTTGATGCCCTCCTTCGCCCTACCCATGCCCTCTTATATGTAGCCCATTGCGGGCTTTTCTCCATTCGCAACTCGCAACGAAACCACTAAGGACTTAACAAATTGCAAAATTGAAAATATTGTGTAATTTAGAAAAATGAGCAAATAAAAGAATATGTATAATAAGTTATAAAACAAAAAGTTAAATTGTAGGATTTATAAAAAAATTATCTTCACTATCTCATCACAAGGGACCCAAAAGTCTTGCTCATAAAAAATGCAGTCTCCCATATCTTTCCCTGCAGGGGTGGCAACATAGGATGAGGAAGACCACTCCTCACCAACAATCATACGTCTCAAGGTTGACTTTGAGCTAAGCATGGACTGCAATGTGATGAAGTTTGTGGCAAATCTTGTGATTTTTGGACGATGCAACTCCTTCTGCTTTGTGTATTGTCTCATAAGAGCCAACACCCATGCATGATTATATACAAATTTGCACACATTTCTTGCCCTTTCTACACGTCTCTTGACCCATGGGAGTTTTCCAGTATCCTCCAACATGAGGTCAATGCAATGGGCAACACATGGAGTCCATACTATAGATGGGTGCCTCTCCATCAATAGTCTACCTGCAGCAACATAATTTGTTGCATTGTAATTAATGGAGGTACAAAATAGTAATTAATTTGCAAACAAAATTAGTTTGTAATCAAAAGTTTACCTGCAACAATATAATTTGCTGCATTGTCGGTCACCACCTGTACCACGTTCTCCTCACCCACCTCATCAATCACCTCCTCTATCCGCTCACATAGGTAGGTGACATTTTTGCAATGGGTGGAGGCATCAATGGACTTGATGAAAACGGTGCCCCCTGAAATAAAAAAGTAAAGCTAGATCAATGATCATTCAATAAAAACCATTAAATAAAAAATAAAAAATTAAAGACTAAATGAAACTAAAATTAATCAATCACCTGCAGAAGAAACAAGAAAATTAAGGAGAGTTTTATTTCTCCTATCCATCCAACCATCAATCATGATGGTGCAACCTTTAGTGCTCCATATCTGGCGTTGTTCATCTAATTCCTTCTTCACATCATTCACCAATTGAGATAAAATGGGTTCCCTTAAATCACACTCAGTAGGGGTTTTGAACCCCGCCTCGCATATGGTAAGGGCATCAAGCATTTCTTGCCAATAAGGAGACCTATCACAAATAAACTCAATGAGATAAGTTAATTATGTTCTATGTACTATGTAGTATGTACGAGAAAAAATAAAACAAAGAGAATCAAAGTATAAAAATTAAAACAATCAAACATAAAAGTTATAAGACCTCAAACTTGCCAACTGCCATTTTAGCGGCATCATGGACCTCCTTGTTCCAACCCATGCTCTCAAGCGACTGTTGGGACCCAGGAGTAGTGCGAGGCACAAAGAAGGTATCCAACCTAGATTTACGAATCCTAGGTCCAATATACACTTCCACTACAACTACTAGTGCTAGGAGCATGATAAGTGGCGGTGGCATTGCCACTTACAGAAGCAAAAGCGGAAGCACCAGTAGTAGCAAACTGAGTGGGACGATATGGAGGTAAGCAAGAAGAGCCTCCAACACAACTTAACTGTGTCCTTCTTCCTAAAGTTGCCTCTCTCCCAATGGCTACTCGATCCTCTTTTTGTTTCTTTTTCTTTTCAATTTCCTCAACCATTACATAACAATCATGTACGGCCTTAGGGAGTGCTTTTAGGCATGGTTCGACATCATGTCCACGCACATTGGAAATATGTTATTTTAGTCTATATATACCTCCATGGAATATTGTTTTGCAAAATGTACATTTTGTTTGCCCCTTTCTTTGCCCTGGAAAATCCACATGATATTTCCAAGCAGGGTCCTTTCTAATGTGGGGTCTAGAAGTTGAAGTAGACATTGTAGGATAGTTTTGTGAAACTTGAAGTTGAGACAAATAATAAAGTGAAGTTTGCTGCAATAAAACATAATAAATTTACAAACATACAAAAGATTTTGGAAGAAAATGTAAAACTTTCAAAATAAATGAATAGAAAATGGAATTTTTGCATACAAGAAACAAAAAAATCTTCAAAAAAACAATCTTACCTTTTACAACAAGTTTGGAGCTGCAAACTCTTCTTATCTAACTCTTGATGCACCAAATCCAAATACAATGCAACCCCAATGTGATAAATGGAAGAAATCTTGAACTTCCTCCTTGCTGGTTTTTCTTCATTGCACCCTTTTTTTTCTTCACAACTCACTTTTCTTCAAATGAATGAAATGAAGTTCACTTTTAGGGTTGGAGGATAAATAACTTAAAAAAAACAAAGTTAAAAAATGTATTAAAAATGCTTTTTTTTTTGGCCTTTTTGGGCCTTGCCGCCGATCGAGTCCCAAGCACGGGACTTGCCGATTTTGGCGAGTTTACGCCAAACTCGCCAACTCGACGAGTTTGAGTTCGAGCTCGCTAGACTCGGGGGGCATGTCTTGTACTCGGACTCATTGAGTTTGGCGAGTCCGAGGCGATTTTTCGATCTTTGCAGGAGATGTATATTATTTGAGAGCATAGAGAGTGTGTTGAGAGTTTCTATAATGCAGTAGAGTATCTTTGCAAAAGAAAAGAAATCTGAGTGTTCTGAGTAGTTTCATTATGTGAAGGTTGGGTAACGTGAAAACAGAGATACATCTTAGTTTATTTGCTAAATTTTAGATGTTTTTGATTTGAAGGAAATATAAATTAGTGATAGTTTGTATCTGTAACATCCTTATGGTTGGTGCCTCTAGGATTCTAAGTTGGTGCTCAGATTGAGAAGTTAGTGCTCTCAAGCAAGGAATTTGGTGATTCCTTAAAGTTGGTGCCCTTAAGCTTTGTAAACATTATTTCTTCGTTTGGCTAGATTAGGACAGTTTATTCTAGCAACATAACTCACTGTGGTTTTTCACTTATTTTGGGTTTTCCACGTATTTAATGTGTTTTGACTTGTATGGGTGGTTGCATTCTTTTCAGTTCCAGTTTTATGTTTATCAGTTTATAAAAAAAATATTTCAATTGACTAAGGAACTAAAATTTATATCTTCTACTGATTCACCCCCCCTCTCAGTTGAAGAGTTGTGTTCTGCCCCCCCCCTCTTAGTAGAACAATTGTATTCTACAATTGGTATCAGAGCATGGTTCTGGACAAGGCTTAAATTTCAAAGGTAGATCTTGGATAGAGAACACATGGCTTGTCTAGAAGGATCCTCCTCGATCCTCCTCAAATAAAGCTCCTTTATTTGATGGTTCTAATAATGCTTTTTGGAGTATTAGAATGGCTAGTTATTTGTCTTCTTTGGGATTTGATGTATGGATGCCTGTTGTAAATGGATATGCAATCCCTACAACTCTTCTGACTGATTAGGCTGGAAAGAGGGATTATGAGAATAATGCAAAGGCAAAGAATGCAATTCAGAATTTGTCAAAGTTATGTATTGTCAAACTGCTAAAGACATCTGAAACAAATTGAAGAGTATTTATGAAGGTGATGTCAAAAGCAAGCAAAATTACAAACATATAAGGCAAAGTTTGAAGGTTTAAAGATGAAAGAAGAAGAGCAGATTGCTAATTATCTTCTTAGAGTTGATGCGATAGTGAATGCGATTAAAGGTTTTGGAGAAGACATAATTGTTCATAATGTTTTGAGATCTTTGCCTTAAAGATATGATTTTAAAATTTTTGCAATTGAAGAAGCCAAAGATCTTTGTTAAAATTACAATTGCTGATCTACATGGTATTTTTACAGTATATGAGATGAGAATGGTTGGTGAAGATACGTTTAAAAGAGAAGCAGTGTTAAGGCTGCAAAGAAAACAAAGGAGATGAGTTCTAAATCAGATTGTGATACTAATGAAGAAGTTGCAATTCTTGTTAGAAAACTTAAAAAGGGTTTTGGCAAGTATAAAGGGAAGATGCCTTTTAAATGCTTCAACTGTGGAAAGACTGGGCATTTTGTTGCTAAATGTCCTTATGGTGGAAATGATAGATAGTGAAGAAGACTTTAAAAAGAAAAAGAAAAACTAGTTTCGTTACAAGCAAAGAAATTTCAAAAACAAGAAAAGCTTGTATACCAAAGAAGAAAACAACACAAATTCAGAAGACAACAATGAGTATGTATCTGATGTTGAAAAAAAACATTGTTCATGGCCGTTGGATCAATTAATGAGTTTCAAAGTATTGATGAAACAAACATTTTGCGTGATGTTGAAGGAGAGATAGATCTTGAAGGAGAATAACAAGCCAAAGATTTTGACATTGAAAGAAAATGAAGCACTAAAGAAAGAATTTGAAGAGGGCAATTAAATGATTATTAGTTTGAAAGTTGAAGTTGAACTAGGCAAGAGAAAAGAAGAGGTAATACATTTTGAACTTTTGTTGAAATTAGACAGTTAAGTAGTGACTTTAATAAATGATCTTGAGAAATTCAAAAGTTAGTATGAAAGAAGGATAAAATTTGTAAAGAGTTCTAACATGTTGGATGAAATGTTACCTGTTCAAAGGTTAGACAAAAACAAATTTGGTTTGGGTTTTGACAAAGGTCAAAGCACTAGCACATTTAATTTTTTCAATAAGAAGGATAATGATGATGGTTTCGTTAAAGTCCAAAGGCAGAAAAAGTATCCACACCGTTTTCCTCCTACAAGAAGAGCTGCAATGAATAGGTTTTATCCCTAATTTTATGGTAATTGTAACTTCTGCAATTATTTTGGTCATCGGGCAATTGATTGTAGAGTTATATCAACAAGGAGAACTAACTTTGTTAGTAGAAATTCTTTTTGATTATTTAAGAGATCTTAATGTGAGCTGTTATAATTGTAAAAATATTGGTCATATTGAAAGACAATGTAAAATAAGTTTCACAGAATAGAGAAGAATGGAAACACGTTCTCAAGTGCTCCTGAAAATTTCAAGAAAGAAACATAGAAAGTGTGGAAGAAGAAAGAAGGAAAGAAGCTTGAAAAATCCATGATTGTTCAGACAACTTTTCATGCTAAAAGGCAGAATCTATGGATAATGGACAATTGCTGCACTAAACATATGATTGCTGATAAGAGTAAGTTTATCGAGTTCATTGATTGGAATGGTGGTTTAGTGAAATTTGGAGATAAGTCATTAGCTAAGATATGTGGTAAAGGTACTTTGAGCATTAATGGCACTTTAGAAACACTTAATGTTTGGTATATAGAAAGATTCAAATATAATTTGCTAAGTGCTAGTCAAATGTGTACAGTGTGACAATGGATACATTGTAATTTGTAATGCTCAAGGATGTGAAATCTTAATTGCTAAAGGGAAAAGAACATAAAGCAATGTCTATGATTTCAATGAGGTAAAAGGTAAAAGTTGTTTGTTGGGGCAAGTTGATGGAAGTTGGCTTTGGCATAGATGATTAGGACATTTTAACTTTGATAATCTTGTCAAGGTAAGTTCTATGAAATCTGTGAGACATATGCCTAAAATTACAAAGCCGAGTCAGTTTCAAATCTAAAGAATATTCAACTTCAAAACCTTTAGAATTAGTTCATACTGACCTTTTTGGTCCCACGAAAACTAAGGGTTTGAAAAATGAAAGATATTTTATATTATTGGTGGATGATTTTTCAAGAATGACATGGGTAACATTTTTTTAAAAAAAGTTTGAAACATTTGAAAGATTCAAAATTTTCAAAGCTATGGTTGAAAAGGAAAGTGGTTTAACAATTAAGTGTCTAAGATCAGATAGTGGTGACGAGTTTACCTCTAATGAGTTTGATGAATATGTGAGAAGCATGGTATCAAAATGCATTATTTTGCAGCAAGAACACCACAACAAAATGGTGTAGTAGAGAGAAAAAGTAGGATACTCAAAGAGATGGCAAGAACCTTACTTAATGAGGCCAAGATATTTGATATGTTTTGGGTTGAAGCAATACATACTCCTAATGGAGTATAGTTAAGGCCAAACACCAATAAAACTCCTTATGAATTATGGTACGGTAGACCAACTTTTGTTAAACACTTTAGGGTATTTGGTAGTAGATGTTTTATCAAAGAGATGAAGATGGTTTGGGCATTTTTGATTCTAGATGTGATGATGGATTATTCCTTGGATATTCCACTTATCATAGCAAATCCTATAAATTCTATAACAAAAGGCTGAACAAGACTGTAGAAAGTGTTAATGTAAAGATCAATGAAATTGTGCAGAAAGATAACGCGGAAGAACTTGAATTGAAACCTATTGATGAAGAAAAATCTGAAAACGTTAGTGGAAAAGATTCTAAAAATGGTGATGAAAAGACTCTTGCAAACATTGTTGAAAAGACTCCTAAGTTTGTGCAAAAGATTCTTCTTGAATAGCAAATTATAGGGGACAAAGATGATGGGGTTCAAACAAGAAGGCGTGTTGCAAAGACAAATGGTGGAGTTAATCTCTCTCTCTTTTGTCCAAAGTTCAACCTAAGACATACAAATGAAGCCAACACGGATGAAAGTTGGATAAAGGCAATGGAAGAAGACTTGAGTCAAATTGAGAAAAACAAAACATGGGAGTTAGTTCCTAGACCTACAAATTCAAATGTGATTGACAGTAAATGGGTGTTTAGGAACAAACTTATTGAGGATGGCAAAATTGTTAGAAACAAAGCAAGACTTGTCTACAAAGGGCATCGATTTCAAAGAGACATTTGCTCCTGCAGCCAGATTGGAAGCCATTATAATGTTTCTAGCATTCTCTGTTTATAAGAACTTCAAAGTTTGGCAAATAGATGTGAAATCAGCAATTCTGAATGGAAATTTGGAAGGGGAAGTATACATAGAATAGCCAAAAGGTTTTTAGTTGCCAGATAGAGGACATGTTTGGAGATTGAAGAAAGCGTTATATGGACTGAAAAAGGCACCAAGGGCTTGGTATTCCAGGCTAGATTGGTATCTTCAGCAACAAGGCTTCAATAGATACTGGTAGTAATTTATATTTCAAATCAATAGGTGAGCATATGTTTGTAGTAGTTATTTATGTTAATGATGTTGTTTTTGGTGGTAATGATGATAACATATGCAAAGATTTTGCTACCCAAAATGCAAACAGAGTTTGAAATGTCTATGATTGGTGAACTTCCTTTTTGTCTTGGGTTACAAGTTTCACTGTTAGATAAAGGCATATTTTTATTTCAGACAAAATATGCAAAAGAAATGCTCAAGAAGTTTCAAATGGAAGATTGTAAACATGTGAGCACACCAATTATTACTGGTTGGAAATTGAGTAAGTATGATGAATCATCTGATGGGGATTAGACAATGTATAGGTCCATGATAGGCTGTCTTTTGTATCTCACTACATCAAGACCAGATATAATGCAAGTAGTCTCTATGGATGCTAGGTTTCAATTTGCTCCTAAAGTTTCTCATGTTAATGCTGTAAAAAGAATTGTTAGATATTTGAAAGGCACTGCGGATTATGATTTGTGGTATAGGTGATTGATGCAGCACTAGCAGTAGAGCATCTTTTTTAGGAGATAAATTAGTTTCTTAGTTAAGCAAGAAGCAGGAATCTGTATCTTTATTCACTGCTGAAGCTAAACATGTTGCAGCTGTTTCATGTTGTACACAGGTCTTATTGATAAATCAAACACTCAAGGACATCAAGTGACCTATGATAAACCTATTTCAATTCTTTGTGACAATACTAGTGGCCATTAATATCTCTAACAATATAGTTCTACATTCTCGCTCTAAACATATATCTATATCATTTTTTGAGAGAAAACGTTGCTAATCATGAAGTGAAACTAGAATATGTTGCAATTAAGGATCAGTTGGTAGATATTTTTACCAAACCCCTTCCCAAGGAAACCTTACTCTTCGTTAGAAGCTTGGGGTTTTGGTTTCTCCTTCTCTCTAATTTATTTCAAGGGCAAATATTTTCTTAGGGGGAGTATGTTATTGTTTTTCTCTTCTATCCCTAAATGGTGCAGCTTCTAATCTTCATCGTTTATCATTGATGTCAAAGGGGGAGAAAGAGATATTGATGCAAATGTAGAATTGCAGATTGATTGAATGTTTATTGTTGCCGATTGCTTGATTGCCAGATTGAGTGCAAATTGCAATTTTTTGTTATTTGCAAAATGAGGTGGTTTTCAGATTGGAGTTTTGCCATCAATGACAAAGGGGGAGAATGTTAGAAAATTTGTCATTGATGTTCAAATCAAACAGACATGACCAAACAAATTCATTGATGTTGAGTTGCATAATGTACTCTTACAAGTGCAGATCGGGTTGATGTTGAGTTGCAAACCTAATAGCAGGTTTAGAATTGTAGATTGATTGAATGTTTATTGTTGTTCTGCACGTCTAGGCTCTAGTTCTTCATCGTTGGGAAGAACCAGCACCACTACCTCCCACATCGACTCAGCTTGATGCGTTCACAAACTATCCCCCTGGCCACTAGGATGCAGTGCAAATAAAACTGAATTAATATTAATGCTGAGTAACAGGGTTACCTATTTGTCGCTTCTCCTTTTCTGTTTTTCCCTCCTCCTCTCTTTTCTTATCTATGCTACTTGTTATCACAAAAGCTTGCACCCTTGCTAAGCTATCAACTCAGCAACCTTGTGAAACATGGAAACAACCCCGAAGTGTGGGACCTTACACAAGGGGTTGAATCTCCGGAGAAGGCCGACTTCCTTCTTCAAATAGGTGCAGGTGTTGAACCAACTCAACGCTTTAAAACTAATTCCTAAGCTACCTAAACAACTTGCAAAGGTAAAGGGAAGAGAGAATGCTAGAAATAGAAGGAGGTGATGCACCAAGAAGATATTGGTCCTCTCTCCACCGAGATGACACAAAGAATTAACTGAAACACCCAGGAGATGCACAAAATTCAGTTACATGAGTGACTCCAATGCATGTATGGAGGTTAGAATTTGCTAAGTGTCAAGAGGGGAGAAGGATTCCCACAAGTCACACTCAGAAAACAAGTTAACACAGCATATATGGAGAGAAAAGCCACAAGACATACACCTATAATGAAGGTAAGAAAACATACACAACATACATAGGTTGAAAGAAGGCAAGAATGGTGATTTTCAATTAATTATAATGTTAATGGCCAAACTTATAGTTGCACAAGAGAAGTGGGAGAGCATGGAATAGTTCCAACCAATAGGGAGAGAACCCTTTACAATGAGGCTTAACAACCTTTATATAGAAAAATGGTTACAAGGGTGATCATAACCTTTGCATGTCAGTCTGGAAGTGCAGGGAAGTGCATGCACTAACCTTCCAAAGTCAGGCATGACATAAGTCACCAAGCATGGCCCCGTACCTCCCTTGATGGAAATCCTACCAAAAAAATTTAATGCACCCTTGTGGCTCCACAAAAAAGAAAGTGCACAAGTCACCAAAACTATCAGAGCATTAAAAGCCTTGAGTGTCAATCACGCCATCCGGAAGTGTCACCAGTCAGAAGGAAGTCTGGAGACTTCCGGAGTTCGGACTCCCGAAGTGGGAAGACAAAGGAAGAACTTCGGAACCTCAGGGTTCCGGAGTTCTGGGATAGAGAGAGGAAGAGAAGAAAATGAACTTTGGAACCTCGAGGTTCCAGAGGAACTAGAGAGAGAAGGCAAAGGGGGAAGGAACTTCAGAATCTCGGGGTTCCGGAGAGAGGGGGGGAAACAAGGAAGATAAATTCGAAACTTCGGGGTTTCAGAGTTCCGAAAGAAAAAGAAGGAAGGAGGGCTAAGAGGGAACTTCGGAACCTCGGGGTTCTAGAGTTCCAGAGAAGGCAAGGGAAGGGAACTTCAGAATCTTGGGGTTTTGGGAAAGTGGAGAAGAAAAAAAGGAACTTTGGAACCTTAGGGTTCCCGAATTCCAGAGAAACTGGAGAAAGGCTAAGGGAAGGAAGGGAACTTCGGAACCTTGGGGTTCCGGAGTTCCGAAGCAGGAAAGAAAGCAGCTAAGGCAAAGAAATTTGGAACCTCGAGGCTCCGACGTTCTCGGGAAGAGAAAAGAGGGCTTAGGAACTTCTGAGAAGGCAACACTTCAAACCATGATTCCATTGCTTTAATCCTTGATCAATTGGGATGCCACTGGTCCATGAAACATATCTTTGATCGGTTCTTACTGATGGACCAAGGGTGTCATAAAATGGCAACATTTTTGGCGATTTCTGCGGGATGCTTGCCTGCTAAGCATGAAGTCCATAAGCCTTAAGCATCCATTGGGCACTAAGTCATTGAAAAGGCCCAAAACATGTGTGCGCCATCACTTGGAGGAAAACTGAAAACTAGAGCGCACACCCTTTTAAGGAAAATGGGGCATGTGCATAAGCACTTATGAAAGCAAAACAACTTTTAGTCTAATATTTACATAGTTATCAACACCCTCTTTAGAAGTAGGGCTTGAGATGAATCCCATTCACTAGGATTGGAAGAACTTTGCCATCAAGCCTGGAGAGATGAAATGCATTGGCCTCCTTGCAACTAGTGATGACATATGGACCACTCCAGATAGCATCAAATTTGGAGTGGCGCCCATCTTTGGCTCTGTCTGCATCCCACTTGAGAACTAGATCTCCCTCTTTGAAGACCCTATTAGTAGCCCTTTTGTCAAAAACCTTCTTGACCTACTCTTGATGAGTCTTAAGTGTATGCATAGCTTGACTTCTAACCTCCTCTAGCTCCATCAATTAGCTAGTCTTACTGTCATGGCATCATTCTCTATCAATTCCAGTTGGTGTGCTAGTTCAAGAGAGGGTAACTCTAGGGAAGTTGGGAGTCTTGCTTCCTTCCCATATACTAACATGAAACGGGAGTTACCAATCGCCCTCTTGGGTGTGATCTTGTCAGCCCATAAGGTTGTCCTCAACTTAGTGTGTCATGCCCTCTGATTGTCTTCAATTGTTCTTTTAATTATCCTGATGAGGTTCTTGTTGGAAGATTCAACTAAGCCGTTACCCTGAGGGTAATAGTTGGATGATGTTTTCAAGTATACACCATGCTTAACTGCCCAAGAACTGATTGGGGTTCCAACAAATGCCTTGGCATTGTCTGATATGATGGCGGAGGGGACACCATATCTTGTCACAATTCCCTCAAGGAATTCCAACAATGAGGCCTCAGTGGCATCCCTCAATGCAACTGCCTCTGTCCACCTAGTGAAGTAATTTGTTGCGGCCAAGATCCACTTATGGCTAGCACTAGAAGGTGGGTTTATCATGCCAAAGAAGTCTAAACCCCATTGGGCGAATGGTTGATCTGCCTGGATGGGATGAAGAGGTAGGGCAGCTAGTCTTTGCTTCCCAGAGAAGAGAGCACATTTTTTGCAATTCTTCACCCATCTATGTGACTCACTGAATAAGGATGGCTAGTAATAACCAACCCTCATTATTTTGATAGCCGTAGTCCTTGCAGAGAAGTGGCCCCCTGAAGAGCCATCATGAAATTCCTCTAATAATCTCTTGACTTGGTTTTGCGTAATACATCTTAGTAAGACTCCATCGGAGTCTTTTCAGAAAAGAGTGCCATTCACTAAGACATTGGGAATAGACTGCAACCTGAAATGCCTTCTTTTGGTCCTGTCTAGACCTTGGGGGTATCTACCTTCCATTAAGAAGGTGGTCATTTCACCTACCCAACTGAATTGAGTGTTGTTACCAGTTGGTTGATCCTCTTGTAACACAAGGGCGACCTTTGAAGTAGTCTCAGAAGATGAGACAAGTTGTTCACATAGGTCCCTACCTCTTACAAGCTTGGTGATCTTGATGTTGATGTCATACTCCATGACCTTGGTTATCCACCCAACCCTCTTCTCACTGATATCCTTGTTTAGAAGGAAATCTTTGACATTTGCATGTGGAAGTAAAATCTGGATCCTATTGTTGGACAACATGTGTCTAAACTTTTTTAATGCCCTTACAACAGTGAGGACTTGCTTTTCTACATAACTACACTTAAGATCATAGTCCTTTAGCCCCTCACTAAAGAAAGCAATAGGTTGCTCCAAATTGTAATCGTTTAGCTTTTTTAGGACAGCTGAGATGTTGGATTCTCCTCTTAAGGTATAGAGGATAAAATCCCTTTCGTAATTAGGATTCACAAATGTAGGGGCCTGAGCAATTGTTTGTTTGATCTCTTCGAAACTGGCCCTTCCCTCCTTGGTCCAACTGAAAGCCAAGTTTTTCTTCAACATGGAAGTGAGGGGTTTTACCATGGTGGCAAGGTTGGGAATGAAACTCCTCACAAAGTTGATCCTACCAAGGAAACTTTGCAATTCTTTCTTGTGACTAGGGAGTTGAAGAGAAAGAATAGCCTCCACTCGCTCTGGATCAATGGTCAAACCCTCCTTGGATAAGATGTGTTCTAGCAATCTTCCTTGATCAGTAGCAAGTACACACTTGCTAGGGTTCAAGGACACATCATACTCCCTGCATTTCATGAAAACCTGCTCAAGATGACCAAGATGGTTAGTTGCATGCTTCGAATAAACAGTTATGTCATCAAGGTATACAAGCACAAACTTTGCTAATACACCCTTGAAAGCTATGTCCATTGCTCTTTGGAACGTGGCACCTACATTGGTTAGCTCAAAGGGCATTTTACAATAAGCATAGGTACCCCACTTAGTAGCAGTCTTGTATTGGTTTGATTCTTGGACCAAGATCTGATTGTAGCTTGAATACCCATCCAAGAATGAAAATCTTTCCGAGCCACTGACCTTTTGGAGAATTTTCTCCATAGAGGGAAAGGGATAGTGATCCTTGATGGAGGCTCTATTGAGATCCCTAAAGTCTACACATAGTCTGATTTCCCCATTCTTCTTTCTTACAGGAACAAGGTTGGCCACCCGGGAGGAGTGCTTGATATGGAAGATGATATTGGCTTCTATGAGATTGGTCAACTCTTTCCTCATTAGTGGCTCAATCTTTGGGTTTATTGGCCTTTGTTTTTGTCTAACTAGCTTTGCATCCGGGTTTAGCTCTATAGTAAGTTGGGCTAAGCTAGGGTCAAAAGCCTTCAAATCTTCATAGGTCCAAGCAACTATGTCATCATATTGTTGGCAAAGCTCAACAAAGGCCTCTTGCTTGGTTGAGGAACACAACTTGCCCAAGTTTAAGGACTTACCCTCGACGACAGTATCTGGCTTGTAATCACCCCTCTTTGCAACCAAGTTCATCTTCTTCTTCAACTAATCATTCGGGTTGAAAATGCCTTCCAAGGTAACTAGACCTTTAGGCAACTTGTTGGAGTTGAGCTGCATGATTTGGTCTCCATACTGGTCTTGCAACTTAGACTGATTTTTAGCGAAAAATTCTGCTTTATTCTGCAAGAAGTTGACGATTTGTTGATCGCTTTCAAACACTTGCCAATTTACTTGATTGTCTGGAACAATAGGCCTCACAACAAGCCTTATGTGTTGCTCCTTCTCACTTGCAACATGAGTTGGTATGTCGAATTGAGCACCAACCGCTGCAAGCCTATCAACATGCTTGTTTTGACCTCTAGGAATGCTCTGGATATTGAAGGCCTCAAATCCTTCAATCAAATCCCAAACCCTGTGTTTGTATGATTTGAGTAGGTTGTTTTTTTGCTACACTTTGAGCTCGGATGTGAGTAACAACCAACTCACTATCGCCAAATACTTGCAAAGATCTGATGTTTCTGCTTTGTGCAAGTTGGAGACCTTGGATCAAGACTTCATACTCAGCAACATTGTTGGTGCAATCAAATTGAGGCCTAAAAGAGAAGAAATATTTCTCCTGCTCAGGAGAAACAAGCATCGCACCAGCACTTGCACCTGCACCATTCTTGTTTCTTGAACCATCAAAACACATGTTCCATAACCCCTCTGAGTCTCCTTGTGTGTTGATGAGGTCAAGGATAGGAGTATCCTCTTCATGGACACAATAGGTGCCAAGCCCAGTTTCTTCAGTCTCAGCTAATGTATCAAACTGAAAAGCATTGGCCCATTCATCCAGCAAGCAATCAGGAACCTCTTGCAAAAGAGTGGCAGGCTCACAAGCAGTACACTCCTCCTCCTCTTTATGCAAAGTGCAATTCATGTTTATAGGGCTGGGGGTGTAGGGCTCAATGTAGTTCTGGGCAATGGGCTCTGCCCTTATGGTGACCTTGGTACCATACCTTGTTCGAAATAGCATGTGGGACCAATCAGAAGACAGGTACCCATCTATCTTGGCGATGAAGTCTCTAGACAAGCAGATGACAAAGATGGCAAGGAGGTTGATAATTGATACGTCTTGCAAGACAGTGCAACCAGGGCATGCATGCAAGGTTAACTTCAAATTTTTTACCACCCCTACAGTCTTAATAGAAGTGCCATCTAATTGGACCACCCCTTTGGTCACAAGTTCGTATTCTATGCCAAGAAGATCAGCTACCTTCTTAGGCATGACTGAACTACTAGCTCTTGAATCTATCATGTAGTTGTGAACCAAATTATCTCCTATGATTAAGGAGAGATAGAAGGGGGGAGGCTTGCTGATCTTACTTGAATCTTCCTCCTCCTTGGGTTGCACCAAACTGGTGGAGACTGCCTTTTCTCTGACTACTGCCTCATCACCTGACTAATTGACATCCTTCAGTGCCTCTTTAAGCAAATCCCTTTGAGATGGGATTGAAAGGGCCTCCCAAATAGTGACGTTGATATTGGCCTTCTTCATCTGATCAACTATGTTGAAAGGAACACCAGTTGACTTTAGAGCCCCCTTTGAGGCTACAAGGTTTGCCTTTGCTCTTTGGACGACTTTGGCCTCCTCTTGCCTCTTGCTCCCTTGCATGGTATTTTGGCTTGTATCATGGACGACTACATTGGGTGTTGGAGCTTGGGCTGATGTTGAAGGTGAGGCAGCCTCCATGGCTCTCTTCTTTGACCTTGCATACTGCAACATCGACTCACCATTTGTTTGGTTCAAACCATAGAATTCTGCCTCCTGCCAATTGACAAAGGTAGAATCCTTTTATAAGTGAGCCTGAGTACCCATGCTAGGCTGATTCGGGTCATATTGCTTGTCAGAAGTGGTCGACTCATCTTGCACTACTAAGGTTTGGACAAACCCTCCATTTTGGCATGCATCTTGGTTGTGTGGCTGATTGCATGGTTGACACCAATCTTGCTCTTGGGCTGATGAAAGTATTGTCATTGATGTCAAAAAAGGACGGGTCCAAAATATTAATAATACATTTCCAGAATATCTTATCATCAGCAAATATAAACAATGTACTATGGAGCGATAAAAAATGAGAAGAGTAGCAGACAAAATGAAGAATGACGACTTGAGATGTTAGCGACTATGGAGTAAGGTTTCAATTTCATTAAAGACAATAACAAACCAATACAATGATCAGATTAAGTTTATGAAAGAGAAGTTTTGTTATTTGCAAAGGAAATGACATTGGAATATAGTATGAAGAATAGTGAACAAAGTGTGACAGAAATGAAGCTATCAAGATTGTGTTAAAGACAACAAATTAATGCATGCCTTTATGAAGAAATTTACACAATTGGCTTATGAACATGATTGGCCATTCATAGTTGGTGATTCAGTATTTTACAGAGGATTACATATTATGTGAGCAATAATTAATTCAGATTATGAAAGACAGAAATTAAAGATACAAGGCAGCAATTAAAAAAATCATGAGCAACAACGTTTAAATTATATGCAGTAAATAGCATATTAAAAGTACATGTATTTTATTTGGTGAGGACATATCAGAGTGGAGAGAAAGTAGACAAAGTCTGCACTAAAAGACAAATTTTAGAAGACAAGTCAATGGACCAAAGAGTGACATTTGTTAGCATGTCAAAAGAATATGAGGTGAGATTTATATCTTTAAGAAAAGTCAAAAGAATATGTTAAGAAAAGTCAATTTTTAAAAGGCAATAAGAGGTGCGATTTGTATTAAAAGAAAAAGACATCGATTTGAACGGTGTATTTTGTTATAAATAAAACCGATTCATTAAGGGACAAGTTTGTGCTAAAGAACAGGTGCGATTTAATTAATGATATTAACAAAGGTGCGATTTCTTTAGTTTCTAAAGATGTCTACTTTCATAAGGGATATGTCTCTTCTATAATATATGAAGATATAAATAGAGACATTGATAAAAAATAAGTGTGAGTGTAAGGAAAAAGTGTGTAAGTGTGTTAAAGGTGTGTGGGTATACAATGCTGAATAAATAATTCTGGAATAAAAAGTACGTGGAGTATGGAAGAATATTTTCTGAATTGAGAGTGTGATATGTGAGAGTGAGAAATAAAAGAAAGATTCATTAAGAAGTGTGTAGTGTATGATATAATTTAGGAATTATTCAGTCAAAAAGGAGGGAGATTTTTAGACGTATATGATGCTATAAGAATAAAAATAAGGAGTATACAATTACACATATGTATACTGAGAAGCCAATTATAATAGTATATGAGGTGCATAATATTGAAAATATTAAAATACTGTATGAAGTAAAATTCCGGAATAATCTGGAGTGTAATGTGTGGAATGTGAAGAATAAAATAAAATAATATATCTGAAGAGAAAGTGCTGTGTGTAGGGGTGCTATGCAAAATATAATCAGATTTTCATAGAGTGGGTTAGTGCTCACAAAACAAAGTTTGGGGAGTTGGTGCTTCCAGTGGGTTGGTGCTCACAAAACAAAAAATTGGGGAGTTGGTGCTTCCAGTGGGTTGGTGCTCACAAAACAAAAATTAGGGGGTTGGTGCTTCCAGTGGGTTGGTGCTCACAAACAATTGTAAAAGAAGAATTATATATATAACATCATTTTAGTGGCTTTCTCCCGCATTGGGTTTCCACTCAAAATTATTGTGTTCATGTGCATAACTATTTTTCAGTGATTGATTCTATCATATAAAATATTGAATTGGTAAAAAGTTTCATTATACTGATTCACCCCCTCCCTCTCAATATAACTGTGTGCTCTTCATGGGTGAGGTTATTTTGCGTTGGGACTATCACCTTTGAGTTGCTTGCGGTTATGGGGTTCATACTATTCAATGGCCTGGCATTGCTCCATTGGTTTTGCCCTTGAAAGGGTGGCCTATTTTACTGATAGTTTTGATTTTGTGCTTGGTAAGGTTTGCTATACTGAGTTTGTTGCCTTTTTAGTGCCACCAATTCATTGCCAAAGTTTTGCAGTAGAGCCTTGACCTCATGGAGCTCATTGGAGGATGTAGAAGGTGTGGATGATTGTCCTGTGGGAGCCATGGGGATAGGAGCCAAGGTGGGATGTTGAGTAGGAGCTTTTGGGAAGAGAGGCATTGGAGGCCTTGGAGCTATCTTCCCAGCCCGAATCAAACAATTTTTTGCTTTGATGGCTGTGTCATATGCACCCGGTAGAGAGGCTCCACCCATTGATTGTACCATTACAACTATATTGCTGTTGAGAGCTCTAAGATAATACAAGAAGGCATGATTTGGAGATGTCTTCACTTGAGCAGGAATTCTACTCCATGTCTTATGAAATCTAAAATTGAAATCTACCAAGAACTCGTGGGGTGCCCTCTTGATCGTAGTCAACTACTCCACAAGTGATAGGCGATCACTTTTGTCTTCAAAATGGTTGCACAACCTCTCCCCCAATTCGTCCCAATTGTGAATCGAGCTAGACGACAACCCTCTATACCACTGCAAAGCTTTGCCTTTCAAAGATGTGGCTAAGAGTCGAACAACAACATTATCTCGAGTGATATTATGGACATAGCAGATGTTTGCAATGTCTTGAATGTGCTCAATGGGGGTAGTAGCTGTTTCACCAGTGAAGTAAGGTATACTCTTCAACGCAGCCACTATGTCACTCCATTGAGTCAAAATAAGGGGACTCCCTCCATTGAAGGTAAGCCATGTGAAACAATGGTCTATTGATATGAGTGGTGTGAGCCCTTGATAGTAATGGTCTTGTAAATGGGGGAGTAGAACGAGATGTGGGAGATCGAGTGTTTACAACCTTGACACCCCTGACTGGTGTCAATGAAGGTCTACCTCTCTGCCTTCTAGAGCCTACAGATGGGAGCTCTTCGAGCTGGAAACTACCTCTAGAAGACGCCCTTGTATGAATTCTGGGCATGAAATCCGGAGCTGCAACAAGTCATGAGCAAGTGGTGGACCTGTTGAGCAGAGACTTCGGAACCTCAGGGTTCTAGGGTTAAGCACTTCGGAACCTTGTGGTTCGGGACCTCCGGAGTAGCGATCTTTAGAACTTGGGGGTTACAGAGTTTTGGAGTTGTGAGAGTTGCTATGACTTGGGAACTTGGGGGTTCTGGGGTCCCAAAGTTATGGACCTTGTGTGAACAAGAACTGGACCTTGGCGAGGGGTCCCAAAGTTATGGACTTCGTGTGAACAAGAACTGGACCTTGAGCAGAGTCGCCAATTGCTTGAAGATAATTGCCTCCAAAGGTTGAGATGCCAAGAATAGCACTGAATCCTTAGCATGTAAATCGAATGAAGTCCCATCGGGCATGCCAAAAACTGTTATCACAAAAGCTTGTACCCTTGCTAAGCTATCAACTTAGCAACCTTGTGAAACATGGAAACAACCTCGAAGTGTGGGACCTTGTGCAAGGGGTTGAATCTTCGAAGAAGGTTGACTTCCTTCTTCAAATAGGTGTAGGTGTTGAACCAACTCAATGCTTTAAAACTAATTCCTAAGTCTACCTAAACAAATTACAGAGGTAAAGGGAAGAGAGAATGCTGGAAATAGGAGGTGATGCACCAAGAAGAGATTGTTCCTCTCCCCACCGAGATGACACAAAGAATTAATTGAAACACCCAGGAGATGCACAAAATTCAGTTGCATGAGTGACTCCAATGCATGTACAAAGGTTAGAATTTGCTAAGTGTCAAGAGGGGAGAAGGATTCCCACAAGTCACACTCTAAAAACAAGTTAACACAACATATATGGAGAGAAAAGCCACAAGACATACACCTATAATGAAGGTAAGAAAACATACACAACATACATAGGTTGAAAGAAGGCAAGAATGGTGATTTTCAATTAATTATAAGGCCAATGGCCAAACTTATAGTTGCATAAATGCAAGATAAATACAAGAGAAGTGGGAGAGCATGGAAAAGCTCTAGCCAACAGGGAGATTGGGAAAATACTTAGTTAAAGCACTAATTCCATTTGATGATAGATTGGGAAAATACCGTACAAATACTTCATCAATAATCTTCTTTTCTAATTGAATGGCTTCTTCCCATTTATCTAACAAAGTATTATACAAAGAGACTGAAATATCTTTCTCCAAATCATGCGGAAATCTATTGTAATGACCCAAATAGGTTATTACCTGTTGGAGTACTTCCTTCTGCTCATCTTTAGTAAAAGAATCATAATGTTCTTTGACATTGTCAAACCTGTTTCTTCCCAATGACTTCATTGTTCTCTCAAAGATTGTGTCAGGTTTGTAGGTGGCAATATCTATGGGTGTAGTTGCCTTTGGCACTACCTTTACCTTCTTAAGTGTTCTGTCGGTTGCTTTTTCTTTCTTCAGTTCTTCTTCAGAATTTGTACCCTCAGACTCGGGTTGCAAAATCAGTTTCCCGCTTCTCTTATTTGGTGCGCTCTCCTTCTTCTCATATACTTTAGGTGCTAGTTCTTTCTTGGTTAGGACACTCTGATTCACCCTTGTAGTCTTTTTCATAGGAGATTTTTCATCATGTTTCTTTTGCTTTCCTTTTACTTTTGCTACAGGTGCAGTACCGGTTTCAGTTGGTGCAACTTGGACTACCAAGGTGTCCAATTTTGCCTTCTTCTTATTTTTGGACGATGCTAACAGGGTATTAGCATAGCCGACCAGTAAATCATGATTGACCTCGTAGCTCACATCTTCCATTTCTTCTTCTCTAGGTTCAATTGATTGCATCAAGAAGAAGTCAGTGGTAACCGTGAAGACTATGTCTTTTGCAAGGTGTTTAACCACATCTTTAGGTAACCACACTCTCATGCTCATCTTTTTCTGGAATTCATTAAAATACTTGTTTGTGGCAGCTGGAAAAGTATTCTTCACAGCCTTTATGTTGTTCTTGATTTGTGCATTGACCGGTTGTTCCTTGGACCACTCAATATCACCAATACCTGGTAGAAGGTTTTGAAACTAGAAAAATAACCCGGCTAACAACTGACCATATTTGAACTTTTGTGAATTGTCCTTCTTAATGGATTTCAAATTTTGAAATAATTGGTCTTTGATAGCTTCACAAATATCATAGTCTGCATTATCAACTATCATTCTATGTGCTGTGTGAATTGCTGCAGATGGAACACTGTTAAGTCTACTAGAGTAGAAGACCTGGTAGCCTATCACCATTGCTGCAAGCTTCACTGCAGGGTCTCTAATAGTGTTGATAGTGAAAGCACACTTATCAGACGTAGAACCGGTTAGCTTGAAGACAATGTCCTTTGAGATTCTTCTCAGCACAGGAATTTCACCAGTTGAGCAATAACCCGTTACAACCCTAATAGCATCCTTAGTTATTGTATGGGTTCTCTCCAAATACATATTCTCTCCGTGTACTCGACTCAGGATGATTCTAATGTGTTCTTCCTCAAAGTCTTCAGAGCGGCGTTATGAAGCCCTTTTTCAAAAACCCTAGCATATTTTTCTTCTATTTTTCCATTCTTATAACAAAGTGATTTCAGCTGAGTATAGATGTGTAGAGTTCCTAAATCTTCTATTTTGCAATCTATATAGCTAGACAAGTCACCTTTGACCACAACACCACTCGAAACTTGTGATAATGCATTATAAGACATAATTTCATCTGCCTTTAGAGCTTCCTCAGGCCCAACAGTGAACATCAACCTCTCTACAGGTTTAGAAGTAGATGCCATTCTAGATTAACAGATTTCGAAGTGGTATACAAAGAAATACCTTGTATTTTGCACGTCGCTCCATTTTCTGGTTGAAATGTTCAAATGCACACTCATTCGCCTTTCTACAACTTTCGATTCGGCTTGATTTCACTAATCACAAAGCAATTCACCAATTTGCACCAAGACAACCTTGTTTTGCTCTGCAATCGCTTCAAATTTCTTTTTCGAAAGAGTTAGGGTAAAAAAGATATAGTAAAAACTTGTTTTTATCCACTTTATGGACCACAAAAAATGCTCACACTTTTAGGTTACAAAACCTAATTTTTTATTTACCACTTAAGTGAAATACCGGTTGATAATATGTCAGCAAAAAAATATCAAAATTCAAAATTCAAGAATTTCTTTCTCGCTCATTTTACAAAAGGGGTTCGGAAATTTTTTACCGTTATGCTCCCCTTAGCTGTGTTAGACCGACTTAAGTCACCGGTGCTGGATTCTCTTCACTGGGTGAAGGAATGGTTTCCTCTACAGGCAATTCTTCACTTTTCTTCTTCCAAGTCCAGTTCATATCTTCTCTGGTTTCCTCAACATCAATTTTCTACTTGCCTTTCTGATCCTTGAAAGAGTTGACCGGTTTAATATTCCTTGATTTGCAAAACTTTGCCAAGTGTCCCGGTTTGTTGCAGTGGTAATAGACCATACCAGATGATCTCCAGGGTTCTGCATTTCCTCTTCCTGTTCTTTTTCTGCAGTTCATAACCACGTGACCAAAGTTATTACAAAAGGTGCAAACAACATTTTTTACCTTTTCCATTTCGAATGGACTAAACTGGTTGCCATAGGATCTTTGCCAATTCTGGTTTACCTAGTTATCAAAATTCCTTATCCGGTCACCATTTGGTCTAGGATGCATGTGTGGTACAAGATTGTTTAATCCATATCTACACTCAATATGTTTATGCCCATACATTCCACGTGTAGCAATGACCTTCAAACTTTCTAGACACATACCTAGTATTAGTATTGTAACTTGCATTTTCTGTTAGGTTTGTTCCTACAAATTTTTTTAGTATGACCAGGCTTGTGACAAAGAAAGTAGATAGGTTTAAAAGCCTTCTTACCAGTAGTCTTATTGACTTTAGAAGCAATTTTGTTCTTTGTACCAGAGGATTCACCCTTTTTAGTTGTATGAAAACTAAGTCCAGAGATATCACCCTTCATTTTTTGTGATTGAATTTGTTCTTCCAGCATGGTAGAACTTTTGACTAACTTCTCCAATTTCTCATTGGCTTCAGTAAGTTTTTTGACAAGATCTTCATTATGCTTAGACAGGTTCTCTTGCAGAGACGATGCCAACTCAAGATCTAGCTTAAGGTTTTCCTTTTCTTCTATTTCAGCAATCAAGTCCTCATGTATAGTATTTTTTTCCTATTTGATCTTTATGATAACCTGATCTCTTACCTTTATAAGATCTTCAACAACTCTTCTGGCTTCTAGCTCCTGACTCATGCAGATAGTGAGACCTTCTAGTTCTCTTCTTAAATTCAGTTTTTCACCATTCACCTTTTCAACTTCATCAGCTAAAGCTTCAATGTTGGCTTCATCTGAAAAACTGTTATCAGATATTTCTAGTAGTTTTTCAGATAACTCTCTCCTTTTGGTTTGAGAGACTTTTAGTTTGACCCTAAGGGATGCAATATCATTTCTGCTAGCTTCTAGCTCTCTGACCATCTCGAAGTAGCTTCTGTCCCCCATGGTAGTTTCAAGATTCTCTTCTAAGCGGTTAGGCTTCAAAGAATTTAGGCTCTGATACCAATTGATGGTCTTGAAAAGAATTGAGAGGGGGGGGGGGGAGGAGGGTGAATCAGTGACACCAAAACAAGCACAACTTTAAACACTAACCGATAGATGAACTTAATTAAGAATTTAAACAAAATACATGCTATCCAAAATGAAATAACAACATCCACATAAAGTAGAACATCCACCATAACACAAGTGTTTATACATGGAAAACCCAAATAGGTTAAAACCACAGTGAGATGGAACTCACAAGTTAACTATCTGCAGTAATAGAAAACTGATCGGTTAAGGTCTTACAAAGTGCTCTACTAGGAGTGAATCTTGTTAGAGATCCCAAGATTGATTAGAAGCTTATACCCTGTTAAGAGTAACCTTGCTGGAGGATTTTAGATTCTAAACTAATGGATCACCTTGTTAGAGGATTTGTACAATGAAGCTTGTTAGAGCTTACCCGGTTAGGGGATTTGATTATGTTTTAATGATTAGAAAATAACAAGAAAGATTTGATCTGTTCTGAGTAGAACAAGACTTGCTTGATCAGATCATTCTAAGTACATTCAACACTGCTCTCCATCTAAACACTTATCGCTCTTCAACAAAAGTATTTGCATAGATCACCTCTTCTATATCAGTTCTCTCCTCATCATTAAAAATGATTCACTAAGATGTCTTTAAATAGACATACAAATCTTATGTCGGCCATAGGAACATAATTTCCTGGGTGCAGTGTATCTAGACATTTTAAACATAACTCATCACAAAAATGGATACTGGTTAAAATAGTCAATACCGGTTGGACCACAATATGTGAACCGTTGTCCTGAAATCTTCCACTTGATCTTCATCTTCAACTTTATCTTCATTTTGATGCCGACTTAATGTAATCACAGGTTATCTCTTAGGCACATACCAGTTGACACAGAGTACCGATTAGAGATAGACCTTAAACATACCAGTTAACAGTGTAAATCAATGAAGTTACACTGGTAGTCAATGTAATCATATGTGTGTGTGTGAGTGTTTCATCAATGACAACAAGTGATGAATACATGATAATCATCATCAAGCCAACATCTAGAACATTGGCTGGGAGCATAATTATAGTTTTGATTTTCTCTATTTCTACATTGCCTAGCCATGTGACCAATTATTACAAACAAAGCATCTACCATTAAATTTGTAAGCATTAAGCTGCCTTACCGGTGCCTTCTAGTTTTGATCTTCATTAGTAGTACCGTAGCTCTGACCTTGTTCAAATCCAAGTCCACTGGAATCTCCATTTTGTCTTTGAATTTTCAATAACTCATCAAGTTGTGCTGAACTAACCTTGAATTTGTCCTTGTACTCACTTGCAGTAGTCAGATCATCTCTCAGAATTATCATTTGTCTCTCAAGTTCTTATTCATTACTCTGGGATTGTACTAAATTTGTTCTCAACATATCATAATCATAAATCAACCGAGTACATTCTTCAAATTTGTCTTTCAAGGATATAGCAAGATTTTCTTCATTCTTCTTCCGGTCTTCAATCTCCTTTGACATTCTCATAGTTAAGGCTTGCATTTCATTCCTCATGACCATGCTCTCCTAACTCAGCTTCTGACATCTCTCAAATTAAGGGCATCCTTCTCTTCATTATCCTAATTTTGTAGTAGTTTCTTCCTCCTAGCTTGAACATATGACAACCTCTCCTGTAGGATAAGAATGAATTCCTGAGAAAAATTCAATTCATCGTGTAACTTCAAGTTCTTCATCCTTTCAGCATCATAATCTTGAAGTGCTACCTCAAACTGCTTCTCTAAACTCATATCCATGGATTCCGTATTCAGGATCTTCCTCAAGCTGCTAAAATTCCTCCGAGGCATAAGGCTCTGATACCAATTGTTGGAATCCAAGAACACTGAGAGAGGGGGGGGGGTAATCACTGTTCTACTAGAATGGTCAATTTTAACCTTATCAAAATATGCATTCACCAACTGGTATACTGGTACATATAAGTGATTGAAGTAAAGCAATCAATAAGCCAATCAGACAAATGAATACCATAACACAAAGAATTATATGTGGAAAACCTCAAAGAGGAAAAACCACAATGGGAATTGTGACCCACAATATCAATCCACTTGCCATATAAAAAGATATTAAAAAATATAAGGGCCTGCACTTTCAGGAAGGCTTACAGCCTAGAGCACACTACTCATTCAAAAAAGTAGTCTCACTTACTACATACAAATCCAAACTATAATCCGAAGAAATGAGTGAACTGCAAAGATAGCATCTCCTATGCCTGAATACAGTTCCTGTTAAGCTCTATCTGTTTCGGTCTGAAACCATAAAACCCTTACCAGAATAACCTCTTACATAAACTTCGCATACATGATCTCTCCTACATATTTTGCATTACAAAACATCATCACATTCTCCTATCTTTACTGTAATGATAAAAATGTGGTATATAGAAGGCATACACATATAATGAGACAAAAGAGTGTAATTGAAAAGCTTAATTAAAAACTAGATTAGAAATGCAAACCATAAGCCTTCCTTGAAATGTCCCATTTTCCTCTATTCTTGAGGACCTTGAAGGTGTTAAATTGATGGGCTCTCAGTGGAGCAAATGACCTCCAAAGTGGCAACTCAAGAGTTGAGTTGCTATTTGATCATGATTTACTATGGAGATGATATGAAATGCATGATTTAAGAAACTAGATTAACATGCTATGATTAATCCAAAATGCTAATTACTAGATGATTGAAATGAAAATTGCTTATAGTAATGATGCTAAAGCTATGAATGCAAGAGATCCTTATTGCTCCAAAATGGAGGATATTCATAGGAATTCCAAGGCCAAAGCTGAGGTGGCAGAAATCGACGGTCCAGATCTGATCTGAAGATATCAAGGGCCAAGATTGAGGAAGTTGGAGAAGAGGTTGGAGGAAGGGACACTTGTCATCTCTGTGGTGACAAGTGTCAAGGAGCCTTGCTCATGAGAGGGCAAGTGTCCATGGGAGGAGACATGTGGCAAAAGTGCCATGTGTCTCAAGGAGGGAATATCCACACCATGGGAGGTTAGAATGTGCAAGATAGGATAGGGTTAGTTAAACCCAGGATTAGGTGGAATGGGTCAGGTTAGGGGATGGTTAGGCTAGGTGGTTAAAAGTTAGGAGCCATGTGCACATTTGAATTTAGAAATTCAAATAATTGGAAAATGATAATTAATCTCAACAAACTTGAGTTTGGTAATCTTAATTAGGGATTAGAAGAATTGATTTATATGGGGGGACATTAATTAATTTAGAACTGATTAATCAAAGGGGGAATATGAAATGAACTACATAAATAAATCATGTAGATTTATTTACTAGTAGATGAATAGAGAAATTAATTAAATTGCTTGTGATTTCAATTAAATGGGAAGGGGAATTAATCAAATAACTATGTATTTAATTAACTATCTTCAGACCATTTTTAGGTGTATACATTTTGCCCCTCTTTGAAGTGATGTGTGACGACGCGTTGGTTCAAAGAAAACTCGATTGAGTATGTTGTTGATATTGATTTCGATAGGATGTAGATTTGATCTTGATTTGATGCGGATTTGGTTTCAATATGATACTGATTTGATTTTGAGATGATAAATCTTGATATGATGCAGATTCGATCTTTGAGATGATAAATCTTGATATGATGCCCCAGATGCTGATTGATAGATGTTGATGCGAGGATGCCCCCTCAGAAGATGAATCGAATAATTTTTGAATGTTTTTGAAGTTTTAGCAATTTTTTGAAAATTTTGAGTTTTTTTGGATTTTTAGTTTTTTAATGATTTTATGATTTTTTGAGATTTTTAGAGCCAATCCGATTCATTTCACGATAAGAAATTTGAAAATGCTACTCTGCCAGGTTGATTAGGTGATTAGATGATTTAAAAAAAAATAGTGGAATAAAAATCCCACTTAAATGCCCCAGTGTGAGTTTAAAAAGGTGAATTCCTTTTACCACTCATTTGTGCACTTCAGTTGTTTGAGTAAAATTGCTCTGGAGGAAGGAATGGTGATCCTGTACCACCAGCATAGGTTCGAGCGAGTTCGGCAATATGAGCGTCCTCTGGCATATGGTCCATCGGTATATACTTTGAGAAAACCCAACTTTGTTAATTTTTAGTTGATTTTTGAAAAATTTAGCTGTTTGCATAAAAAAATATTTTTTAACGTTTTCGCCAGATGGGTTGGGAAAAAAATTACATTTTTGAGATGGGTTTTTCGATTTACGAAATGGGTTCATAGGATTTTTTGAAAATTTTCAATTGTCATCTCAAAAAAAAATTATTTATGCATGCATTTTTAAAAAATTACATCAAATTTTTTAAAAAATAAAAATGTCACATTTTTATTTTTTTTTGGCGATTTTCGTTTTTTTTTTTTAGTTTTTGATTTTTTGATTTTTGGATGATAATTTTGCGATTTTTTAATTTGATTTTTGTGATTTTGATTTTTTTTTCAATTTTGGATTTTTGACGATGAGGTTTCGATTGGATTTGATTTTTGTGATTATTTGATGATTTTTTGATTATTGAGATTTTTTTGCTTTTTTTTTATTATTTGATTTGGGTGATTTTGAGAAAATGATTTGATTTGCCGATTTTTGAAGAAAATGATTTGATTTGTTTATTTGTGCCATTTTTTGAAATGATTTGATAAAGAGGTTGGGTTTGCTGTCAATTTGATTTGATTTTTTTTATTTTGATAGGGTAAGATTTGTTTAGCTATCTAATTAATAAAATTTGATGCTCTTGATTGATAAATTTGATAATCAGTTCTGATTATCTCGATATACGTGTGAGATGAGATAGGATTGATAATGACCTCATGATAGATGAGTGTCATTGATAGGGGCCCAACGAGATTTAATAAAAATCTCAATTGAGCAAGATAGACTGATAGATAGATAGATTTAATAGATAGATGAATCAAAAAAATTGATATGATGAGATGATTTGATTGCAGGAGCACTTTACTGTTCTCCAGTCTCGGGAGTGCTTCTCGAAGACATGGATGCTGATACTTCGCCTTAGCCAGGCAGAGCAAGACCACATTGGTAGGTGTGGTTTATCTTCCCTTCTTGACATACCCCGACCCTTGATAAACCGAGGATTATTGACAGCCTTAGCAAAGCGTTGGCATAGCAAGCACAACACTTTTCATTTGCCGATGGGCGAGATGACGGTGACACCCGAGGATGTCCACTGGATATTGCGCATCCCTGTGATGGGAAAGCTAGTGTATTATGATCTCAACGAGCAGGGTGGGACAAATGCACTTTGTCAAGTGTTTAAGGATGATGAGATAGGTGGATACAACATTGCATGGTAGGAGATGCTAGAGCTAGGATATGCCACATTACCTATTGTGCTCGCCGGATTCATTGGAGGTTTCCTTTGTCCTGATCACAGGTCAAAGGGATTATTTGTTGGATGGGGCTGTCTTCTTGAGAAGATGGTGACACAGGGGACCCAATTTGCATGGGGGTCATGCATGTTGGTGCACTTGTATCATGACCTGCATCGAGTTGTGTACTAGAGATCAGCTGCGCTATCAGCAGGGGTGACCGTGCTTCAGTTATGGGCCTGGGAGCACCTGCCTATCACACGACCATTGGCTGACAGAGATAGACCTGTAGGTAGACCTTATGCTGATAGGTATCCAGGTATCATTGTCCAATGAAAGTTGGGCAAATTGGAGTACTGGCAACGAACCTTGGATGATCTGGATACGGTGATATGGAGACCATACAGGGATTGTGAGATTTGGCCCGAGGATGCAGTGAAGTTGCCGTATGTATTCATGACGCGATATCTGATTGGATCGACACCTTATGTCATCAAGCGATTCCTTTGTACGAGGGTGTTGAGATAGTATGGTAGGATACAAGGGATACCATAGGGTACAACTCATTAGGCTCGCAGGAGATTGGATGTGGCTACTTGGGGGCCTTCTATTTTAAATGACCAAGCCTGTGCAGAGTATCGATCATTGGGGCCATTGGATTGGGATTATCTTCCAGGTGTGATGGATAGAAAGATGACACATGAGTACGCCATGCTTTGTACTGTACACAAGTTTTCGAGGCTGATATGTTTGGATGAGCCAAAGCTAGTTTTTGATGAGGATGATGAGAGGCTACAATGCAGAGCTCCTAGACGACGGAGGGATGGTGGGGGGGAGGAGGTGGAGTCAAAGATGATGGTGAAGGTGGAGATGGATATGGAGGAGATGTAGGAGATCATGGTGCGGGAGATGACAATGGAGGAGATGATGATGGGGGGGATGGGGGAGATGGTCGATCAGGGGCAGTGGTAGGCACACCGGGAGATAGCAGTTCTAGATCTGCTAGAGATGTATATATAGATTGGATGGCCTGAGTGGTCAGATGCAGGAGATGAGGTCCAGGGGATCAGGGGCATCAGGTTTTAGAGAAGGAGGTTCCCCCAGTTGAGCAGGTACCTATGACAGTATCATGGGCTGATCAACCATAGGCAGAGGCACCTCAATGGATCCTCATTAGGATGTCGTCTCATCAGCAATAGGCTCAGATTACAGACTTACAAGCTCAAGTTCAACAACTAGAGAGTCGACTAGCAGAGAGGGACTCTCAGATGGCCCAACTAGAGACTCAGATGGCTTCTCTCATAGTCGAGAGAGATGCAGCTAGGGATACGTGTCGGCAAGCCGAGGCACATGTATAGTTGTCAGGAGAGTCTATTTCAGGGAAGACTACCCTGAAGATGATGCGCTAGGGGATTCGAGAGGCTGAGTATTACATGAACTTATACTTTATTGATGTTCCTGTTGATCAGAGGGCTCTAGGATTTTCATAGTTGAGCAAGAGATCGAGACAGATCCAGACTGAGAGTCAAGGAGTGACAGGGCCACTTCAGAGAGCTCCCCCAGGTGAGGACTCAGGTACAGAGGTACGAGATGGTGTTACTATACCTGCCGCATCAGGACAGAGTTTCGCTCTGCGTCCTAATGGTCACACTGATATGGGACATTGATCCATTCATGGACACACCTTTTTGTGATGAGATATTGATGATTCCCGTGATGTATATTTGTGATGTATCTTATATATTTTGTGATATCATTGTACCTTGGACATTGATCTTGTTTTGATGATATGATATGCAGTCGATCCTATTCGCTCTACATGACCTATGGGATGATAGATGCATTCTATTTGATATATGATTATACTATGCAGTTACTTTCATGATGTATGCTTTAATTTCTATATGCTTATCAATTGTAGATGATGGATATATGATGATGCAGTATTTACATGATATATGAAAGTGTAAATATGTATGGTGATGCTTATAAGTGCTATGTGATGTATGTGCAATGCAATGCTTTCTATGTTTATGATACTTTTATGATTTTCTCATGCATGTTAATATAAGATGGATGCAATGCAATGCAATGGTGCTACTTTATATGATTTGAGATTATATGAATGCCATGCAATGATCTAACTAAATGAATGAATGATTTGATGCTTTATATGAATGATGCCTTAGTATGCAATGGTTACGTGAGATGAACTAACTTATCATGCAGGATGAATGAAGTGATTATTTTTGTTATTGTTCAATGTACTTAATCACGTAATAAGAGAGATAACAACATGTTAGTCTTTGGCCTTGGAAAAGTTGAGCATTGTGATCCCATGCAGAATGAAATGCAAATCTACTTTAAAATGCAAATGTAAAAATGAAATGAAATGCAATGATTTGACCGGTCATGGAGTCATTGCTATGTTTCATCATTAAGCCTTTAAAATGTGGAAAGTGAGTGCAAACATCAATGGTATAATTGAACCATGATGACCTGAGCACTACTTTCCTGGGTTTTGATATTGCAAGCTAGCACAAGCATCGAGGTATAATTGAACCAAGATGGCCTGAGTGTTGCGTAAAACAGGCAGTATTAACCATTTCTATATGCAAGTTTGGAATGTCTTCCATGATACTTTCCCGAGACAACTTTGCACATATTAATGATTAATTTATAGAGAATAGACAAGAAAAATATCATGTACCTTCCTTGTTCCTCTAGTCAAAGACATCTTGGACTTACTCAGAAATGATGATAGCGAAAATCAAATTGAAATAGTTGAACCAATATTGCCAAAGTGTTAAAATCATGAGTCAAGATATATCATCCATTGATATGTGTTTTGTCATGTTTAGATTGATATGTGATATTTAATAGTTGACAATGTGATCTTATGTTCAACGTTTGATGTGTCTCAGTTTTTCACTTGACCAGTGTTGTCTAACTGTTTGATTAAGCTCAAAATGATCGAAACTTTTTTTTTTTGCCCCCAGCAAGGTTCAAGATTTTGCCCTCAGCCTAGAAACAAACCTTTATTATGATATATACAATGATCCAAACCATGACGAGAAATCACCTAGAATGCCTGCGTATGTACAAAGACTTTATGATGGATATGAACAACGTTGAAGGAAAAGAATGCAAGTGGAAGAATGCATGAACCAATAGATGGCAGAGCTAGTTGATAGATAACGCCTATTTGCTAGGTTTTCACCATCTGTTTTTATTGCACTTTTCCTCATATTTGATTTATTTTTATTTTTATTTTTTTTGTTTTTCACTGTTTATGTATTTTTTGCTTTTCCACTATTTTTTGATTTTCTGCTTTTTCATTGTTTTTTGATTTTTCTGGTTTTTCACTGTTTTTGGATTTTTCTGCTTTTTCACTGTTTTTGGATTTTTCTGCTTTTTCACTGTTTTTTGATTTTCTATTTTTTCAAACATAAAATTTCTTTAGATGCATGCTATTGATGGGTTCCTCAATCTGATTTCATCTTGTATTGATAGCTGATATACTCCTGACCAAAATACTGCTGTGACCACAAACGGACCTAACCAGTTTGGTTCAAACTTTCCTTTCTTTTCTCGATCTGACTAGTTTCATGGATTTTCCTTTAGTACTAGTTCTCCAACTTGAAAGACTCGTGGTTTGACCTTGTGATTATAACTTCGACACATTCTTTTCTCATATACATTTAAATGATCAAAGACATTTTGTATTCGTTCATAGATCAATTCTAACAACTGGAGTCTAGATACTCATTGTTCTTCATTTGGAATAAGACCTTTTAATGATACTCGTAGAGAAGGTATCTCTACTTCCATTGACAGTATTGCTTTTGATCCATAAACAAGAGAGAAAGGTGTGACATCTATTGGCATGCGAATACTAGTACGGTAGGCCCATAAAGAAGGGTTTAGTTGAATATGCCAATCTCTTCCAGCATCATTCACTGTCTTTTTGAGGATTTTCAAAATAGTTTTGTTTGATGCTTTTGCTTGCCCATTCCCTTGTGGATAGTAAGGTGTGGAAAATCTATGTTGGATCTTGAATTTCTCACATAGTTCTTGTACATCTTGATTCTTGAATGGTTGCCCATTATCAGTGATAATGGTCATGGGTATTCCATAACGATAGATGATGTAGTTCAAGATAAATGCAAAAAAATGTTTTCTTGTGATATTTTTGAGAGGTACTGCCTCAATCCATTTTGTGAAATATTCTGTAGCTACAAGGATGAATTTGTGACCATTGGATGAAGAAGGATTTATCTTTCCTACTAGATCAAGACCCAATTGGCAGAAAGGCTAAGATGTTGCCAAAGCATGAAGTTCTTGTACTGGTGCATGAATCAAATTCCCATGGATTTGACATTGTTTGCATGTTCTAGCTATCTGAAAAGAATCTCGTTCCATAGTTGGCCAATAATTGCCCAAGCGTATGAGTTTTTTCGAAAGGGTAAGACCACTTGAATGAGTGCCACAAATGCCGCTATGGACTTCATGTAAGGCCTTTTCAAATTCTTCTTGTTCGAGACATTTTAAAAGAGTACCGTCTAGACCTCATTTAAATAGGGTATCCACAACAAGAGTAAAATGGGAGGATTGGCGAATAAAGTTTTTGTTTTGGTTCTTTGATAAATTGGGAGGTAGGGTGTTATCTTTCAGGTATGTGTAAGTTTTTCCATAGTGGGAGGAATCATGGGCAACAAGGTGACAAATAGTTTGAGAATCAGGACAATTATGAGCGAGGTAAAACAACTCTTCCCCCAAAAATTCATAACACTCTTGATTTTACTATGTCTGAAGGAGAGAAGCAAGTGTTGCCATGGCATCTGCTGCTTTGTTGTCATTCCTTGGAATTTGCTCAAAACTTATTTCTACAAAATACTTCTTGAAATCATCTACCATCTTTTTGCAAGGCATTAATTTTTCATCCTTTGTTTGGTAATCGTCATTAATTTTATTGATGATGAGTTGAGAGTCTCCAAAGACTTGAAGTTGTGTAATGTTTCATTCTACAACCATTTTGATACCTATAACCAAAGCTTCATATTCTGTTGTATTGTTGGTGCATGGGAAGCTTAATTTGTATGCTTTCGGATTTGTATGACCTTGTGGTGTGATGAATAGAATACCTGCTCCTGATCCATGTTGTGTATATGAACCATCAAAGTATAATTGCCATGTTTTTGTGGTGACTGTTAGGATATCATCATCAGGAAACTCAACGTGTAAAGGATGATCATCTTGAAGCAGTGCCTCAACTAGTTGGTCTGCAATGACTTATTCTTTGATAGCTTTTCTGTCTATATACTCAATATCAAACTCACTTAGAATCATGATCCATTTTGCTAGTCGTCTTGTCAATGTTACCTTGCTAAGAAAATACTTCAATGGATCAATTTTAGCTATCAACTTGATGGAGTGAGATAGTAGATAGTGTCTTAATTTTTGAGAAGCAAAAACTACCGCAAAGCATGCTTTTTCTATTGGGGAATAGTTGAGCTCGTATCCCACTAGTGTTCTGCTGATGTAGTAGATGGCCCGCTCTTTTCCTTCATTATCCTGTTGTGTGAGCATAACTCCTAATGATACTTCAGTGGTAGATACATAGAGTAATAATGACTTTCCTGGAATTGGTGACATTAGAACGGGTGGTTGCATGAGATATGCCTTGATCTTGTTGAATGCGTCCTCACATTGATGGTCCCACTTGAAATGAACATTTTTATGGAATAGATGAGTAAATGGTTAACATTTATCTGCTAGTTGAGCAACAAATCTTCTGATTGATTGGAGTCTTCCTTGGAGTGATCTGAGTTGACTTATATTCTTAGGAGATGCCATTTTCATGATTGCTTTGACCTTAGCTGGATCTACTTTGATACCTCTAGTTGAAATAATGTATCCTAATAGCTTTCCTGAAGTGACACCAAAGGCACATTTCTTAGGATTTAGCTGTAGCTTGTACTGCTCTAACTGGTCAAATATCTTTTCCAGTATCTCTATATGTTCTTCTCTATTATATGATTTGGCCAAGATGTCATCCACATAGTCTTCCATGAATGTATGCATCATGCGATGGAATATTGTTGTCATGGCTCTTTGATATGTGGCACCTGCGTTCTTTAGTCCAAAAGGCATGACGTTCCAGTAGAAAGTACCCCACAAACATGTGAAAGTTTTTTCTTGATCTTCAGGTGCTATTTTAATCTGATTGTATTTGGAGAAACCATCCATTAGAGAAAATGTGGCATGTCCAGCCGTTAAATCTACAATAATGTCAATGTTATGCAAAGGAAAGTCATCCTTTGGACATGCATTATTAAGATCTCTGAAGTCCATGCATACTCTAATACTTTTGTCTGGTTTTAAAACATGAACGATGTTTGATACCCATTGAGGATATGCTATAGGTCTGATGAATCCTACATCTAGTAATTTCTTTAGTTATGCTTCGACCAGGAGAGCGATATGTGGATGCATCTTTCTTAATTTCTGTTTGACTGGTTTGGCTCCTGGACTGACATTTAAGTGATGCATAATAAGCTCTAGAGCCAAACCTAGCATGTCTACATATGACAAGGCGAAATTGATTTGCTGTCGTTTCAAGAATTCCATATATTGTTACCTTTCTTCTTCTGATAGAGAAGTCGCTGGATTCATGATCTTTGGTTGTTCTGTTGTCCTAATGTTAACTTCCTTTGTTGGTTCGATCAAAATTGATGACCTTTCTTGATAGTACTCAGGTAAAGTGTCAAATATCCCATCTTCTGGTGCCTCGAGGAGGATTTCACCGTTAGATGCATCCTTTCTTTTTACTTTTTTCTGATCTAATGTTGCCAAGAAATGGTTTTTCAGCATTAGACCTGATATTGTTTTTTTTATTTTCCTTTTTGCAACTAGGAGATTTGACACCCACTTGATTGGAAGATGCATTGCTGAAATTCCAGGTGAAATTTCTTGCAGGTTCATTTGCATTAAGATATACGGATATGGCATGGTCATTCGGAAAGGTATCAATGGCAGTATGTCCTTCATTTTTCCAATCAATAAGTTTAGGGTGGATTAGAGGTAAGGGGTCATTAGGTTGAGATGTTTTGAGAGTATTTAGGGTCATGATTGAGCTATCAAAGTTTTCGATATGTATGCCAATGTCTAGAATGGTACCCTCATCAGAATGACCTTGCACAAGAAGTTCTTGATCATCCTCAATTAAGTCCAAGTTAGCCGAATGTGATTCTAATTCAAGTGAACTAGTTCCTAACATTTTCCCTGCATACATGTGAACTACATCGACTCCTACATCTTCTTCAAAGCAATTTCATTCAGCTGATTCTTCAGAATGATAAGAATCTCATTCCCATTCATCAGAATCTGTCGCACTTGCAGCTTGCAATCTACAAATTTATTCATATAACTTCTGATGTGTTTCTTTTTTTTTCTTTCTATATCTTTTCTTCTTTCATATTCAACTTCTTCTAGACTGAGATTGAGTTCTGTCAACTTTACTATCAACTCTCCTTGATTAGTACTAGGTTCATGCTTGTTTTTATTGAGAGTTAATGCTGCTTGGGAGGTATCATTGGTTTGGTTCTCTTGTTGATTTGAGGATTGCTTCTTTTTCCATTTCATGTTTGTTTGTGCTTGTTGCTTGGCAGATACTTCTTCCCTTTCAATTGAAATTTGTTCTTGTCTATTTTCATATTCCTCTTGGTGCTGGTTAGAGGATGTGTTTTCTGGTAGAGTAACTTGTTTGTACCTTAAGCCTATTTTGTCTGTATCCTGCTGAGTATGAGGTTGGATAGGTTCTGAGATGCCTTCTTGTCATTTTCCTACCGGACCTATTCCAGTGTATCCCATTTTTTGAAGAATGTTAAACCCTTTTCCATACTTTTCAGTGGGTATTTTGACATTGTTGATCTTTTGTAGGACTTCTTCATCTTTGTCTTTTGTTTCCTCTGATAAGGTTCCAACACTAACAAATTCTCCATCAAATATTGGAAGATGTTTCATAATTGGTTTTTGTTTAGAGTTTGATGGTTTTCCATAGGATTTAGGAGAAAGTGGTAATTGAGATATTGAATATTCTCCATTCCCTCGATCTTTTAGCTGCATTTGTTTTTCCATACTTGACAAAATTGAGGCAAATGATTTTTCTTTAGTTTGTGTGTTTGAAGATGACACTTCCCTGTTATGAGGAACAATGACTTCTTGAGCTGGTTTGAGATTACTACAATACTAAAATGGATTTGAATCTACCAAGATCGAGATTTCCTTCCCATTGTAGGGAAAACTTAGGCATTGATGATATGTGGATGGAACAACTTGTATGTCATGTATCTAGGGTTTTCCCAAGAGTACGTTGTATGATAAGTCCAAGTCTAGAACTTGGCAAGCTGTGTCTTTCTGCAAAGGTCCCACTTTGATGGGTAATATCACAATTCCTTTAGAGTAATGTTCTTCTTCATCAAATGCTTTGATGGTGATCTTTTTTTTCTGGGGATCAACTTCATCTTTTGAATAACTTAGAGCAAAGGACAAGACTCAATGAACAAATATTTAAGCTAGCTCCACCATTTATTATGACACGTTTAATGCGCGTCTTGTGAATGAGGACTTCAATATGCAAGGGAGCGTTATGGGGATGTTGCAAGGACATGTCATCTTCTTTGGTAAATGATAAGAAGTGAGGGGTTGTGAGGTGTCCCACCATGGTTTGGAATTGATCTATATCAAGATATTTATATACTGTTGTATCGTTTAATGCTCTTTCTAGAATTTCTTTGTGTGCAGGTGAAAGCTTTAAAAGTTCCAAGATGGATATTTGTGCGGGTGTTTTCTGTAATTGATCCACTAGATTGTATTGTTTGGTAGTGGATGATGTGTTAGTTGTAGGACCCGACAAAACCACTTTGGCTTTGCTTCGTGTGATAACATGAGCAAGTTCTTGATGTTGTTGCTCTTTAACCACGATCACATTTACCACATTGTCATATGCACGAGCATAGTTTACCTTTGCTTTACCTTTACCATTCTTCCCTATTGATGATTCACCCTTCTCATAGTTAGGAAGTAGAGTTTTGAAAGCTATGTAGTATTCATTTTTTGTATGTCCATCCATAGTTATTACTCCATTATCAATCAAATCTTGGATGACATATTTTAATCATTGACAAGCATCTGTTTGGTGTCCTTTGTTTCGATGGAAATCACAATAATGGTTGCCATTCCACCAAGCAGGTTTTACCTTGGGTTCAATGTTTCTTTCTTCTGGTAAAGTAATCAATTTGTTTGTGATAAGCATTTTTAATGCGGATCCAAGGGGTTCACCAATGTTTGTAAATTGTCTTCGAAAGAAATTTTTGATAGTTGCTTTTTGGTGATTGTTGTTTTGTTGACTCACTGTTGAGTGATTGGATAAATTAAAAACTGGTTGCTTTGGTTTCAAATTGTTGTTATTCACTATCCCATCATTGACGACATTATATTTATATTCCAAAAATTTGGCTTACCATTGTGATTGTTGTTGTTAGTGTTGTTAGGAGGGTGAACTCCTTTGTATATTTTCAACTCACCTTTCTTTATCATGGCTTCCTCCATTCTGCTTCCATTATCAATCATTTTTCTGAAACTTTGATTTCCTTGCATTTTTAGATAATAACTCATTTGATCATTTAGGTTGTTGATGAATATGTCCATTTTTTCATACTCTGGTACTATATGAGGATATCGTGAAGCTAACCGTCACCATCTCTGTAAAAATATCATGAAAGGTTCTCCACTCTTTTGTTTGGAGTTACATAGGTCTAGCATTGTTACTTCATGTTGTATGCTGTAAGAGTATTGTGAAACAAACTTATCCACCAATTCTGAGATTGATTTGATTCCAGGTGTAAGTTTGGAGAACCATTCCATAGCTAGTCCAATTAAGCTTTTTGGAAATAATCTCATCTAGTAGGTATCTTCATGTGCAAACTCCATACTCATTGTGCAAAATTCTCATATATGATCTTGGGGGTCAGTGCTTCCATCATATTTTTCGTATCTAGGAGTTTCAAAACCTATAGGAAATGGTCTCATGTTTAGATTCCCGTCGAATGGATAAGGACAGATTTCTTGAAGTGAGTATCTTCTAACATCTCCTCTCTGCATATCTTGAATTTGTGTTTGCAATATTTGTATTTGTTGTGCGAGAGTTGTGATAGGATTATCAACATGATTTGTTCTTGTATAACCATGATTTTGCATTCTAGGAGGATCTTGATCTCTTCTTGTATCATCTCTACCCCTTCTTGTATCCTCATTGGATTGAGCATTATTTAGAATTTCTACTTCAACCCTTGTGGGAATGTAAGTTTCCTCATTGGTTCTGGTGTTACTAGGAATTGACGTGTCATTGAGTTTGAGACTAAAAATATCCTCGTATTGTTCATTATTAAGGGGGGGGGGGTCACTTCTCTTTTGTGTCAATTTGTTCATCTCAAAATCTTGGGGTAGTTTAGTACTAGATTTTGCTAACATTAAGAAATATTTTTCTTTTTCTCCCTCCAATAATTTTTGCATAAATTTATCAAATTGAGGATCTTTTTTGATGTCTTTGACATGTTGCTCTGTTATTTCCTCTTCAACTTGTATTTCATCTTCATGTTCCATGTTTCTATAGTCTTTAGTTATTTCAAACGTTTCTATTTTTGTTTCTTCAATCTTTCGTCTTTGAGCCATGGTTAGAATGGGCATACACATGTTTTAAATGTTTTTGCAAGATTTAAATCTTGCTTAATGTGTCACAATAAGTGATCAATTGTATAGGAAATGATCTTTTCAAGTATTTGTTTGTTTGCAAGTTTTTCGATCTTAGTTTTGGAGTGCAGATTTTGTGATTTTTGATATGACCAATTTCAATAAGAACAATATATCTTATGATAAAGAATGAGGTTATTCAAATCAAGCGTTATAGTTTCGTGATTAAAGGATGATAGATCCTAATGGGAAACTATGTTTGAACGATCGGTTTATCAAAGAAAATGTGATGTTTTACTTTAAGGTGTTAGATCTTTAAACTTGTTTGAGGTGAATACTTGAGAACCTTTGTGTATCTTTCTCTTGAATTTGTTTTGACAGAAGATAACCTGATTGAATGACCCAAGAAGATGACCTAGTCTCTATGTTTGACTGTTTGAGAAATGGGTTGATTTTGTTTTCTAATTTTGATGTAGTTTACCAGAAACGCTGACAAAACTTACCAGAAATGCTGACTAGAAACGCTGACAAACTTACCAGAAATGCTGCTATACTAACCAGAAACGCTGACAAACAAACTAGAAACATTGAGAAACAAACCAAAAACATTGAGAATACAATGACTCTAAAGTTCAAATAATGATTTTTACACTTAGCAAATTAAGTGTTTGAACTTAGGAGATTGAAAATTTGATCCAACTTTGTGATTTTTAGACTCAGAGAATTGATATTTAGACCTAACAAGTACAAACTAGGAAATCTAATGCTGCAATTTGAGCAATTTGACATTCAACTCACAAGAGTTGTTGATTAGACCAAGGGAGATGACCTTTAGACTAAGAGAGCTACTATTTAGACTAAGAATTCTATTGTTTAGACCAAGAACTCTACTGTTTAGACCAGAAACTCTAATGTGCTCAACCTTGGAGAGTTAATGTTGAAATATGATAAAGTTAACATTCACACCAAGAGAGATGATGTTTGGACTAAAAATGTGACTGTTTGGACCATAGGTGCGACTGTTTGGACTGACAGAGCTAATGTTTGAACCAAAAGAGCTAATGTTTGGATTGTGAATGTGACTGTTTGGACTGACAGAGATAATGTTTGGACCAAAAGAGCTAATGTTTGGACTGTGAATGCGACTGTTTGGACCGTAGGTGTGACTGTTTGGACTGAAAGAGATAATATATTCTGAAACTTGTAAATTTGACAATTTGAAGTTTGATTTTTCAATGTTTGTTGTATTTCAATGGATGAGATCTTGACTTGACTTACAACACAGAATTCAGATTGTATTTTTGTCCCAAAGGACACATAAAATGTATGTTCAAGAAGCTTTAAAGAAAGCCCAAGTTTTCATGAGTTTTGAACAATTGAAAACACATCAATCAGTCTATCCTAAGGAGATTGACTTCATTATTAGTTCTTACCCCATAACTTGGTACCCTGTTAGCTCACATGTCCTTGTCACCCCCTAAAGGGTGCCCATGTTTTTGTCTTTGTGAGAGCTAGTGGAGTTCCATTATGAGCCTATCAATAAGGTCTCAAAAGGGGAGTTCACACATACGCTCAAGAGGGACATATTGTGAGTATCTTAAGGAGAGATTCTTCCCCCTCCATGCAGTAAGAACTTAATAATGTTTGGATGTAAACCGGGTAGCTTTTAATTTAATTGGAACTAGTAAGGGATCCATTCGGCGCGTCGGGGTATAAACTCAATTAAGAGGTCTCCCAGCCTTGAAAACCAAGGTTTGATATACCCGAAGGTACAGAGGAGAGCTATTCCCGAGCACTGTTGTTGACTTGATTTTCATCAAATCATGTTTATTTTATAGTGGGTTGGAGTACTTGGCATTAGCCACCCCCACTTGGGTCATTCCCCTCTCACCAGCCTTAATGGGTTAGAGTTATTAGCTCCTCAGGAGGGCAGGCCTGCTAAAAATATACACTATTGAAAGCAAAGGATGAGTCTGGCTTTCTGATCACCTAAGAAAGGTGAGAGCATACTTACCTATCATCAAAACACATAAGACATGCTTGTTCATTTCCATTGTAATTAGTCTATGTGCCTAATTTATCAAAAATAAGTGCAAAATCCTGCTGTTGCAAACAAAGTTAGTAGTTTATATTGCATACTTTGATGGAAAAATAGTTTATGACTCTAGTTTTTCACAATAAAATAAGTACCTGCAAAACCAACATTCTGCAAATTAGGTTTGGGAAAATGACAGTCCAGAAGCAGAAATGAGGAATGCAACATAAAATGTTTGCAAAATCAATAAAAAACTGAAAACACCATCAAATTGACCAAGAACACCATCATATGTGCCTAGAACGCTGCCAAATGGACCCAAAACGCTACTCTGCACACCAGAACCACTGCTCTGCACACCAGAAATGTTGTCTTGCACACCAGAAACACTATCAAACAGACTGAAAACACTAACAAATGTGCTAAAAATGCCACAATACATACCAGAAATGTTAAAGTACAGACTGAAAGTGCTAAAGCATAGAAAAACATAAAACCAAAGTTGAGGAATCTCCCATAAATGCCATTTGAGGTGTCAGAATGCTACAAAAGAGGCCAAGAACGCGATTTGGGAGACCAATAGAGCTAATCAACCTGTCAATGAAATTTCCTGCAAGCAAACTTGTTAAAGATCAAAGTGGCTAGGCCCCACGGTAGGCGCCAATTAATGTGATGCTAAAAATGTGTTATATAGAAGGCATACACATATAATGAGACAATAGAGTGTAATTGAAAAACTTAATTAAAAACTAGATTAGAAATGCAAATCATAAGCCTTCCTTGAAATGTTCCATTTTCCTCTATTCTTGAGGACCTTGAAGGTGTTAAATTGATGGGCTCTCAGCGGAGCAAATGACCTCCAAAGTGGCAACTCAAGAGTTGAGTTGCTATTTGATCATGATTTACTATGGAGATGATATGAAATGCATGATTTAAGAAACTAGATTAACATGCTATGATTAATCCAAAATGCTAATTACTAGATGATTGAAATGAAAATTGCCTATAGTAATGATGCTAAAACTATGAGTGCAAGAGATCCTTATTGCTCCAAAATGGTGGATATTTATAGGAATTCCAAGGCCAAAGCTGAGGTGGCAGGAATCGACAATCCAAATCTGATCTGAAGATATCAAGGGCCAAGATTGAGGAAGTTGGAGAAGAGCTTGGAGGAATGGACACTTGTCATCTCTGTGGTGACAAGTGTCTTGAGCCTTGCTCATGAGAAGGAAAGTGTCCATGGGAGGAGACATGTGGCAAAAGTGCCATGTGTCTCAAAGAGGGAATATTCACACCATGGGAGGTTAGAATGTGCAAGATAGGATAGGGTTAGTTAGACCTAGGATTGGGTGGAATGGGCTAGGTTAGGGGATGGTTAGGTTAGGTGGTTAAAAGTTAGGAGCCATGTGCTCATTTGAATTTAGAAATTCAAATAATTAGAAAATGATAATTAATCTCAACAAACTTGAGTTTGCTAATCTTAATTAGGGATTAGAAGAATTGATTTATATGGGGGGATATTAATTAATCAAAGGGGGATATGAAATGAAATATATAAACAAATCATGTAGATTTATTTACTAGTAGATGAATAGAAAAATTAATTAAATTGCTTGTGAATTCAATTAATTGGGAAGGGAAATTAATCAAATAACTGCGTATTTAATTAACTATCTTCAGACTATTTTTAGGTGTATACATTTTGCCTCTCTTTGAAGCGATGTGTGACAACGCGTTGGTTCAAAGAAAACTTGATTGAGGATGTTGCTGATATTGATTTTGATAGGATGTAGATTTTATCTTGATTTGATGTAGACTTCGTTTCGATATGATACTGATTTGATTTTGAGATGATAAATCTCGATATGATGCAGATTTGATCTTTGAGATGATAAATCTTGATATGATGCCCCAGATGCTGATTGATAGATATTAATGCGAGGATGCTCCCTTGAGGGATAAATCGGATAATTTTTTAATGTTTTTGAAGTTTTTCGCGATTTTTTGTTTATTTTGAAATTTTTGAAATTTTTTTATTTTTAATGATTTTCCGATTTTAGAGATTTCTAGAGCCAATTTGATTCATTTCACAATAATAAATTTAAAAACGTTACCCTGCTAGGTTGATTAGGTGATGAAAAAAAAATAGTGGAATAAAAATCCCACTTAAATGCCAGGTTGGTATAAATATGATGTACCAGGTTGGTATAAATATGATGTAAGATCTCTTTGTAGATCATAGGTCAAGGTTATGGGATGATCTATGTGTGAATAATTTTTTAATTATATGCAAAAGGTTTGGTCGATCATAGGTGATTGAATTAGGTTTGTAAGAGAGGTTTGAGACCTCTGGTATTGAGCTTAACCGGAACTGTACTCAGGCATATGAGATGTTATCTTTGTAGTTCACTCTTCTTTTTGGATTCTAGTTCAATGTTTATGTAGTAAGTAAGGCTCCTTTTTGTTATGAGAAGTGCGCTCTAGGTTGTTGGCCTTCCTGCATGTGTAGGACCTTCATATTGTAATCACATACTTACTGCATAAGTATTATCTAATTGTGGGTAGGCTTCCCACCATGCTTTTCCCCTTTACCGGGTTTTCCATGTACAAATATTGGTGTCATGTGTTATGGATGGATGTTAACTATTCTGTGATTTATGTTTATGTTTAATTGCTTTATTAATCATTCTGGTATTTGGTTTATGCATTCTGGTATTAAGTTTATGTGTTCCGATAATAAGGATTTAAATGCTTAAAGTTCTCTAATCCGGTGACAATTGATTCACCCCCGCTCTCAATTGTCCTCTAGTTATTTGTGTTGGCATTTCATGAAGATTGCATTGATGAAAATAGTGTTGTCATTGATGTCAATTGTAATCGGTAATAGAGTTGTAATGCAACTGGTAGTTGAGCAGTGAAGGAAACCGATATTACTATTGAAGAAGTGAGATCAACCGGTAACCCTAACTGTTGAGATGTCGAACCCTAACCGATGGAGCTTGGTGAATCGGTTGTGTTGATCTATGAATGAATGGTGATTGGAGATGATTATGCCACATATGGATGATGCACGTGATGAGTTTAAAAGTGGCTTTTGGCATGTAGAGATAACTATTTTATCTTGGGAATGAGCAAGTGCATTGCATGAAGTGGAAACCGTGTGATGTGTTACATGATCCAATGTGCGGTGAGCCACGAGCGGTCGAGGTTGTCTTGGACAATGTGCAGATGATTTCTATGTAATCCAACGGTCATTTCTGAACTGATTTGTTTGTAATCTCTATGAGATCTTAGGCTTTGTGATGTGTTAACGACCTATTGTTTTGCTTATAAGGTCAATGATTTGTTTTGTAGTAGTGTTGGCAATTTTGGTTAAGTGTTAGTGTGATTGATTTCCAAACCAGAAGGAGTATCTGCAGAATGAGTGAAGGCAGATAGGAGCATGAAAAGGATCTGATGAATTAGAGTAGTGCTATTACTAGATCAACAAAACCCTGTTATTCTCTAACAATTACAACAGTTAAATCCCTTAACCGGGTAAGCTTTAATAGGCTTTTTATTTTCCAAATCCTCTAACTAGGTGATCCATTAGCTTGGATTTCAAATCCTCTATCGAAATTACTCCTAACAGGGTATTTCGTTTAATAGGGTATTGTAGTTAATCCCTTAATTAGGTGGTCCTTAACCGGATTTGTTCCTAACATGACATTTTTCTAAAGCTTCTAACAAGGCTTGGATCCTAACAGAGCAAACTTTAGAAGAGTTAAGAATACTTGTGGGTATTCATCCCCACCGTTGTTTTTCCCATTTGGGTTTCCACGTCAAAAATCATTCTGTCAAGTGGTGAATGATTTTTGTGGTTAATCTGTTGAACTGGTAAAGCTACTTAGATGTGTTAAGATGACCGGAAGTGATCTAAAATATGATTTTACTAATGTTATTAAAGTGGTTTGATGTTTTGGTTAAATGGTTTGAGAGTTTCAGATTTGTTACACTGTTATTTTGGTATACTAGTCAACCGGTTAGTTCAATGATTGATTAATAAGTTGGGTTTTGAGTTTGGTGAAATTTTAGTTTGTTTTCTATCTACTGATTCACCCCCACTCTCAGTAATTGACCAGATCATTATTGATTCATCATATTATCAATTAGTATCAGAGCGTTCCAGGTCCTCTTGTGTTTAAGCCTAACAACTTGAGGCAAAGATTTAGAAGAACATGATGAAGAAAGAAGGTCCAAAGTTCAATAGGGAAAACTATAGAATATGGAGTGATAGGATGAAGATCTATATCAAATGCTTAGGAAGTCAATATTGGGAACATGTTATTACCAAATATACCTTGCCTAGGGGGATTTTGTGTGATGATCAAAAGAAGGAGCAACAAGAGAATAATCAAGCATTGGAGGCCATTATCAGTTCCTTGTCCAATTCAGAGTATGTTGATGTCCATGGTTTGGAGACTGCTTATGATGTGTGGAAGAAACTTGAGGATATCTATAGCAGTGATGAGAATGTGAAGATTGCCAAAGAGGAGAGTTTGAGAGGTAAATTTGATGAAATGCAGATGGCTAAAGGTGAGAATATTCAACAGTGTGGGCAAAGGATCAGGGAGATAATCAATGAGATAAAAAGTGCTGGTGATAAAGTGGAGGATACTATAGTGGTTAGCAAGGTGTTGAGAACCCTTCTACTCTTCTACACTATCCAAGTTGCAGCCATTCAGGAACTCAAGTCTATTGATAAAACTAGGGTAACTCTTGACTCCATTATTGGTAAACTAACTGCTTTTGAATTAAATGGTTATGATGAAAGTTTCAGAAATCGGAATCTGCATTTAGAGCTTTAGTTTCTAACCCGCCGTGTAATGCCCCGCCAGGAACCCTAAAGGAAAACAACACAACTAGGCAACTAAAGGGTGAAATAATTTATTTTTTAAAGATTAAGTGCATTAATTATAACAATTGCACATTTAATAACACAGTGGAAGTCTAACACATGATTTCCTAAGGGTTACCAACGAAGATTAATTTGTAGATTATATTAACACCATGGTTAATCCAAATGTCCATTTAATTAGATAAATTAAATGCTTGAGTTCAAAACCACACATACATCTAAATTCCATAACGAAAGAATCAAAGTATTCCAATGCATTTTTTTATCCATAATTCATTTATACATAAGATCAAAGTAACTGATTAATCATACATTCCACTGACATAACATTATAATATCCATAAATACATGGCTTCCAATAAAACCATAGATTATAAATTTACAATATCAAGGTTACATAAAAGTCTGATACAATGACCACAAGGTCTCAACTGAACAATGATCCCGAACATGAGCTGGTACATGAACCACGAACCTAGAAACACTAGCGAAGCCTTTCCTTGCCTGAAGATACAATCCAGAACATCCGATGGGAAGTGGCACTACAACTCAACCATGTGATCCCGAAATGGAACCACCCCACCATGCTAGGAGATAGTAGAAAACCCTCAAGCAATCAAAATAAGACAAGTACGAAAGAACTACATGACTCTGCAAACATCCATGTGTCTCAACTCCCAAACACTAGTGACTCTAAGGAGAGAGTGTCATCGCATAGCTTGATGGTTACCATGGTAGGCCTCCTAGGTCTCGGCTCTCTGTCCTGGTAACCTCTCCCGGCTTCCAGCTTCCAACTAAGTCTCATACAGACCCTACCAATCCTTTCATGAAAACAAGGTAGTAAGTTTTCCATTCCAGACCTTCTCGTAACATTATGAGCCCTATACAAGCACTTCACCTATGCACAAGGTACATTATCTTAATTAATATTTATTCCACCCCCCCCTCAAATCAATGATTATGTTATCACTTTTTAACTAACTTTTGATGGGTTATCCTGTCATCCACTTCAGGCATGACCCCCACTCGAAAGTCACTCTCTCTCATAGGACACTAACAGGAAAGGTCTCTCTACGAGAACTCTATGGTGAAACAGACAACCATAACTAATCCCGACAAACCACAGGTGAAGGATACACAATCACTAACCCAAGATTGACCATTTGGACAAAACACACAATGACTCACATCAATAAGGTTATACAACAACACTTGACCAAGGAGATATAATAACATAGGAGATAATGACAACTCAACCAGAATTGCAATGGAATTAAGCTTCGCTACAAACACCATTTACACAAGACCCTAATATAGGCAATCTTTTCTTACAACAGCCAAAAGCATAAATAACTTGCAAATAAGGAATTTACAGATAATAAGAATTTACAACTATATTAATAAAAATAAATCAATTTTGTCATTTGTCCAATAAGGTTAAATCATTCACACAAAAATTAATCTCCTAATGTTTTCAAGCATAAATGTAAAATCTCCAAATTTACAAATTTTTCTGAAAACACCCAAACTATAATCTAATTACATTCATAAAATATAAATATAACTATAAATTAAATTATATTCATATAATAATACCTACAAATAATTCACTTATAATTACATTATAGAATACATATTTAACAACTCAAAATTTAATTTCTACAGTATTAAAATAAAGCTAAAATAATATAATACCCATAATAATAATAAAAACAACATATATATAAATATATATAAATACATATATATAGATTCATATATATATATATACGGGAAAAGTTGGCGAATAAAACTTAAAATGTGAAAATAATGAGAAATACTAGTCCACACACACACACACGGGACTTCTTGATGCAAGCTATGGAGTAATGTAGTGTTACTCAGCTTCCCAAGGAGGGTCCCATGGTTCTCTATCTCACAATGTCCCTCAAACCAACGTTTTTGCTCTCAGATTACTGAGCAAAATGGTTTAGGGATGGCAAATATGAGAACGAGAGGTGCTTTTTTTTAGATTTTAGTATGAGATGTGTTGTAAGCTATGTATGATGCTAAAATGAAATAAACTAGATGATAAGATGACGAGATTAGTATGAAGATTATCCTAGCATACTATATTTAGTCTATGATTGAGCTAAAATGATAAATAAATTACTCTAAACATGCATATTTAGTCTATATTCCTGATTTAAAGAGAGGCTAAATGATGAGCATAAAATGATATGAAAGCTTGAAAGAATTTGAGCATAAGTGTGATGCTTCAAATTTAAAAGATGATTGTTCAAAATGGAGGAATGAGAGCTCTATTTATAGCACAAACAGAGCAATGGATAGTCAGGATTGAAAGTTTCAATCAAGGGGCAAGTTTGAAAGTTGGGGATCCATGTGCACAATTGGCACCAATGAAATGGTGACAAATGTCAACACAGGATTGGGTTGAAAGAAGAGGTTGGAGACATTAAAGGCCTGAGAAGACCTCATGGTTATCTAAAGGCTAAGGGTCAATTTTAAATTAGGTTTACCCAATGGTTTAAGATTTAATCCAAGGATAAACCTTTGTGCAAATGATTAAGAGATAATCATGGTCAAAGCATTAATGGCCTGATGAGACCTTTGGGTTGGGTAGAGGTTGAGTCAAAACAAATGTTTTAACCATGTGGGAAGGTTTGAATTAACCATTAATGGTTATTGGAGACTTTGGGGATTAAGTGGTTGAAGGTTGGAAGCCTTCAATGGTTTTCAAAGACTTTAAGGGTTTTGGTGGTTGAAGGTTGAAAACCTTTAATGGTTATCCAAGACTTTGGGCTATTTGAGAAGTGACCTCCCTTTGCTTAGAGATATGACAAAGTTTAGAGGAGGGTTAGATTAATTAGAATTGATTAGAAGATTCTAGAAGGGATTAGGAAGGGGTTTGGGATTTTGCAAGTGGATGGGGGGAATAATAGGATTTAATTGAATTAAATGATTTTCATTTAATTTGGTTGTAATTAAATAAATTTGATTTATTCAATTTAGGATAACTATTTAATTAAATTTGAATTTGATGCTCTGCAAAAAGGATTAGAAAATATGTTTGATGGCAACACACACAAGAGCACAAGAAACAAACGTCAGTGTTAGCAACAAAAGATTATCCTAAACAGGCATATCAAGAGGGATATTAAGCATGAAATAAAAAGCATATAAACATAGAATAAAATAGCTAATCAAGATGCTCATAGTTGCTCCTCCCTTGTTCCTCTCCTCTCCAAGTCCCAAATGAGTGTAGCTCTCAACTTTTAGCACTAGCCATGGATGTCATATGGAGATTCAAGATGGTTGATTATGATAAGCAAATGCTATGCAAGTGTAGATAGTGATGCTATGAAAAAGTTCTATGCTAATGCCAGTATAACAACAATACTCTAATGCTTTTTTTGCTTGAGGAGAAGGGTTCTATTTATAGAAGAAATGGGGAAATGAAGGGTTAAGATTGAATGGTTTAATCAAGGGCCAAGTTTGAAAGTTGGGGATCCTTGTGCACAATTGGCACCAATAAAATGGTGACAAGTGTCAACATAGGATTGGGTTGAGAGAAGAGGTTGGAGGCATTAAAGGCCTGAGAAGACCTCATGGTTATCTAGAGGCTAAGGGTCAAGTCCAAATTAAGATTACCCACTAGATTAAGAGTTAATCCAAGGATAAACTTTTGTGCAAATGTTTAAGAGATAATCATGGTCAAAGCATTAATGGCCTGATGTGACCTTTGGGTTGGGTAGAGGTTGAGTCAAAACAAATGTTTTAACCATGTGGGAGGGTTTGAGGTAACCATTAATGGTTATTGGAGACTTTGGGGATTAAGTGGTTGAAGGTTGAAAGCCTTCAATGGTTATCAAAAACTTTGAGCCATTTAGTGGTTTAAAGTTGAAAGCCTTTAATGGTTATCAAAGACTTTGAGGGTTTGAGAAGTGACTTCCCTTTTGCTTAGGAATGTGACAAAGTTTAGAGAAGGGGTTAGGTTATTTAGAAGTGATTAGAAAATTCTAGAAGGGGTTTAGGCATGCAAGTGGATTTTGTAGGAAAATGCAAGTGGGAGAAATTTTGGTATTTTCAATTAAAATAAAATCATTTATTTCAATTAAATGGTGTAATTTGCATTTGGATAAATATTCAAATAAATATTAATTTATTTAAATGAGAAAAATGAAGATAAAGCATTAAAATGCTTGAAGACTTTGAGGGAAACCATTAAAGGCTTGAAGACTTTAAGGAAAACCATTAAAGTCTTAAGAAGACTTTAAGAAGGAAGCCATCAAGTTTGAAGACTTTAAAGCCATCAAGTTTGAAGACTTTAAGGGAAACCATTAAAGGTTTCAAGTGGGTGAGGATAAATAGGATTTTAAATAAATAATTTATTTAAAATAGTTGTGCAACTTGCTTTTGTAGGAAAATACAAGTGGGTGGAGGATAAAGGTGATTTAAATAAATTATTTATTTAAAATAATTGTGCAACTTGCTTTTGTAGGAAAATGCAAGTGGGTAGAGGATAAAGGTGATTTAAATAACTGTTAATTTATTTAAATGTGAGAGGTGGGATTTTGGGGGTTTTAAATAAATATTAATTTATTTAAATGTGAGAGAAGATTTAATTAAATAAATATGATTTATTTATTTAATTAATGGTCTGAATTTGGTTAAGTGAATTAAATCAAATAAATTGAATAATTTATTTAATTAATAGGAGAAGAGGGTTAAGATGAATTAATTAAATATATTAATTTAATTAATTATTAATTGATGGTTAAATAATCAAATAAATACTAAGTATTCATTTAATTAAGTGGATAGATTTATGTGACTACATTTGCCCCTCTTTGAGACCGTGCGGTTTATCGCGTCGTTTCAAAGAAAGAAAAATAGGTGTGAAGAAATGCCCCATAAAATGTAAATTTAATGGGTGGTATGCCCCCTCGAGAGATGGGCCGAATTTTTTTTTTGAAAAATCGGGCAATCTCTCGAAAAAGAATGAAAAGTGGAGGGGAGGTAGAATAGAAGAAATTAGAACTAATGATGAAAGAATGAGAGAAAATGGAGTGAATATGAAGAAATAACAAGCCAACGAGTACCCTGAGGTCATGCAAGAGATACATAGCAGATGTAGTGTGGGGTTTGGATTGATGCTATACAATTGATCAAAATTGGTTGGACAATCTGGTGCAATCGGTTTAATTGCCCCGGACAAGTCAAAGCGTGACAGTTGATGTCAGTTGGTCGCTTGGACATGATAAAGTCTGAGTAAGTGAATCAAAGTGACCTGTTGGTGACTTAGACAATTGATGTAATTGCCCAATGAAGTCAAGGTATCTGAAGCAAAACACTCGTTAAGACGTAGACAATTGATGTAATTGTCTGTTGGATTGTGTTTGATTGGTTGATCAATTGATAGTGTGTGCGTGGGATGGATGATTGTGGTGAATCATAGCAGCCCCGTTGAGACTAGGTCATTATGATAAATGCCTAATGTAGTCTAAGATTACCATAATCGATTACCTGTTGGGACCCAAAGATACTTGATCAGAGTATCTATTGATAGTCTAGGTGTGTGGGAGTCGATGTATCTGTGTAGACAGAGTAACTGGCTTAATTTTGTGGATGAGTGAGGATGGGAAGCGATGAAGGGATTAGGATGATGTTGATGATCAAGATAGGGAGGGTGAGGGGGGATTCGATGTTAGATAGAAGATATGGAGGACCTATTACATTCCTATGGAAGAAGAGGAAAATAGAGTATCCATTATTATGACTATGTATGCATGATATGTAGCTATTATGAATGTATGGATGGGTGGAATGCAACGAAATGCAATATATACATATGAGATGAAATGACAATCCATGGTGCTTTATTTTTCATCATTGAGCTTTAAAATGTTGTAAGAAAATACAAGCAACTTGACATAAAGATTCAAGATGACCAGAGTATTTCTTACATGGATTTTGATATAGCAAGTTAATACAAGCAACTTGATATAATGGATCAAGTTGACCTGAGTATTGCTTGCAGAACAGACAAGGATTATCTCCTTTCATGCATGAATTGGATCGTCCTCCTTGATCTTAGGTTGATCATATCCTGAGACAAGTGCATACCATAATAAGAGATAAAACCTTTATCCAGTTTGGTTGAGGTAGGAGGAACCAAAGAAAGAGCATTGTACCTACAAACAAACAGTATATACATAAAGAGTAAAGAATATGGATCCTTGGTAATGGTTCATGCTCATATGGTCGAGGTATACGCTGTAGTCAGCAAGCCGTAGTGATCTATGACTGCATTTTGCATAAGATCACGTAGCTTAGTGAACTTCCCACGTAGACACCATTAGTACATGCCCCAGTACTTCATCGGAAGTAATGCGCAAACGATACAAAACAATGCTGAAAGATCCTAATATAAATTACTAGACCATAAATCAACCAAGTATTTGATAGTGTAAACAGAATTTTCTTGTCAAAGAAAATGTCATCTTGTCTTTGTTTTTGTAAGGAAGGATGCATCCTTGTTGAAGATAGTTTGCGTGTTTGAAATTGACTGTTTGGTTTGATTGATAAGTGGTCATGTGTTTGGAGTATGTCGCAATGTTTGTTTGGTATCTACATGGACGAGTATGTACAATGTGTTGCCATGTTTTTGTTGGATTTTTCAATGGTTTGTCGATGTTTTTGGATTTTGAATTGTTTTGAATGTTTTTGGTATTTTTGTTGAGACATTTTTGAATGTTTTTGGATTTTTGCGAGATATTTTTTTTTGAATGTTTTTGGATTTTTGATGATTGCTTTGAATGAAGAACTTAATGAATCATAAGACAATGTAGAATCCACTTCCATCAACTAGATTGAGAGGGTATTGCCCCCAAGTGTAGACATGACTATGAAAAAGCGGGATGCAAGATGTATGGAGTACTATCATAATTGCAGAGGAATAACAAGCCATGGTTTTCGATGGATGGATGTATGTATGAAGTAGATGCAATCGCAACAAGTCTGAAAGACAATGGAGCCATAGCCTTTACGAGTGGTGCCTGTTTGCTAGGTTTTCACCATCGTACTTACCCAAGGTGCCACCGGAGTGGTTGTTCACCGTTTGGATGCATGATTTTTCTTTACTTTTTTGAATGTTTTTGTATTTTCTTCAGGACATTTTTTTTTTTGAAATGTTTTTGGTACTTTCTAGTATGTAGGGGAGCCTGATGCTCTATACACCTTAGGTATAAAACCATTTTAGGTGCATGCTATTGATTGGATCTGCAAGCGGTTCTCCTTCTGATGTAGCCAATTGATATGCCTCAGACCCGAACACAGTAGTGACAAAATATGGGCCCAGCCAGTTTGATTCAAACTTGCCCTGATGTTCTCTGTTTGGTTGGTTGCAAGGATTCTCTCATAGAACAAGATCACCTACCTCAAATGTACAAGGTCTAACTCGGTGATTGTAGCTTCTGCTCATGCACTGCTGATAGGCTTTGAGGTGATTGTATGCAACTTGTCGTTTCTCATCAAGTAACTCTAAGTCCTGAAGACGGGATACTCTGTAGGCTTCATCATCGATGAGATTGTGCAAGGAAACCCGTAATGATGGTATCTCGACCTCAATAGGCAAGATAGCTTCTGCACCATAGACCAATGAATAAGGAGTTGCACCTGTAGGGGTTCGAATGCTAGTTTGATATGCCCATAGCACTGGATTTAGTTGAACATGCCAATAACGGCCGACATCATTGTCTGTCTTCTTTAGGATCCTCAATATGTTTTTATTGGATGCTTCGGCCTGACCATTGCCTTGTGGGTAATAGGGAGTGGAAAAGCGGTGTTGGATATGAAATTTCTCACAAAGTTCACGGACATCCTGATTTTTGAAAGGAAGACCGTTATCTGTGATGATGGACATGGGTAAACCATACCGACAGATGATGTAGTTGAGGATGAATGAGGCGATCTGCTTGCTGGTGACTTGGGTAAGTGGAACAGCTTTGATCCACTTTGTGAAATATTCAGTGGCGGTAATGATAAATTTATGGCCGTTGGATGAAGATGGATGAATCTTACCCACAAGGTCAAGGCCCCATTGACAAAAAGGCCACGGTGTTGTGATTGGTTGCAATTCCTGGGCCGGTGCATGTATCAGGTCACCATGAACTTGACATTTCTTGCATTTTCTGACAAAGTAGTAGGAATCCTTTTCCATAGATGGCCAATAATATCTAGCTCGCATGAGTTTCTTGGCTAGTGATAGACCACTTGAGTGAGTCCTGCAAATTCCTTCATGTACCTCTTCCAAAGCCTTTGTTATCTCATCTTGTTCTAGACATCGAAGGAGAGTACCATCAAGACCGCGTCGGTATAGGGTTTCGGCAATAATGGTATATTGAGCAGTTTGGTGAATGAAGGTTTTACGTTGGTTATTCGATTGGTTGGGAGGAAGGGTATGATCACAGAGATAGGTGTAGAATTTACCGTACCATGGGGATTCAGAACCGACAAGGTGACATATCATCTCGGATTCAGGGGTATCATAAGCGGGGATCCAAAGCTGTTCTACCAAGAACTCGTAGCGTGTTGAATTTTGTGGAAGATCGAGGAGAGATGCGATAGAATTTCACCTGGATGTCAAAGACATAGACTCTTTTAATGATATGATCACCAAGGGTTTGAAATGTGAATGGGCACTCATCAAGAAAGGACTCATCAAAATCTTTAATGAACCAAAAGATGGTCCTCACCCGCGCTTCAATAGTGATAAACCAAGCTTCTGGAACAAGAACAAGAATATTGTCAACGATGGGGTTGTGGATGCCCGAACTATCCAAAATGCACAACCTGTGGTTCGGTTTGCAGGACAAAATCCTCCACCTCAGAATAACACAAATGTTCCTTCCAATCAAGGTCCCATCACATCTCATGATGAACCTAGACCTCGTCAGCAAAAACAGAAACACACATACACTCCCTTAGGGGAACCCATTGAAACAGTATTGTGACAACTCATTTCTCAAAATTTGATCACTCTACCTAAACTATCAAACTATGAGCCTCAGGTCAAACCGGCATGGTGGAGAGATACTGAACACTGTGAATTCCATCAAGGAAGAGGGCACAAGACAAGTAATTGTCACCGATTGAAAGATCTCATTCAGGATCTTATTGATCGAGGAGAAATTGAAATTGAAGGACATGACCCAAAAACAACAAATAATGATCATCTGATGTTCAAAAATCCACTTCCATCACAAGATCAAAGGGGTCCTTCCACTTCTAGGCGAGGCACTGATACCACTGATTATACACAGGCTGCGTATAATTACACTGTAAATCATCTGTATGATGCCAATGAACAAGTTGCAACTATAACCTTCAAAAATCCCAACTCAAATTGCAATGTTGTTACACGTCATGGTAAGGTTACCATAAAGGCAGCTCCACAAGGCACCACCTCTATCCCAAAGCAGTACAATCTTGTGGAACAATTAGACAAAACCCCTACGCTTATATCCATTTTAGAGCTTTTGCGTCTATCACCATCTCATAAAACTATCTTGGATCAAGCACTCCAAGAGGCGTCAGTCCCTGCAAACCTGAATACAGACCAATTTCAAGCAATGGTTGGAAGTCTAAAGTCATCACCTTGTCTCACTTTTTCTGAAAGTGACAACTCTTCCTTTCAGCAACCTCATAACGCTTCGCTACACATTGAAGGCTTTATCAACCAACACAGGATCAAGCGAGTCTTGATCAATAATGGAGCAGGCCTAAATATTTGTACACTACAGTTGGTCACAGCATTGGGATATGCAGTAGAATCAGTGGATCCTCACAAGAAGATCACAATCAAAGCCTATGACGATGCAGAGCGTTCATCCTAAGGAGCTGTGGTACTACCAATCTAAGTGGGCCCTGTGGTAAAACACATCATCTGTCAAGTTCTGGACCTTCCTCTACCATACAATCTATTATTAGGAAGACCTTGGATACATGCCATGTAAGCCGTTCCATCTACCTACCATCAATGTATTAAGTTCCCACATAACGGTGTAGAGATCAAAATCCCGGGCGATGCAAATCCCTTTGCGTATTATCATAATATCAGCCATCAACCATAGATTACCATTCCTAATAATAGAGAAGCCATTTCCTCCACACCATATATAAGTCCCGCCTCTCTTGCCAGTTCAAACACCACTATACCCAAGCAAGAAAAGCTTAAGATGAAGATAGTAGAGGAAGGTCCTGGGGAATACAACTTGAGTCAACTCTTTTGTGTGGGACAAATGCCCACTTCTCCTAGAACACATGGTAAACCACAACAGTTACTTCAGCAACCACTAATCACGCCAGCATGTGCTTTGACGCCTTTCATCCTTGGCAAGAGTCAAGAAGAAGAAACCCAAGATGAGGACTTAGCGGATTGGATCTATAAAGATCCCATCCCCACTGATATGCCACAAGTTAGACTTCCTACGGATCAGTATGGCAAAGGCCTCCTTATTATTTAAAGAATGGGGTATGATGGTTAAAGTGCTTTAGGATATTGCAAACAAGGATGACATGAACCTCTGCTACCAGAATTAAAGCCCAAAGGTAATACAGGCCTAGGCTTTGAAAAAGAGATCCTTCCTAAACTCAGATTCAAAGGAAAACCCAACAAACCATTTTGCCCACCTACTGCAAAGAGGACACCTTTCATAATCAAAGCACCATCAAGCACTATCCCCACTGCCCCATCGAGGCTCACAACCCCACCACAACCGTCACCAATGTCATTCATTCCATCAAACGAACCAGTAATCCCATCAGCAACACCATTTGTAGCAACAACTGTATTGAAACCCACAACAGCATCTATGGTACCAGCAGTTCCCGCAGAAGCCACTGAGTCAACACTGTCGATACTTCCTATGCCAGATTCTTTTATCCCCATCAAACTTCCTGTAGCACCGATCACTACAAAGGTACATCAACCCATCACACTTGCAGTATTTAACTCAAAGGACATCCTAGTATGGTATAGTAATCGGATGCTGGAAAGTGACTCAGAGACCGACTCACATGAGTGGGAATTTGATTCGGTACAACTTAATACTTCAGATGAGAAAGATGCATCACTACCTCTACCATGCAAAGATATCCCTATTTATGGAGAAGCACAGATAAAAACCACTTGAGTTCCCGAACTGGAAACATCTTCCACAGACCCTATGTCTCATCCTACGCTTGATTCTGACAGGGAGAGTACCATTAACGACCTTCACCATAACGTCTTAACCCTCACTGATACATCTCCCGCACTTAACATAATCGATGAAGTAATGCCCATTATCCACCCTGAACTCATTAAATGGAACCAACCAAATCCCCCATGTCTTGACCTCTTCCAAAACGATGAGGCCATCATTGACTTTTTGGAATTAAGGGATAACCTACCAAGAAGGGATCACAAAGCTAGATTTGCCATTGAACTTAATAGCGCAGCATACTTCGGGGCAGATACCAAACCTTTCAGCTGCAAAAATATAACAATAAAACATGGATCTTCCAGTGAAAACCACACTGTGGCGCTGTTTGATCTGACAAAAGTAAAAAGAAAGAGTGTATCCAACGGTGAAAACCTTTCTGAGGCACCTGAGGATGAAGGGTTTGACATTCTCCCTGCTAATATACAACAGGAACGATCAACTATTCTCATCGAGGAAACCAAAGAATACAATGTGGGGACTCCTGAAAATCCTCATATCATACATCTGGCATCTCTTCTCACTCCAGAGGAACAACCTCAATTTATAGAGTTCTTCCAGAAGCGTCAGATCAACTTTGCATGGTTATATGTAGACATGCCTGGGCTTGATCCTGATTTAGTCATGCATCACCTCACCGTAGCAGAAGGAGCCAAACCTGTCAAGCAGAAGCTTCGTAAGATGCATCCCCAGATTGCAGTGCTAGTCAAAACAGAACTCAAGAAACTCCTAGATGTTGGTTTCATTAGGCCAATTGATTATGCAGAATGGATCTCCAAGATTGTGCCTGTCGGCAAACCAAAAGGGGGCATCCGCATTTGTACTGACTTCAGAGATTTGAATAAGGCATGTCCTAAGGATGACTTTCCCCTACCAAATATCGACATCATAGTGGATCTAATAGTAGGACATGCGATGCTTTCACTCATGGATGGCTTTTCCGGCTACAATCAGATAAAGATCGCACCCGAAGATCAACATAAGACAACCTTCACATGTCCATGAGGCACATACTGCTGGAATGTAATGCCTTTTGGTCTAAAGAATGCAGGAGCGACCTATCAAAGAGCGATGACCACCATCTTCCATGACATGATGCATACTATGATGGAAGATTATGTGGATGACTTACTAGCAAAATCACTCACCAGAGAAGGGCATCTCCACATCTTAGATAAAATCTTTGATAGACTAGAACAATACCATGTTCGACTCAACCCAAAGAAATGTGTCTTTGGAGTGACCTCCGGGAAGCTTCTAGGATACATTGTCTTAAGCAAAGGTATTGAGGTCGACCCAGCAAAGGTAAAAGCAATCATGGACATGCCACCACCAAAGAATATCAGTCAGCTAAGGACATTACAAGGATGACTTCAATCCATCCGAAGATTCATTGCACAATTGGCTGATAAGTGTCACCCCTTCACACACCTGCTACACAAGAACATCCGCTTTTAGTGGGATGCCTAATTCCAGCAAGCATTTCAGGCACTTAAAGACTATCTCATGAATCCACCATTGTTGATGCCACCAGATCCAAGTAGACCGTTGTTACTCTATATCTCAGCAACAAGGACAACATTGGGTGTACTACTGGCACAACATAATGCAGAAGGAAAAGAGTGTGCTGTTTACTACATTTCTCGCACATTGGTGGGCTATGAACTCAATTACACCCTTATTGAGCGAGCTTGCCTAGCAGTAATCTTAGCAGCCACTAAACTGAGGCACTATCTGTTAACACACAAGGTACAACTCATTGCAAAGATTGATCCACTCAAGTACTTACTCAGCAAAGCAGCATTGACAGGTCGCTTGGCCAAATGGGTGATGATTCTAAGTGAATTTGACATCGAGTATGTAGACCGTAAAGCTATCAAAGGTCAAGTCATTGCGGATCAATTGGCCGATGCACCACTCATAGGCGATCATCCTCTCATTTCCAATTTTCCAGATGAAGAGATATTCATAATCACAACAACACAACCATGGAAACTATATTTTAATGGTTCATACACTAGGCACGGCTCGGGGGCAGGCATTCTGTTTATCACACCTCAGGGTGATAGCATCCCGAAGTCTTACAGGCTCACATTTCCATGCACAAACAACATAGCAGAGTATGAGGCCTTGATCACAGGACTCAGGTTAGCCGTACAATGAAAATTACAAGAACTGCAAGTATATGGCGATTCCTAACTAGTCATTCGACAAGCAACAGATGAATATCAGACCAAAGATGATAAACTTATGCCATATAAGCAAATGGTGGACACTCTAAAGACATCATTTACTACTATCACTTTTGAGCAGATACCAAGAGATCAGAATCGAGCTGCTGATGCTATGGCTACCATCGCATCTCTCCTAGATCTTCCACAAAATTCAACACGCTACGAGTTCTTGGTAGAACAGCTTTGGATCCCCAACTTTCAAACTTGGCCCTTGATTAAACCATTCAATCTTAACCCTTCATTTCCCCATTTCTTCTATAAATAGAACCCTTCTCCTCAAGCAAAAGAAAGCATTAGAGTATTGTTGTTATACTGGCATTAGCATAGAACTTTTTCATAGCATCACTATCTACACTTGCATAGCATTTTCTTATCATATTCAACCATCTTGAATCTCCATATGACATCCATGGCTAGTGCTAAAAGCTGAGAGCTACACTCATTTGGGACTTGGAGAGGAGAGGAACAAGGGAGGAGCAACTATGAGCATCTTGATTAGCTAGCTATTTTATTCTATGTTTATATGCTTTCTATTTCATACTTAATATCTCTCTTGATATGCCTGTTTAGGATAATCTTTTGTTGCTAACACTAACGTTTGTTTCTTGTGCTCTTGTGTGTGTTGCCATCAAACAAATTTTCTAATCCTTTTTGCAGAGCATCAGAATTTAATTAAAAGTGGCTAGGGGGATTTAATTGAATAAAATGATTTATTCATTAAATGGTATAGTGAATTTTATTTAAATAAATTGAATAATTTATTTAATAAAATAGAAGAATGTGGATAATTTAATTAAATTGGATTTAATTAAATAGGGAATGAACATAAAATATTCATTTAGGAATGTGGTCATTTTTATATGTCTACATTTTGCCCCTCTTTGAAGTGACGTGTGTGCACATGTTATTTCAAAGAAATGATGTCCTATCATGATTTACGATTAAATGCAATTTTTGTGTCGCTCTTTTGATTTGCCAGTCGTGCCCCAGATTTGATGTGATGCCCCAGATTCGAGATTTGATGGTGATGCCCCCTCGGGAGATGAATCAATTTTTTTTGAAAAAAATTTGATTTAAATTGATGAAGTTTGTATGATGTTGATGATTTCGTGCATGTAAAAAGTGCGCAAATTGATTCATCTCTCGATAAGTTACAACTGTTTTGGTATAGGGGAGACCGCGACCATATTACAGGTCCAGTTGGCTAACCCTAATTTCATTTTCCTCTTATAAAAGGGGAAAAGGAGTCAAATTAGGTTCATTTGTGCTTTGTTGACTTTGAAGAAGGAGAATTTGCTCTGGAGATAAAATGCCTATTCCTTATCACAGACACCATTTCGAGCGCGTCCGGAGATATCAGAGACCTGCAGTGCGTGGACCACCAGTAAGTCAACGTTTTGACCCCTTTTGGATTTTTCATTTTGTCATTTTTAGGTGTTTTCTGAATTTCAAAGTTCGGATATTTCGTTTTAGTGCGTCTAGGGTCAACAGTAGCGCATACGAAGTGTAGAATAGCGCATCAGATTTAAATTTAGGGGTTGTGTCCGAAAATGTTTGTTAGCGCATAAGATTTTTAGGTTAGCGCGTGCACGTAGAACAGCGCGCTTGTTGTGTTTGGTAGCGTGTCGCGTTAACAGAGTATTGCGTAGGTATGACCTAGCGCATAGGAGCCGTCGGGGTTTGCATAGAAAAGGGGGTTTAGCGCGTAGGACTAACCTAGCGCATAGGGCTAAACGGGTAGTGCGTAGGAGGGATATATTAGCGCGTAGATAGAGTCTAGCGCATAGGACATGTTAGGTAGCGCAATGGAGGAAAAGAGTAGCGCGTAGACAGAGTCTAGCGCATAGGACAGATAGATTAGCGCCTAGGAGAAACAGCCTAGCGCGTGGGGGTGAATTAGCGCATTGAAGGTCTGTTTTAGCGCATCCGAAATTTTTTGTAGTTTTGGCCGAGTTGAAAATCTGTTTTTGTTTGCCTGTCACGTTTTGATGCATTTATCCAAGATGAGTATTTGTATAACTTGTTTTGATGTGCAATTTTCCAAGTTATGTATAGATATCAAGCTATTGTATTAATCAGAATATGATGTATTTGCGCTGTCTGTTTCAAGTTCAATGTGTATGAAAGCCTGAGTTGTTTTACAAACCGATATGGGTTGGAAACTTGAGTTGTTTTTCAAGCTGATATGGATGGGAAACTTGAGTTGTTTTACAAGTTTATGTGATTTGGTACTTGAGTTGTTTTACAAGTTTTGATATGGTTTTTGAAAACTTGAGTTGTTTTACAAGTTGATATGAAATGATAGGATTTTGAACTTTGATTGTAGATGAGTAAATTGTTTCATATTTTTTATGTAAGTTTGATTTTGATATCTTTGTGTTGATGTGGAAACTGTAATTGGATATGTTTTATTTGTTGACAGAAGCGATTGGGTATTGTGCAGTCGAGGGAGAGATTCCCGAGACCATGGACGCTGATACCACGTCTGTCACAGGCAGATTTGGATATCATAGAGAGATGTGGATTGACCTCTCTTCTGGATATGCCTCGGTTCACTATGAATTGGGGACTTTTGACAACATTGGCAGAGAGGTGGCATAGTGACACGAACACCTTTCATTTTGCCACTGGAGAGATGACCGTGACACCGGAGGATTGCTACTGGATTTTGCGCATTCCTGTGGTAGGGGCCATTTTACCCTACGAGCAGTCAGAGGAGGGTGGCACAGAAGAACTGCGCCGTATATTTCATGATGAGACTGTCTGTGGATATGAGATCCCCTGGCAGGAGTTTTTGGATTTGGATTATGCACCGCTGCCATCTGTATTGGCAGGATTCATTAGGGGATTCCTTTGTCCTGATCGCAGGTCAAAGGGATTTTCAGTAGGATGGGGACTGGTCTTGGAGCAGATGGTCACAAAGGGCCAGAGATTTTCATGGGGGTCAGCGATGCTGGCCCATCTTTATAGGAGCCTGCATGAGGTAGTATACCTCGGTTATGGGAGCTTATCAGTGGGTGTGACCTTATTACAGGTATGGTGTTGGGAGCACATTCCAGCAGTGAGGCCACTGGCAGACAGAGACAGGCCCGCAGGTGCTGCATATGCCTATGGATATAGAGGCCTATTTGTCCAGCGTAAGCTGGGCAAACTAGAGCACTGGAGGAGGGTCTTTGATGATATAGATACGGTCACCTGGAGACCGTATACAGGTTGCGAGGTATGGGCGGAGGATGGGATAGAGATGCCCTTTGTCTTTATGACTAGGTATCTAATTGGGAGGACCCCGTTCGTTATTGAGCGATTTTTGGTGACCCGAGTTTTGCGGCAGTTCGGGAGGCAGCAGGGGATTCCGCAGGGAGCATGCTTGTATGCACGGCGGCAGCAGGATGTGGCCGATTGGGGGCCGACTATTGATAGTGTCGTGGCCATAGAGGAGTTCACAGGGCTGGCAGGACAGATCTGGGACTATGCCCCAGAGATACAGGATGCAGGGATGACAGACGAGTTCGCCCGTTTGTTTGCTGCGCGGGCAGTGGCGAGGATCTTGGATCCAGAGGAGATGAGGCCAGCCTTTGATTTGGATGGTGAGGAGGGGGGAGATGATGGAGATGACAGAGACGATGGAGATGATGGAGGTGGTAGAGGAGCCAGAGGGAGGCGGGGTGGTAGAGGTGTGGAGAGAGCTGTACGGCAGGGGAGGATTGAGAGAGGGAGAGGAGGATTGGCTATCGGAGCCGGGAGAGAGGGGAGAGTGACGAAGGTGCTAGCTGCAGTGGGAGGTGAGGAGGAGGTGGTTAGACCTACACAGAGGAAGAGGGTAGATATACTCCCACCTCCCATACCTAGGACAGGCCGAGTGGGAGGGGTGGCTCCAACACAGGTACTGCTGCGGGTTCGAGTGCCAGGGCATGTAGAGGATGCACAGATCCAGACCCTGCAGATTACCGTTCAGTAGCTGCAGGCATAGATTTTGACATATTAGCGACAGATCTCGCAGTTGACCATTGAGAGAGATACGGAGATAGAGCGGCGGGGTCGAGTGGAGGAGGCGTTAGCAACTGTGCAGAGAGCAGCGACGGGTGGTCCATTGAGAGACACCCTTAGAGAGCTGACACAGAGAGTACAGGAGGCTGAGTATTATAGGCGGCATTATGAGGCTGCAGTTCCTAGAGATCGGCGTGTAGAGAGCTTTGCACAGTCAAGATTGAGTCGATCTCGAAATGTTGGGACACGATCTGAGAGTCGAGGCATGACTGGGCCGACGAGACAGGACCCTCCTGGAGATCCAGGGGCGAGTGTATCTGGAGTGAGACAGGACCCTCCTGGAGATCCAAGGGCGGGCGCATCTGGAGCGAGACCATCTCCATCCGGAGATAGTCATACTTGAGAGACAGGGTCTTTGTTGTATTTTTGGATCTTTTGTATATTATGTACTGGACAAAGTGTTGAGACACATTTTGTAGATTTTGATCATTTTTTGAGATATATATATGGATGGCACCATTTCTGATTATGTGATGTGTATATCGATGCATGTTTATGTGTGCTACTTCCTTTTCATATGATGATGTAATGTTTACATATATGATGTGATGTATGATGCAGGATATATGTTTTTGATGTATCTTGAAAATGAGATGTATGATTTAATATGCTGCTACATGTAATATGATATGATGTAAAATGATGTAATAATGGTGCAAAATGATATGTAACTGTAGTCACATAAATCTGTCCATTTTAATTAAATGAATATTTCGTATTTATTTGATTAAAAATCCACTAACCATCAATTAATTAAATTAATATTTAATTAATTCATCCCCAAACATTCTTCTATTAATTAAATAAATTATTCAATTTATTTTAATTAATTCATTAAATCCAATTCAAATCAATTAAATAAATAAAATCAATTTATTTAATTAAATCCCCCTTTTTCCTCTTTTAAATAAATTAACATTTATTTAAATCATTTTAAAACCCCCCCACTTGCATTTTCCTACAAATGCAACTTGCACACATTTTGAAATAAATGAATTTTTATTTTAATAAAATCCTATTTTCCCTCACCCACCAAATCCACTTGCAAAATCTAATCCCCTTCTAGATTCTTCTAACCCCCTTCCTAATTAGCCTAATCCATCCCCTAAATATTGTCACATTCCTAAGCAAAATGGAGTCACTTCTCAAATGGCCCAAAGTCTTGGATAACCATTGAAGGTTTTCAACCTTCAACCACTTAAATCCTCAAAGTCTTTGATAACCATTAAAGGCTTCCAACTTTCAACCACTTAATCCCCAAAGTCTCCAATAACCATTAATGGTTAACTCAAACCCTCCCACATGGTTAAAACATTTGTTTTGACTCAACCTCTACCCAACCCAAAGGTCTCATCAAGCCTTCAATGCTTTGACCATGATTATCTCTTAATCATTTGCACAAAGGTTTATCCTTGGATTAACTCCTAATCCAGTGGGTAATCCTAATTTAGGCTTGACCCTTAGCCTTTAGATAACCATGAGGTCTTCTCAGGCCTTTAATGCCTCCAACCTCTTCTTTCAACCCAACCCTATGTTGACACTTGTCACCATTTCATTGGTGCAAATTGTGCACATGGATCCCCAACTTTCAAGCTTGACCCTTGATTAAACCTTTCAATCCTGGCCATCCATTGCTCCATTTTTCCTATAAATAGAGCCCATTCCTTCATAATCCAGATCCTGAAAACTTGTAAGCATTTAGACTATAGCCATTTTAGAGAGCATTTAGCATAGCATAACTAAATCTTGTCTTTTTAGTAAAATCAATCATTTTAGCATTAAAAATAGCTTTTCATTTCATGTTTGGAGCTATTCTACAAATCTCAATCCTCCATAAGCATCCATAGTACAAAAAGATGCTGAGAGCTACACTATTTTGGAACTTGGAGAGCAGAGGAACAAGGGAGAAGGAGCTAATATCATGTTAAGAGATAGTTGGAGATATCTCATTGTCTTACTTCTTTAGTTAGATTCATTAGCATGTTTTTAGTGTCTCTCTTGGAATGCCTTCATATGTTTTAGTTTTTGATTGACTAACACTCTTGTTTTGTGTGTTTTGTGTTGTTTGATCATAAACTAACATTGTGTCATTTAGGAGGGCATCAGTAACTAATGGTAAAATGATATGCAACTAATCATAAAATGAAATGCAACTAATTGTAAAATGATATGCAACTAATTGTAAAATGATATGCAATTAATTGAAAAATGAAATGCAACTAATTGTAAAATGATATGAAATTAATTGAAAAAATGAAATGCAACTAATTGAAAAATGAAATGCAACTAATTGAAAAATGAAATGCAACTAATTGTTTTTGGAGCATCTCTCATTCGGTATTTGCCATCCGATATAACCATTTATTTTCTTTCTTTGTAAATATCATCATGGAGCATTTATTGATTTTTGGATATGTTGAAAATTTATACAAGTATAATGGTATAATTGAACCATAATGACCTGAGTAAAATTTACATGATTTTTGATTTTGCAAGATAGCACAAGCATCAAGGTATAATTGAACCAGGACGACCTGAGTGCGTATTGCATAAAAAGACAAGAGTAGATCATTTATATGCGTGAAATGGAATCAGGCCTTCAGTGATATGTATCACGTCTCGAGGCAAATATTCACACAGTACAAATGATGGCCTCCCAGACAGAAGACTAAGAAAATATTGGAAGTTCCTCATGATCTCTAGCTTTGAAGCTTGTTATGAGATAAGAAGAAGATTCCAACAATTTAAAAAGTTCAAAATGCAAAATAATCAAGACTTTTATGCGATAATGCAACATTTAGTACTTCAGAAAATCATCCATCCTTGAGATTTTTGTGTATTGTTTTTGTTTTGGTTGTTGCGATGAAGTGTAGTTGTGTTTGTTGGATGTCATGCGTCTGAGTTTTGCAATAGTTGGAATGTCTTGAATGTTTGCAAGTGTTTTGAACAATTTAATACCCCTAGCTGAGTGTTCCTCTGGATATGATTATGTACAGTGATTTCCAAGCCATGGTGGAATGCGATAAGAGAATAGGTATAGATGGATAGCTCAGGATAGTGACTATGCTAAGTATGTCCTGAATGGATATATGCTAAGTGTCGGGCGATGGCCGATAGTGTTTTGATGGATAAAATGACATGGATATAGATAAAGGAGCCATTCTTTCACAAGGGCGCTTGTTTACTAGGTTTTCACCATTTGTTTTTATTGTACTTTGTATTTTTGCTTTTTCTGGATTTTTCGATTTTTTTGTTTGTTTTTGGCTTTTTCCGTGCACTAGGCTACCTTAAGTATAGTACTTCTTTAGATGAATGCTATTAGTTGGATCATCGAGCACATCTCCTTCAGAATTTGTTAGCTGATAGGCACCCGATCCATAGACTGATATGATGACATAGGGACCCAACCAGTTAGGTTCAAATTTCCCTTTCTTTTCTCTATCTTGCTGATTTCTTGGATTTTCTTTGAGGACTAGATCACCAACCTTGAAGTTGCGAGGAATGACCTTGTGATTGTAGCTCCTGCACATGCGTTGTTGATATGCTTTGAGATGAGTATAAGCATGTTGGCGTCTTTCATCTAATAGTTCCAGTTCTTGCAGTCGGTTAACTCGATACTCTTCATCGGGGATTAAACCTTTCAAAGAGACTCTAAGAGATGGAATTTCTACCTCCAAGGGTAAAATAGCCTCTGATCCATATACCAATGAATATGGTGTTGCTCCTATAGGTGTGCGGATGCTGGTCTTGTATACCCAAAGTGCTGGATTGAGTTGTATGTGCCAATCTTTGCCTGCATCATTCACTATTTTCTTGAGTATTTTTAGGATTGTCTTGTTAGATGCTTCTGCTTGACCATTTCCTTGTGGGTAGTATGGTGTAGAAAACTGATGTTGGATTTTGAATTTTTCACATAGTTCCTGTACATCTTGGTTTTTGAAAGGTCGTCCATTATTTGTGACGATTGAACTTGGAATACCATATCTGCAGATCAGATAATTTAGGATAAAAGAGGCAATTTGTTTCCCGGTCACTGTGGTCATGGGAACTACTTCTATCCATTTGGTAAAGTATTCTGTGGCAGTTATAATGAACTTGTGTCCATTTGAAGATGAAGGATGAATTTTGCCAACTAGATCCAGTCCCCACTGACAAAAGGGCCAGGATGTTGTAAACGGCTGTAGTTCCTGGGCTGGTGCATGTATCAGATTGCCATGGATCTGACATTTAGGACATTTCTTGGTGAAATGATATGAGTCTTTCTCCATTGTAGGCCAGTAGTATCCCATTCGTAGAAGCTTTTTAGCAAGAGTAGTGCCACTGGAATGTGTACCACAAATACCTTGATGAAGCTCGTGTAAAGCTGAATCGGAATCATTACGATCAAGACAATGAAGAAGAGTACCATCTAAACCTCGATGATATAAGGTATCAACGGTAAGGGTGTAACGGGCAGCTTGTCGGATAAAGTTACATTTTTGGTTACAGGATTGGTCGATGGGTAAGATATTATGCTTGAGGTAGTCGTATATTGGTCCATATAACAGAGAATCTAAACTGGTCAAGGCATATATAACCTGGGATTCAGAGTGGTCATAGGCAGGGGAAAACAGTTTCTCTACCAGGAACTCATAATGACTCTGTTGTTCTAGAATTTGTAGTAATGAAGCGATCGTAGCCATTGCATCGGCTGCTTTGTTGTTCAACCTTGGTATTTGTTCAAAGGTGATGTGCACAAAATATTGTTTGAAGTTGTCCACCATCTGTTTGTAGGGTAGTAACTTGTCATCCTTTATCTGATAGTTGTTGTTGATTTGATTGATGACCAATTGTGAGTCTCTATAGACTTTTAACTCTGTGATTTTCCATTCCACAACCATTTTGATGCCTATGACCAATGCTTCATATTCAGCCACATTATTTGTACATGGAAACATAAGCCTGTATGATCTTGGCATAGTGTGTCCTTTAGGAGTGATGAATAGAATGCCAGCCCCTGAACCATGTTGTGTATAGGATCCATCAAAATATAGGGTCCATTGTTTGGGAGAAAGAGCAAAAACATCCCTGTCTGGAAATTCAATCTCCATGGTTTGTTTTCCTGGTAGCGGTGCTTCAGCCAGCTGATCTGCAATTGCTTGTCCTTTGATGGCTCGTCTTTCTGTGTAGTGGATGTCAAATTCACTGAGAATCATGACCCATTTAGCCAATCGACCTGTGAGAGCTGCCTTGCTGAGTAGATACTTAAGAGGATCAATTTTTGCCACTAGCTTTATAGTGTGTGCTAGCATATAATGTCGGAACTTCTGAGATGCAAAAACCACTGTTAGGCAAGCCTTTTCAATGAATGTATAGTTGAGCTCATAGCCATTCAATGTTCTACTGCTGTAATATATGGCGCGTTCCTTTCCTTGTTGATTTTCTTGTGCCAATAGTGCCCCCAGTGAAATATCTGTTGTTGAGATATATAGTATAAGAGGCTTTCCAACAATTGGTGGTACTAGAACCGGTGGATTCATCAGGTACTATTTAATTTGGTAAAAAGATTCTACACACTTAGTCTCCCATCTGAACGGTACATTTTTGTGTAGCAAGTGGTTAAATGGCAAACTTTTATCTGCTAGTTGAGTGATGAATCGCCTGATTGATTGAAGTCATCCTTGTAGAGATCTAAGTTGACTAATATTCTTTGGTGGTGGCATGTCCATGATGGCTTGTACCCTTGCTGGATCAACTTCAATACCTTTAGCTGAGACTATGTAGCCCAGTAACTTGCCTGATGTAACCCTGAAGACACACTTCTTAGGGTTGAGTCGGACTTGGAATTGTTGCAATCGATCAAAGATCTTTGTTAGGATGCCAAGATGTTCAGCTCTGGTGAAGGATTTTGCTAGTAAATCATCCACATAGTCTTCCATAAATGTGTGCATCATATCATGGAATATGGTTGTCATTGCTCTTTGATAAGTGGCTCCTGCATTCTTTAAGCCAAAAGGCATAACATTCCAATAGTATGTTCCCCACGGACAGGTGAACATTGTTTTGTCTTGATCTTCAGGAGCTATTTTGATTTGATTATAGCCTGAGAAACCATCGATTAATGAGAGCATTGCATGGCCTGATATGAGATCTACAATTATATCAATACTTGGCAGAGGAAAGTCATCCTTTGGGCAAGCTTTATTGACATCCCTGAAGTCAGTGCATATTCTGATACTACCATCTAGTTTTGAGACTGGAACAATGTTGGAAATCCATTCTACATAGTCAATGGGTCGAATGAATCCGACGTCTAAGAGTTTCTTTAATTCAGTTTTGACCATGAGTGCCACCTGTGGATTCATCTTTCGTAGCTTTTGCTTGACTAGCTTGACTCCTATAGAGATGGACAAGTGATGCATGATTAAGTGTGGATCAACTTCGGGCATATCAGCATATGACCAGGCAAAGTTAATTTGCTGTCCTTTAAAGAAGATGATGAAGGCTAATCTTTTTTCCTCTGTTAGAGATTCTGCAAGGTGAATGTTTCTGGCTGCTTCTGTGGTACCGATGTTGATTGATTGAGTGGGCTCTATCAATATGGGTGATCGCTCATGAAAATGTTCAGGAAGAGTGTCAAGTCTCCCATCGTTAGGTGCCTTAAAAAGGTTTTCACCCTCAGATGCATCCTTTATTTTTACTTTTTTGGGATCTATAGCTGCCATTAACTGGTTTTCAGCATTAGATTCTTTATTTGCTTCATTTTTGTGACTGAGAGACTTGGCACTCCTTGATTGACAGACATCGTCATTTTGTTCATTGGTAGAGCTTGTTTCGGGCTTGACAGTACATAAGTAATGGATAATAGATTCATCATCTGGAAAAATTGGTATATCATGGGTCTCGGGTTCATTCCAGTCGATGAGATCAGGGAAGACAAGCGGTAAGGAATCGTTGGGCGGGTCAAGTTCAGCTACTGTAAGTGTTAGGATAGAGTTGTCATCGTGATGGGTCTTGGTTTTAAAGAAGTCTAGGGTTTCATCGAGGTCTTCGATGGTATCATCTTCTACATAGACTTGTTTGTAATATTTCTGTTCGCTTTCCTGAACGTCATAGATATGTTGTGGTCCAAATTCAAGAGGTCTATCTTATACGTTATGTTCTTCTTGAGAAATGGATATGAAATCAGTATCATCTAGGATATTTGTAGTATTATCAGAGCAGGTACCCCATTCATATTCATTGAAATCTGTCTCATAGGCATCATCCCAAATTATATCTGTGCTGCAAACAGGTATGTTGTATGGTGAAAACAACTCTTTGATGATGGATACTTTCTTGATATTCTGTGTTGATTCTATATCTGATCCATCTTCCACGGTCTGGATTTGTTCATAGATTGTGCTCCCTCGAGGAGGAATGACAGTTTCTTGTGGTGACATGATTTGTGCTTGAGCCATTGGTGTGTTAATATGAGCCACTGTTGCAGATATGGCTTTCTTATGATTTAAAAGCTTTCCCTGATGCAACTTTTGATCTTGACATTCTCATGCCTTACGGATTGTTTCTGCTGATTCAAAGAGTGCTTCCTGCCAGGATTCTTCCTTGTACTTCTTCTTTTCCTTCCATTGAGGTTTTGCATTTGTGTGTGGCGGCCGTTTCAATAGGAAGGTGAATTTAGAACCTAATCCTGCTTTATTTCTACTAGGTTGTGAAGGAAGATCTATAGGTTCAGTGACTCCTTCCTTGCGTTTCCCAATAGGTCCTTTACCGCCATATCCCATTTGTTTCATGATCAAGTAGCCTTTTCCATATAGGTGCGTTGGTAGAACAATGTCCAGAGCGGCTGCTTTATTAGCTTCTTCTTCATCTTTGTATAGCCAGCTAAGAACATCCTTATCTTCTGATTCATGTGCTAGAGTCCCCAATTGGATGAAGGTACCATCAAATTTAGTTATGGGCTGAGTTGCCAGATGTGTTGATATAGTAGGTAAACCATGTGATCTAGGTGATGTTGGCAATCTGGTCAAACATAAAGGCTCCATAGAATATTCACCCATGCCTTGCTCTTTGATTTGCATTTTCTATTTGAAGTCTCCCCATAAGGAGTTGGATTTTGCTGTTGGTGGATCGAATGTTGAAGACCGCTGCTTTTCTCTGTTATAAGGAACCAAACTGTCTTGAGCTGCCCCCATTGCATTGCAATGTTGAAATGGATTATGATCAACTGATATGGAGATTTCCTGTCCATCATAAGGAAATTTGACACACTGGTGATATGTAGAAGGTACTGCTTGCATTTCATGTATCTAGGGTCGTCCTAATAAGCTATTGTAGGTGAGATCAATATCTAAGACCTGACATATAGTATCCTTTTGCACTGGTCCTACTTGAATAGGTAATATCACTGTTCCTTTAGATGACCTTTCCTCATCATCATATGCTTTTATGGTAATCTTTTTACAAGGATCAATAGATTCTTCTGAGAAGCCTAGTGCACAGATAAGCTTTAAAGTACATATATTAAGTCCGGCTCCTCCATCTATTAAGACTCTTTTGACGCATTGTTTGCAAACAATGACTTCAATATGCAGAGGAGTATTATGCGGGTGACTCAATGAAGTATTATCATGCTCTGAGAAGGTGAGGTTATGAGATTCTATCATATGGGCAACCATGGCTTGGAATCTGTCTGTATCCAGATTTTGAGGTACATTTGTTTCCAATAGCGCTTGCTTTAATATGTCTTTGTATTTTGGAAATAGTTTCAATAATTCCAGGATAGATATCTGAGCTGGAGTCTTGCGTAGTTGGTTAACTAAGTCATATTGGATCTTTGGTGTGGTAGTTGGAGGTGCAGTGTGCCCCTTCAAGACATATTTCTGTGTCCGGGTTGTTACATTGACAGATTCATGATCATGCCTATCTCGAATGGTTATGACATTGACTTGATGGTCTTCAGCTGATATGTGGTTGATTGTGTTGTTGTAGATGTGATTAATACGAGCTTCGCGTGTATCATTTGAAGTTGATGCTCCATCTTTATAATTTGGGAGAGGATTTTTGAAGGCTTCGTGATCATTATTTGTTTTGAGACCATCCACCGTTAAGTCACCTCGATCAATCATTATGTGTTTCAATCTCATGCACTCATTTGTTCTATGACCCTTGTTGTGATGGAAATCACAATAGTGTGAATCATTCCACCAAGGTGGTTTGATTGGGGGTTCATAATTGTTGATTGGAGGCAGAGAAAGAATCTTGTTTGCCAACAGTTCTCTGAATGTGGATTCTAATGATTGGCCTAGTGGTGTGAAGATACGCTTTTGAAAATTGTTGGTGTTGTTGCGTGAATTGTTGTTAGGTCCTGGATTTGGGTTTTTGTTTTGATTATCATTGGCGTTGTTGGTGTTGAGTTGTCCTTGAGTATTGTTTGGTGCATATGTATTAGCACTGGGAGTAGTATTTTTAAGATTTTTTGCATTTTGAGTATTTTCTGATAAGGCAAGCACTGGTTGTTTAGATTTGGGATCATATAATTCATTGTTGCCTTCATTTTTGTTTCGCGTCCAAAATCGAGATTTGTCAAGATTGGTGTTGTTTTGGTTATTGTAGTGTGATGAGTTCGTTCCTTCCTTGTAGAACTTGAGTGTTCCCTTTTTGACACAAGCTTCCTCTACTTGAATGCCATTTTCAATCAATTTGGCGAAAGATGGTATGCATTGAAGTTTGAGTCTGTAACTCATTTCGCTATTTAAGTTATCAATGAAGATTTCCATTTTCTCTTTTTCAGGAATATCTCGAGCATATCTTGATACCGTGCATCGCCAACGTTGAAGGAATAACATGAATGTTTCATTGTTCTTTTGTTTGGTGTTGCAAACATCTAGCATGGTTATGGCATGTTGGATGTTGTAAGAATAGTGGGTGATGAATTTGTTAACCAATTCATCAAATGATTTGACAGGTGGTGTAATCTTGGATAACCATTCCATTGTTTGTCCTCCTAGGCTTCTTGGGAACAACCTCATCAGATAAGTGTCATCATGAGCAAATTCAAGACTCATGGTGCAAAATTCTCGAACATGATCCCGAGGATCACTTTTCCCATCATATTTATGAAATTTGGGAACATCTGAGTTTGGAGGAAAAGGTACCATGTTTAATCTTTTGTCAAATGGATAAGGACAGATTTCATTTATAGAATACCGTACTGTTGTCCCTTGTTGCATATCTTGTATTTGTCTTTGCAACATTTGCATTTGTTGAGTAAGAGCAACCAAGGGCGCATTATCTTACCGAGGGAAGAGTTCTTCCCTCGTATTTGTTCTTAACTAAAAAGGCGTAGTAAATGGAATCTGTTGTTCTGGGGTTTCGAGTTCAAGTATTCGCATTTCTGGTATACGTTGCTCTGGAATATGTTGCTCAGGTATGCGAGTTTCTTCTTCTCTTTGTCATTCTTGATATGTATATTGTTGAGACCCGGTTTGAAAAATGTTTGCGTCGAAATCTTCAGGAAGTTTGATGCCTTTACTCGTAAGCATGAGTAGATATTTTTCTTTGTCATTTTCCATGAGTTTTTCGATGAGTTTTTGGAATGAAGGATTTTCTTGACATTCCTGCAGAATTGCGTCAGTAATTTCGGGCTCTTCTAAGGAGGGAACTTCAAAAAGATTTGATAATCTGCGATTCATACTTGATTCTGTGGGTGTCTCGCTTTGTTTGTTTCTTTGAGAGCGAGTGATAGACATTTTAATAGAAATTTTCAGTGATGAAAGAAACAAAGTCCTCTTCGATGTGTTGTTCGGGTGTTGGTGGTTCTGGTCGAGATGTGTTATATGTGATGCACTCGTCGGGCAGGAATGCTGGATTGATCTTTCCTCCACAGTTTATCTTTTGATTAAAAGCAAACTTTTGACAGTATGCTCTTGTTTTCAAGGGTTCTTTGTCAAATTCGCTGGATTTGTTTTGGATATAACATTTGACGTGATGAAGAAATACCCGATGGGATTTGAAGAGTTGCCGATTGATATATAAAAACTTATTCCTCTTGATGAATTTGGAAAAGCTAGGTTGTTGCTTCTTCAACGTGATGTTACGATAGAGGTTCTTTCTTCTCAGAATAAGGGGATTAGTCATGCATGAGTGATCAATGATTTCCTTTGATTTGTTTGGATTTAGGTGATTCTTATTTTGGAAATTTCAAATCTTACTTTATCAGAATGAAGGTTTAGATGCCCCTTCACGATAAAGTGTGTCAAATGATATGGATAAAAAGTTTCCCGATCTGGAAACTGGATTTGACAATTTGAAAATTTCTAGACAAGTGTTTGTGAGATAAAATCCGTAAAATGTTAAAGGTTTTGATTGATACTGATGATGAAAAATTTTCTGGATTATGATAGGAGAGACGTCCTCTATTGTGCGATTCGTTTCAGATTCTGACAACCTTGTTGGACACAAATTTAGCTTGAGAAAAGTTTTTAACAGTTTGTTTTTGTCACTCTGGTTTGATAAAATATGATTTTTGATGAAAAACTCTTTTAAAATGTTTTTGAAATTTTCAAAAAAATTTCAGTTTTAACTCTCTGTTTTTTTGGTTTCGGATCATGCGCTAGAACAGAGTTTGGATGCGCTACTGAATTTTCTTGATGCGCTAAAATATTAAGCACATGCGCTAATCTGCCCCTAGACACGCGCTAAAATTTTGTTTTTGGAAATTTTTTTGTTTTAACAAGTGAAAAATCCACGTGCTATACTGTGCTTGAAACGCGCTAACTGTTTTGTTTTATGTGCTAATATATGGCTTCCACGCGCTAAGCTGTTTGTCTCACGCGCTAAAATTCAGGCTGTTGAAAATTGCTGTTAAGTTTTTGGAAAAACTACGCGCTACACTGGGCCTGACACGCGCTAACTGTTGGGTTTTATGCGCTAATTGTGGGAACTGACGTGCTAGGATGCTACTGGCACGCGCTAGAATGTTTTTCTGATGTGCTAAAGTATTGTATACTATGTTTGCCTGAGGGTGAAACACTACTGTTTTAGTTGCACGCGCTAATTTGTGGTTTGAATGCGCTAATAGAAATGTTCTACGCGCTAAAATATTGCTCTTATGTGCTAGACTGCCCTGATTTTTTCTTTTTTGGTGATTTTTTTGTGAGAATTTTGAATTTTGAAAAAAAATTTAAGTGTGATGGATGATTTTCTGAAATAACAAATGTAAGCACAGCACACAAAGTACAATCATTTTGCCTAATCTAACATAAAGTGTATGTTCTGCGAGGATGTGTTCAAATCCCCAATGATTTAAAGCAAACAAAGATTCTTTTTATGCCTCCAATTCAGTGATTTGCTAACCTATGTAGAGATATTGCTCCACAAAAATATGATGTTCTTTTTAATCTTTAAAAGAAATATTTTCTGATCTAGAAAAATGGAAATGGTCAACAAAGCAAATTTTTCATTTTTGGAGGTCAACAAAAGAAATCGTTTTGCAGTAAAAGTAAATTTCCTCGCTTTACCTGCAACAAACCGTTATAATCCTGCAAACAAAAGATAAAATGTTAGTTGATTTGGGGGACTTCTACAAGTCTAAAATTTTAATTCTGTTACAATAAAAAAAAATTTGTTTTGTTTTGTTTTTGATGTGCTACAAAACCAACTGTACGTGCTACAATATGCTCCAGATGCGCTATACTTATGTTTTTCTGCGCTATTCTGTTAATGGGATGCGCTACTCTGGGTGTTGGAAACGCTACTATGTGTTTTTCTTTTCCTGTGGTCAATTCTGCAGGAAAATTTTAAATCTGATGCGCTACTGTTTGGGTTTTAAGCACTGGAAGATGTAGTAGATGCGCTACTCTGTTAAGTAGATGCGCTACTCTGTGTTTTGCCCGCATCGATACCTACAAGGAAATTTGTTAAACAGAATCATGTGCTAAGGAAAAGTCTTCACGCGCTAAGACAGAGAGCCCACGCGCTAATACAGTAGGCTAGAAGCGCTAAACTATTAGGCGGATGCGCTAATATATCTTTTCGACGCGCTGATTCCCATGTCCTGCGGACCTGCAAAAATGATCAATTTCAAAAACCGATGTGTTATTTGGGGTCGGGCCCCACGGTGGGTGCCAGAAATGTATGCAGAAAAAGTGGGCGAATAAAACTTAAAATGTGAAAATAATGAGAAATATTAGTCCACACACACACACAGGACTTCTTGATGCAAGCTATGGAGTAATGTAGTGTTACTCAGCTTCCCAAGGAGGGTCCCATGGTTCTCTATCTCACAATGTCCCTCAAACCAACGTTTTTGCTCTCAGATTACTGAGCAAAATGGTTTAGGGATGGCAAATATGAAAACGAGAGATGCTTTTTTTTAGATTTTAGTATGAGATGTGTTGTAAGCTATGTATGATGCTAAAATGCAATAAACTAGATGATAAGATGACGAGATTAGTATGAAGATTATCCTAGCATACTATATTTAGTCTATGATTGAGCTAAAATGATAAATAAATTACTCTAAACATGCATATTTAGTCCATATTCCTGATTTAAAGAGAGGCTAAATGATGAGCATAAAATGATATGAAAGCTTGAAAGAATTTGAGCATAAGTGTGATGCTTCAAATTTGAAAGATGATTGTTCAAAATGGAGGAATGAGAGCTCTATTTATAGCACAAATAGGGCAATGGATGGTCAGGATTGAAAGTTTCAATCAAGGGCCAAGTTTGAAAGTTGGGGATCCATGTGCACAATTGGCACCAATGAAATGGTGACAAATGTCAACATAGGATTGGGTTGAAAGAAGAGGTTGGAGACATTAAAGGCCTGAGAAGATCTCATGGTTATCTAAAGGCTAAGGGTCAAGTCTAAATTAGGTTTACCCAATGGTTTAAGATTTAATCCAAAGATAAACCTTTGTGCAAATGATTAAGAGATAATCATGGTCAAAGCATTAATGGCCTGATGAGACCTTTGGGTTGGGTAGAGGTTGAGTCAAAACAAATGTTTTAACCATGTGGGAAGGTTTGAATTAACCATTAATGGTTATTGGAGACTTTGGGGATTAAGTGGCTGAAGGTTGGAAGTCTTCAATGGTTTTCAAAGACTTTAAGGGTTTTGGTGGTTGAAGGTTGAAAACCTTTAATGGTTATCCAAGACTTTGGGCTATTTGAGAAGTGACCTCCCTTTGCTTAGGGATGTGACAAAGTTTAGAGGAGGGTTAGATTAATTAGAATCGATTAGAAGATTCTAGAAGGGATTAGGAAGGGGTTTGGGATTTTGCAAGTGGATGGGGGGAATAATAGGATTTAATTGAATTAAATGATTTTCATTTAATTTGGTTGTAATTAAATAAATTTGATTTATTCAATTTAGGATAACTATTTAATTAAATTTGAATTTAATTAAAAGTGGCTAGGGGGATTTAATTGAATAAAATGATTTATTCATTAAATGGTATAGTGAATTTTATTTAAATAAATTGAATAATTTATTTAATAAAATAGAAGAATGTGGATAATTTAATTAAATTGGATTTAATTAAATAGGGAAATGAACATAAAATATTCATTTAGGAATGTGGTCATTTTTATATGTCTACAATATATATTATATATTATAAATTAATTACTAAATCAGTCAAAATACACAACCCTCGGGCACGAAACCCAAAAGTGCCATGTCAAAGTACGCACAGGGGAAAAGAAAGAGGAAACCATACATCACAACTACTCTGCATGGTAGCACATGCTACCACACGGTAGCACTTTAATGTATCCACTGAAAACAAACAATAATAAAATATGAGTCTAACGAGTTCAAACGAGTAGGGGTACTACATTTTCTCCCCCAAAACTAGGCTTACTCCTGGAAGCCTAAAATAAATAAGAATACAACTCTCTCATCTTTGCTGCATCCTCCCAAGTCGCTGAGGTCTCATCATTTGGGTCCCATAGGACCCTTACCTAGTCAATGGTGCGACCCCTGAGGATCAAATCCTGACACTGAAGAATGCGCATGGGCTCCATGGAAAGCTACCCATCCTCGACTTGCAAAGAGTTCTAATCAAGAACATGTGTCACATCAGGATGATAAGGTCGAAGAACTGAAACATGGAAAACATCATGGATGCGGGATAGACTTGGCAGCAAGGCTAGACGGTAGGCAATAGGTCCTATCCTCTCAAGGATCTCAAAAGGCCCAACAAACCGAGGTGCCAACTTAGAACCCTTTCCATAACGAATCAGAATCTTCCGTGAACACACTTTCAAGAACACACGGTCGCCAACAGAAAACTGACGATCTACCCTATGAGCATCTGCATACTTCTTTTGTCTATCCTGTGCCGCTACCAAATGCTCACGAATCCTATCTACCTGCTGGTCCATCTCTCAAAGAATATCTGGTCCTATAAGCACCCTGTCCTCTAGCCGATCCCAACTCAAAGGAGTGCGGCAAGGATGACCATAAAATGCCTAAAAGGGGGACATACCTATGGAGCTATGATATCTATTGTTATAAGCAAACTCCACTAGATAGATATAGTCCTCCCAACACGACTGCTGGTCCATCACATACATGCATATATAATATAGAAAACACAACATACACACTGATGAAGGAGAATCGCGACGTTCTCTGTCTCACCGAAATGAGTGAAGGAAAAACGTCCCCTTGCATCCAATACACTCTTAGACACACAACATATAATTCCACATTGCATAGATAAAGTAAAGTGTCAGTATATAACAATAATCTATAAAATGCCATAAATCACAAGTACTAAAATACTGCAAATAAATTATGCATCTCATATCCAGATAAAGCATGAAATAATGTCATAAAAATCCGAATAACACATCATGGTAATGTATCCACTGAAAGTAAACAATAATAAAATATGAGTCTAATGAGTTCAAACGAGTAGGGGTACTACACACTGGTAAAGAAAAGCAGAGAAGCTAGTCACACTCATGAGTCAAGATCCAACAAAGATGGCGATGATGAAGACGGTCTGATTGAGCTTGAAGCATTGATGGCCAAGCAGTTACCCAGAGGTACTGGTAAGTACAAGGGTAAATTACCTTTGAAGTATTTTGCATGTAACCAAATTTGACATATTGCAACTAATTGTCCAAATGGAGACAATGAGCAGAAACATGAGAAGTATAAGAAGTACAAAGGCAAAGGTAAAAGAGATTGCCTCATTGCAGTTGATGGAGGAATTACAAATGAAGAATCTGAGGGAGATGCAAATGAGGACATTTCCTTTGTTGCCATTAAAGAGGAGACATTATATCAGAAGGCATTAGTTTCTCGCATTAATAGTTCTGATGATTGGATTGTAGACAGTGGTTGTTTGCACCACATGACCGGTGACCAGAGTAAGTTTCTTACTTTGAAGGAATTTGATGGAGGTGTTGTGAGATTTGGAAATGACTCACCCTGCATGGTAAAAAGAAATGGAACCATTTCTCTTAATGGAAAGAGCAGTGTAGATGATGTCTACTGGGTTGAAGGATTGAAACAAAATCTTTTGAGTGTTGCTCAACTCAATGATAAAGGTTATCCACTAAAATTCAAGAATGGAATGTGCAAAATCTATGGAAGCAAAGGTGAACTGATTGCAACTGGCAAGAAGACAAAAGGTAACTTGTTTCACCTAAATCCTAAAGTAAAAAATTGTTTAATTGCTAAAGTAGAAGATAGTTGGCTTTGGCATCAAAGATATTGTCATGTAAATTTTGATAACGTTGTCAAAGTTAGTAAGTCCAAGTCGGTAAGAGGTTTTCCTCAGTTGGACAAATCGTTGAATGCTCTATGTAAGGAATGTTAGTTAGGGAAGATGACAACCTCAACTTTTAAGAGAAAATATTTCTCAGTAGAACATTTGCTAGATTTGGTTCATACAGACCTCTGTGGACCAATAAGGATTAGGAGTATTCAAGGTGATTGGTATTTTATGATCTTCATTGATAATTGCTCAAGAATGATGTGGGTCACATTCTTGAAGGACAAAACACAAGCCTTTCATAATTTTAATGCATTTCGGGCCTTATCTGAAAAGGAAAGTGGAAAGAAGATAAAGTGCTTAAGAACTGATCAAGGTGGTGAATTTACTTCAAAGGAATTCACTAGATACCGTGAAGACAATGGAATTAAGAGGCAACTTTCTGCACCTAGGACACTGTTGGCATTTTGCATAGAGATTGCATTAATGATATGTTGTCATTGATGTCAATTGAACCGGTTAATGGTATTCATGTTATTGTTGATATTGCTATTTTTTTGATATTGGCTAGTAACCGGTAAGAAGAGAGTTGTAGAAGATGTTGTAACTGATATGTAAAGTTTTTGAGTTCAACCGGTGAACCAGTGTAAAGGGTCAAACCTTTCTATTTAATGTAACCGGTAAACCCTATCAGCTGTTAAACCCCAATCGATCAAGCTTGTTGGTTTATTATCTGATGAGCGGTAATGATGGAGACATGTGTGATCATTGTACGAGGATAAATTCAAATTGGTTTAGCGCATTTGCTTATTGTCTAGGGAAGAAACAAAGTGGATTGCATTTAATGCACAACGTGTGATGAGTTACAAAGTCCAATGGAGCAGGGATCATGGAGCGGTTGGAATTTTCTTGAAGAATGTGAAGAGATTGTCATGATTTCTAACAGTCAATATTGAACTGACTTGTTTGTAATTTCAATGATGAGAATTAGGTTTTTGTTGTGTTACCGATCTAATTGATTTATATTTATGGTCAATGAAGTTGTTTCTAAAGGTTGTTGGCAAGATTGGTAGAAAACCTGTTGAGTGTGTGGTTGCCCAACCAATGAATGGATCTGCACTTTGAGTGAAGGCAGATTGAAGCTTAGAAGGATCTAATCAAGCAAATATAGTGCTACTCAGATAGATCAAGAAAACTTGTTGTTTTCTAACAATTACAACAAAAGTAAAATCCCTTAACCGGGTAAGCTCTAACAAGCTTGGTTACTCATTAAATACCAGCGAGGTTACTCCTAACAGGGTATTGTGCTTCTAACAAGGCATATTTGTAAATCCCTTAACCAGGTGATTCCTAACCGGAATTAGTTCTTAACAGGACTTATTGTAAATCTCTAACAGGCTTGGGCTCCTAAGAGGGCAAAGTTTGAAAGAGTTTAGATAGCTATCCTTGTGAGTCCCATCTCACCATGTTTTTTACCTATTTGGGTTTTCCACGTATAAACATTTGTGTCAAGTGGTGAATTCTTTTGTGGCTCTGATCTTGTTTATTGATTTGGTTAACTTCTGATAAGGCATGTTAAGTAGAAGCATTGAGAGATAAATATGTTGAGTTAAGATTAAGCATTGTTGATGTTTACAAGATTGAAGGTGTTTACTATTAAAAGTTGTCATAATTGTGTGAGCTTGAATTTAATCCTCAGAATGTTACATGTAATAAGTTAGTTTCACAAAATACAATGAAAATGCATACAAGAAATTCAAAATCCACCAATGAAACTACATGAAATACATACTAACATAAAACATTATTTTACCTTCATGACTTATGTCTCATTGTGTCCTAACTCCACTATTCCTGGTTGCAGATGGTGTGCTCTCAGACAATGCACTGTTGGCTCCAAGATGGCATATGAAGAATAGACTAATAACTTGTAGTTAACTAACACTATGATATGTAAATACTATATGATTATGCTAAAATGATATATGATATTTGCTATTGCTATTTGCTTCAAAAACTCATGGATGCATATAATTAGCTTGCAAAATGCACATGAAGTCTCTTGAAGTCTAACTTGAAGATTAACTCTCTCAACTGAAACTCTTGATTTTATAGACTTTGAGAGAATAAGATGATGTGTCTTAGATCAACGGTCATAATCAGATCTGGAGATTTGGATGGTTGTGAACAAAGGTGAAGGTTGAGAGAAAGGGGGAAGAAGAAGACAAGTGCCACTCATCTCACCTTGACTGGGTTGCTGACTGAGGGAATCTAGGGATGGTTGGAGGAAATTTAGGCATGAGAGGACAAGTGGACTCAAGTCCTTCCTAAGATGTAGGGGGTGTTGGAGAGAATATAGGAAATGGTTATGAAATATGTGTACATACACAATTTTCATTAAGTTTGGAAGTTGGAGATAAATGATAAATTATTTAAGAAATATTAATTTCCTTAGCCACATGTTTGATGAGTTGGCAAAGGGAAGATAAAGTGGAGATGGAGGGTGATAACTCAATGATGAACCATTAGTACCAAACCGATACTAAGAGGGGGGGGGGGTGCATCAGTACAAACACAAGTATAGTCTAAAACCGGTTTGATAGCAAATACTCCAAATGACTGACAAACAGGGATACTGGTAAAATAGAGTGCAACCGGTAACATCCAATACAACTCAATCAGTCATGAACTGGTCACTTAATAAGCTTCCCTCTTAGCTCAATACTATAGTATCATTATATTCTCATGCATAAACAGGTAAACTTAATCATCAGATCTTTACAACAATGAGTTCAATATGTTTTATAGACAGACAGAAAACATAGAACCTTCATACGCTTAATAGGTAAAACAAAGCATCACAAGGCAAAAGCATTTCACATGACACACATATTTTTCACGTGGAAACCCAATTGGAAAAAACCATGGTGGGGAGGAATACTTACAAACTTTTTTTTGAACTCTTTAGAAGTCCGCTCTGTTAGGAGCCTTGTCTGGTTAAAGACATTATAGTAGGTTCTGCTAGAAACCGATCCTATTAGGGATCACCTGGTTAAGGGATACCCGGTTAAGGGTTAAACCCGGTAGGGTCACCTTGTTAGAGGATTTCAAGAACTCAATAGCTGAAAGGATCTCCTAAGCTCTATAGCTTCTCAGAACTCATTAACCTCGAGTTACTTGGTTAAGGGATTTGAATCAAGCCTATTAAGGCTACCCTGTTAGGGGATTTTACAACTGTTGAAGTGGTTAGAGATCAACAGGAAATACAATGATCTGTTAACATCACTCAATGCTAATGCAGATCCGTTTAAGCTCCTCTTTACCTTCTGCACATTCACTTTGTAGGTATCTCTTCTCTCCTTTGGTCTGGCAAGAATCACGTATCACTTCTCTAGGATACACACACACAACTTTTGCCAACAACCTCAGAAATAAACACAACATTGACCTTATAGGAAACATACAGGTTGGTAGCAAAAACCCTAAACCCTAAACATGTTAGGTTAAGCAATTCAAGCAGTTCAATCCTGACCATTGAATCATACTGCATTAAATGCAACAATCTTGAATCGATCTCAAGACATTCTCCATTGTCCATTATCCACCGATTTCATGGCGACTGATAACCCATCACGCGTTATCACCGTTTGACAGACTTCGCTCATTCCCGAGGTAGATAGGAATAGTCTTCTTCATGCAAGATCCTTCATGCGCACAGAGCTTATGTGGCAACATGATTTGTCCTCCATTATACTACTAACTCATCACACGAAGATCATCGATTGAGTCGCACAGACTTGAGGTACTCCAACCAGAAATCTTGAAGTGGAAGCTACCTACCAACCGGTAGTCATAATATGCTTCCGTATGCCAGTTCTTATAACTACATGCCAGTTCACCTTGAACAAATATGCCGCTTCACTTTGGCATATAAACCGATTCATACATATGTCGGTTCCTCTCTCTCTTCACCTATCACATGTGTCGGTTCACACCATGTCTCATATTGACATCAATGACAACATACAATATCATTATGTCTTCATGCTGGTTCACATAATGCCAACAGAGGGGTGAGTTGGAAAAGAGATTAAATAATTTAGAAATTATTTAATATTTGAGACTATAGGATAGGAGAATAACTATTAAAGATTGGATATTTAATTGTTTGGAGGAGATAATTAAATATTAGATATTTAATTAACTTGGTTAGAGGAATAATTAAATATTAGATATTTAATTAATTAGAGGAATAAAATAGATGAATTAATTAATAAAATATTAATCAATAGAAAAACATGAAAATGAATTAAATAAATTAATCTTTTCAAATTAACTATTTAATAGAAGAATAAATATTAGATAAATATAAATTATTTATTTAATTGTTCATAGCCAATTTTAGGTGTATACATTTTGCCCCTGTTTGAAATGATGTGAAAACAACATTGTTTCAAAGATTAAATCAAGTCTTGATAATGCGCCTGATGAAGATTGAAAATCCCGATTGTGTGCCCCCTCAAGAGATTGATCATGAAATTGTCAAAAATTTTGGTTTGACTGATTAATCTCATGATAATTGATAAAAATTTAGTCAATTAAAATCATTTGGAAAAAACAAATTAAATTGCCCCATTGAAATTAATTACTCTAAAATAGTAAATATAAAATTAACCAAGGCTAATTTTAACTTCATTGTTATCTTTGTTAGCTTTTTGTTTGAAAATATTCTTGCTAAGGTGGTGAAATGGTGATTTCGGTGGAGTGTCATTGATTTGAGCGAGTTCGACATTACCAACGACTTGTCGAGTATGGGTATTCGGTATGTATCTTATCCTGAGCCTTGTTTTCAAGTTTTAATTCAAAACTTCATGTTTTTAAGCGCTTTTTTGGATTTTTTTAATTTTTTCAATTTTTTGGTATTATTTTAGCGCTTTTGCAGTTTTGTTTAGTGCATATGCAACTAGGTTTAGCGCAAATGCTTAGATTAGTGCATATGCGCAGTATGTTAGTGCTTATATTCAAGATGTTAGCGCATATGCATAGGGTAGCGCAAATGTGTTGTTTGTTAGCGCATATGCCCAGAAAGGTAGTGCTTTTGCATGGATTAGCATTTATGCCTCTAGTTTTAGCGCTTTTGTTAAAAACGATAGCGCATATGCACTAAGTTAACGCATTTGTATTTAGTTTTAGCGCATTTGTTGTAGTTTGGCACAAATGCTCAATAGGATAGAGCTTTTTCTTAAATTGATATTTTTGATAAGCGCAAAAGCTAAAAATCACTTTGATAAGTAGATTTAACATGTTTAATACGCATTGATGATGAAATAGGGTCTTGATTTAGCAATTTCATGATTGCGTGATTGATAGATAGCTTTGATTATCTTAATTGATAGATAGCTTTGATTAGCTTGATTGATCGATTGAGTAGCTCTAAGAAACTGATTTAGTTTCTGATGTAAGAGCTTAGCAGAGTTTTTGAGTAAACTCAGTATTTGATAAAAAACCATGACTAATAGGTTTTAAAATGTTTTGACAACGTAAGTTGCTTCAATTTGATTTGATAGATAGATTTGATGATTCAATTTGATTGGATAGATAGATTTGATGATTCAATTTGATTTAATAGATAGATTTGATGATTCAGTTTGATTTATTGATTTCTCTTGACAAAATAAGAGAAACTTGGTGTTCTCCAGTGTCGGGAGAAATTACCCGCAGTGCGTCATTTAGTTTTGGAGTTGACCCAGGCTGAGATTAGACACATAGATGCCTATGGTTTATGTTGGCATTTTGATGATTATATTGTGATTGTCATTGATGGACACACACTTTCTATGAGATCACTTTGAGAATGTATGAATTATGCCCAACCAGTAATTGTTCCAAACTGGTTTCATGTTGTAGTCTTTAGACTACTGTTGTTATGCAGAAAGTGTTTACCGATCTCAAGCGGTATAAAGACCCAAGGGGCATAGAGAGATCAAGCGGTTTAAGGATCTCAAGCGGAGTGGAGAAAAGGAGCCAGAAGCAGCAGTTATCTTTTTCCCAGTCTTCAATTTTTGTCAACTGGTAATCCATTAAACTAGTATTACTTTGAGTCACCAACCGGTAACCGGAAAGTTGGACAAACTGGTAATACTATGTGATGAGTTACCAACCGGTATATTTGTGTGATGAGTTACCATCCACCGGCACTTTGATGGTGATTTTGTGCCATGTTACCAAATGTGTCTAGATACAATGAACCTAGGAACTTGCAATGTAATCCTGTTGGACCGACATGAAATCAGATTCCTTTTAAGGACATCATGTCTAGGGTTTTAGTATGTGTGTAGCTGATAGGGTTTGTGGTGGTTGATGAGCTCTTGAATGTGCGATCTTCACTAAGAAGATCAAGTCTGTGAGTTGTAACAGAGTAAGGAGTTACTGAAGACTGAAGTAATGCTGAAATGCATTAGCTAGGAGCTACAATGGATCTAATCAAGCAGACTGTGCCATTTTCTAGATCATTCACTTGTTGATTACTCACATCTTTGACAAGTTAGAAACCCTTAACGGGGTAGGCCCAGAAAAGCCTTTGTAAATTCTCTAACAAGGTGGTTCACATCTATGGATCTGAAATCCTCTCACAAGGTAGTCTTTAATCAGCCTTATCTCCTAATAGAGATTGAGATTCCTAATAGGATCTGTTCTGATAAAGAACATTGTATGACCTTAACTGGTCTGACCTTAACCGACCTAGTTACTATTCTGCAGATAGTTACTTGTGAGTTTCATCTCATTTTGGTTTTTCCCATTTGGGTTTCCACATCAAAATCTCTTGTGTTATGGTGATTGTGCTTCTATGGGTGAATGCATTATTTGCTATTTGGTTTGCATGTGTGTTAACCGGTTTGTTTGCTAAACTATTTTACTGGTTTACTGCTAGACTATTAAAGTGTTTAAGTACAATATTTTTTGGTATACTAATTCACCCCCCCTCTTAATATTCATCAATTGGTATTAGAGCCAACCTTTCTATAAGTCTAATCACTTGGAAAGAGATATAGGGGAATACACTGTGAGGGAACTTACTCATCATCTCACTCAGTTTGAGCAAACCTATGATGAACTTATAGTCAAATATAAGGCCTCTCAGGCAAAAAGAAGAGAGCATGCTGAAAAACTGATGGAGCTAACCGAAAATAGTTCTTCTGATGAAGCGGACATGGAAGCCCTAATTCAAGAAGATGAAAAATTGAATGAGTGCAATGCCAACCTAAGAAGGGAACTTGAAGGCCTAACTATTAGAACATGTCAAGAGCTTGAGAACCGGAGGAAAGCTGAAGATCTAGTAAAAGACAAAGATCATGAGATCTCCAAGCTGAAGCAAGAGATCAGTGCACTTACTGCTCGTCTTCATGGAAGAAAAATGGAAAAAGAAGAAGTGCAAGGTGAACTAAACATGGCTATCTTTGAGAATGCAACCTTGAAGGAATCCAATGCTTCCATTTCCAAAGAACTCACTGAGTCAAAGGAAACACTTGCCAAATTCAATAAGAGCTTTGTCAAGCTAGAGCAGAAGCTTGAATCAACTACACCGGTAAATAATACCAATGGACTTGGTTTCTCTGAATATGAGGAAGGTGAGACCTCTGGAACAAAAAGTGGAGCATCAAAGAAATAATCGACATCAAAGGATAAAGGTAAGCAAAAGTTTAAACCTGTTTGCTTTAACTGTCTCAAGAAAGGACACACTGCTAATGTATGTAGAAGTAAGGCTTACAATAATTTTCCTTATTTTCTAAATGATAAGCCTAGATCTAATAGATTCAATGGTAATTGTTATGCATGCAACAAGTTTGGGCATAGAGCATTTGAATGCACGTCTATCATGCACAATACCGGAAGGTATCCTCAAAGGAATCAAGGAGTTTTTCCTGAACCCTCTGGGAACTGGAACCCAAACCGGTTTAATACATATAGTCATCAATCGAGTAGCGATGGCTATCAAGCGATAACTAGATGGAGAGTAATCTATGTGATTTGTCATGGTCATGGTCACACTACTGCAACATGCAGAAGGAAGAATGGAAACATGAATAATGGACCTTGGAGAGCACTTGAAATTGTTTGCGATCACTGCAACAAACCGGGTCATACAACAAGATTCTACAAAGCAAGAAAGAGTATATCAGATGACATACCAGTCACTCTGTAAGGAAAAATTGATGTTGAAATTGTTCAATCAGATATGAAGAAAACCTGGAAGAAGAAGCCAGAAGAAGTGATTCAAGAAGAACCAGTTTCTGCACCCAATGTGGAAGTTGCTGAACCGGCAAACTAAGCATCAGAAAAGCTTAGGGGGAGAAAATGGTGAAATATCTCGAACCCTCAGTTGACATCGGTAAAAGACCTTAACCGGTATGAAATACCTGTCAGATTGGCAGAAGATCGGAAATAGTATAAGGCAAAATTAGGGTTTACACCCTAATAGTGGAGCATTTATTATGGTAGGTGGAGAATCTATTTAAAAGGAATTTTCAAATCATTTCTCACTATCATTTTTTCAAGCAAAGAATTTTTCAAGTGCAGAGCAAAGAAAAGTGATTTACATTGCGATTCAAAAAATTTATCAAAATCCTGAAGAAGAATCTGAAGCAAACATCTATTGGAGAAAGTGTAGAACACAAAGTGGTATTTCAGTAACCGAAGGAGTGTGGAGCGAAGTTCAAATTGCAAAGCCCTAAATTTTGATCTACGAAGGCATTTTTCAAAATTCTCTATTTATCATTGCTTCAACATCACATGCTTGCTCTAGTGCACTCGTTGATTCTATAGACTTCATTCAATGGAAGGCAAAATACAATGCCCTGTGTCAAATACCCGCTAGTGTCATAGTGGAAGAAGGCATTTCAGATTTCATTGACTGCAAGATTGAAGACCTAGGATCTCTGATGATCCATTCCCAGTTGAGTCTGTTCTGCAGAAAGGATAAGAAGATTAAACTAGAATTCAGCATTCTGGAAAAGAAGAAACTTCACAACGCAACCTATTTTCTTGAAGAATTTTCAGATGAAACATTTGAATTATTCTAAGCAGAGTACACGGTGATAAGATGTACTTAGAGTTGACGCATGATATCATACCAGAAGTGATTCATGTCATCGCCAGTTTCTACAATGTTGGTGAAGTGCCAGCCTTAAGAAAGATTAGCAAGACATAAATGACCAAGCTAACCAGTTCTATGAGCAATTCATAGGGAATGAATGTCAATTCAATCAAGGATGATCTGGTCAAATATGCATGTATGGTGATTGGATACCGGACGTTCCATGCTAGCAGAATCAACTCTCTCTACTGCAGCAATAAATGCCGCCTACAGGATGATCAAGGAAGATGCATCGTTTGATCTGTGCACCGGTATACAAAGACAACTTTTGTTGAACCTCAAGTTGATCAAACAGGACAATGCCCTAAAATTTAAGTTTGGACAACTATTGGTTGGGTTGTTCTTCTACTTCCAAAGCTATTTTCCAAGAGAAAGATGATATTCAGTGGTTTGCTGACCAACTGGTGACAAAGCAAATCAAGGAAAGCCTACAAGCAGTAGGAACTGGCTATCCAGAAGTGTTGAACAAATACTTTGATGAGTTTAGATGCAAAATGAACCAAAGGGTAAGAATATTCAGTGATATAGTCAAAAAGTATAAGGAAGACATCTGCTTCACCATCAAAGTTGATGAGTGCATAATGGAGGCGGTTGAGCCTAGACAGGAAGAAGTGGAACCAATGGGATATGAGGTAATGAATGACATGTTAGATGGGTATGCCTCTACCCTAATCGCCTCACCCCTTGATCCAAAGGAAATGAGAACCGACACCTATTTGGAAAGGATTACACCAGTTCAAGAACCCTCAGTAAAGAAGGGAAAGGGAGTGCCTTTAGCATCGACACCGGTTACTACAACAAGTCCCAAAGTGACCAAGCGGTCACCAACAAAGAAGAAACTAAAAGCGACACCTGCCAAAGTCTTTGAGAGGAAGCGGAAGACAAAAATAAATACACCAGACTCAGAGGACACTGTCTCTTAAGAACAAACTAAGAAGACCAGGCAAATGAGGAAAAAGATAGAGTGAACCGACAACATCTGCACTGGTAAATATTGATATTTCCTCTTACAATCCTTTGACACATTGTTAAAGAACAATTAAGAATATTAGAAGAAAAGTACTTGGTGATTTGAAAGAGTGCTTTGATGATTTTAATGATGATGAAAAGAAAGAAGTTGAACAAGAAGTTATCAATTATTTATGTATTAATGACTGCTGGCCATCAGAAATTAAATCTGAGATGCCTGATTCTTTGTATAATTATTTAGACAACAAGTGGCGCATTGCCATAGAAAAGGAACAAGAAATAAGAGAGGAAGTATTTGCACAATACTTTCCTGATGTGCCTAAAATAGAATTGTATGAAGTGGTGGAGAAATATAAGGGCCTCTTCTTCATGAGAAGAAGAAGACTCCTGCTATTGGAAGGAAAAGTTTCAGAAGTGGTTAAAGATACCCACTCCCTTGCTCAATCAGCTTTAAGACTGCATGAAGTGGTTGAAGCGAACAAGAAAGAAGAGAAAGAACTAGAAATCACTCAACCGGATGAAGTATACAATAGTGAAGGAGTACCGGTCACCACTCAAATGGAACTGATTGATGTTGATACCTTAAATGATGACAATGTTATGCCGGATGCACCCGTAGAAACAAAAGGCCAGGAGAAACATGAAGAAGACAAGAGAAAATAGGTAGAGGAAGAAAAGAAGAAACAAGAAGAAGACAAGAGAAAATAAGATGAGGAAGAAAAGAAGAAATAAGAGGAAGACAAGAGAAAACAGGCAGAGGAAGAGAAGAAGAAACATGAGAAAAAAAAAGACAAAACAGGCAGAACAAGAAAAGAAGAAAGAGGATGAGAAGAAAAAGAAAGAGGAAGAAAAGAGAAAAGAAGAGGAGAATAAGAAAAAAGAGGATGAGAAGAAGAAGAAGGAAGCATAAAAGGAAGAGGAGAAGAGAAAGGAAGAGGAGTAGAAAACGGAAGAGGAGAAGAAAAAAGATGAAGATGAAGAGAAGCGAAAAGAAGAGGAGAAAAAGAAGGCAGAAGAAGACAAGAAGAAAGCCAAAGAGAAAGAAGAAGAAGCATAGAGCACTCAGATGGAGACTCCAAAGGCAACCGGTAGTCAAGCCAAACCGACTGACATTACCAGTCCTATTGACCTCTAGTCTACAAATGAATCAGAGCTACTGCAGAGCATTAAGAAACCTCAAGAGCGATTGGATGCTCTAAGGAGGAAAAAGGAGGAAGATGTTATCCAAACTGCGGTGGAAACAGTCACCAATTTGATACATGGTACAAACCTCCCTAGTACTGATTCCTCACTTGTCCAATTAAAGCTTCTATGTATAGTTGTGGAAGACTAGGTCCAAAGCCTGAAAGAAGTTGCAGAAACAAATGCCAAAAAGGAGCATGAAAAGGCTCTGAACATTGCCTTGGTGAAAAAGTTGAATGAGCTTGGGTCAGAACTTTAGAAGACACAAAAGGACATCAGAGATGCAATGGATGAGAGCAATATACTACTTAGCAAGATTTGTCAACCTCATTTATTCTGTGATGATGTGCTCACTCAGAAGGACAAACTGCAATCTGATATGCAATCATTTATTAGCACCTTCAAGATGCCATATGATTCCTTCTCCACATATGGACAAACTGCTCACCAGTTTCAACTTCAGTTTGCAAGACTAGAGGTAGAGATAAGCAACCGGGCATGTAATTTGTAGGAACTTCAACTAGTCCTACTACCAAGACTGCAAATTCTCCAGAAATGCTACCTCAATATAGATGCCCTAACGGTTACTGAAGAGATGAGTACCATGGATGCCATGGAGGAGCAGGTTTATCAGATGCAAACGGAGAATGAGGTCGCTACCTCATTGCTTGAATCATGGTCTTTATCCATGAAGACATTTATGCAAGATTTTAAATCAGTTTTTGACACGTTTCACTCTTTATTGTCATAAACTTTTTAAATCGGTTTTTAATGCTAATGGAACAGGGGTTTTTCAACTATACTTTGTCATTGTTTGCAAAGGGGGAGTAGTATTTTGTATTTAAAATTTTGATGTATGCTTTGCATACTTTCATGTTTATCTTAGTAGGGAAGTAGTTTACATTGTATTTTCTGCAAAAGGGATAGTGTATATGCTTAGGGGGAGTAATTTTACTTATGACATAATTTTTTTGTAAAACACTTAGATGTCAAAATTTTTCCTAAGTGTTGCCATCAATGCCAAAGGGGGAGATTGTTGGCATTTTGATGATTATGTTGTGATTGTCATTGATGGACACACACTTGCTATGAGATCACTTTGAGAATGTATGAATTATGCTCAACTGGTAATTGTTCCAAACCGGTATCATGTTGTAGTCTTTAGACTACTATTGTTATGCAGAAAGTGTTTACTGATCTCAAGCGGTATAAAGACCAAAGCAGCATAGAGAGATCAAGTGGTTTAAGGATCTCAAGTGGAGTGGAGCAAAGGAGCTAGAAGCGGCATTTATCTTTTTCCCAGTCTTCAATTTTTTGTCAACATAGTTCTTTCACATCTTGATTTTTGAATGGTCATAGGAACGCCATAGCGATAGATTATATAATTCAAGATGAATAATGATATTCGTTTTCCTGTCACTGTTGTTAAAGGCACTACTTCAATCCACTTAGTAAAATATTCAGTAGCAATCAGAATGAACTTATGTCCATTAGAAGATGAAGGATTGATCTTTCCTACCAAATCAAGGCCCCATTGTGAAAATGGCCATGATCCTTTCATAGGATATAACTCTTATGTTGGTGCATGGATTAGATTTCCATGGATCTGACACTGTTTACATTTTCTAGCATAGGTGAATGAATCTCTTTCCACAGTAGGCCAAAAGTAACCCATATGGATAAGTTCCTTAGCTAATGTTAAACCACTTGAGTGTGTACCACAAATACCCGCATGAATGTCATTAAGAAATCTCTCAGATTCATCTTTTTTAAGACATCTCAACAATGTACCATCTAGACCATGCCTAAATAGGATATCAGCAATAATGGTATAACAAGAGGACTGACGGATAAAGTTTCTTCATTGATTACGAGATAATTCCAGAGGAAGGATATGATCTTTCATATATTGGTAGGTTTGACCGTGTAAGGATTCACGGGTTCCTGATATATGGCAAATTCAATAGGTATGCTGAGATTGGATGGTAGGGGTTAAGATATCTTCCATGAGAAATTCATAACGCTATTGATTCTCTTTATTTTGCAAGAGAGATGCTATTGTAGCCATCACATCTGCTGCTTTATTCTCATTTCTGGGAATCTGGGTGAGTGTGATTTCTTTAAAGTGTCTTTTAAATTCATCTTTCAGCTATTTGTAAGGCATAAGCTTATCATCCTTTGTTTGATATTCATCATTTATTTGATTTATGACAAGTTGTGAATCACCATAGACATGTAGTTCTTTAATATTCCATTCAATGGCCATTTTAAGCCCTATAGCCAATGCTTCATACTCTGCAGTATTATTGGTGCATGGAAATCGTAGTCTTTATGATTTCAAAATTGTGTGTCCTTAAGGTGTGATGAAAATGATTCCTGCACCTGATCTATATTGAGTATAATAACCATCAAAGTACAATTTCCAAAAGTTTGTACTTACTGTCAAGATATCTACATCAGGAAATTTGATGTGCAAAGCCATGTTATTATGTAGAGGTGCATCAGCCAATTGTTCAATGATGACTTGTCCCTTGATAGCTTTCTGGTCAACATATTCTATGTCAAATTCACTCAGTATCATAACCCATTTGGCTAGTCTCCCTATCAATGTTGACTTACTCAATAGATATTTGAGAGGATCTATCTTTGCTATTAGTTTTACAGAATGAATCAACATATAATGTCATAGCTTATGGGTTGCAAATACAACTGCTAGACATATCTTTTCAATTGAGGAATAATTTAACTCATAGCCTACAAGTGTTCTACTGATATAATAAACTGCTCTTTCTTTTCCTTCATCATCATGTTGAGCTACGAGAGTGTCTAATGATACACTTGTTTCTGAGACATAGAGTAACAATGGTTTCCCCTTGGTTGGTGATATCAGTACTGGAGGACTCATAAGATATTCTTTTATTTGCAAGAAAGATTCTTCACATTTTGTATCCCATTTTAATGGCATTTTTATGTAGAAGATGGGTAAATGGAAGACATCTATTGACCAATTGAGAAACAAATCTCCTGATTGATTGCAACCTTCCTTGTAAAGATCACAATTGACTTATGTTGTTGGGTGACTCCATCTCCATGATAGCTTTAACTTTTTCAGGATCTACTTTGATGCTACGAGCTGATATAGTATATCTAAGGAGCTTTCCAGAGGTTACTCCAAATGCACATTTATTTGGATTTAATCTCAATTGATATCTTTCCAGCCTGTCAAAAATCTTGCTTAAAATGTTCAAATGTTCTTTTCTTGTGTGAGATTTTGCAAGTATGTCATTGACATAATCTTCCATGAATGCATGCACCATGTCTTGAAAAATTGTCGTCATAGCCCTTTGATAAGTCACTCATGCATTCTGAAGCCCAAATGGCATAACATTCCAGCAGTACGTTCCCCACGCACAAGTGAAAGCTGTCTTCTCTTGATCTTTAGGTGTGATTCTTATTTGATTATATCCTGAGAAGCCATCCATTAATGAAAACATCTCATGGTCTGTTGATAAGTCCACTATGATATCAATGTTTGGTAAGGGGAAATCATCTTTTGGACATGCTTTATTTAGATCTCTGAAATCTGTGCAGACTCTTATGCTCTTGTCTAGTTTTGATACTGGTACGATACTTGAGACTCATTCTGGATAAGCAACTGGTCTTATGAAACCCACTTCTAATAGTTTCTTGAGCTTGGTTTTGACAAGGAGAGCAATATGCGGATGCATCTTTCTTAGCTTCTGCTTAACAGGTTTTGCTTTTAAATACACATTAAGATGATGCATGATAAGATATGGGTTAAGTCCTGGCATATCTGCATAAGACCAAGCAAAATTTATTTGTCCTTGCTTAAAGAATTCCATGTACTCTTTCCTCTCTCTTTCTGATAATGAGGCAGCAAAATGAAGTATTTTAGGATCTTTTTATGTATCAATGTTTACTGCTTCTATTGGTTCTATTGGGATAGCAGATCTCTCTTGAAAATATGCAAGAAAAATGTCAAAACTTTCCATCTTCTGGTGCCTCTAGGAGGTTCTCACCATCAGATACGCCCTTTGTTTTCTCTTTTGATTGATCTAATGTTGCCATGAAATAGTTTTCAACAATAGGTCCCTTTCCTTGTTTTATTTCTCTTTTGTGACTGGAAAGTTTGGCATTCTCCTGGCTATGAGAAACATCACTTGATTTTGCAATGGAAGATATCTTAGGATGGATCGGTTCAACAATGTTAAAGTACACAACTAAGTCATGATCATTGGAAAAGACATTTAGTTCGGGGTTGTCTAAATTATCCCAATCAATTAGTTCAAGATGCAGAAGGGGTAAATCATAATCACTATCGTCATTAGGTGTTTCAATGTTCATGACATAATGATCATAGCTTGGCGTAGAATAGGTATTGTCACAGATTAAATGTTTTTGAGAATTGTCTTTCTCAAGTGTTTCTGAATTAGTCTTAACAAGATTAATATTAGCATTTGGTAGTTCACACTCAAGTGGTCCTTCAACTGTTGTTTGTCCCTTAAACGAATGGATTATATCCATGCACACATCTTTGATACTGCAAATTCCTTCTTGATTGACCTCATTTGCATTTTGGAGTTAGACATATTTGTGCACATGATGAAGTAGATTCTTTTAATAGATTTTGTCTCTTTTCAAACTCAACTTCTTCTGGACTAATAGTTAGTCCAACTTGATTATCCATTAGCTCTTCCATGGTTCTTCCATATCTAATCCGTGTTTGCACTTCTTGTGGCATTGCTTCTCCGTCTTTGTCATTTCCTTTCCTTTTTGCATACGCCTCTTTTCTCTGGATTCTGAATTTTTCTTGCCTTCTTTCTAACTTCATCTTTTGTTCTGCTATAAACAAGTCTCTTTTCGTGATAGCTACTTGATCTTCATTATGTTCTTTACTTGATGTAGTGGCTAAGACATCTGGACTCCATTCATATTCATTGGAGTTTGTTTTTGAATCCCAATCCAAGATTACTCCACTATACCATACTATAATGTCGTATGGTGCAAAGAGTTCTCTGATTTCTACCATCTCTATTTTTATTGCTTCTGGAATATCTTGTGAAGATTTTGCCTTTGTTCGTATTTTCAAAACTTGTTGACAAGATTTTTTTTCACCTTGGATGATGATCTCCTCCTCTTTCTTTTCATGTTCTTCTTGATTCTTTCATTTATTGGTTACTGTTTCTTCTGCTTGATGTAGCTTTTCTTGCCAATTTTCTTCTTTAGAAACTGATTTCTTTCTCCATTTTTGTTGTTGATGATTATGTTGCTTTTGATTAGACTTCAGATATCCTAGCCCAAATTTATCTTCTATGGATTGTGAGTATGGACAAATAGGTTTTGAAATACCTTGATGTTGCTTACCAATTGGTCCTTTTCCTTCATATCCCATTTTTTGCATGATTTCATATCCTTTGCCATATTGTTTTATGGGAATATTGACTTCTATTGCTGTTGCTATAATTTTATCTTCATCTTTGTATAACCAACCAAGAATGTCTTTGTCTTCATTTTCCTCTTCAAGAGTTCCAACACTAACAAAGGTTCCTTTAAACATATGTTTTGATTTTCCTAATGCCTTTGATTGAATATCTATAGGCTTTCCATATGACTTAGGGGAAAGTGGAAAATTTTGTAAAGAATACTTTCCCATTCCTTCATCATTTAACTTGAGCTTTTCTTCAAAAGTTTCCCATAACTTTGCTTGAATTTCTTTGGTAGGATATACTGATTCTCTGTTATGTGGAACTCTTGTATCTTGTGTTGGCTTCAAATTATTGCAATATTGACTGGAATTTGCAATTATAGTGATTTGTTTTCCTTCATGAGAAAATTTTACACATTGATGATATGTACAAGGAATTGCTTGCATCTTGTGAATCCATGGTCTTCCCATAAGAATATTGTAGGAGAGGATCAAATCTAAAACTTGACAGAATGTATCCTTTTCCACAGGTCCTATCTTTATTGGTAGCACAACAATCCCTTTAGAAGAATGCACAAGTTCTTCAAAGGATTTGATTCCGGATGGTAATCTTGAAAACCACTCCAGTGATTGTCCATTTAAACTCCTAGGAAAAAGACGCATAAGGTAAGTTTCATTGTGAGCAAATTCCATGCTTATAGTACAAAACTCCCTAATGTGATCTTGAGGATCAGATCTTCCATTGTATTTGTTATAATTAAGAATCTTGCAATGTTGCGAAAATGGTATCATATTCAGATTTTTATCAAAAGGATATGGGCATATATCTTCTAATGAATATTACTTGGAGCTTGTCCAATTTTGCATGTCTTGTATTTGTTGTTGAAGAGTTTGTATTTGTTGAGTAAGGTTTGATAAGGGATTATCTACATAGTTTCTTCTTGTTTCTTCGTGAGTCTTTTTGTCACTACGCTCTTTTCATTTATCATCCCTTTCTTTCCTTGTTTCTTCGTTACTTTCTTTGTTTATGTCCTCATTATTTGGATCATCTATGTTTTGGGTGTTACTTGTCTCTGCATCTTGTTTCAAGCTTTCCATGTTAAATTCTTGTGGTAGTTTAGCTCTAGATTTTGCCAACATCAAGAGATATTTTTCTTTTTGTTTTGCCAACAATTTTTCCATTAGCCTATCAAATTTGAAATCTTGCTCAAGGTCTCTAATGGTGCTATTGACTGCTTCTTCATCAACATCAGTAAATCCAAGAGTGTGGAATACAGGAGTATCTTCTTCCTCCATTTGTTGTTGTTTTCTAAGTTATTCATGTTGGGCTTTAGTCCAAACTGGCATGTGTTTATTTCAAAGTTGTTCGAAAGTTTCAAAGGACAAAGTTAATAGGTGATTATTGGTTTAGGAAGATATGCTTTGATCTTACCACTATTGTTTGTTCATTGGGATAAAGTGTCTCTTTGTTGAAAGGCACGTCTTTGTAAAATCTCACCCTCAAATTCTGTACCGCAGCCACGTAGGTAGTGACGAAAATGATGTAAGAATGTCCTATGTTTCAATAAGATCTTGCGATTGATATACAAGAATCTTATCCTTTTCTAAGTAGCTTTATAACTGGGTTTTCTTTTCTTAAGGTGATACTTAAAAGTCATATAAGCATTTGACAATTCACAAGTTTGTTTGATTCCAAAGTTAGTGCAATTTTGGTTTTGATATAACCTAGGTTCAAAATAGAAAAGATATATCCAAGATTAGGAACCTAGTATAGATTTGATCAAGCTTTGTGATAGAGGATTTGATTATCCTAATGAGGAACTTGACAAAAATGTTGATTTTTGCACTTAAGATAGTTGAATCGATAGCTTGTTAAATGTTGATGTTTATAGAACCTTTTGAGTATAACTTGTTGGATTAGTAACCTAGTTGTTTGAGCTAGTTTGAAAAGTATATGATGGTTTAGTAAACTTTATCAAAAATTTGTTGGATTTTTTCTCCCTTGTATATGATAATTTTCTTCAATTTTTGACCATTTGGAACATGTTACAGACATAGAAGACACAGTGTTTAATAAACAAAATGCACAAGCAAGTACAATCCCTATGGCAGACTAAGACAATAGTTGTTGAATTTCACGTGGAGTTTCCCCCGAGGCTACGCTATTCAAAGCGGATATTTAGATGCTTGACCCTACTGGCTCAACCCTCGACACTCACTTCTTTAGAGCATCCAAGCACCAGTTTCCATGAAATCTCCCCATGGCAAACTTTATATCTCTACTAGGAACTGTATGTATGTGAGCCGCTTCAGAGGTCTGACCTCCTGTGCCAACAACTAGAAGGATTTTGACAACTAGTACAAGTGACTTTTAGTAAAGGCTTCCGGTCATGTGGCCATACATACAGCACTTTCAGCTCTGTAAATACAGAAGGTTCCCAGCCTATAGAGGTTACGCTCCATAGGGTTTATGGGGAAACATAGTGTCGGTATGAACTTATCAGCACATGTTGTTTGGGACTTTCATCACAAACATGATATTTATAATGGATTAGAAGGACTCGATATTAGCCTGTTTCCACTTTAGGTCGTTCCCCTCTCAAGGTAGCTCAGGAAGGAAGACCCTCTAAAAGGATTTAATTGCTTGAAAGTAAAGAAAGCGTAAAAGAGTGGGTTTGGCTTTTTGGTCACCCAATTAAGGGGAGAGCATATACTTACCACTTTCGAGATACAGAATACAAGTGTTCTTTTTATCCTTTTCAAAGCAATTATTGGCTAAGTCCTATTTGGAGATGTTGCTCCAACAAGCATGGTGTTCATTTTTGCCCTTTTAAAAGTCTATGTGCAACTATTTTAGAGAAACTACCAAAGATACAAGTTGCATGCTATCAATTCATTCTCTTAGTTAAACTAGGTGAACAAGATATGATATATTACTTCCCAAATGAAGACTTTTAATTAGCTAGATGATAAAATGTATAAAATTTGCCTTAAATGTCATTCTGCACATGCATGTTAGTAATTTGATAAATCTAATTTCTAGGACATCTGGACGTGCAAGAAAATTTTGTCAGTTTTATAAACAGAAGCGCTAACCTAACATATGTGCTATCTTTATGTTCAAAAGCGCTAACTTGTAGATCAAAAGCGCTAACTTAGACTACAAAAGCGCTGCTCTATGGATACAAAAGCACAATTTCTTTGACATATGCTCTAACCTATGATGCAAATGCACAAAATTTAAGACAAAAGCGCTAGCCTATATGACATATGCGCTAACCTATGATGCAAATGCACAGTTTTTCAGACAAAAGCACTAACTTGCATGACATATGTGCTAACCTATAATGCAAATGCGAAAACCTGTTGAACAAAAGCGCTGTCAGAATTCACATATGTGTGAATCTGTATTACAAATGCGTTGATTTAACTTTTTGCGAGATTTTTTTAAAGGTATATGCGAGGTCAAGCCCCACGGTGGGCGCCAAAATGTGCGAGCTTGAATTTCATCCTCAGAATGTTACCTATAATAAGTTATTTTCACAAAATACAATGGAAATGCATACAGGAAATCCAAAATCCACCAATGAAACTACATGAAATACATACTAAAATAAAACATTATTTTACCTTCATGGCTTATGTCTCATTGTGTCCTAACTCCACTGTTCCTGGTTGCAGATGGTGTGCTCTCAGACAATGCACTGTTGGCTTCCAAGATGACATATGAAGAATGGACTGATAACTTGTAGTTAACTAACACTATGATATGTAAATACTCCATGATTATGCTAAAGTGATTATGCTAAAATGATATATGATATTTGCTATTGCTATTTGCTTCAAAAACTCATAGATGCATATGATTAGCTTGCAAAATGCACTTGAAGTCTCTTGAAGTCTAATTTGAAGATTAGCTGTCTCAATTGAAGCTCTTGATTTTATAGACTTTGAGAGGATAAGATGATGTGGCTTAGATCAATGGTCATGATCAGATCTGCAGATTTGGATGGCTGTGAGCAAAGGTGAAGGTTGAGAGAAAGGGGGAAGGAGAAGACAAGTGTCACTCATCTCACCTTGACTGGGTTGCTGACTGAGGGAATCTAGGGATGGTTGGAGGAAATTTAGGCATGAGAGGATAAGTGGACTCAAGTCCTTCCTAAGATGTAGGGGGTGTTGGAGAAAATATAGGAAATGGTTATGAAATATGTGTATGTACACAATTTTCATTAAGTTTGGAAGTTGGAGATAAATGATAAATTAATATTTAAGAAATATTAATTTCCTTAGCCACATGTTTGATGAGTTGGCAAAGGGAAGATGAAGTGGAGATGGAGGGGTGAGTTGGAAAAGGGATTGAATAATTTAAAAATTATTTAATATTTGAGACTATAGGATAGGAGAATAACTATTAAATATTGGATATTTAATTGTTTGGAGGAGATAATTAAATATTAGATATTTAATTAATTAGAAGAATAGGATAATTAAATATTAGATATTTAATTAATTAGAGGAATAAAATAGATGAATTAATTAATAAAATATTAATTAATAGAAAGACATGAAAATGAATTAAATAAATTAATCTTTTCAAATTAACTATTTAATAGAAGAATAAATATTAGATAAATATAAAATATTTATTTAATTGCTCATAGCCAATTTTAGGTGTATACAATAATAGTTAAACCGGTTAATGTCAAGTATTCCTAAGAATATTGATCTTGATTGAGATATGTTTACTTTGTTTGACTGAGTTTGAGCTTGGGAACTTTGTATCAATTTTTCAATATACTGATTCACCCCCCCCTCTCAGTATTCTACCAGATACTTATTCTTTCATCATACCATCAGACACCACAACATAATGGTATTGCAGAGAGGAACAACTGGTTAGTTGTTGAAGCTACTAGAACTAAGCTATTAGAAGGCGGTGTAGTAAAGACTTTCTGGAGAGAAGTTGTCAACACAACTGTCTTTACTATGAACTAGATATTGGTTAAAAGAGGTAAGGATAAAACTCCTTATGAATATTGGTATGGTAGATCACCTAATGTCAGTTACTTTAAGATTTTTGGCACTAAATTTTTTATCAAGAGAGGTGACTATGTTGGTAAGTTTGATGCTAAGAGTGATGAAGGCATATTTCTTGGTTACTCCACCAAGAGAAAAACCTACAAATGTTACAACAATCGGATAAAGAAGATTATTGAAAATGCTAATGTCCAAGTGGATGAGTGTCTTGAAGATACAGGAGAAACCAATAAGGAGAAGAAGGAAGATGAACCTTACATTTTGATTTTGGAATCAGAACTGGTGAATCCAGAAGTTGGTGAAATGAATACAGTAGCACCAGTTTAACTGGAACAGGTAGACTCTGATGAAGATAGAAAGAAAGATTATATAGATTCCAAAGTATGTGAGACTCAATCATAATCCTGGTCAGATTATTGGAGATAAAGATGCTGGTGTGTTAAACAGAAGAATAATTAGAGAGAATTCTTGTATGATCTCCACTATTGAGCCTACAACAACAAAGGAAGCTTTTGGAGATGACCACTGGATCAAGGCTATGGAAGAAGAGCTTGACCAGATTGAGAAGAACAATACATGGACACTAGTACCCAGACCGGTGAACAAAAATGTAATAGGCACTAAATGGGTATTTAGAAATAAACTGACTGAAGATGGAATAGTAGTAAAAAACAAATCCAGATTGGTATGCAAAGGTTATGCACAAGAAGAAGGAGAAGACTATGGCGAGACATTTGCACTACTTTCTAGATTGGAAGGTGTTAGTACTGTACTTGAATTTGCAGCATATAGAGGATTCAAAGTATATCAGATGGATGTGAAGTCAACATTTCTAAATGAAATACTAGAAGAGGAAGTCTACATTGAACAACTAGATGGTTCTGCTTTGACTGATGCAAAGGATATGGTGTGTAAACTACACAAGGCACTATACGGTTTGAAGCAAGCACCTAGAGCATGGTATGAAATAATACATTCACACTTGGTGAAGATAGGTTTTCAGAGAACTAGTGAAGACAACAATATATATCCCAAGACGTTAGGAGATAAGATACTGGTTAGTGAGGTATTTGTGGATGATATAATTTTTGGAGGCAATAATGACATGAGTGATGGCTTTGCAAATGAGATGAAAAGTGAATTTGAGATGTCTCTGGTAGGAGAGATAAAATTCTTTATAGGTTTGCAAATTCAACAGATGAAGAATGGTATCTTTATCACACAATCCAAATATGTGAAAGAGGTATTGAAGACATTTGGAATGGAAGACTATAAACCAGTTGGGACACCAATGGTTAGAGGCTGTAAACTGTCTAAGGAGGATGATGCTGCATCTGTTGATGAAAAGGAGTACAGGTCTATGATTGGGAAAATACATTATGTTGTTTACAACAGACCATATATTGCTCATGCAGTTGGATTAGTTGCCAGATTTTAGAAGAACTCGAAGGAAACACACATGGTAGCAACTAAAAGGATATTCAGATATTTGAAAGGCACTATTGATTATGGATTATGGTATCCATATGCAGGTAACTTTGATTTATAAGTTTATACAGATGCAGACTGGGCAGGAAATGTTGATGACATGATGAGTACAACCAGAGGTGGATTCTTTCTTGGAGGAAGGCTTGTATCTTGGAGCAACAAGAAGCAAAGCTGTATATCACAGTCAACTACTAAAGCTGAATATGTTGTAGCATATATGAATTGTACCCAGACAATCTGGATGAAACACATTCTGGAAGGTTTTAAGTTGAAGATTACAAAACCGGTAAGGATTTTTTGTGATAACACTAGTGCAATAAATATTTCAAAGAAGCCGGTGTTGCATGCCAGATCCAAGCATATTGATCTAAAATATCATTTCTTAAGAGAGAAAGTGTGGAGTAAAGATGTGTTACTGGAGCATGTATCTACTAAGGAACAACTAGCGGATATCTTTACTAAACCTCTTCCTAAGGCTACTTTTGAGTATCTTAGAGGTCAGCTAGGGGTTGTGCCCCTACATGATGTCAGTTGAACATGATATCAGTCCTGAAGCTTATTGAAGATCTTGAAGTAGGATTGGTGTAGAGTGGAGCTACTCCACAGGGGGAGAAACTAGTAGTAGAACAATGAAGAATGACAATGTATCTTTTACTTTTACTTTGGCATTGTTGTCAAAGGGGGAGAAGAACTATATGATTGATAGAGAGAAGAACTATAGCCACTTACCAGCTCTTATGTAGACTCAGTTGAAGGAGAGTACATGAAAAAATGTAAACCAAGATTCTTATACCTATGTATGTAAATAATTCTCATTCATCACAATCAAAGGGTATTGATATTTGTATTGCCATCAATGCCAAAGGGGGATATTGTTGGCATTTCATGAGGATTGCATTGATGAACTATAGTGTTGTCATTGATGTCAATTGTAACTGGTAATAGAGTTGTAATGCAACTGGTAGTTGAATAGTGAAGGAAACCGGTATTACTATTGAAGTAGTGAGATCAACTGGTAACCCTAACCTGTTGATATGCCGAACCCTAACCGATGGAGCTTGGTGAATCACTTATGTTGATCTATGATTGAATGGTGATCGGAGTTGATTATGACATGTATGCATGATGCACATGATGAGTTTCAAAGTAGTTTTTGGTGCGTAGAGATAATTGCTTTATATTTGGAATGAGAAAGTGCATTGCATGAAGTGGAAACTGTGTGATGATTTACATGATCCAATGTGCGGTGATCCAAGAGTGGTCAAGGTTGTCTTGGAAAATGTGCAGATGATTGTTATGTAATCCAATGGTCATGTTTGAACTGATTTGTTTGTAATCTATGAAATCTTAGGTTTTGTGATGTGTTACCGACCTATTATTTTGTTTATAAGGTCGATGAGTTGTTTTGTAGTAGTGTTGGCAATTTTGGTTAAGTGTCAGTGTGATTGATTACTGAACTAGAAGGAGTATCTACAGAATGAGTGAAGGAAGATAGGAACATGAAAAGGATATGATAAAGCAGAGTAGTGCTATTACCAGATCAACAAAACCCCGTTCTCTAATAATTACAACAGTTAAATCCCTTAACCAGGTAAGCTTTAACAGGCTTGGTGTTTTCTAAATCCTCTAACCAGGTGATCCATTAGCTTGGATTTTAAATTATCTATCAAGGTTACTCCTAATAGGGTATTTCCTTTAGCAGGGTATTGTAGTCAATCCCTTAACCAAGTGGTCCTTAACCAAATCTGCTCCTAACAGGACATTTTTGTAAAACTCCTAATAAGGCTTGGCTCCTAACAGGGCGTACTTCAGAAGAGTTAAGAACACTTGTGGGTATTCATCCCCACCGTGGTTTTTACTATTTAGGTTTCCATGTCAAAAATCATTGTGTCAAGTGGTGAATGGTTTTTGTGGTTATGTTTTGATATGGTTAATCTGTTTCACTAGTAAAGCTACTTAGATGTGTTAAGATGACCGAAAGTGATCTGAAATGTGCTTTTACTAATATTAGTAAAGTGGTTTGATGTTTTGGTTAAATGGTTTGAGAGTTTCAGATATGTTACATGTTATTTTGGTATGCTAGTCAACCAGTAAACTTGACAGTGCAGTTACAGTTTATAGTACAGTGTTTGAACCAATTAGTTTAGTGATTGATTTATGAGTTGGGATTTGAGGTTGGTAAAAGTTTAGTTTGTTTTCTATCTACTGATTCACCCCTCCTCTTAGTAGTTGACTGGATCATTATTGATTCATCGTATTATCAATTTGAGTTGGCTAACAATTGGTATCAGAGCTTGGTCCTCTCTGAAGAAGCTTAACTACTTGAGGAAGATCCTATGGCATCTAGCAATTCAAGTTCATTTGCTGCTATTTTTCGGAGAGAAATACCTAGGCTTGATGGAACAAATTACAGGGTATGGAAGATTTAGATGGAGACTCATTAGAGATGTCTTGGAAAGTAAATTTGGGAGATCACTGAGAATGGTGTTATATCATTTAATATGGCATCTGGAAATCCTCCTCCAATAGGTTTGGATAAGGAGCTTGAGAATGATTGTAGAGCTAGAGAAGCCCTCTTGTGTGCACTTTCTAATAAACAAATTATGAGATTAACTGACAAATCAACTGCAAAGGCTATATAGGACAAATTGGAGACTCTGAATGAAGGTGACCCTACTATTAAAATTGCTAAACTTGATGGTTACCAGGTGAGGTATGAGAACCTGAAGATGGAAGAAGATGAAAGGATTACTGCTTTTATGGAGAGAGTTAGTGAGATTGTTTTGGGAATTCAATGTTGTGGTGGATCTTTGAGCGAAGATGAAATAATTTCTAAAGTACCGAGAGCTTTTCCACCAGCTTATAAGATAAAGGCTATTACAATTAATGAGCTTAGAACTATGGAAAACACCTCTGTTAATAGGGATACCTTGGTTGGGGAATTATCTACTTTTGAGCTTGAGGAATTTGGACCTTCTAGAGCTGATAAATTTGAACATACTTTTCATACATCTACATCATCTACTGGTAAGAGTGATTGGAAATATTTATATGCAAAGGAAATAGAGGATATGAAAAAAGAAGATGAAGAGTTTGAGCAACTTGAAGGCTTATTTGCTAGAAGAGTACCTAAAGGACCGACAAGAAGTAAGTATGAAGGAAAATACCTTTTAAATGCTTTGCATGTAATAAGATAGGTCATTTTGCATCTAGATGTCCTAAAAGGAATTCAATATTCGAAGAAAGAGCTAGAAGATCTTTTAGGCCTAACCATGATTATTAGAACAAGCATAAGTATAGGAGAAACAAAGATAAATCATGTTACTATGTGGATGAGGAAGGTGTGACTGATTTTGATGATGAACCGACAAAAGATTCAGCTAGTGGATCCGGCAATGGAAAGGAATGGGTGTTTTTGGCTATCAAGGAAGATGATCTGGTACCTGAAGAGAAGGCCCTTGCTGCTAAAATTGAAGACAAGGATGAATGGGTAATTGACAGTGGATGTTAACATCATATGAATGGAGATAAAAGGATGTTCTTATCTATGCAAGAATTTGATGGTGGTCTGGTTAGATTTGGAGATGACAAATCATGCATGATCAAGGGAAGAGGAACAATATCATTGGATGGTAAGCATAACACTGATAATGTTTACTATGTTGAAGGTTTAAGGCATAATATTTTGAGTGTAGGACAGTTGGTGGATAAGGTATTTTAGTTATAGTTCAAGGATGGAAAATGTAACATTATCAACAGATCTGGATTGGAAATTGCAACTGGTACGTAAACTAAAGGTAATATATTTCATTTGAACTCCACTGAGAAGACATGTTTGATTGCACAAATTGATGAGAGTTGGCTATGGCATAAGAGGTTGTGTCATGTGAATTTTGATTGCATTGTGAAGATCAGTTATACTAAGGAAGTTAGAGATATACCTAAGATTGTAAAGCCCTATACTCTAGTATGTAAGGAATGCCAAATGGGAAAGCAAGTCAAAATTTCTTTTAAGAGTATACAAGACAAATCTAATGATATCCTTGATCTTATTCATATTGATTTGTGTGGTCCTGCTAGAATCAAAAGTTTTTAGGGTGATAGATATTTCATGCTAATCATTGATGACTATTCAAGAATGATGCGGGTTACTTTTCTAAGGGAGAAGTTTGAAACATTTATAAAGTTTAAAATATTTAAAGATAAAGTTGAGACAGAGACATAATTGAAGATTAAATATTTAAGGTCAGACCAGGGTGGAGAATTCACATCCGGTGAATTTAACAGCTATTGTGAGAAGAATGGGATAAGAAGACAATTGTTTGTACCCCAGACACCTCAGCAGAATGGAGTTGTGGAAAGGAAGAACAAAACTATCTCAGATGCAACTAGAACTATGATGATGGAAGCTAATTTGCCTCATATCTATTGGAGAGAAGCTGTAAGCATGATGGTATACACATTCAATAGAGTTCATATCAAAGGAGATACTGGTAAGACACCTTATGAGTTATGGTTTGGTCATACACCGACAATTAAGTATTTCAGAATCTTTGGTAGTAAATGCTATATCAAAAGAGATGATTCCATTGGAAAGTTTGATCTTAGATATGATGAAGGAATATTTTTTGGTTATTCTAATGAAAGAAAAGCATATAGATGTCATAACAAAAGATTGCAAAGAATTGTGGAGAGCACAAATGTTAAAGTAGATGAGAAGAACAGAAGTCAAATCAGAACTTATGGGAGAGAATCGACAGTGGAAATGATCATAACTGAACCAACAACACCTATCTCGAAACAAAGTTTTGAACCAGTTACTCTGGCAGCATTAGTAAATTCAACAGTGACAGAAGATCAGGACAAAGGAACAAAAAATCAGAAGACTTCTAGGTATGTAAGGTTGAATCATTCTGAAGATCAGATGATTGGAGACAAAAGCAAAGGAGTGATGACAAGAAGAAGGTTTGTAGTTGATGAGGTATGTTTGATTCCTCAAGTTGAACCGACATCAGTAATTGAAGCTTGTAAAGATGAATATTGGACGAAAGATATGAAAGAAGAATTGGATCAGATAGAAAAGAGTAACACATGGACTTTAGTTCCTCGGCCTAAAAATAAAAAGTGTTAGTGGAATTAAATGGATTCCTAGGAATAAATTGAATGAAGATGGACAAGTTGTGAGGAATAAAGCTAGATTGGTTTGTAAAGGATATTCTCAGAGGGAAGGAATTGATTATGATGAAACCTGTGCACTGGTAGCTAGGATTGAAGTCGTGAGATTATTTCTTGCTTATGCCGCTCATAAGAACTACAAGGTTTATCATATGTGTGTTAAGTGTGCATTTCTGAATGAAGATCTTGAAGAGGAATTTTATATTGATCAACCTGATGGATTTTCACTTTCAAATGACAAAAACATGGTTTGCAAGTTAAAGAAAGCTTTATTGAAACAAACCCCTAGAGCTTGGTATGCAAGACTGGATAAATATCTTTTGAAGCTTGATTTCACTAAAGGTAATACTGACACTAATTTATATTATAAGATCACTAATGATGACATATTAATTATTGAGGTCTTTGTTGATGATATCATTTTTGGAGGTGAAGATAAGTTATGTATGGAATTCTCTAACAATATGAAGAATGAATTTGACATGTCTATGATTGGGGAGATGAAACTTTTCTTAGGTTTGCAGATTTCTCAAATTGATAAAGGTATTTTCATTTGTCAAACTAAGTATGCTAGAGAGTTGTTGAAGAAATTTGGTATGGAAAATTCTAAACCGGTTGGTACTCCTATGGTTACAAGTGAGAAATTGACAAAGAATGATGCATCTACACCGGTATATCCTACAAGGTACAAGTCTATGATTGGAGGTTTTCTATATCTGACTCAGACTAGATCAGATATAATGAATGCAATTTTTATTTTATCAAGATATTAGAGTGATCCTAGAGAAAATCATGAGAGTACGGTGAAAAGGTTTTTCAGGTATTTGCAGGGAACAACTGAATAGTGGTATGCCTAAAATGATGACTTTACATTATGTGCATTTACAAATGTAGATTGGGCTGGAGATGTTGATGAACGAAAGAGCACATCTGATGGAGCTTTATTTCTTGGAAATAAACTTGTTTCATGGATCAACAAGAAATAGTCATGCACCTCTTTATCTACTGTTGGAGCTGAGTATGTTGTTGTTGCTATTAACTGTACACAATTTCTATGGATGAAGCAAATGTTGAAGGATATAAAGGTGGATTGTAATGAACCGGTAGTTATTCACTGTGATAACTCTGCTGCTATTGATATATCAAAGAATCCAAGATTTCATTCTACGACAAATCACATATCTATCAAGTATAACTTTTTGAAGGAGAAGGTGGAAGCAAATAAAGTTAGACTGGTTTATGTGAACACTAAAGAGCAGATTGCAGACATCTTCACTAAACCTTTTCCTAAAGAATCATTTGAGTACTTCAGAGACAGACTAGGGGTTTTCTGCCCCTCCGGTAGAGACTTGAGTGATGTTGATTGGCATCAGTCCAGAATGCATTATCAGAGTTATTACTCATTCTGGATTGATGTGGTGGTGCTACTAATTGGGCGGAGTAGTCAGCTGTGAGATTCAAGGATTTATAATTTTTCTTTGGTGTTTATGTTAGATTTCTGGCATTGATGTCAAAGGGGGAGTGATATATGTGAAAAATAGAGCTTAACAAAATATTAGTCAAAGGGAGAGGTTGGTTTAGAACTTAATTTCTATATCATTTTGTTGGAGATTGTTGGTTGTCTTCCATAGGGGGAGACTTGTTTGGCATTTCTTGGCACTTGGATGTTTTTCACATCTAGTGTTGTCATTAATGCCAAAGGGGGAGATTGTTGGAAATTTGGAGGAATTGATTATGTGTTGCATTGATGTTTTGTCATTGATGGCAACACCGGTTGTTTTGGTTGTTTACAGGTTTTCGGTTGGTTCCAGTAGAGTGGTTGATTATGATATTGATTTGGTAGGATCTAGTATGCTTTGGTTTGTGGAATTGGTTTGGATCTATCATTCATGCTCTTCAGATGTGTATCATGATCAGTTGGTTTGGGATTTGATGACTCAGGAGATATAATTTTTTCTAGTAAGCTTTTTGGTCACCGGTAAGGGTTTTACCGACAGAGCTTTGTTGAAGATCTTTTGATGCACGTGTTGAGTGGTGTTGGTGCGGCTTCTAGATAGCTCTCAGAATGTTGTCGGTTATCATGTTCATGTTCTAGTTCATCGGTGGTGTTGGATTTGGTTTATGGTGACCTATTTTGGGTTTGACATTATCTAGGTTATGGACCGGTTTCTGTAACGTGTTGGAGGATGTTCCTGATGCGTTACCGACCGGATATAATGATTGTTTTACATTATTTTTGGCCTAAGACGACTTGTTTGATCATTGGATTGTGGGTTTATGTTGTGAAATTATTGTATTATCTTTTAGGTGGCCGACCTAATTATTTAGGTACCGGGTTGGTAAAAATATGATGTAAGATCTCTTTGTAGATCATAAGTCAAGGTTATGGGATGATCTATGCGTGAATAATGTTGTAATCATATGCAGAAGGTTTGGTCAATCATAGGTGATCAAATTGGGTTTGTAAGAGAGGTTTGAGACCTCTGGTATTGAGCTTAACCATAACTATACTCAGACATAGGTGATGCTATCTTTGTAGTTCACTCTTCTTTCCAGATTGTAGTCTGATGTTTATGTAGTCAGTAAGGCTCCTTTTTGTGATGAGCAGTGTGCTCTAGGCTATTGGCCTTCCTGCATGTGGAGGCCCCTGTAATCACAAACTATAGAAGTATTATCTGATTGTGGGTAGGCTTCCCACTGTGGTTTTTCCCTTTTACCATGTTTTCCACATACAAATCTTTGTGTCATGTGTTATGGATGGATGGTAATTGTTTTGTGATTTATGTTTATGTTTAATTACTTTATCAGTCATTCTGGTATTTGGTTTATGCATTCTAGTATTAAGTTTATCTATTCCAGTAATAAGGATTTAAATGCTTAAAGTTCTATGATCCAGTGACAACTAATTCACCCACCTCTCAGTTGCCCTCTGGTTATTTGAGTTGTCTAACAACCTTGAGGGGTGGTCAAGAGAATACCTGCCTCTGAACCATGTTAGGTGTATAATCCATCAAAGTATAGCTTCCACAGTTGTGTAGGTGTTACTCTAAATATTGCTTCATCAAGAAAGGTTGAAATGAGTGGGTGATTATCCACCATGGGTGTTTCTAACAGGTGATCTGCTATCACCTACCCTTTAATTACTTTGCGGTCCACATATTCAATATCAAATTCACTGAGGATAATGACCCATTTTTCTAATCGACCTATTAGAGTTACTTCACTTCATAAATATTTCAAAGGATCAATATTTGCAATGAGATTTATTTTATGTTTCAACATGTAATGTCTTAGTTTGATTGAGGATAAGACCACTGCAATACATTCTTGTTTGATAGGGGTATTAATACCCTACCAACGTTCTAGAGATATAGTAGATTGTGTATTCATTTCTTGGTAAATCTTGTTGCATCAAGAGTACTGTTAAGGTAGTAGCAATAGTTGATATGCATAATAATAAGGGCTTGTCTAGAGTTGGTAATTTTAACAAAGTTGGTGTCATTGGGTAGTTTGTTAATTGTTGAAATGCTTGCTGGCACTTTTGATCCCATTTAGACTGAGTATTTTTATGTAGTAGATGTGTGAATGGATGAAATTATCAGCCACCTAAGTGATGAACCAACAAATGGATTTTAACTGATGTAGAGTATCCAACAAACTCAATGGATGAACATAAACTAGGGAGATCTTTCTCCCAACTCACCTATTCAAACAAGGCGACAACTCCCCACAAACTCCCAAGAGCCCTCACAAGGCTAATAGATACTCATAAGGCTTCAATACCTCAAAAATTAACTCGTGCTCCTCAAACCTTGTCCAAAAATTGGTACACATTCATATAGGCTTATTCAAATTTCTGAAGGCCAGCTTGAGACTCTCCAACCCCTAGGTTACACCAAACCCACAAACCCTACCCACAAAAGGTTACTTCCTATTAGGACTCTAGCTTGTCCATAAGTATAACTCACAATGATATATAGATATTCACCAACCCAAGGGACCTCAAGACACCTTGAAGAGGCTCCTCATCAAAGAAAAACTATAATTATTTACCCTCCCATCCACCCTAAAGGCCATAAAAAAGACCTACTGCTACAACACTGATTCACTATGACAGTCCCAACTTTGTTTAGGACAAACATGTATCATGGACCCTTCCTTCCTCATAGAAATTTAAAGGATTGACAATGACGATAGTGGACCCCTCTACTTATCCCTTTGACACCAAACTCAATATCAAACTCATTCCCTAGTCTTGGAAAGTGCAGAGATTTAATTTATTGTTAAACTGTGACAAACATAAGAGTTATTAAGGACAACCATAACCATTTGTCTTTTGTCTTGTTCAAGGAGCTTCCAACCTTGGGAACAGGTATGTGATATCATTAAACACTCATCTAAGCCTTCCCCAACCTTCCAAGGCTCTACCTTGCTCTCAAACCCTTTCCACGCCATCGCCTTGCTATCTCATCAGACTGAGACTCAGAAAATCAGGGATTTTCACCCACTTTGCACATTCTTTTCATATAATGGATCCCTGGAGAGAATAAGAGGAAAAATAACTTAATTAAAATAGTCATTACATGCTTTTACATGAGTTTTTCAATGTGGCAATGACTCCAAACCCATTTTTGACTGTCTTAGATTACCCTAGACTAGGGTATAGATAATTTTTACAAAAATCAATATATCTTTGACAAAAATGAATGAAATTGAGTGAAACCAAAATAAAATTATTGAATGGGTTTTAGAAGTCAATGAAGTAGTTAATGTCAGGAAAGATTCAATGCAGCAATCTGTTACACCTGAGAACACAATGGAATTGCAGAATACTCCAAAACTTTATTGATTTTCTTTTTCAAAACATACATGCCACCTGTCTAACCTCTTCTTGGTTGCGGGCATAGCCTTTTAAAGATATTTAAAACTACCCCCAATGGTTACAACTACATTTTTAATTTGTATTAACAAGCAAACATCTAATCACCAATTGTGGTGCAAAAAATGCTTGTGACAACTTTTATCATTATGGACAACTTTTGCATAACTTGACTCCAAACCTAAAATGGGACCTATATGGATTCAAACCATTATGAATACATTGTAATAGGCCCAAATACCTATCATACATGGTGGATCATCCATTGGATGCCTTAAATACACTTTCACCTAATAATGACAATTTTGACCACAATAAGACAATCAGGGCCTCAACTTGAATCCAAACATTACAAATTGGTCTCAAGGACCTTATTATATGAAGGATGGTCAATCATGACCTTACTTAATCTTATTTAAATATGAAATAACTTAGAATGGCCAAATAGGGGCATTTGACCACCTATGTTCTCCTGCACCAGTAACCTACCTTGCAATGTTCTTACATGGTTGATATTCTTTGAAGGTGACATTTCAAGGATTGCCTTCACCTTTCTAGGATCAACTTTAATTCCTTCATTTGAGGATATGTATGCTAGGATCTTCCCAAAGGTTACTCCAAAGACACATTTCTTAGGGTTCAAACGAAGCTTATATTGTTCTAATCTTGTGAAGATCTTATCTAGGGCTGATAAGTGATTCTTTCTTGCTAAAGACTTTTCTAAGAGGTCATCCACACAGTCTTCCATTAGAGTATACATTATATCATGAAAGATGGTGGTCATTGTTTTTTGATATGTAGCTCCAACATCCTTTAGGCTAAATGGCAGCACATTTCAGTAGTAAGTGCCCCATAGGCATTTGAAGGCTATTTTGTGTTTATCCTCAGGTGATATCTTGATCTAGTTATACCCAAAAAAATCCATCCACGAGTGAGAGAATTGCATTCCTAGAAATTATATCCATAATAATAATGATCTTAGGAAAGGGGAAGTCATCTTTTGGAGAAGATTTATTTAAGTCCCTAGAATATGTACAAATGTGTATGGCCCCTAATGAGTGGTTCATCCTTATACTTTTAATGATCTATGAACTAATATGCTTGGAGGCATTCTTATAACATGCATATTTACTCATTTTTGCTATTATATTCTCCTTATTAGAAGTAATATTAGAAATGATATCTTTTGGTCAAATATTTTACTTTTTGCTTGATGTACATGAATGAATGGTGTAATAATCAGAATTATGTCACTCTATTTTGTTTTATCTTCATAAATACATTTTTTAATATGTTTTAAGAGAACAAGAAGACTAAGCAAACAACTCCAGTTCGGTTGCCACATGGATGATGACAATTCCAGAGCGTTTCAGATAGAAGATCATCTTGATCTTCCCTTTGTCAATTCCATCGGCTATCTCTAGAACTTTGACTTCCTCCTTAAGTTTTTTGGTTTGATATTAAGTTTTCTCTAGTTTGGTTTTGTAATCATTACTCTATTTTAAGTGGGTAGTTGTAGTTTGAATTTGAATAAAGGATATGTATAAATATCCTGTTGAGTTCTGTATAATGTAATAGGAAATTAGTCAATAAGTTAGCCAGCAGTAGCGTCTTGTAATTTATAACTAGAAAGTTTATTTCACTTCCTATTGGAAGTACATTTCAATGCAAATTAGAAGTTGATCTAAGAACTCTTGTGTTTCACATCCCACCAGAGAAAGAGAAGGGCCTGCTCGATCGAAGGGAGGTGATCCTTGTGTTATTTCTTTTACATGTTCAGTTATGTGCATTGAAAATGATTTTATATTGTTCAGTTTACATGATGATGTGTTTTGATTAGATTAAGTATTTGATTCCAGAAGTTGTAGTTATTTATTTCTCATGCAAATATTGTTTCATTAGGTGAATGTTAAAGAAGTTTCAGTTTACCATCTTCATTTAGTTTCTTTCCAGTAACCACATTTTGTTTTCACAAGCTAGAAAGTTGACGAATTTGGGATTAAGAAAAGAACAAAAATATTGTTAGATTAACTCATAGGATTTAGTTGCTTTAATGTTTATTAAAATAGATTTCAATTCCCGCAATTATAATATAGGTTTTATTTCTTGCAAGCATAAAATAGATTCAGTTTCCAACATTTAGTCATAGATTTGATTTCATAGGGAATTAGAAGTTATTCCAGTTTTGATTAGATAATTCCATGATTAAATCTGAACTTTGTACTGTTTGAACTCTTGATATCAAATCTAAACTCTGGATGGGATAATTTTGTTTCAATAACTTAAATTTGCGAAGTATCTTCTAGTTTTAAAACTTAGTTACAGAAGATAGCTCTTGATAGCTCTTGATAGCTCCTGACAGAGAATGATCCAACCCCAGTCATTGTTTTACAGTGTGAAAACCCCCAAAATTGAAACTCTCCTTATCGCAGATAGCTTTCACACACACCCCAAATTGGTAATGAAAAGAATTTAAATGGTGCAAGTTGTGACATCAACGACCTTGCACACCAACTCCTGCTAAGATATCACTTTGGGATTTGATTCAAACTTCATCCACACATCATGGAATACTACAAAATGCTTTAAAGAATTTAGATGTCCCACCTACACTAACACCTAATAATATGGCTTCTTTGATTGATCCTATGAAAGCACCTAAAGCTCAAATTGTGTTTTCACAAGATGAATTATCTTAAAAGGAAGTTTAAAATCAATATGATCCTCTTATGATTATTGTTCTTATAAATGGTAATGCTATAAGAAGAACCTTAGTGGACAATGGATCTAGCCTTAATGTTTGTAGCATTGATTTATTGCATGAGATTAATGTGGATCCTTCTCTTATTCAACCTAAATCGTGTTTCTATTCGTGGTTTTGACAATGTTGCTAAAGCATCCTTAGGTAATATAACCTTACCTATTAAGGTGGGACCTATTATTTTACCTACGTTTTTCCTAGTCATGTCTGATAGTCTTACTTACAATCTTCTCTTAGGATGACTTTGGATCATCCTATGCAAGTTGTCCCTTATACTCTTCATTGTAACGTCAAATTCATTTATAACAACAAGATGTATACTTTGCATGTTCATACTAATTTACAAGCTTGTTTGAAAACTTCATCTAATTCTAAATCTACTTCAAATTCTTCTAATTCTTCTACTACACAAGTCGAAACACCATCTCCTCCTAAAGATATTTCCTGATCTAAATAGGTACTCTTAGAAGATGATTGGGGGTCCTTAGATTTTACACCTACCTTTATAGGAGAATATAAATTTCTCGTGTATACACCTAAAATTGTCTTGTTTAATAAATAAATATTATTTATTTATTTATTTAATTATTTTATCTTGTCTTCTATTAACTAAATAAATTATTATTTATTTAATTAATTCATTTATCATCTTCTAAGCCTTTCCTCATTTAAATAAATATTTTTATTTATTTAAATTACCTTTTCCCACTTTCTCTATTAATTAAATAAATTTTTATTTATTTAATTATTTCATTAGCTTTTTCTCTTCATGACACATATCATTTATCTCTTAATTTTCCTCTACCCACCCTTTAATCCTAGCCGACCATTTATTTCTTTCACCTCTTAATCTTATCCCTCCATTTTCTAAAGTGTCTTCTATATAAGAGGATACTCTCATTCTTTCACAACCCTAACAATTTTATGCAATCAATCCTTCTTGCGATCAAAGGACTTCACAACCATAATATGTTCTTTATTAAGCTCTTGTGGACATTCAAAATCTGAGAGCAAATATATCAAGCAAAATGAACGGAGATGGGAGACAATGGAGACCAAACCCTACTTGGCATGTGAATGGTATTAATGTTCAATTTGTTAATTTGCATATTCTTAAGTATCTTCATTGGTGTATGGTGAATGTTTTATTGTAGGACTAGGGTTTGTTGTGGTTGGATCTTTATAGTTTTGCAATGGTTTGTCATCATCATTTTTCACCTCACACATTTTGGCCTTCCCGATGGGACTCTTGTCCCGTTTTAACATCATTTTTTTTGTTTTATTTAGCTTTGGTTGTCGAGTTGTAGGTTCAAGTTCCGAATTTCGCATTTGAGACTTTTCTTTTTGTGTTTGTGTTTGAATTCTGCATCTATGACATAGCTTTCGGCGTCTGCATTTTCTATTTTGTTTTGCAGGTTCAGGTTTCAGATTTCGTGTCTATGGCATCTTTTTTTGCGTTAGTGTTCAGATTCTGTGTTTGCGATCAATATTTCTGCATTTTTGTTTTTGAATTGGTTTTGCAGGTTCAAGTCAGATTTTTGTATTTGCAATTGATATTTCCGCATCTATGTTTTAAAATTGTGTCTAAGTTGTTTCTTTCTACGTCTATGTTTTCCTTTTGATATGTTCGAAGGGTTATGATAAATCACGTCTAGGAATTTTCTTTCTACGTCTGTGTGTAGAATCCACATTTGTGATAGGTATAACTACATTTGTGTTTAAACTGCATTTAATTTTTGTTGTCATTTTATATTTAATTTTACATTTAGATTTGGTTTTATCCTAATCCCTTTGTTGGACTAACAAAGTGGTGCTTTTGTTTAAAAGGAAAAAATGTATTGTTGAAGGCCCCTTTCCACATTTGGATTTGGATTAAAAAGAAAAGCGTTTGGTTTATTCAAAATCGTATCAGGGAATCCTGAAATCATGTTTGTGAAAGCAATAATTGTCAACTATCAAGAAAATGTGTTTGTGCAGGATAATACCACATATGCGTTATTTAAAACTACAAAATTGTCATCATCAGCAAGGAAAGGAGTGCTTAGGTTTTGGGATCAAAAGAACTTCCAGGCTAGCTTCCTTTAGGGTTTCCTTTTAGACAACCAGTCTTTATCAAGGCTTTTTCAATAACTTTCACTCATTTTTAATCCTTCATACACACCTTTCAAGCTAGAGTCAAAAGGTTGCTTTGTTGTCCTAATCATATCTTACAAAAATACTACAACATATCACTAAGTGGTTCCCACATCACATCTATCATCTTAGGGTCCCATTTGGTCCTCTTTAGTCAAGGTCAACTTACCTCATCAAGAGATCTATCATCTTTTTGGAAGCCACACCTTACTTTAGATCACATATCTTGGACTTACACTTTTGGATATTGCAAGACAACCCCATATTCAGTCCATCTCATATTTCTTCTTGGTCTTCCATAGTCTTCACATTTTCTTCCATCTCCCATTTTAGCCAAACTCTTGTTCATGGTTGAAACCTGTTCCCAAAGGTCTAGAAGAGAAGCTGAGGAATCTCTACAATCTCTTAACATGGGTACTTATGAGTTTGATGGGGATCACTTTTACAATCCACAAAATTTTGAGATTTGCAGTAATACACCGAACAATAACAATGACAATGATAATGCATCCATTACTTCCACAGACATTGAAGAGACTATCATAGATCCAAGGTTTAATAGAATGGTTGAAGAAATCATGAGAAGAGATAGACAATACTTCTTTCAAGTTACAACACAAATTGGAACAAGACTACCTCATGATTTTGATAGGTCACAAATTCTAGAGGAGGATCCTAATCAAGTGAATCAAACAAATGCAAATCCTAGAGGACATAATGATGGTAATAGGAGAGAACATTTCATGCCCGAGTCACCTTCGTCCTTATTTCAAAAACTGAAAGTTACCAACACTCATGCTCAAGCCAATTTTACTAGGAACTCTCATGAACAATTCCATAGTCATCCTTTTCCATAGAGAAGAAATGCTAGCCCTAATACACATGATAACACCAAATATCATACCAATGCATACAATTACACCCAAGGGAACATTCAAAATCATGACACAAGGAGATCCCATGTCAGATTTGGGGGCAATATCCAATATCATTCTTATGATACCTCCTATCCTCATAGTCATGAAATGTATAATCAACCTCGACCTAGTGCTCCTCACTATAATACCATACCAAGTGGTCCATATGATAGCTACAACTATGTTGCTCCTCCATATGAGCACAACTATGACCAATACCATCCATATATGCATTATATCCCTCCTCCACCCGATGGCTTAGGCATGGGACTAACTCAAAGAGAAAATACACCACCTAAGAATGACTTCCACCAAAAAACCAAGGATTTGCAAAAAATAAATGGCAAACATGAATGCACCAAAGCAAGACTATACAATGAAAGACATGTCCTTATCCACTTGATATAAGTATTCCAATGCCGCAATTTCCTTCACATTTCGTGACACCCAAATTTGATAAGTATAGAGGCAAGGGATATCCGAAGGCACACATAAGAGAATTTTTGACGGCTTGCATTGAGGTAGAAAGAGAAGAGACATACTTGATGAGTTTGTTCCCACAAAGTTTAGGTGGACAAGATATGGAATGGTACTCCCAACTCCCACCTAGAATTAAGTAATGGATTGATCTTACATAAGCTTTCATACAATATTGAAACAGATGTGTCAATGACTACTCTGTGCAATACCAAACAAAAAAATTGAGAGTCCTTTGCATCATTCTTACAGTGATGGAGAAGTCTTTCTATTCAATGCTCTTGTGATATCCCACAAAAACAAATGGTAGAAATGTTTACTCAAAATCTCAACAAGGATATTGGATCTGAACTAAGAAAATATTGTTTGTCCACTTTTAAGGAAGTTATTGAAAAGGGATTTGTAGTTGAGAAAGTCTTTATTGAACAAGGAACCATTAAGCTATTCAAGGATAACAAAGAGGAATCAGATGGGAAAGATAAGCCTCGCTTTTAGAATAAGAACAAGAACAAGAACACTATCAATGATAAGGTAGTAGATGCAAACATGGTGAAACCAAAGATGAATTTCCCTGGTGTAAGCTCATCTAATTCAAATAATCAAGTGGATGATCAAAGGCCATAAAATCCTCCAAGAAAATACACTCCATTAGAAGAGCCAATTGAGACAACATTTAAGAAATTGGTCGCAAACAAGCTTATAAATGTAGCGTCATAAAATTGCAACCCTAAAAATTTTGACCGCATTTGGGTATTCACATTGGCGGATGAATCCCTAAGCCTGACTAGAGACCCGAGACATGCTCATACCACCTAAAACTTACATTTTCTTGCACCCCGTACTACCTACTCTCACTGCCTATCCTGAATTAGGGTAGGACAAGGGTGTAGCGCCCCTATCCCTGCCTTATTATGGGGCTCCCTTGACCTGTTCCTACATTGGACTTGTTAATTGCGAGCGGGAATTTTTTTTCCTATGTTGGCCTAAGACATAAAATCAGTTAAAAACCTTAATTGGCAAGTATATAAGGAGTGTTTTCCTCTCCTATTGGCATAGGTATGATCAAGTGAAATAAGTCCGATAAGTTTAAGAAGTAAAATCAAGTGCAAGAATTTAAGCATTCAAGCATCCATTGAGCATTTCAAGTCTCCTTTCAAGGCTAGGTGTTGCATTTAAGTCAAGGATTCAACCATTTAAGAGGAGATCCATACCTGCATTCAAGACATTCAATTCCACATATCCTTTCAAACAACTCTATCTACATTTCAATTGCACCCTCCCTTGAGGTTAATTCTACTTCAGACATTTCCTTTCATTTACTTGCAAGTATTTTTTATCATTTGGTTTATTCCAAAATAGAGTTTTACATGAAGGCAAACCCCCAATTCTAACAATATTTCCTCTCATTTATATGTTTAGGTTGCAGGTGCTCAGCTGTAATTGTAGGTTTAGGCTTCATTTTTAGAGATAGAAAAACCCTTTTTGACACATGGATTTTTTGGAGGATCAAGTGCACTTCCAACCCGGTCCTGACAAATTTTGCTCAAATTTGCAGGGGAGCTTCGTCTCAACATTTTACTGCTAATTCTAGGTGCACAACTTCATCCCGCATCTCTATCTCAAGTTATATTCATTTCTTTGTCATCTTCATGCTTAGTTCCAATTCATTTAATTCAGTTTGTCTATTTTAAAAGAGGGTTACTTTACTTTCCAAATCATTGTCAATTCATTTAGCATTCAAACTCTTTCCATTTGAGATTGGATCTAATGAATTCAACCCCCCTCTTTTAAATGTAATGTGTGTGAGAAGTTGATGGGAATCCTTGGTGAAATTTTTCACTCCTTCCTTGAGGAGGGTAAATCTTTCCACTTGATCTCCTCTCATCACTTTTCAACACATTACAATAGCAATACCAGACAATCCACCATATGAACCAAAAGTGAAACCTACATGGTGGAATGATGATGAGTATTGTGAGTACCACAAGAGAAAAGGGCATACAACTAGTAACTGGCATAGATTGAAGAATATTATACAAGATATTGACAAAGGCGACATAGAAGTTGATGGGCACACTTCTAATGAGGGACATGTGATGTTTAAGGAACCATTCCCTAAACACAATAAAGTAAAAGCCAAGGAAAATAATCAAGCTAATTATGCTAAGATGTTCTATAATTATGATTCTATTATTAACCACATTTCAATGGACAAGCATGTTTTACCATTATTATAAAGGACAAATCTCCCAAAGGTTCTACCCAAAGGAGTAAAGTTGTTTTGAAAGGCACTGGACCATCCTCTTCAACATCTAATGACAAAACCTTCAAATGTAATGTCATGAACCGTCGAGGTAAAGTCACCTTGCAAGGTGTTCCATCCAAGACCACATCTTCATCATCCACCAAAAATGAGTATGACCTTGTAGATCAGTTAGGGAAGACACCCACCCTCATTTCCATTCTTGAGTTTTTGTGCATATCCCCTTCACATAAGACTATCCTTGATAAAGCATTAAGAAAAACCTTCGTACCCACTAATCTAAACGTGGACCAGTTTCAAGAGATGGTGGGATATCTTTGCACTCCACATTGCCTTACATTCACAGAAGTCAATGATGTATCCACATGCCAACCACACAATGCACCTCTTCATATCAAAGCCTTTATCCATAAAAGCCGCATCAAACGAGTATTTATAGGTGGAGGAGGAAGTCTAAACATTTTTACATCGAATACTATTGAACAATTGGGATATTTTGAACAAACTGTGAATTCAAATAATAAGATCACCATTAAAGCATATGATGATGAAGAACGCTCATCCAAAGGAACAGTCACCTTACATTTAAGTATTGGGACAGTTATGAAGGATATGGTTTGTCAAGTTCTTGATCTTGATATTACATATAATATACCCTTGGTACATCCATGGATACATGAAATGAGAGTAGTACCATCGACATATCACCAATGTATAAAATTTCATTGCAGTGGAGTTGAAGTAACAGTCAAAGGTGATCCAAATCCATTTATATATTACAACATTCTACGACCAAGACCAAAAATAATAGTTCCTGTCAATCGATAGGCTATTCCTTCATCAACATATGTTGATCCAGAATCTTTGAAAGCTTCCTCATCAAAGCAAGCAAAGCTCAGAGAAAAATTCAAGGTTAAAGACATGGGATGTGGTGAGTATATATTTCATGTTGATCAAATCCCACTATCTCCTAAGACATTTAGTTGACAGGAACAACATACAAACAATTTGCAATATCAAGGAATTGGGTGTGACCCACCCAGTGTTGTGGCTACTAAGTCTGAATGCAAATCTCCTCTAATGGTGCAAGCAACTCTTGATATGAATAGTCCTAAGAGTGGTTCCAACAAAGAATCTACTGAATATATCACCAACCATTTTGAGAACTTGCATATCCTTACCATTTCACCTGATCATTCCATTTCCACTCCTCTCTTAAACTTGGATCAACAAGAATCACAAAACCCCTAACTCATCGAGGATCAAAAATCAAGCTTTGAAAAGAAAAGTCTAAAAGTCAAAAATAAAGAAAAGTCCTTTAGTCCAAATCAAAATCAAAAGCTATTGGTCTCTACAAAAATCAAAGTCAAGGATAAAAATCCTATGAAGGAAATAAAACAATAATTTATCTCCCCTAATAACTGAGGGCAAAAGTTTTAAGTTCTCGAGTCTCCATCATGCCATGCTACTTTCACTTCTTTTCGCAATCATAAGCCTTCATCCCTCATCCACTTGTTCTCCACATATCCATCCACTTTTGGAAATATATCACATTAATTGACCTTTAATGGAACTTCCTCGAGGGGCTTAGTTATCAGGAATGCCCAAAATTCTTTAGGTTACACACATATAGGCCTACGCAGTTAACACATTAGTAATTCTACCTTAGTTCCTTTATTAAGGAAGACAATCAATGGAGCTACACATAATTCAGTCAAGGAATAACACAACTATAATCACAAGGTAAATCCTCACACATTTGAGGTGGGTGACTTAGTGCTAAGAGAGAATCCTAAGAATCAACAAGACAGAGAAAAGAAGGGTAAGTTTGAACCAAATTGTCTTGGCCCTTACGTCATCACAACAACATCTGGATCAGGTGCATATCAACTCTCAAGATCAAATGGAGAACCTTTGGAGGATCCTATCAACAACATGCACCTTTGTAGGTTTTACACATAGTTTAAATTCAGAGTATCCTAATCAAAAATCCAAAAAAATCCAAAAAATTATCAAAAATATAAAAAAATAATAAAAATTAAAAATCGTCACTATGGTGAAAACTTGGCAAACAGGTGCCCTGTAACACAAAAAAAAGGAAAAATTTGGAAAAAGTAAAGAGAAATAATTTTGTCCAACAATGAAAAGCACTTTGGTGGTGCCCTGGGGAAGTATGATGGTGAAAACTGGGTTACTGACGCCATGAGTAAAGACTTTGCTCCTCCCTCCTTCAAGATTCATTGGTCCAATCTATAATTGGGGAAAAATCCTAAATCTAGTGATGGAAGTGGAACCCTGAGCATCGCATGTTTTGAGGAGCATCATCTTTTTATTCCTCCTTTTCACGCACAATCCACAATAAAATATCATTTGCATCGCCAATCCGCAATGAATTATTTCATATGAGTGAAAGTGATATGTTGTGTGTGAAAGTCAAAAGAGTTAAGTTGCAGAGTATGCAAAAGAGCAGTGTTGAATATGTTTAGAAGGATTTGATCAAGCAAGTATCATGCTACTCAGACAGATCAAACCAATCCTATTGTTTTCTAAAAATCATAGCAGAATTCAAATCCCCTAACCGGGTAAGCTCTAACAAGCTTCAATGTACAAATCCTCTAACAGGGTGATCCATTAGTTTGGTTTAGAAATCCTCCACCGAGGTTACTCCTAACAAGGTACTACCTTTATAAGGGTATAAGCTTCTAATCAAGCTTTGGGATCTAACAAGATTCGCTCCTAGCAGAGCACTTTGTAGACCCTATCCGGTCAGTTATTTATTACTGTAGATAATTAACTTGTGAGTTCCATCTCACCATGGTTTTTACCTATTTGGGTTTTCCATGTACAAACACTTGTATTATGGTGGATGCTTTACTTATTGTGGATGGTGTTATATCATTTTGGATTACATGCATTGTGTTTAAAAGTTCATCTACCGATTAGTGTTTGAAGTAGTTTTATTTTTGGTGTCACCGATTCACCCCCCCCTCTCAGTGCTTTTCAAGTCCATCAATTGGTATCAAAGCCTAACTTTTTTGAATCCTAATCGCTTAGAAGGGAGCCTTGAAACCACCATGGGGAGAATGAGCTACTTTAAGATGGCTAGAGAGCTAGAAGCTAGTAGAAATGATCTTGATACCCTTAGGGTCAAACTGAAAACTTCACAAGTTAAAAGGAGAGAGTTAATTGAACAACTGTTAGAGATATCTGACAATAGTTCTTCAGATGAGGCCAATATTGATGCTTTAGAAAAGGATGTTGAAAAGTTAAATGGTGAGAAACTAAATTTGAGGAGATAGCTAGAAGGTCTTACTATTCGTATGAGTCAGGAACTGGAAGCTAGAAGAACTACGAAAGACCTTATCAAGGAAAGAGATCAAGAGATTGCCAAGATCAAGTGAGAAAATGCTACCTTGCATGATCATTTGAATGCTGAAATAGAAGAGAAGGAGAAATTACAACTAGATCTTGAGTTAGAATCATCTCTGAGAGAGAACCTGTCAAAGCATAATGAAGATCTCACCAAACAACTTACTGAAGCTAATAAGAAACCGGAAAAGTTCAACAAGAGTTCTACCTTGCTTGAAGAACAAATTCAATCACAAAGGATGAAAGGTGATACCTTTGGACTTAGTTTTCACACATTTGAGAAAGGTGAATCCTTTGGTACTAAGAGCAACACTCTTAAGAACAAATCTTCTCCTAAGATCAAGAAGCCTACTAGTAAGAAGGTCTTTAAACCTGTTTGTTTTGTTTGCCATAAACCTGGTCACACTGCAAATGTTTGTAAAGACAAACCTAAAAGAAATACAAGCTACAATACTAATTCTAGGTATGAAGGTCATTGCTTCACATGCAGAATGTATGGACATAGATCTACTGAGCGTAGATATGGAGCAAATAATCCTATACCACATATGCATCCAAGCCCAAATGACAACTGGATGAGGAATTTTGACGACCGGGTCAACATGAATTGGCAAAGACCCTATGACAATCGGTTTAGTCCATTTGAGATGGAAAAGGTAACAAATCTCATTTGCACCATCTGTAATAACTTTCGTCATGTGGCTATGAACTGCAGAAGAATAACTGGGAGAGGAAATGCAAGACCTTGGAAATCATCTGGTATGGCCTGCTATCACTGTAACAAACCGAGGCACTTAGCAAAATTCTGTAGAGTCATAAATATCAAACCAGTCAATTCTTCTAAGGATCATAAAGGAAAGAAGAAAGTTAATGTTGAAGAAACCAGAGAGGAAATGATTCAGATATGGAAGAAGAAAAGTGATGACTCACCTAGAGAAGAAACTGTTCCTTCACCCAGTGAAGACAACACTGCATCGGTGAATTAAGCCTTTTAAATATGGCTAAGGGGAGTGTAACGGTAAATCCACCTCTGGACCCCTTGAGATGAATGAGAGATAAGAGAATTTTGAAGAATGAAATTTTGATATCCTTTTGTCAATATGTTATCAACCGATTTTCTCCTTGAGAGGTAAAATTAGGGTTTGTAACACTAACATGCGAGCATTTAATGTAGTCGGTAAAAAGGATAAAAGAAAGTTTTTACTTTGTCATTTTTACCCTAACGCATTCGAGAAAGAAATTTGGAGCGCTTGCTGAGCTAAAAGAGTTTGTTGGCTAATAATTGTCGAAGTTGCATTGTGATTTGCAATCAAGCTGATTTGAGGGTTGCAGAAGATCGAAGTGGTATGCACTTGGGCGTTCAACTGGTAAATGAGGCATCATGCATAAGAAAAGGTATTTCTTTGAAAATCCTACTTCGAATCTTGTTCATCTAAAATGGCATCATCTTCAAAGACATTAGAAAGGTTAATGATTACATCTGAGCCGATGGAAGTTGTATAGGCAGAACAAATTGTGTCGTATAATGCATTATCACAAGTTCCTAGTGGAGTTTTAGTAAAAGGAGATTTGTCAAATTATATTGATTGTAAGATAGAGGATCTAGGATCACTATACATTTACACTCAGCTAAAATCCCTCTATGATGAGAATGGAAAGATTCTGCTAGGGTTTTTGAGAAAGGTTTTCACAACGCTGCTTATTTTCTAGAAGATTTTGAGGAAGAGCATATTAGAATCATTTTGAATCAGGTTCATGATGAGATCATTTACTTAGAGAGAACTCACACAATTACCAAGGAAGTCATTCAGGCTGTAACTGGTTATTTCTGAACCGGTGAAGTACCTGAGCTGAGATGAATTTCAAAAGAGACGGTATTCTCACTAACCGGTTCAACATCTGATAAGGGTGTCTTTTCTGTTAACAATATCAAAGACCCAACGGTGAAACTGGTAGCTATGGTTATAGGCTACCAGGTATTTCAATCCAGTAGACTAAATAGTGTGCCATCTACAACAATTCATACAACTTATAAGATGATAGTTGAAAATATAGATTATGATCTTTGTGAGGCAATTAGAAGACAACTGTTTCTAAATTTGCAATCTATCAAAAAGGACAACAGTCTAAAGTTCAAGTATGGACATCTATTGGTCAGGTTATTCTTTTATTTTCAAAATTTGCTACTGGGAATAGGTGATATTTAATGGTCAAAGGACCTATCGGCATCTGCACAAATCAAGAATAGCATCAAGGTTGTAAAGAATACTTTCCCTGTTGCTATGAATAATTATTTCAATGAGTTTCGGAAGAAGATGAGCATGAGAATGAGACTGCCTGAAGATGTGGTAAGTCATTTTGCAAAAGACATTGTTTTCATAGTTACCACTAATTTTTGTTTGATGCAAGCGATTGAGCCAAGGAAAGAACAAATGGAAGATATGAGTTATGGGGTGAACCATGAGTTATTGGTTGGTTATGCTAATAACCTATTAGCATCTCCTCAAGATAAAAATAAGGCAAAACTAGATATTGTGGTATTCCAGGATGCACAAGCCAAAACCAGTATTGCTCCTACCACAAGTGGTAAAGGAAAGAAAAAGAAAACTGATGAAGCACCTCCAGTGATAAAGAATACAAGGGTGACTCAGAGTATCCAAACCAAAAAGGAACCGACACCTAAAGTCTATACAAAGAAGGAGAATGTGACAAAGAAAAGAGGTCGGAAGTTAATTCTTCAAGAAGAATATGAGGGGACTGACATTGAAGAAGAACCTAAGAAGAAGAAAGCTATCAATAGAGTATAAAAGTCAGTAAAGTAAGTGCCAAAGGCAACTGTGCCTATTGATATATCAACTTACAAGCTCGATACCCATTTTGAAAGAACAATGAAGACATTAGGGAGGAATAGGTTTGACAATGTCAAAGAGCATTTTGATTCCTTCACTAAAGATGAGAAGAAGCAAGTCATTCAATAGGTACTCACTCATTTGTGTCATTACAGTAGATATTCACATGATCTTAAAAAGGATATCTCAAATTCTTTGTACACTATTTTGTTAGATAAATGGGAGGAAGCTATAAAATTGGAAAAATAAATCATTGATGAAGTATTTGTACAATATTTTCCTAAATTTTCTAAAGATGAAATTAGTGCTTTAGTCGATCGGTACAAAGCTCAGTTTATGTTCAAAGCAAGGAGATTGAAGTTACTTGGTGGAAAGAGGGCAATTATTAAAACTGAGACCCATCAAGTAGCCTATGAAATCAAACATATGGAAGAACTCATCCATTCCTCTAAGAATGAGGAAGATATTGTTAATCAACTGGAAATGGATAAAGAAGAGATTGTAGAAGCTGATGAGATCTATCTTGTCAAGAAGAAGGATGACACCATTATTCATGTTGATGATGATGTTCAGGATACAGTTGATCTATCTGGAGACAACACTGCACCCGATATGGAACCTCCTGCAATCACTGACTTACAGGTCAAATTAGTTGAGCAAATGGCAACTCAACTGAAAGTGGACAATCCACTGGAAATAGAACAATCAGAGAAACCCCAATCCCCACCGGTCTTACAAGATGCTCAGAAGGAGTCTATGGAAAATGTTTTCACACAAACTTCTGATCAGGAAGCAGAGAAAAATCTAGAGAAAGCAATCATTAAGGTTACATCCTCTGAACTGGCAAAGACATTAGTCACTTCGTAAACTGATGAGGATGATGATAATTTATTAGGCATTTCAAGGCCTATCATTGTTGACAACATGAGCGCATCTGAAATGATGAATATTTCAATTGTTATGCAATCTAGAGCGCATAAGAAGAGACTTAAAGAGGAAAGGGTTGAAGCTGAAACTATTCAGAATGCAGTAGATATTTTATCTGGTCTGCTACCGAAAACTTCTACCGCATATATGACATCCCCTATTAGCAAACTTGGTTAGTTGGTTACTGACACATCTGATCAAATCAAGTCACTTGAAGAAGTTGCACTAACCTATGCTGAGAAAAGTCACAAGAAGAAGTATGGAGAGAAACTTGCAAAGGACATTGATACTAGCAAAATGGCTCTGTCACATAATAAAGATTTGTTGAGAAAAGCTATTGAAATAGGAGGAAAGTATCTTGCTTTTGCCTCTAATGTTTCATTCTGTTATTCTGATATCACAAAAAGACAAACAAAAATAGAGCAAGAGCTAGAAAGGATATGCAATGCATATATCCCACTTCAGGAGTTTATATTTGCTTTTAGCAAATGTGTAGATAATTTGCACAATAGGTTGGATACTTATGATCATGAGAAGGCAAAGAGACTCCGGTCTCTCAAGGAACTCAAGAGTCTACTCACATCACAAGTGGACATACTACAGAGAGCCTACTCAAATGCAGAAGCTATCTTAGCAACTCTAGAAACCTGTACACTGGATTCGATGGAGGAGTTCCATATACATCTTATGTCTACAAAAGAGTACACTGAGAATGTGCTAGCGACATGGACAAATCCCATATCACAGTTGAAGCAAAACTTTAATGATATTTTTATGAGACTAGCTAATGCATGAACTTTTTTTAAGTTGTTATTGTATATGTTGAACACTTTGATACAAATTTTCTCTCTCTCTCTCTCTCTCTCTCTCTCTCTCTCTCTCTCTCTCTCTTTATATATATATATATATATATATATATATATATATATTACTTTTTCAATTTGGCATTGTTGTCAAAGGGGGAGTATAAATATGTATGTGTGTTTTTGAAAATTTTGTATAATGTATGCATTAAGGGGGAGCATGTGTATATGTGTTAAGTTTGTATGCACACTTAGCGGTATTACTATAAAATTTTCTAAGTGTTGCCATCCATGCCAAAGGGGGAGATTGTTGGCTTGATGATGATTGTAATATATTCATTGAATATGTTGTCATTGATGAAACACACACACACACACATTTTTATATTGTCTACCGGTATAGCTTCAAGTTGTTTATACTACAACTGGTATGCTAGAGGTTATACTTAGAGGTTTATCTCTAACCGGTACGTTGGAACAATTAGTATATGCATAGAAGACAACCAATGGATACACATTAATCAACATCAACATTGAAGATCAAGCGAAGATTATATCAGAGATTCAAGGATAACAATTCATATATTTAACTTTAACTGGTATTTATTGTTCCAACCGGTATTCGTTGATTTTGTGACGAGTTACCACAAATCGTGATGAGTTATCCCACTGACAAATTTTGGTGGTACTTTTGTGATGAGTTATGATCACTTGACCAAATACACTACACCTAGGAAATTGTGTTATGATTTCTTTGGGCCAACATGAAATCTTAATGTCTATATATTGACATCACAATGAATTATTTCGTATGAGTGAAAGTGATATGTTGTGTGTGAAAGTCAAAAGAGTTAAGTTGCAGAGTATGCAGGAGAGCAGTGTTGAATATGTTTAGAAGGATTTGGTCAAGCAAGTGATGTGCTACTCAGACAGATCAAACCAATCCTATTGTTTTCTAATAATCACAACAAAATTCAAATCCCCTAACTAGGTAAGCTCTAACAGGGTGATCCATTAGTTTGGGTTTAGAAATCCTCCACCGAGCTTAGTCCTAATAGGGTACTACCTTTAAAAGGGTATAAGCTTCTAATCAAGCTTTGGGATCTCTAACAAGATTCACTCCTATTAGAGCACTTTGTAGACCCTAACCGGTCAGTTATCTATTACTGCAAATAGTTAACTTGCGAGTTCCATCTCACCGTAGTTTTTACCTATTTGGTTTTTCCACGTATCGGCACTTGTGTTATGGTGGATGTTTTACTTATTGTGGATGTTGTTATATCATTTTGGATTACATGCATTGTGTTTAAAAGTTTTGTTAAGTTCATCTACCAGTTAGTGTTTGAAGTAGTTTTATTTTTGGTGTCACTAATTCACCTTCCCCTCTTAGTGTTTTTCAAGTCCATCACATTATCTGTCCTTTATCAGGAAAACAACATTGTGACCAAATCAAACATGTTAACATATGTTGCAAGAAACACAAATAACTTGAGGATTTCATTGAATGTTGGTGTCAAGTCTTGGTTTTCTTTTGATTTTATCTTTTGGTGACGTGCCTTTTATTTTTTTCAAGATGTCTCTGATTAGAGATTCTATCTTCAGGATGTATTTGACTAGAAAGGTGAGGATGGGGTATATTTACCTATTTTTGATGAATATGGATTGTCTCTTAGTAATACTATGGCTCATCCAAGGATATGAGGACACTGTCAGTGTACTGTGAACTGGGGCATTCCTTGTTTGTGACTATCTGATCTGCATGCAAACGGGTACAATAACTTTCTAGGTCAAACACATATTTGGATGGTCATAACCTATTTTCCATAATAAATCTCAATGATGATAAAGTGTGAGAAGCTATTTTCACCTCCATATCTTCTACCTTCCATCCCCTTTTTTTCCATTTGTCCTCCATTGTTCCTTCTGAAGTACATGTAGCTTTCTATCACATGACTGAGTAATAATGACATGCCAAAAATATCTTCTTCTCATGTAGTCACCATCCACATCATCACTTGTTAGTATGATCATTATATTCATGCATCCATTGACATTAGTGCATATACATTGACATTATACATAACATTAACATAAAAAGTACAAAAAATATAATGCATAACATCATCCACATAGATTTCATCACATAATAAAAAGCATCAAATACAATATAAGCATCATAAAGTCAGATATAGGCATCCATAACATAGATCATCACATAGACACATCGACATATAAACATCATGCATAATATATACATCCAATGAATCATATAGAAAGCATACATAGATCACATCATCATATAGAATCATCACATCATCATCTCATCATAAAGCACATAGAAATCACATAAGAACACATGCATATAATTAGTGCAAATGATAGGTCATCTCATATATATATCAAAAATATCAGTGTCATGATACAATGATGTCAAAATATCATATGGCTACAAAATCACCCAAAGGTGTCTATATCATCATCCAAAAACTGATACAAAATGGAATCCAAGAGAGCTATGATGAAGACCCTCCCTCAGAGTTGGTAGCCCTCGAAGGAATCTGAGCTCCCAAAGGACCAACCCCTAGATCATTTCATTTGCCCCCTCCTGCAAACCATGTGGGACCATCTCTCTACCAGAGTAGTTAATAGTCATGTGTTTGTCTGAATCCCAAACACATGCATCATGTGTCTCAATCTCATCACCTTGATCGTGGTGTGGTCCTCAACAGTCAAATTTGTCTATAATCTCTATGTCATCTGGAATTGCTCTCTAGACTCAATCTGGGGCAAGTACTCCTATATCCAATCAAACCAATTGTGTCAATCTTAGTAGTACTCATGTTCATTACATAGTGCTTCTTATTTTATCCTATCCTAGCCTAACGATACCTATGTCTATCACACGGTAGTACTCATCAGGCTCTATCCTAGTGTATATGTTTGTCACATTGCACTATATTCTATCTTGCTAGAGAACTCGCCGAATTTTAACAATTCAACGACTTATCCTATAATTAACTTAGCAAACCTAACTATTTTAGGGCACCTATTGAGTGAATCCTCTCAACAACTTATCCAATTGGTGATGCATGTCTATCACATGATTACCAATTCTAGCCTTGTTTTTGGTTTGTCCTCCTTAGAGCACCTATTTGAGTGAATCCTCTTAGTAGCTTATCCAATTGACAGCGTATGCTCATCACAAAATTGTGAATTTTTCCCTTTTATGACATAGACACGATTTTGTTAATTCCTCTTGAGTCAATCTTTTTCCTGCATGACCTTGTCACCCTATCTTATCAGTCCTTTCTAGCCTTTCTATCTTATCAAGAGATTGTCTACATCTTTTTCAAAAAAAAATTCATCCAATCTCTCGTGGGGGCATATCATTCTTGTCTTGGAGCAACTTTGTATCACTTTATTTTCTTTGAGCCAATGCAACAAGCTACATTGCCTCAAAGAGGGGCAAAATGTAGACACCTAAAATTATCTTGTTTAATTAAATAAATATTATTTATTTATTTAATTATTTTATCCTAAGTCTTCTATTAATTAATTAAATTCTTATTTATTTAATTAATTCATTTATCCTCTTCTAAGCCTTTCCTCGTTTAAATAAATATTTTTATTTATTTAAATTACCTTTTCCCTAAATTAAATAAATATTTTATTTAGTTAATTGGTCCCACTTCCTCTATTATTTATTTATTTATTTAATTCATTAGATTTTTCTCTTCATGACACATGTCATTTATCTCTTAATTTTCCTCTGTTGGTATTTTGGTATGGTTTTTTCATTGATGTCAACATCTACTAAAACACTAGCACTTTGGAGATCCAACAACATTCACCGACAAGCAAGTAACTATTGCACAATTACTGGTATATGGTTCACCGGCAGGATATAATGATCACCAACACTCGGAATTATATGGAAGACACTTCATAATGTCGAAGACATCATTTGGACATCATGTCCTGGAGTTTTGTTCATTGGTATATTCATATTTGCATATTTGCTTTTACCGGCAAATAGGTCTAGGATTACACCGGCAGGTTTATCTTTTCCAGATCAGCATGGCACGCTGTGGAGATGATTAATTATTGTTGTAAATGCATTAAGCCGACATGTTCAATTGATTATTGCATCAGATATTATATTGTTTGTAAATTTTTTTTATTGTAATATCTTGTAAAGCTGACCTACTAAAATTGGTCTTAGGTTATGGTATAAATGTAAGATCTTATTTGTAAGATCAAATGTGGAATGCGAAAAAGAATTGTGTGAAGGTATATGCGAGATTAAGCAGAGCTATACACGAAGACATCATTTGAAGGTGAAGCTAGGTTTTTGTGGAAGCATATCAACATTACACTGGTACTAAATCCAGCATATGAAGATGCTCTTTTGTGTAGTACATTCTTATTGGATTTAACCATCCAACTGTAGTCAGTGTGACTCCCATTTTGTGATTGAGCGGTGAGCTCTAGGTTGTTGGCCTTTCTGCATGTGCAAACCCCACTTATGTACACTTACTATCTGCAGTAGTATCATCTGATTGTGGGTAAGGTTTCCCACCATGGTTTTTCCCCTTACAGGGTTTCCACGTACAAATATTGGTGTTATGTGTTGTGGATGACTTTGTATTTATGTTTCATGCATTAATCTTTATTGGTATAGCAATTAACTGTTAAAACTGACTACCGGCATACTTAACTGGTTTACTAGTATTAAGCATTAAGTTGGTTAAGTTGTTTTTGGTTTGAATTTAGTTGACAACTGATTCACCCCACCCCCTCTCAGTTGTTTATGTGACCTAACATCCTCTACCTACGCTTTAATCCTAGCCGACCATTTATTTCTTTCACCTCATAATCTTATCCTTTCATTTTCTAAAGTGTCTTCTATATAAGAGGATACTCTCACTCTTTCACAACCCTAACAGTTTTATGCAATCAAGCCTTCTTGTGATCAAGCGACTTCACAACCACAATCCATTCTTTGTTGAGATCTTCTGCACATACAAAATCTGAGAGCAAATATATCAAGTAATATCAACGAAGATAGGAGACAATGGAGATCAAACCCTACTTGGCATGTGGATGGTATTATTGTTCAATTTGTTAATTTGCATGTTCTTAGGTATCTTCATTAGTGTATGGTGAATGTTTTATTGTAGGACTAGGGTTTGCTGTGGTTGGATCTTTATGGTTTTGCAATAGTTTGTCATCATTATTTTTCACCCCACACACCCCCAATAGAGCCTAAGACTAAAAAGGAAGATGATATGGTGGAACTTAAGAAGCAACCTAATTTGTCTAAACAACTTAGTAATAATTTTTTGGCTACTTCTAATTCAAACGATTCTTCAAAATATTGTTCTAGTTCATCTAATTATGACATTGAGCCCTATGAAGCCCCGTCATCTCTTTGTAATGTGGCATCACTTTATGGTCTGAGTTTTCACATTTTAGCTAAGAGTGGATATATGGCAATGGTTGTGGCACAAAATGAACTAAGGATTAGAGTTTCTTTAGAAAATAAAATATGTGAAGCCTCATTTGGACTTGGATATAATCCTTCAACTCTGACCAAAGCATCCCAAAGACCATCTCTTAATGTGCATTCCATATTTAGTAGTGATGATGACTTCATTTCAATTAAATCACTCTACATCTCTCAACACTCATCCCACTCATAAGGAAATTATGATGATTGACAAGTCTATTTGTGAATTTCCCCAAGAGATTGAGGATTTACCTTCTATTCATACCCTCCCTTATAAAAATAAGGCCATAATAAATTATACTTATCCCTCTCCTAATGTTTGTTTTATGTATGATAAAATTTGTGTGCAAGAGGAACATGACTTAGAGGCCTATTCCTCTCCTAGAGACTACTTTTTTGATCAAGACATTTCAATACTTATCATCTTATGCATGGTTTTACTTTCATTGATTGTAGAGCATTTAGCATGTCATATTTAACTTATTCATCCAATCTATCATATAATTAAATAACTTAGTGGCTACTATGTTTCTCTTCATTACGTGACATTAGTAACTTACCTATTGGGGATCATTGTCAACAATTTCAAGTGCAATCATACTTCGGTAGCAACATGATAGCCTATTTTTTATTCTCTTGTCTCTATGCAAGGGGCCAAGAATAATTTCAAACATCTCTCCTTAAGATAAAATTTTCCCTTTGTGAAGTAGGATCTTCTAAGGATCTCTTATTGATTGTGGAGGTGTATATCCCTAGAGGGAATCTCCTTACTATTATTGGAACAACTATCCCCGATGAGGATATTAAGTACATATCCTTTTATTGGGACCTCTTCCTTGGTGTTGGAAGTAAAATAATTCATCACATCCTTTTCTTTATTGAGTGGTATCTTTTATAATAAACCCTTCTATATTGTGGGCATGCTAAATCTGTATTGAGGATCCCATCCCTCTTGCAAGAAAATGAATATCTGATGAGGATCTCTTTCCTTCATTTAGAAGAGTGTTTCTTTTATAAATGATCTCTCTTTGGTGTCCTTGTTTCAATGCTTGGGGGAGAAAGAATGATATTTAAATCTTCTATCTTTTCCCAAAGATTCACCTTTCCTTTATTGAGTTGCATCTTTCATTTGATGTCATTTCTCACATATAATATGTGTGTTCCTTGTTTAGGACCTATTCTCTATTTGAAATGATACATCTTTCATGAATAATCTCTCCTTAGTGAAAGTGTAAAATCCTTCACTAAGAATCCACTTTTTCCTAAATATTAGAGAAGGTGTGTATTCTTATTTTCCTTATCCTTTTTAAAGATGTTATCTTTGTCAAAGATCCCCTCTATTCCTACAAAGGTGAATGTCTTTGGATAATGATCTCTTCCTCCTTTTATTTGTTAAAAGTATCCCTTTACACTTGTCACTATTTAAAGGTAATTATTTTCTAAACCCTAATTCTACATTTGACACTTAATTTATCATATCTTGAGCTAGAGAGCTCCGATTCTTGCACTCTGTGTTGGAATCGTGCTTCGGTTCTCTTTCTTACCAAATAATCCTTGATTAGTTTTAATCTTGTATCAAACCTCATTGCAATAATTTTTCATCAATCACCTTTCGCAATTTGAAGTGGTAAACATGATACCTTGTTTCAACCTCCTAATTACCAATTCAAAACATGGGGGTCATATAGCTACCCTCAAATTCCATCACTCTTAGTAAGAATTTTAGGTGATTTTGTGATTTCAACTAACAATGTGGTTTTGTAGGATGCGGGTCCTAACATTGTACTGTAGATACTATTGGGGGTTTCATTCGACATATTATGGATATATCCTTTTTCCCATGGATGTTTATTTTTCTTTACTTAAGCTCACATATGCACGTAGTGTGATATGACTAATAAAGTGGGGGCTAAACGTAGAATCGTAAATTATACACCCTTACTTAAGGTTGTCCAATTCCACACTCAAGTTAGCACCCACCTTAGTGTGTCACATTGCATCTTGCATTGTAGGAATTGTTTAGGTATTTAATTATTAATTTAATCAAATCTAAAGTCCTCTTTCATCAATTCACATATCATAAAATTGGACCCTAAGCCCTAGTTGCGCCCCTTTTTAATTTTATCTTACTTCAATCCTAATAAATTCCCAATTTCATTCTTCAAGGAATATTTTAAAAATCTACACATCTTGGATTGACCCACCGAGTTGGATATAACTTTAGAATCATGATATCCGACATCTATAAAAAATAAAAATAAAAGTTGGCCAAACCCAGTAGTATACTAGCTAGTCCAAAACTTTTTTCCTCAAATTTTAGGAGCTTAATTTGGCGGTCTTATATTATTCAAATCATTCTTGGTATCAAATTTTATCAATTCTAAGTTAAGATTTTATCAAATTTTAAATTAGGGCTTCATATATAAAGCCTTTCTTTCCCTCATTTGAGGATCCTAATCTAGCAATTTAAAAAGAGATCCTTGTGAACTGAAAGTATAGCTTTGCGTGAAGCCTCAAATCAGAAAATTCATCTATCAATCAAGTCTTCATCAACATTTTCATCAATTATGGAAGCTTTAGGAGATCTTGAAGAATGATAAGGAAATCACCAACTGTTGATTGACATGTACTTCTTCCTTAGGATTTGGTACGATTTCATGTTGTTTTCATGTCTCTATATTGAGCTTTAGATCTACATAATATTTATTTTTAGATTCACATTATTGCTTTAGATTTGCATTGCATTTGTGATTAAATCATTTTCATTACACTCAGTTTAGGGTTTTTCTCAAAACATAGGGTAGAACTCTAGTTTGCATTTAACTCATATGAATCTTCAAACACATGAGATTCTAGGGGACACCATATTTTCAATATAATATCAGCTATTTGTGGAGGTGAAAATCACCAAAACAAGGGGTTTGACTAATGAGAAACACTATATAACCACTGTAGACACATAAATTTGTCCACTTAATTAAATTAATACTTAGTATTTATTTGATTATTTAACCATCGATCAATTAATTAAATTAATATTTAATTAATTCACCCTAGCCATCTTCTTTTATTAATTAAATAAATTATTCAATTTATTTGCTTTACTTCACTTAACCAAATTCAGACAATTAATTAAATAAATAAAACACATTTATTTAATTAATCCCTCCCTACACTTTTAAATAAATAAACATTTATTTAAATTCCCTTTATCCTCCACCCACTTGCATTTTTGTAAAAAGGCAAGTTGCACACACATTTAAATAAATGAATATTTATTTAAATCCCTACTTGCACTTTCTAAAAATTCAAGTTGCACCACTATTTTAAATAAATGAATTATTTATTTAAAATCCTATTTTTTTTATCGGTGATATTTATAATTTTATTAAATAAAGCTAAAACAATACATCTTCATCCAGATTTTAACTATCAAACCACTTCCCAAAAAAATCACCCACAAAAAACTCCAAACCACCCATCAACAAAAAGAAATTCACAACCAGTAACTTGCTCAAACCCCACACCCCACTACTATGAGTACAAAAATGCCCATATACATCATGCCATACAAAAATTTAGCATATACTGTTCAAACAGTTTCTAACAGAAAGTTAAAGATATTCAAATAAAATTTAACAAAAAATAGGAAATTGTCACCAAGAGGTACCTTGGCCTGCAATATCTATATCTCTCTTTCTTCACCACTCCTACAATCGAGGCACTCAAATCACCACCCACCTTGTCCTCACCATCAATCAATCTAATTGCCAATGACTCATTTTGCTTGGCCATTTCTACAGAAAGATGCCTGGCTATCGATCACTTCCTTCGCACCTCATCCACCATCCCAACTTCCTCCCATGCCTGCCTGATAATCTCCTCCAATTCTATGTATTGAACAAAACATTTCAGGCCCTCCCACCCCCTCCTTGCATCCTCACGAAATCTGACTTTTACTTCTTCTTAGATTCACACAAAGGGAATCTGCATATGCCTACCTCTAAGTTCTGCATGCACCTCCAAGATGCCTTCTGAGACATTAAAGCCCCATCCTAGGATTGCCCACTCCAACAGAGATTCCATGTTAAGTAGGTAATCTTTCAACACTATCACACTCATCACACTTCTAACATCTGTATAGGAATACCCAAATTCAAGCCCCCACGCCATAATTAAGGAGTAGATATCTACCCTTGTTCTGTATCTGTGACCAATGATTGCCACCTCCTTGTCTAGAACCAGTTAAATTGTCCTCAAGAACAAGGGATCCCTCGCAAGAAACATATTTTGTATCTGTTTTTTAGGAACCAGACCCCAAAAGGTAGGCATGCGTTTATAAGTTTTGAGTGTGAAGTTGGCTTCCATTTCGAGCACCACACAAAACCATCTCTCTCTGCAAAGAAACCGCTTTCACTAACACCAATTTTACTCATCTACCACAATGAATGAGTGTACATTCTCATTCTAATTATTAATGTAGCTCTCCCAACTCCCGTCGTTGTTTCAGAGGAATTATGGCATTAATTTTCCATAGTTCTAAAAGTAAAGTTATTTTTTATTGTAAATCTATGGGTTTACATATAGAGTGTTTTCCCTGCATTCATGTGGTGTTGACTGATGAATGTGAAGTCTTTTCTTGCTTTCTGGTTAAAAGTGAAGTAAATATTTGTGTGTGCTTAAAATTTTATTGAACATCATACTGAAATTTGCACCCTTATGAAGAGGGTAAACAATTCATTGGATTACCCAACTGTTGGTTATATTTGTCTTCCACAAAACTAATGGTATACACGAGTCATTTATTATAAAATTATGAAAGGCTAAATTTGTTAAACAACACCACTGATTATTTTGTGCATAAAAATTCCCATTATAACCAATAAAAGATAATGGATCAGGAGGCATACCTTGTCTTGGGAAATTTGGCCTTCTTTGAGCAACATAAAAGAGTTGTTCATCATCTCCATGTACCAGCTTAAACTTAGGAACATCAAGATTTGCAACCAACCTACATTTGTAGTCCTTCTTCTTCTGCCTACAATGTGGATAGAATTCTGCAAGCATCGCTTCAACTTCCTCATACTTCTTCTTGGCTTGAATTGTGTCCAACAGAGTGGCCATATTATTTATGATATCCTCTTTAAAATCCTTTAGAAGATGGCTTAACTCCATTCGTGAAACTCCATTACTAGATTTTGATGAAGACATTCCAGGCTTATAATGTCTATTCTTCTTAGTAGTGGCTCTGGAATACTTTTGACAAATTTGGCCAATGTCATTCCATGATGATTCAGTTAGATCTCCGCCTCCCTTAAGGTATAAGGCAACCGTGCATTCTTCACTAATTCCTCTCAGAAATATAAACTTGAGAGATTCTTCATTTAAGGTACTATGTTTAGACTTCTTGACACAAAATAGAAATCTCTCAAGATAGTCTTCTAGATTCTCATCGTCCTTTTGCATCATTCTGAAGATATCATCTCCATGGCAGTCAGTTCCCCTACAATAGTCTTTATATTTCTCAAGAAGAAATCATTTCATCTCATCCCATTTATTGATTAAACTATTCCCTAAACTCATAAACCATATCAAGGAAAACTCTTTCAGAGTAGCAAGGAATATTTTAAGTCTATGGGCAACTGTAGTGTAATCATAGCTCCTACAAAGGACATAAAATTCAAACAAAAAATTATCGAGGTCTTTTGTCACTAGCCCATAAAATTTAGGCAAATAAGAAGCTGGGATGTTCTTGAGGTTAGCATTATCATGCAAATCAAAAATTGGAAATTCAAATGTTGGGTTAATAGGTGGAGGTGGGGGATTACGTCCATCCCCTGGTGGATTAGCTCCACCTCCTAGTCCTGCCATTGGTTCATGGTGAACAACTATAGGGTAATGATCCTCTTTAGGTGGTCCAAAAAGAAAATGAAGGTCATTTTTTGAAAGTTCAAATGTAGGATAGTTTGAATTATCAAGGGCTTGATAAAGTGCAGCAAAAGGGTTTGCATTTGGTGCTTCATATGGATTGAGTCTTCTATGATCATGATGATTAGGAAGGAATCTACCATGGGCATCTCTTCTTCGTCTATGCATGCAGATTCATGAGAAATACTTGACAACTTATTTTAACTTACAAAAGAAAACTCTACCGAAAACTTGAAAACTCATGACTATGACAGGTTCTTAGTTTGGCACCATCCTCGACAACGATGCCAAAAATGTCCACCTTGCCAATTAGAAGAACAACTAGACTTAAATCCTTAATTCAAGGATTGGTCATCCATTCTGAATAGCTATCATTCTCATAACTGAGTTTCATTTACTTGTCAACCCAAGGACGTATTACTTGAAATGGGCCAGCACTGTTTATGCACTAAGTTCCGGTAAGTCATTCTATCCTACTACAACATAAGAAATTACTAAAATAAACATGCAGAAATATAACAACTCTATAGGAAATATTAACACTAAAAGATGATTTTAAATGAACAACTATTATCCAAGTTCAAAGCTAACAAACAGGAATTACTTTGTCTGCTTTGGTTGCAGGAATAGTCACACGATCTGGTTCCAGTGACTACAGGAACAGTCAATTGCCATAACAACTACTACAACAAAAGAAAACATAATTTAATAGTTGCACATGATTACTCACCAAGTGGGCCCCCTTGGATGAGCGTATCCAGATCTCAAATGATTCTATATGCTCAGAATAATGTAGTTTTATTCATTATCTTCAAAAGCTATTACAATACTTAAAACAGGAAAAATACTTCTCAACTTTGAAAACTCTTTCTAACCTCTGCGAAGAGGTGAAAAACTTTATTTATAAGAAAGTTATAATAAAATTTCAACTACCTAGACCACACCCATGAAACTGGGCGGAAAATTTTATTACATCAAGGAAGAAGTCAACCACAAAGATCGTGGGACTTCATCATTACACAACCAGGAATATAGCATGACGGTTTCTACTAGATTGTTGCCTACTGAAGACAATCATAAATAGATATAGTACTATCTCGCTATTCTTCAACCGCTCCATTCGAACACCATCTCCCTTATTTTCTTTAATGCTCTCAACTGCCTTGAAATATCTCTAACTGTTTGCATGGCATGATCCTCCAACTAGCTTAGCTTGATCTCTTCTGCAACTACTTATTTAATCTTGCATCAAAGGTTAGAACATGCAAGCACCTATATATCCACTTCCCATCAACCACAACATTTATACATCCATAAATGAAATTACCATAGTAATTCACATAGCTACATGAATACTTAGCCAAAATAATACAAGTTTCAATAGGTTCAATTAACATTCAATATGCACATAGTCAAAACTCTAATATATCCTATGACCTTCACATTGTCCCATTATGCAACTTAAAACATAAGAAAAACTTATCAGTCATAGACATAAAAGAGCTATTATTTCAAATCATCAGTAATAACACTTAAATCTTGAGAGTATCCTATATATTTCATTATCCTACAACCAAAATCTACCCTTGGGGGTACCCACTCATTCTAGGAAGACCATGGATTGAAATAGCATAGACATTCTTATAATGTAGATAAGGGGAAATGATAATTTCAAATGAAAATGTCACTAAAAATTTGGTTTTATATCTCCCATCCCACCCTCACTAGGATAATGATCAAGCTGTTTGACCATAACTTGAGGACAAAGAGAAAGAGAGTCTCCAAACACTCATGATGATAAAAAGGGATCCTATGTTGCAAGTGTTGGCAAAAAAAATGAATGAAAACTGAGAGGGGGGGTGGGGGGGTGAATTGGTTTTCATCAGATTTAACAAATTAAGCACAAATTAAAATCTGATCAACTGCAGCAAGAACAAAGATAAGCACAATAACAACACCACACATAACACCATGATTTTGATGTGGAAAACCTAGTTAAGGGAAAAACCACAATGGGAACCTACCCGCAATAAGATGATACTCTGTAGTACTATGTGTAAATACAATGGGGAATGCACATGCATTCAGGCACACTTCCTAGAGCTCACTGATCAAAATATAAAAACTTGGAAGGCTACGACCCTCAAGGAAGGTTCACTACCTTACAAGAACATTCAAACAACAATCCAGTTTACATGAATTGAAAGAATAGCATCTCTAAATGCCTGATGACAGTTCCAGTTAAGCACATTTATCTGCTCTGCAACACTCTCTTCTCAACACTTCATACAAAAAGATGAATTCTCTTTTTGCACATACACCACTCTCTAATAATGTAGACACGACACCTTTCCACCACCGATATCCAAATTACATGAATATGACACCCATTTATACAAATAATCAACCTTGACTACAAGGTCAACTCAAGCCTTAAGACCTAACTATAAAATTATATCACACAATACATAGATCAACCACTAGACCAATACAATGCCAATATGACATAGCATGGACCCAAATAAAATCCTCTAACATGAAACAACACTAGAATTCTCGCCAAGATCATCTGCAACATGCTACACCACCGAAAATGTCGCATAACATGAAGAACATCACCAGACCCATAAGATCCTCAATAACATGCACAACAATCAATGCAGAACAGCAAAACAAATAGGACATGGTTAGGAAACACCAACAAGCATGTTAGAACCATCTGCAATAGTTGCACCAACACCACTTAATCAAATCTTCATTGATCAACATGTTGATACTCAAGAACACTCAAACAACAACTAGGACTAGAAAGATAATTTGTAGAGCAACAAATCACAAACTATCTAAATTGAAGATACACATGAACATCCCAAACACTCTCCCAAATCCACAACTCAAGATATAATCATTCTGGAGCACAACGGATCAAATACCAGAACACTGCAACATTCAATGCTAAAAAACCAATCCTCATACTAGAATCCATAACTCGATCAAATCACAACATAGCATCATGAAACCAACACCGAATCAAGTATCTCTAGTTGATTTAACATATCAAATAGATAAACCAACCAGATCAACTCTTTGCAATCACTAGAACACAAAAAAATAGGAATATGTTGACATCAATGACAACAACATATCCTAGCAGCAACAATATCCAACAACAAGGACAAGATGAGGATATAGTTATGGATCATATAATATAGACTAATTACAGTAGACACGAAGAAGCATTGTCATGTTTAGCACACAATTATTGTCCTTTGTATTCCTTGCTTCCTGCAACCTCATCTGAAAGTTACCTATCATCTACACAACTACTTCATCCAATTTTATCAGCCACATCATCTGTATCATTTTTAATACTGTTAATAATAGTTTTCACCCCATCTACCTTGGGACCAGGGTCTCCCCATTTGCCTTCTGAAGTTGATATCATGGGAACCAGTAGTTACTTGTTAATTCAATTCAGAGGGTTGATAGTTTCCTTTTTCCCATTTCTTTCCTTAGGTTGTGGTTCTAAATTAGAATGATCACGAGAGTCTCCATCAAGAGATAAATGGGGAGTTGTCTTATTGAAGGCAACATTAGGATGAAAACAATTATTATTATTCATATTATTGGGGATCCTTGGATAGTCTCTTATGTGATGACCATCTATTTTACATAAGAAGCAATAATTTAGACCTCCAAGAGCCTTTATTTCACATTTATGAATATGCTCATTTATAAGAAATTCTAAGACATCTGAGATTTTAACACCCTCATTGAAGGAAATCAAAATTATAGCATTTAGGTGAGGTAGAGATGATTTGGTATATTCCACCTTTAGATATTTACCAATAGGTTTAAGCAATCGGGGATTGAATCTCCATAGGTTTTCTAGAACATTCTTCATATTTATCCACCTAGGAGTGGAATAGAAAAGTATTTCATTGAGAAACATATTAGGGGCCCATGCTATAGCCTTAAACAAATATTTAACAATATTTAATACTTTTTTAATCCAGAATCTCATCTTACATGTGATTTTAAGAAAACTAACAAATAAACCACGTTGAATCATTATGAAAAAGGTAACATAAATCCCTAACTTTTTACCCCAAACCAAATTAATCTAGGCATAAAAAAAATTCATTGCTGGTGTTAGGAATAAGGTGTCTCAACCTTGGATATTTCCTATTCTTATTATTTGTTTTGTAAAATGTATTTCTTGGAAATAATGTAATTAAGTGTGAGTGTACATGTCTAGTTGGCATGTTGATGTGTCACTCCACTTGATGTGTCGACATCTTGAATTGTGTGTAAGGAGATCATGGCTAAAACGGTTATGACACGTAAGAGCTATTTCTAGGAGATTTCAATGATGGGTGAAGACATGCAAGACATGTGGCAACTGATAAAGTTGAGTATTGTACACTCTTCCTCAATCGTGGGGTTCAGGGCATCGCCCCAAAAAAATTTTTAGGGTTCCTATTTTCTCAGAGAATGGTAAAACCCTAATACAGCTATCTTTGGACGTTGCCCTAAAAAGGAAAGCGCATAAGCATTTTTTAGAGTTACAGACTGTGATACGAAAAGAGTGTATTGATGGTATGATATCGAGCTACTGGATTTGTCTTGAAGTGTCGATTGTCTCCTGAAAGAACTTGCATTGCAAGTGTGTTGTAACCGTTGTGTTGAAGATAATACATTGTGCAGGTTTTGGAGTGCTGGGGTTTTTTACCGAAAGGTTTTCCCCAGGGTAAATCATTGTGTCATTCTCTATTTTCTGTATGCATGGTATATGGCTGCAATATCTTTGTTAAAGTAGTTAACAAATCTAAAATTGTAAGGATTTAAAAGAATTTGCATAATACTTTCCTCTAGAGATTAGTGTAGGAAGTTGTTTCCGCACCTGAGTTTCCTTACAGTTGGAAGGGTGCTTATGTCTCAACAAGTGAAAAAAATGGCCACATTTCTCAACCTAAATTCTTCTTTCCTAAGAGAAATTTTCATTTCCTCATTAGGGTTAGCTCTTAGAACCCTAAGAACTAGAGGGTCCTTACCTCCTTCGGTTTAGGGACTAACATCACCTCCTTGACCTCTGAGGGCCCTTGCACCGTCTCCTCGAACTGCCACATTGAATTCTTCTTCTTCCAATGTATCCTCTAGTTATCATGCTTGCAATGTTTCTTTGAATGACTTGCTACCTTGACCATCTTAAGGGTTTCTAACCGCTTTCTCATTTCTAGGGCCTTCTCCCCCTTTCCCATCACTCAAAACAATATTTTCCATACAACCACATAGATTGTTAAACTATTTGTGCAGACAAACAAAACATAGAGGGCGAGAGAGAAAAAAAATAAATTGAGACAAGCAGCACAATAAATTTCAAAGGATGGAAGGACTACAAAAACCACCAAGACCAATGTATAGGAAAAAAGAATGAGCACAAGGATCAAGGAGAGAGACCCTTATGAGGAGGAGTTGTACTCAACCATGAAGGCATCTCCTGCCTTTGGTTGTAGAGTACCACCACTTCCCAATCACCTTGTTCCACCTTTTCGATCTTCTCATCATCTAGGTAGAGATTGAAGTAAATTATAAAATTAATTAAAAAATGAGTTTCAAAAATTAAAATCTAGAGGCACAAGACCAGGTAGGATGGGATTAAAGAGGTATATTACTGTGTATGCTCAAACCTTAATCAATTTTTTATAAACTACTTGAATAAAGAGGAATTCAAACCATAGGTAAATATGAAATAAAAGAATAATTAAAAAATTAGGTATGAAAATAAAATAAAGGGTGGCAGGGTAGTTGAAAGAAAGACCACAATAAGAATTACAAACCCTAGAAAAGGATAAAACTATGAATCACAAAATAGGACAGGTGGATCATTTGAAAACAAGACAAATAATTAAAAATTATCTCAAATCTAAAACTATTTTTAGGAATTAAATTATAGGCCAAACCTTAGGGGTGTAAGATGGGTCAAGCTCACCAATTTATATAATGTAAATGATTGCACTACATAAATAATCTAGATAATTAAATAAATAGGAATCAATTAATACCCTCAATTTAATGAATGTGTCAAATTTAACAAAGTTTAAGAATTTCCTTTGATTCAATCTCAAATACTGCATGGTTAATCTTGAGTAGCATAAAATCAATTTGAGATGTGGAATTAAATTGTGCTACATAGAAATTGTCTAAAATAATGTGATTCAATAAACCTACTCACATTCACCTTTACTAAAATTGAATATGTCAAAGTAGTGTCTAAGGACACCTTTAGAAGTTTGCTAATTTAGTGGAGGAATGTGTTCTCTTAGGTCAAACCCCTTTGGCAATTTAGATTATTGGTTATGAAAAATATCGAAGACAAGATTCACTAATATGTAAACGGCCTTTATGAAAATGTTTTTGATTAAAAAGTACCGTTAACTAGGGCATCGACCCTTTAACATAGTCATAAACTATTCACAACACATCAACAACATAAAAAAAAGTAGTTAAACCAGACGGGAGTTCAGTAGGAAATAAACAGACAAGAGTTTAGCAGGAATTAAACAACAGGGACATACCTCAAGAACCAAAAAGTGAAAACAACTATTCCTAAGATCCAAGGGGTTGGTTTGCAAGCCCCTATCATATCTATGATCTTCTCCCAATCTTCAAAGAGGAACTTGTAAAGTTCCCTGGAAACTTGTTTATAAGCCTCATCTTCAGAAATTCTATCACAGAGAAGAGAAAGTGTCAGCACCAAACTATGCAGAACCTAAATGTAGAACTTGTTAATGCTGACCAATTGCTTATCTCTCGCATCCAACCTATTTTTAATTTCCCGGATTTCCTCCTATCTTTGAATTTCCCCATTTGACCCTAGGCTATCAATGTGATTTGTCAAGTTATTTTTAATGATCTATGGCTCACCCACTTTAGCGTATGTGGGTTCTATGTTATCATCCTCCTTAAAATCCCTTTCCTTGTCCTTTTTCTTTTTCTTCTTATTTATGTCGGTCTGTCTTTCTTTGCCTGCACCTTCCAAGGAAACCTCACCATCTTTCTAGGCTTCCAAGTCAGAGGCCATTTCAATAACAGGCTCCATCCCATTAATGATATTGTCAAGGGTCACTTTCACTTGATTCTCAGTAGGTTGTGAAATATCTAATCCGAGAGAGGGGTCGGGTTCCTCCAAGTCAGCAATATTCATGCTAACAGTGATATTCTCTTCCCTCATGGGATCTTTTTCAATTTCACCCTTATCTCCCTTGTCGGGATCTTCCTCAACAGAAGCATTTGTGTGGGTTTCACCTTTCTTCTCATTGGAACCCTTGGAAGCTAGCCTACAAGACTTCCCTCTTTCAACTGTGTCATCAATAGGGTCTTCCTCTTCCAACTCTTCAAAACTAGAATTATCAATGATATTTCTCTTTTGTTTCCCAGTTTTGTCATTTCCTTTAGAGCCAGAGGACTTCCTATCCAACCCAAAGGAGGGGGGAGGACAAAAGGGAGTTATTAACTCAGTAACGGTGACATAGGAGGAAGGCATCATGAGGGAAGATAATGCCTCATTAGAGAGTTGAAAGAACCTAGATGAGGTAAAACCACTAGCAAATATCACCAAATAGTGGGAGGCAGGAAAAGGGGGTTGAATAAGCATGATGTTTTTGGGTGGGCAAAGGGCCAAATAATAATAATAAATCTTGTAAATTAAGCCCTGGTGGAGGGGAATTGGATTTTTTCCTTCATTCTTAGGGTGGAGGGCATCCTTAATAGAACTATCTATAGAATGGAGTACGTAGAATGGAAAATAAAGCAAGTCGTAATTCCTAAAATGGTTCAGTAGAGGCAAGTGATAATAATAAAAAAATATTACAATGTCCCTCCAATGTAAAATATTTCATGATTAAGAGACATACCATATCCTAGGGATACTTGAGCTCCTCTCTAGAAAACCCACCTAGAAGTTTGACTAGAGTCTCCTTTCCTCTGAAAAAATTGTTAAACCCTTTACTGTTGGTAGTATGGTTGTTGTGTTTCCATCTTGTCCCTTCTAGGGATAGAGTGGTTGCCTAGGCAATGACTTCATCCATGACCTCCAAAAAGATTCTGCCCACAATTACTCTTCTATTATTCCATGAGGTCATAAACTATATAGAAAGTTTTTTATCATGACCTTTGAGGCATTCCATGAGTTACACCACTCCACTCTCAATATAGTAATTATAAACCACGACATCCTTCTTGAAATCCTCTGGATTATCCAGCTCATAGTGAACTCTATCCCCTCCCATTACAGACTCACTGGTGTAGATAGTTAGAGTTTTTCCCTTAGCTTTGGACATAGGCACAGTAGCGATGAAACAATGCCTTATAAAAATAATTTTTTTCTTGCCATAAAAGATTAGGATGTCATGCAAGTCTTCCATGAAATAATTGTTGTAGTAATTCTCCAGACAAAAAGAAGTGTGTGAAGTGTATCCCCAACCTTCTGAAGAGACATTAAAAATAATAAGCACCATCTCAAATTCAGAGCATGAAAAATATCATTAACTAGGCTACCACGTGTCAAAAAATACCCAAGTTGCCCTCCATATGCACAGTCTTCCATACGAACTACATAATTCATCGCATGAGTGGATTGCACCATCATGAGATACAAGAGGAAATTCTAATTAATGATAATAGGCAATGATCATTATGGTTCGTCGCACAAGTGATAATCCACCTCAGATAGTTGTTGGTGCCATTGGGCAGGAAGTTAAACGTTTTTGAATTTGAAAATTCCCTCCTCCAGTGCTCTCTGCTAGTTCGAAGGGAGAGGAGGAAAGAGTCAGTGAGGTTTGTGTCCATTATAAATTGCATTTCTAATCTCTCCTTCAATAAGGAGTCTAATATGAGAAGACAAGGAGTTGCAATTTCTCCAACATCTCAGACTAAATCCGAGAGTTGTCATAGAATCCGCCACCTTGTTACCTTCGCTATAGATATGGCTCAATAGGAAGGAGTCAAAGGTAGATATAAGACTAAAGGTATCTGTGATGATGCCTTCAATCGACTAATTAATTATTTTCATCCCTTTAACAACATCAATTATTAGTATAGAACCCCCTTCTATAGTGATAACACAAACACCAATGGAGAGTGCAATACGTAGGCCCCAAGCCATTGTCATAACTTCATCTTTATTGCTTGGATAGTTATTCAAATTACTAGCATAAGTTGCAACCAGCTCCCCAGTAGGAGATCTTAAAATTCCACCCCCAATAGCCATGCCAAGCCTTGCAATACCATCAATGTTGAGCTTGATGTAACCCCGATTAAGTAGCTTCCATTTGGTATTCAACCTGCGTAGGCATTTTGAATTATGAAAGGTTGCAAAATAATGTGGGAGGTTCTATCTAAATGCAATCTCATAGTTAGAAGTGGATGGGGGATTAGGAGGCAATTTATCAAAAGTGACATATAGGTTCTCCAACAAGAGTTTACGAAATCCCCAAAAGATAGCACAACCGAAGCTTTAAATCTCAAAAAATCCTATTATTCCTCTCTTTCCAGACATTCCAAATCAAATATGGTGGTATATGTTTCCAGAGCGAAAAAATTAGGGGGTTGTGAGTTGAGCCTTCCCATTTCGTACACAAGTCTAATCAAATTTTCATTCATAGACCAATGAAGGTTGAATTTCTAGTAGACCATCCCCTAAAGAGTTCTAGCAAAGTGACAATCTAGAAAGTGAGGAATTTTCAACATCTAATTTACATAGGACTCATTTGTTAGGGAACTTGAACCCCTTCTTGGGGATATTGTCAAGCGTGATTATTTTATTGTGAAGGGCCACCCACCAAAAGAAATTGATTTTGGGAACAAGGTGAGGATTCCAAATTTGCTTCCACTAGTTTGGGGAATTGTTGATCCTTATGAGACTATGGTAAGTAGATTTAACAGAAAACATCCCACTTGAGTTCCATTTCCAAATAAAATTATTCTCTCTGGGAAAGAGGGGTAACCTGATCATATTCAGCATAGCATGTAATTCATGAGCAACACACAACAAATGGGGTTGATCCTGGCAGAAGGCAAAGATGTCCTTCTAGGAGTTGCCAGAGAAGAAGTCAGAAACCTGCAAGCCAAAGAAATCCATGGTGGAGTGATAAATATTTCTAAGGGAAGGAAAGGAAACCAAGGGTTTGTCTCCCAACCAACAATCTTCCCAGAATCAAATATTCATCCTATTACCAATGAGGCACCTCATACCCTGATTAACAATGTCTCTACATTTGATGATATTACTCCAGAATTTGTATCCCTTAGGGACTGCTTCTACCTCCAATAACTTGTAGAATCTATCTTGGGTGAGGTATTTAGTGCACATAATGTAACCCCTGTTGGAATTAGGGATCACTGAGAGGGGGGGTGAATCAGTGATCTACCGGTTGAGAGATTTTCTGACTTAACTTTTAACTACCGAAAGCATACACTTAAAACTGAAATGCAGAAACAAATAACAAACAACCACAAGATCATAACACTAGTATTTTTATGTGGAAACCTAAATGGGAAAAACCATGGTAGGATTTGAACCCACAATATTATTCCACCATGGCTAGAAGAAAAACAATATTATAAATGGGAATGCACAAGCATTCAGGCACACTGCCTAGAGCTCACTGCTCAAATGTAATTGGCTGAAGAGCTACAACCCTTAGGGAAGTCTCACTGACTTACACAACTGATTACATTGTCTGAACTCTGAAATAGCATCTACTATGCTTGGATGAGTTTTAGTTAGGCACAAATTAACTGACTAGATCACCTTCTCTATTATGCTCTGTTCTACCATTTACATTGTCTCAGTTACCTACAAGATCAAGAATGTGCATGTGAAACTGCTCCAAAATGGATTCTTAATCACCTATCACTCACATAAAATCACATCATGCATCGAAAAGATCATCCACACCAAATTTATATACCAGTAACCATGAAAATAGGTTATACATCATGTCGGCTTGAAAGTGTAACGTGTAGATACATGTCAGCTTGACCAGATCCAAAAGTATAAATGTGGATCACCAAAATGATAATAAGATGATGTATCTAATTGGCTCAATCAACAAAGACATGATTCAATGCACCGCAATCACCGAAAATCTTCCAAACCCAAAAATGCTCTGCTCTTCCTGAAATATTGGTTCACACGCTACCGGTTAACACCTACTTTCAGATAGGAAGAATCATGACTATTAGATTAGATCTCCATGAAGACTTGCCATCAATGACAATCCTAAACCAAAAATCAATCACCAGAAACCACCAAAAATCACTAGATGAGTGTCAATTGCCAACAATCTCCCCTTTGGGAATTGATGGCAACACCTATGAAAAATAGTTGTGTTGAAACCTGTACACCGGATCAAGAATGAAATAATTATAAGGATCCCCTTAGATTAGCTATCCAAAATCTGCCTATACATTTTTCACCTTATCTCTCCCCCCTTGACATAAATGCCAAAGATGGGGTGTTGTCCAAAATTTAGATATAGATGACAAACACTTTACAGATACTTGAAGAGGTCAGCATAAACAGTCTTCAAAAATCCCAGGTGAGTATCCCACCCACTTTTTAGGTTGTCCAAAATTATGATAAATGCATTAAAGACAGTAGCATTAATTTATCACTCTCTCAAATCTGATGATACAAGCTAGGCCATCTCCTTCATACAATCCACCTTATTAGCACATTGTCTAATCAAGTGGCAATCAGGTTCTGGAGTTCACCCACTTTCCTTAAAACTTTCTCCTTATCCACTTGGAGGCTTGAGATCTAATCATTTAAGGCTATAATATGTCCTTCAATACTTTTGGTTAATGTTACATTAGGGTCAAAAGACTGAGAAATGCTAGACAACTTGCCCTAGAAGACACCTATTTGTTTATCAATATCAACAGACACCTATTTGTTTATCAATATCAACAATGAACTTAGGCAAAATAAGGCAAGATTTATATAATTTACAGACTTCTGACAATGTGTCAGAAATAGTCTGCAATCTCTTATTTAGTGTTACCCTACCATCTTCAATCATCATCAGGAATGTTTATTTTCCGACCTCCTTAAATTGATCCAAAACTTTCTGAGTAGTCATCTTCTTCAAAGAATCAAAATTGATATTTACATTGTTAATCAATTGTAATAATTTATCAAAGGGGTTATTATTTGAATCTAACTATACACTGGGAGCCACCTTCTGCAAAACATCTATAGACATCAAAATTAACTTTTTGTCTTCAATATCTGATTTCACCGTATCTTGATTGGATTGGGCTTGCACTGTAGGTGGGAGCATAAGCTTCTCAGTAGGAGACATCTTCCCAAGATCAACTGAACCATCAAGATTGATCGAAATCTGAGGCGGGATCCATGTAACCAAATGAATGGTAATTGTCGGATCAGCTATGCCTTTACCTTTATCAACCTTAGCTACCTTATCCTTTATTGTCACATCATCCTTCTTCTCTCCCTTATACCCTTTATTTGTTGCACTGGTGTCACCACTTGGTGCAATATCAACATGTTGAATCATAGGAGCTGCAAAGCTATCTACCACCAGAGGATTGTCACGGGTCTCAACATCAAGTGTGGTATTACCTTCTTCTTCGTATTGTTCTTTAGACTAAGTCTCAACCTTCTGACTTTCGGTAACACCTCGCTTATCTTTTGGCTGAGATGGTTTAAATGCATCTTTGTATAGAGGGTCATTCTGAATAGTCTTTCTCTATATCTCCTATGTTTCTTTCCTCACCTCCTCTATATTCCCAATCACCAATCTATTGATCCTATTTTTACTTGTGAATTCCTTTTTATTTGCCTCTTCAATTAGTCTCTTTGCTTCATCTTGAGTAATACAAGTACATACATTTACTAGATCTCTCTCCTTCATTTCTCTGTCAATTTTGCATGTATTCATTCTTCTAGCATCTATTAAACTATAAAAGTCCTTTGGCATGGACTTTTCTAATTCAATTAGTCTCTTGCTGAAATTATGTAAGTATAATACAACCGCTTCCTCAACTTTCCTTTTGTCACCTTCATTAAAATACTCAAAGTTTTCTCCAAGATTATTCAAATTTCCATCCACTATTATTTCATCTATCAACTAGTCTACTGATAGTGGAGGAATGAATGTGTACTTACCTTGTATGTTTCCAAACTCAAGGTCTTTGTCAAGTTGAATTTTTACCTGTCTACCTCGTTTGGATCTTCTGGTAGGAGTAGGATCTGACTTAGCCTTTTTGCTTTGTTGTGCTCCACCGGATTGAAGCTTTCTGACTACTCTAACAAACTCTCCCTTTTTCTTTTCTCTTCCTGCCTCTTCCTTAGATTCAGTTTCTGAGGCCACCAAAGATACTACAACATAGGTTCTTTTTGGCTTTTCTTTCTACTTCAACACACCTTTTCTGGAAGGGCAGGGTTTTGCCGGTTGTGCTACCGGAACAAGAGCAATCTTTGTCTCTTTAGTTCCGCCTTTAGGCTGACCAGGGAATTGAATTTCCTACCAATATTTTGGGGTTAAGCATTATAATATCATAGGTTTATGCTCCCAAAATTTTGGGAAAAAAGTCGAAGACCGTGGCGGGAACGCGCATGGTCCGGCCAACTTTTCACTGAATTTTTCAGGGTCATTAGATATGATAATATTAGAGAGAATCCCAAAGTCATAGGATTTTGAGGTGTTTTGATATGTGAAATTGAGCTTTAAAGGTCGAAATAGGACATAATTAGGGTTTATGATTAAATGATTTATTGGAGGGATTAAATAAAAAAGGGGCAAACTTAGGGTAAAGGGCCCAATTTTATAATGTGAGGAGTGATGAAATGTGACTTTAGATTTAATTAAATTAATTAATTAAATGCTTAAAGGGAAATTAGAAATGCAAGATGCAAGACACACTAAAGCAGGTGCTAACATAAGTGTGAAATTGTACCACCCTAGCAAGGGTGTACAATTTACGACACTACATTTAGCCCCCACTTTAGCAGTCATATGACACTACGTGCATATGCAAGCTAAAGTACAAAAAAGTAAACATTCATGAAAAATAACATATCCACAAGTTGTCAGATGAAGCCCCCAACGGTATCTGCAGTACACAGTTAGGATCTGCACCCTACAAAAGCACATGTTAGATAAAATCACAAAATCACCTAAATGCTTACTAAGGAAGGTGATGAAAATTCGAGGGTAGATATATGCCCCCCCTTGTTTCGGCTTACTATTTTAGTGAGATGAAACAGGGTATCATGTTTACCACATCGAATTGTGAAAGAAGATTGATGATAAATGCTCACAAGAAGATTTGATACAAGATCAAAAACTAATGGAGAATCATTTGGTAAGAAAGAGAACTAAGCCTCAATTCCAACACAACAAAGAGTGTGAGGATTTGAGAGCTCTCTAACACAAGATGAAAGATTCAAATGAAAACAAATGCAGAGAGAAAGAAGAAGAGATAGAAAGCATGAATACAAACTTTGGTGATCCATTAGAAGATAAAATGAACCATGGAGAGAAGGACATGTAAAAATAGCCCCCAGAGTCTGTCTGGGTGATCCATGTAAGGGAGGAGAGTGAGAACACCGTTAGTTTCACTCAACCTCATGCATGTGTGTGCAAGTAGAACACGGATACCTACCTTCGACACCAAGAAGATATCCATCATGGAACAATGTCATAAATCCAAGCAAGAGAGGGAATACTCTTTAAGAAAGGATAAGATAGTTCAAAAGAGATATCTTGCTATATAAGTGTAAAGGAGATCCTTGGAGGAGAAGAGATCTTTGTTCAGAAGACATCTACCTTCAAGAGGAGTTGTCTTAGACAAATATAACATCTTCTAGAATGAATGAATACAAGAGTTTTGAAAAGAGCAGAGGATTGAGATGACATCAAAAAGAGATTATTTATAACACTCCTCTTCTAAAAGAAGGCAAGAGATCCTGTTTAGGGATATGTACGTGCACAAAATAGAAGGGTTTATTATAAAAAATAATACTTAATGAAGAAAAGAAATTGATGAATGATCAAAGACTTCCAACACCAAGGAGGAGGCCCCAATTAAGGACATGTACTTAAGATCCCCATTAGGGATCCAATATGAGAGAAAGAATTCAAATATGAACACACCTCTACCATAAATAAGAAATCCTTATAGAAGACACTACTTCACAAAGGGGAAATTTTAATCTTAAGAGGGATAGATGTTTGAAATCACTTTTGCCCCCCATATATGGGGAGAAGAGATGAGATAAAAATAGGCTATTATGTTGCTTCCAAAAGTATGATTGCACGTGAAATTGTACCATCATGAATGACAATGAGCTACCAATGTCACATAATGATGAGCAACATAATAGCCATTAATTATATTTAAAAATATGATATATTTAATGAGGTATTTTAATATGACATGTTAAATGCTTTACTATAAGTGAGATTAAAAACATGTATAAGATGCTGAATGTTAAAAAGTATGTAGAAAGAGAGAAAATTATAGGAGAAGAATATGCCACTAAGTCACACTTTTCTTGCACACAAGATATCTTAGGAGAGGGATAAGTATAATTCATTAGAGCCTTATTCCTAGAATAAGGGATTTTAAAATGAGTAGAAGATAAAGTCTCATAAGGGGGAATAGAAATCTCTTGAGGAGATTCATAAAGAGATTTATTCATCACCAAGATTTCCTTATGAGTAGGATGAGTGTTGAAAGAAGTAAAAGATGATTTAATTGAGGTGAGGTTATCATCACTACTAAATATAGAATTCACATTAAGATATTGTCTCATAGATGCTTTGGTGGGCTTAGAAGGATTATATCCAAGTCCAAATGAAGCTTCATGTGTGTTATTTTCTAAAGGTACTTTAGTTCCTTGTTCATTTGCACCACAACCATTGCAATCATAGCCACTCTTAGCTAAAATGTGAAAACCAGGACCATAAAGGGATGCCAAATCAGAAGGAGATGGTGATGCCTCATAGGTCTCAGTGCTATATAAATTAGAGGAAGGATTTGAAGAATCATTTGAATTAGAAGTAGCCACAAAGTGGTTACTTAGTTGTTTAGAAAAAGTGGGTTGCTCTTTAGGTTCCTCCTTATATTTCTCCTTCTCAATCTTAGATCCATTACAAGGTACCCTATATTATCCTATAAAAGTAGGGGTAAAGTCTAGAGATCCCCAATCATCATTTGCGAGCACTTCTTTGGGAGAAAACAAATCCTTGGGAGGAGATTCTAATTGAGTGGAAGAATCAAGAGTACTAGAAGGAACAACATCATTAAAGGAAATAGATGTATTTGAAGAAGTACAAGGATTGGAAGAAGAATGGGAAGTAGTTGAACAAGAAAATCTAGATTTTAATGCTTCTTGAAGTTTGGTATTAGATAACAAGGTGTATGTCATATTGTTATAAATGAATTTGACTTGCCTATACAAAGTTGAGGGGACAACTTGCATGATATGAATCCAAGGTCTCCCTAATAGAAGGTTATATGTCAAATTACCAAACAACCTACCTTAATAGGCAAGGTTATGACACCTAGACATTGTTTAGCAACATTATCAAAGCCTCAAATAGTAAGAGAAGAAGGTTTGATGAGAGAACAGTCCACTTTAATCTTATTAAACAAGTCCATACCACAAACATTAACGCTAGATCCATTGTCCACAAGGGTTCATCTTATAGAACTATCATTGATAATAACCACAATCATAAGAGGATCATATTGATTTTTGATTTTAGAATAAGTTAAATCATCTTGTGTGAATACAATTTGAGCTTTGGGTGTGTTTGTGTTAGACGCAATGCACCATTGAGAGGGGGTGAATCAGTGGTTCTCAAACTTTTCCCTTTAACTATCCTTATGAAAGTATACCGATTAACAGATCTAGTTAAATGTAGACTTACCAGTTAGTGAGGATAATAAATACAAATGTATTCACACAAAGGAACATCACATAACACCAGTATGTATGAGGAAAACCCAAGATGGGAAAAACCTCAGAGAGCAATGTTGTCGGAGTCTGCTGCTCCAATCCAGCATCATAATGAAATCTATTACAAAGTTTAGGGCACCAACCCAAGGAGCTACAACCCCTAATTTAGGGCACCAACCCAAGGAGGGCCAACCCCTACCTGATTTATGGGCTACAACCCAAAGGAGCTACAACCCTTGCCAATTTATGAGCACCAACCCAAAGGAGATACAACCCCTGCACCGAGCTACAACTCAGTGATCACCATGATAGCTTCAAATACAAAATTAGTCATATTGTTACAAGTGAATATTGTAACCATTTCATATACCTCACTCTATCAGTGAGACACCTTCTCTGCTACACCTGTTCACTCTTCTGCTACTCTCATCTATTGTTGTATTGTCGATAGACTATATTGGTTCACCTCTACCCTTCTTCTTACTCTACTGGTTCTCCTCCTCATTGCTCTGCTCTTCATCTATTGTCTTCCTACCAGTATAACCACCTACCGATTATCTCCATTCATGCAATATAGCTGCTTTACTGATTACTCAAACCATGTCAGTTAACCCTTTATTAAACCCTATCACCGGTTTAACCTTCACTCCCTCAGTCACTGTTATCTTCAGCTATTTTCCCTCTGACTGATCTAACTCTCTCATGCATCACTCACTCGCTTTGCAATAGTTCTATCTTCTCCCCTCCAGCAGCAACCTTCAATGATTTTGGCTTCCTTATTTATAACCTAGTTTCCCACCAAAAGTCAATTCAAATTACAGGCGGTTAGGGTTTCGTCATCAACCTCGAGAAAAACCAAATCCAATTAGATCTTATCCAATCTGATCACCCAGACAACTATTTTCTCATCACCATCATTTTCATGCCTTCTTGATCATGCCTTCTATCTTTGGCAATCTATTTTTTACCCTGTCAGCTAATTTCTTGGTCAATCACCAAGATTGGTCTTGCGGTTTCTTCATCTTCCTCGATCTCCTCAATCACTTTGAGCTAGCCCTTTGTTGTCCTCCAGACCTCGAGCCACAAACCTCTGCACTGGCTTTGCAACACATCCCATGATTTATGAGATCTACCATTAATATCGACCAACTCTTCAACAACCTCATCGGTGCACATTCCATCTACTACAACATGCAAGTATGCCACCTTGACTCCACGTGGCATCCATGTCGACCAACTGCTAGCTTGGATCTTTGTGTCAGTTCAGACAGGATCACCGACCAAACACTCAACTGGTTCTTCTTTTTGCCGGTTTACTAACCCTGTCAGTATCTCGAACTTTACCGGTTAGCCTTCATGTCTACACTTTGTTTAACTATTAGTTGAACTCCTTAACCGGTCACCAAACATGTCTATCCATAGCATGCTCATTCTCATTAAGTGGGAAGACATTTGCATCTACACTTTATCCATGTTACCGGTGGACTTACATATTGGTGCACTCTTGGTGACACCATGTCATCAACCTTCAACAGAGTCTATCTTCAATTTGACCATTTTCCTCTATTTGAATTTTCTCAGCCTTTCCTTCTTGATTAGCTTGGACCATATCTCAACCGGTTTTTCAAAGTGACAAACCCAACATGCCTTATTTGTTAGTTCAGTGCATAACCCTGATTTCCTGTGCTTGAGGCAGTCCTTTGATTCACTGGTAGATCCGGTGTGAGCCTTAAAACACTTGCCTTTTCCTCTTCTTTGTTATCTCATAGAACTATAATGCACATTATGCATAATAGGAGATAATCTCCACTTACCAGTGGAGTGACACTTTGTCATTTACATTCTACGATGTACTCATATAAATTCCCTATTTGTGCAACACATCTTCAAACATGCACATCTGATTCAGTGTGGACACATTCATTGTCAATCAGCTCTACATATGGTGACTGCATGTCTATCTGGTGGGATTCCTATTGTTCTACAACGTCACAGCATATCAGTGACTAGTTCACCCTTCTCCTTTGTTGTTGATGTGATTTAGGCAACATTCTACCTCTTCATCACAAATAACATCCAAGCATCCTACTCATTGTCAACACTTCACTTATTAGTTGACATATTCTCCTTACTGGTGATACACTATACTGGTAACCTGTCCATTTCATCCACACAAGTCAAACACTAACTTGTGTATCGGTGACTCTAGTGATCATTCATATGAATGACATTCTCTTCCTTACCTTACTGGTGTTCTGCAACACAAGGTGATATCAAGGATATCTCATCCTATACTCCTCCATGATAGTATTGCACATACATCTCTTATACTGGTAGTTAACCTATACCGGTTGACATCAATGACAATACAATTCCAACAATCTCCTCCTTTGGCATTGATGTCAACTCATGTAGTATCCAACATACTACATAATCTCTCTACCCCTTTGTATGATCCAATGGATTCTCACACATGTAGTATGCAGTATACTACAAAATCTTACTCCCCCTTTGACAACAATGGAAAAGGGCAGTATCAGGATATCATTCCTCCTTGTATTTGCCAGTCACTGACAGAATTCTTTCTCCCCCTTTATCTTCATTGGATGCATCTCCTCCTTTGATACCACTTTTTACATCTTCTCAAGTCACAACACTTGAGATGGAGGACTCAACCATAAACTGACACCAATTGAGTATGCAAATTTGTTACTATTTGCTAAAGCATTGAATAGTAGAAGGATGTGCCAGTGAATACTATTTACCTGTCGGTCAAACTGGATCACCCCTGTTTGATCCCTAATTTATTTAGAATCAAATGTGATTGTACTATGAATACAACCAACCAAATGACAAGTAGATACCCATAACCATGAAATTCTCCTGGGTATTCCTACTGCAATTTCCATCATCTGTAGTTTGGACAATCAATAACCTTACAAGTTCAAGCATGTCAGCTCTACATCATAAGCACTTGAACTCCCCCTGAGTCATATATCTCAGGTCCTCATTTTTTATCAGGTCCAATACCAGGGCTCTAATCATCTCCATATACCAGTTGAGTTGTGCATATGTGATCATTTGATGATCTTTAGCTCCATCATATCCACCATAGCCTATGACATGATCTTGGATGTACACAGTGTCATACAATGTCATCATCAAGTCATAGATCAATCCAGTTAGCTCAAAAATATGTGAGCATGCATGATCAACCACCGAGCCAACATATATCATTCGGGTCTTTTCCAATACCACTTGAGACATAAACACCACATTCCATGCTACCGGGGCTATTGAAATGATCTCCAACCTCATTGTTTTACATAACCTGCAAGTACTTGTTAGCATTCATACCGATAACATCCTGCACATGCCGGTTTCCTATCCTGGTCCATCATCACTACCGGAGCTCCTTCCTATGGTTCCTGACAATTTGTGTCACTTTGCATCTGATTCTAATTGTTAATATCCATCCATTGACACATGCAATAGTGATCTAACTTTCATCTGTAGGTGTGTAGTCAAGGAAGCCTCTACACACACTTATCATCTCATTTCCATCTTTCATACCGGCAGCAGCTTGTTCTTTCATGTGTCCTTCTTCACTGAGGGTGAATGATAAGTTCAGTGTATTACTCCCCGTAAGATCATGTACCTCATTTAGGCATTAGGAGATATCACATGTACATTGAATGCACAGTGTCAATCCATGCTCTTCTTCCTCCATACGTGCTTGGTCTCAATCTTCTTCCCATTTTCAGGCTTGGGAGCGGGTCTTTCCTTCTTCTATTGATGTGCTTCACAATCGGAAGTAGTGCTATAATAGCACACATCATCCATCCCAACTTCATGATTGGGGAATCTCTTGACATACCAGTTTGACCATCTTCTTCTCGTCATGTTTGTGTGACTAACTACGAAAAATGGTGGACCTATTGCTCCTGCAGGAATATTTCTTCTTTGGTTCCATGCAGGCCCCTGACTTCCATATGCTCTATAGCCACTTTTCTGCAGAGCATAGTTGTTCTTTCTGCCTCCATATGACTGTAAGTTCCTCTTCCTGCAATCAAACACTCTATGGCCAATTCCATTGTAGTTATGACAAACAATATTTGCATAACTGAGAGAGGGGACACACATGTATCTACTCCTAGATACATTTTGCTCATATGCATGATGTCTATGAGATCCTATATTATTCTTTCTAGATCTCTTTCTACATTCTTCTTCCCTATGGCCATAGCCATTACATGCAAAGCAATAACCAATAAAGGATGGCATATGACTTACAATTTATTCTTCCATGCATGGGGAGATCTTATTGGTTTAGTATCTCCATTTCTCCTTCTTTGAGGATGGATCCTGGGTTGTCCATTCTTTACAGTCCTTCCATCTGGTCTCTTCTTCTCCCACACATGTCTTGTTCTGTGGGTGGTAGCTCTCCTTTGTCCTCTACCAGCAGGAGGTCCTATTTGTTATCTTCTCATTTTCCTACTTCTGGTGAAGCTGTCTTCTCCCATCTTTCCTTTACCTTTGGGATCTTCATTGTTCATCCTTCTTGCAGCACCGGTCTTCATTCTTGTCTGCAAATCTTCACCAATTGTAGTTAGGTCAACCTTCTTCCGGGGAACATTTTTGACTGTGAAGGTTTGTCCCTTGTTTTCTCCATTTGAGGAGACAAACAAAATGGTGTTGTGGGGGACATTCTTGCTAGTGGAGCATTCACTGACACCACTTCCTAAACCTTCAGTGCCCTTGGCATGCTTTTTCTTCTTCAACATTTTATCCAAGGCATCACTGCTACCATCAAACTGGATTCTTACCTTGAGCTCATCCTGACATTTCTCAAGGTCATTTTGGAGAATCTCCATTTCTCCAATCAGCTGCAAATATTCTTTATCTTTAACTTGTAGCATAGATGCTAGATCATTACATCGACACTCCTTGGTGCCTTCTTCTTGAGTCTTCAACTCAAATGATTTTCTTAGATTCTTCAAGGAATTTTTTTAATCGATTCTGCTCTATAATGACAACATTCTTGAATAGATTATATTCATTCCTTATTCTTCTAAGTTCTTCTAGTGCATTTACAAGCTCTCCTTCAAGATCAATTTCTGACTCTTCTTCTTCTTCACCTTCACTATCAAATAGATCTTGCTGGCTAGATCTATTTTCCTTATCTCATTCTTCTTCATCTTCTTCATTATCACTACCAAACGCATCATACCGATGAGAGATATCTACATTATCCCCTTTTGATGTGTGATACTCAATATCTATCTCATGGGCCATGAAGAGATGAGTCTCCTCATCACCATTGCTACTTCAACAATCTGATCTACCTTTGTCATCTGTGCATGTTTTTTTTGCATTGTTCTTCTCACTCTCACAAACTGATTCAGTGGTGCAGGGTTCATTTCCATAAATCTTCTTTAGTCTATCCCATAGACTCTTTTCCAATTTGCACTTATCCACCTATGAGGGAACAACACCGGTGAGCCCACTGAGTATGGCCTTCATAGCTTCTTCATTGCAATTGCATCTTCTTTCTTCTTCAAAGCCAGTGGGAGGACTGACATTCCTAAGGAGACCATTAACAACTGCCACCCAGACATCATAACCTAGGGAGGATAGGTAGACTTCCATTCCACAACTCCAAATAGAATAGTTTGAACCATTAAATACTGGAGCAGGGATAGACACTAAACAAATCATTGTGTCCTTAAGCCAGAATCCACCCAAGTGAGAGAAATATTGATAAACAGGCACCTATGCTCTGATACCAATTGTTACACACAATGCACCACTGAGAGGGGGATGAATCGGTGGTTCTCAAACTTTTCCCTTTAACTATCCTTATGAAAGTATACCGATTAATAGATCTAGTTGAATGCAGACTTACCGGTTAGTGAGGAGTTTAAACACAAATGCACTCACACAAAGGAACATCACATAACACCAATATGTACGAGGAAAACCCAAGATTGGAAAAACCTCAGTGAGAAATGATGTTGGAGTCTACTGCTCCAATCCAGCCTCACAATGAAATCTATTACAAAGTTTAGGGCACCAACCCAAGGAGCTACAACCCCTAATTTAGGGCACCAACCCCTACTTGATTTATGGGCTACAAGTCAGTGATCCCAATGATAGCTTCAAATACAAAATTAGTCATATTGTTACAAGTTAATCTTGTAACCATTTCATATACCTCACTCTGTCAATGAGACACCTTCTCTTCTACATCGGTTCACTCTTCTACTGCTCTCATCGGTTGTTGTATTGGCAGTAAACTCTACCGGTTCACCTCTACCCTTCTTCTTACTCTATTGGTTCTCCTCCTCACTACTCTACTCTTCAGTATCCTTTTTTGTCTTCTTGCCAATATAACCACCTACCAATTATCTCCACTAATACAATCTAGCTGTTTTACCGGTTGCTCAAACCATGTTGATTAACCCTTTATTAAACCCTATCACCAATTTAACCTTCACTCCCTCAACCACTATTGTCTTCAACTATTTTCCCTCTAACTGTTCTAACTCTCTCATGCATCACTCACTCACTTTGCAATAAATCTATCTTCTCCCCTCCAACAGCAACCTTCAATGATTTTGGCTTCCTTATTTATAACCCTGTTTTCTTGCCAAAAGTTAATTCAAATTATAGACGGTTAGGGTTTCCTTATTAACCTCGAGGCAAACCAAATCCAATCAGATCTTATCTTATCTGATTGCCCAGACAACTATTTGATCATCATCACCATTGGCATGCCTTCTTGATCACGCCTTCTATCTTTGGTAATCTGCTTTTTACCCTGTCAGCTAATTTCTTGGTCAGTCACCAAGATTGGTCTTGAAGTTTCCTTCATTTGCCTTGATCTCCTAAATCACTCTAAGCTGACCCTCTATTGTCCTCTAGACCTCAAGCCGCTAACCTCTACAATAGATCTGCAACACATCGCATGATTTACGAGATCTACCATTAATATAGACCAACTCTTCAACAACCTCATCGGTGCACATTCCATCTACCACAACATGCAAGTATGCCACCTTGTCTCCACGTGGCATCCATGTTGACCAACTATCAGCTTGAAGCTTTGTGTCAGTTCACATAGGATCACCGACTAAACACTCAATCGGTTCTTCTTTTCTGTCGATTTACTAACCCTGTCGGTATCTCACACTTTACCGGTTAACCTTCATGTCTGCACTTTGCTAAACTACTAGTGGAAATCCTTAACTGGTCACCAGACATGTCTATCCATAGCATTCTCATTCTCATAAACTGGGAAGACATTTGCATCTGCACCTTGTCCATATTACCAATGGACTTACATACTGGTCCACTCTTGATGACACCATGTCATCAACCTTTAACAAACTCTATCTTCAATCTAACTATTTTCCTCTATCTGAATTTTCTCAGCCTTACCTTATTCTTGATCAACTTGGACCATATCTCAACCAGTTTGTCAAAGTGACAAACCCAACATGCCTTCTCTATTGGTTCAGTGCATAACCCTAATTTCGTGCACTTGAGACATTCCTTTGATTCACCAGTAGATCTGGTGTGAGCCTTCAAACACTTGCCTTTGCCTCTTCTTCCTTATCTCACAAAACTAGAACGCACATTATGCATAATAGGAGATAAGCTCCACTTACCGATGGAGTGACACTTTTTCATTTGCATTCTACAATGTACTCATGTGACTTCCTTGTTTGAGCAACACATCTTTAAATAGGCACATGTGATTCAGTGTGGGCACATTCATTATCAATCAACTCTACACATGGTGACTACATCTCTATTCGGTGGGAGTCCTATTGTTATGCAACCTCACAGCATACCGGTGACCAGTTCATCCTTCTCCTCTGATGTTGATGTGATTTAGGCAATATTCTGCCTCATCACAAACAAAATCCAAGCATCCTACTCATTGGCAACACTTCACTTATCAATTGACATATTCTCCTTACTGGTGATACACTGTACCGGTAACCTATCCATTTTATCCAAACAAGTCAAACACTAACGTGTGTACCGGTGACTCCAGTGGTCATTCATCTGAATGACATTCTCTTCCTTACCTTACCGGTGTTTTGCAACACAAGGTGATATCAAAGATATCTCATCCTGTACTCCTCCATGATAGTGTTGCACATACATCTCTTATACCAATAGTTAACCTATACCGGTTGACATCAATGACAACACAATGCCAACAATTTGTAGGATCAATCAAAGTGGACATGTTATTAGGTGTCACTGCAGGTGGGACATCCAAGTTTTTTAATGCATCTTGTAACATCCCATGATAAGCTGGTGAAGTTTGAACCAAATCCCAAATAGAAATCTTAGCAATAGTGGCCTTAAGTTTATCAATGAGATCATATTCCTTGCTAGGATTTCATATATGAGGTGCTTGGGGAAGAATAGGTTGAGAGGGAGGAAAGGAACTTGGGATAACTGGAGGAGGACTAGGTTGCCTATTGTTTCTTGTGTTGTAAGTATGAGCAGTCGTATTATAACTCTCTCTAGTAATTTTCTTAGCATACTCATAAGGATTCTTAGTAGGATAACCTCCTTGCACAGTAATAATAGGTTTCTTAGGAGTGCAAAAAGAATCATTAGTATAACCATCTTGAACTACTAAGATAGGCTTATGTTGAGAACTTTGAGAAGGACAAGCACCTTGAACTGTGAAGAGGGGTTTATTAGGTGTTTCATTTGCATGCATCAAATTGATTAAGGATGGTTTAGGAATATCAAAGGTGTCCTTAGAAGAAAAATAAACAAGATTGTTGGAAGAATTGTTGATAGTCTCTCCTTTCTCTAAAATGTTATCACAGATAAGATCAATTTAGGAGGGAGACTAGGGGTAGGCATTGATATTTTAGGAGGAAAATTATTAGAAGGAAAGGTCATATCATCCTCTATCATCAAAGGATCTACATGGGTAATAGACTCTCTAGGAGAAGGATCAACATTACTCTTTAAAGTCTCACCTTTGAGAGGGAGATCTTTGAAAATTATGTTAACCATCTTATCTTGAACTAGGGTATCCTTATGAGTACAACCAAGTTGAGGAGAGGGAGATGCTTTATTTTTAGAAGGATAATTATTGAGATTCATGAAAGGTGAGATACTATCAAGAGAGTTATCCTCTTTGTCTAGGGTTCTCTCATGAGCTAGAGAATAATCAACACCTTCTTCTAATGGTTCATCCCAAATAGTGAGGTCATTAGGAAAATTGATAGAAATATCTTGCACAAAGATGTCCTTATTGTTATTGCCAATTTTGGGAGAACGGATAACATTGTTCATTAATTCTTCATCCTTAGGAAGGAGAGCATCAATACATGTGTTTACATCATCTTCTTTCCTCAAAATGTGTTCAATACAATCTTTAGGGGAAAGAGTATTAAGGAAATTTGTCATGGTTTCATCTTCTTTCTTTAAGGAATCTTTAGGGGTAAGACAAACTTTAGGAGAAGAGAAAGCATTTCTCATTAATGCATCATCTCTAGTGAGAATTTTGTTAGAATTAAAAGAGGAAATGCCATCACTGGGAAAAGTAGGGACAATACCATCTTCTAGCACAAAATTAACCTCCTGAGAGGAGTATTCTTTAGGAGGGAGATGAACATCTTTCTCCAAAGATTCATGCTTAGGAAGGAGATCTTTGAAAGAAGTGCTCATAACACAACACAAGAAATTTACGAGAAGATAAGTCAATTTTCATCAATACCTTTTCACTTAGAGAGGAATCATGTAAGTAGGGTAAGGTAACTGATGCTCTGCAAAATGGACAATGTTGGTTAGGATAAACACAAAACAAGAAACATAAGAAATCAATTGTTAGATGTTAGTGTTAGAAATCACCAATTAAAAACTATCCTAAGCAAGCATATCAAGAAAGATACTACTAAAAAAAAATAAAGCTTAAGGAATCTAGAAAAAGTAACTAAACTTCTCCATATGCTCTCTATCATGCTGGTAGCTTCTCCTTCCTTGTTCCTCTCCTCTCCAAGTTCCAAACTAGTGTAGCTCTCAGCAGCTTTTTGCACTATGGATGCTTATGGAGGTTCAATAATTGAAATGTTTATTCTAAAATTCTATGCAAATGTGAATAAAAGCTGATATTAGATGCTATGATGCTAAAGTGATTTATTTTAGGCCAAAATAACAAGATATTTAGTGATTTATGCAAAATTCTCTCTAAAATTCTCTATCACCTAGATGCATACAAGTTTTCAGTATTATGACTATGAATGCTAAATGCTTGAGGATTTGAAAATGAAGAATGTGAGCTATATTTATAGGTAAAATGGAGCAATGGATGGTTGAGATTGAGTAATCTCAACAAGGGTCAGGATTGAATGATATTCAATCCATGTGAAGGCTTTCAACCCAATCCCAAGATGACAAGTGTCAATATGAGATAGGTTGAGAGGAGAGGGAATAAGCATTAAATGGTTGACATGACCTGAGAGTTAACTTGGGAGTTAAGGTCAAGGTTAGGTTGAATGCATAAATTCTTTATTCAAAGAATAAAGCTTTTATGTAATGGATAAACTCTTGTGCAAAGGCAAAAGGGATAACCATGGTCAAAGCAATAAATGTTTGAGGAGACACATGAGTGCAAGTTGAATTAACCATAAATGGTTATGTAAGAGCCATAAATAGTCATGTAAGAGCTATTAGTGGTTTTGGAAGACTTTAGAGGTTAGATTGTTGAGCACACAAAGCATTAAATGTTTTTCAAATACTTTGAAGTCTTTGAGAAGTGACTCCAAGTTGCTTCGGAATGTGACAATAATTAGGGGTTGGATTAGGTTAATTAGGAAGGGGTTAGAAGAATCTAGAAGGGGGTTAGGTTTGCAAGTTGATTTGGTGGGTGAGGGAAAATAGGATTTTAATTAAAATAAAATTTATTTATTTCAATAAATGTGTGCAAGTTGCATTTGTAGGAAAATGCAAGTGGGGGGAGGATAAAGGTGATTTAAATAAATCTTAATTTATTTAAATGTGAGAGATGAGATTTTGGGGGATTTAAATAAATATTAATTTATTTAAATGTGAGAGAAGATTTAATTAAACAAATATGATTTATTTATTTAATTAATGGTCTGAATTTGGTTATGTGAATTAAATCAAATAAATTGAATAATTTATTTCATTAATAGGAGAAGAGGATTAAGATGAATTAGTTAAATATTGGTTGATGGTTAAATAATCAAATAAATACTAAATATTCATTTAATTAAGTGGACAGATTTATGTGACTACATTTGCCCCTCTTTGAGACGGTGTGATTTTATTGCGTCATTTCAAAGAAAGAAAAATAAGTGCGAAGAAATATGACCCATAAATGTTAATTTAGTGGGTGGTATGCCCCCTCGAGAGATAGGCCGAAGAATTTCAAAAAATCGGGCGATCTCTCGAAAAAGAATGAAAATTGGCAGGGTGATAGAAGAGAAGAATGTAGCAATGCTGGTGAAAAATAGAAGAAATCGGAGATAAAATGGGGAAATGGGAGGCTTGGGAAGTTTACAGGGACCACGGCGGTGAGTGGGGAAAAATTAGGGCTATGGTGAATGGTTTATATGCGGAGAAGGGGGTGAAAACAGACTCATTTGCATCCACGACCATAGTGAAATTATAGCTCTGATAGTGACTTTCTAGAAGAGCAAGGAGCAGTCAGGATGCTGTTACCCGTAGCAGAGCACCGTATCGAGTGAGTCCGACAATTCCAGTGGTCAGATGACTATGGACCAGCGGTATGTGAATTTGAGTTTTTGAGTTTTTCGCATTTTTGATGTGTTTTTAGCTAGGTCAAAGTTGAGTCGAGACAATAGCGCTAAAACTATGTTTTGGCACTTTTGTCGATTTAATTAGCACTTTTGTGCCACAATGGCACTATTGTGCAGTCGTTTGAGCACTTTTGAAAATAGTAGCGCTATTGTATAACTGTTTGAGCGCTATTGCTAGTTTAGCGCTATGGAGTAGGTAATTGAGTGCTATTGATGTGAAGTAGTGCTATTGGGTAGTTGGTTGAGCACTATTGTAGTGTGAGCACTTTTGTTAGGGTAGTGGTGCTATTGTTAGGAGATAGTGCTTTTGTGTGCAAAATAGCACTTTTGTACAAAAAAATAGATGCCCCAGTGTTTCAAAAAATAATCTCCGGATGCGAATGATGGATGGATGAAGATGTGAATTGAGAGTTGTTTTCAACCATGGCAGCCCTTATAAGACTTAGGTCATTAAGATAAATGCATGTTGAAGTCTAGGTGTGCCATGATTACTTACCTATTGAGACCCGAAGATACTTGATCAAAGTATCTGTTGATAGTCTAGGTTTAAACTTTAGAAAGTTTGAAACAAAACAACTGATAATGATGGTTGATTGCACTTGTGTAGGAGGATTTGTGCGTCTTACAGTTGCGTGAGAGACATCATGCCACACAGGGGCTGCATAATCAGCTGATAGAGACCGAGGTGGATTGCATTGCAGCGACTCGGCTATACAATGTGATGCATATGCTCGTGATTCAGATGAATCATGATTTTATGACAACATTGGCAGAGCGCTGACATAGTGAGACCTGCACGTTCCACTTGGCGTAGGGGGAGATGACTGTGACACTTGACGATGTATGGTGCATCTTGCATATTCCCATTCGAGGTGATCTGGTTACATATGATAGAGCGTGGGGGACCCTATCAATGCAGCGATTCTTTGATGAGGACGTTTATATTGATGATGCTTCAATAGCTTGGGAGGATATCACTGCATTGTATGAGCCACTACCAGGAGTTTTGTCAGGGATCGTGGGGGGATTAATGTGCCCAGATAGACGATCACATGGACTTACAGTGGGTTGGGGGCAGGTGATCAAGCAGATGATGATAGAGGGGACCCGATTTGCCTAGGGACCGTGCGTGTTAGCACACTTATATCAAGAGCTGCATGAGGTAGTATATCGAGGGAGGGGCTCTTTGGTAGTGGGAGTGACGCTGCTGAATATTTGGGCATGGGAGCACCTACCAGTTACCCGACCAGTTAGTCTCAGGTTTCGGGTAGTTGACCAGCCATATATGTATATGTATAATGGTATGATGAGTCAGCCCCACCTCGGGAAGTTAGAGTGGTGACGGCGGGCACTAGATGATCTGGAGGCAGTGATCTAGAGATCGTATATTGAATGTGAGCCCTAGGAGGAGGATGTGGAGGCTTTGCCGTATGTATTTATGACCCGATTCCTCATTGGGAGGATAACCTACCATGTAGAGAGATAGTTTGGACAGCGGTAGGGGTTGCCTAGGGGGTCAGGGGAGTATGTCAGGGTGGTCCGAGAGAGGCACGCATGGGGGCCAGTACTTCCTTATGATTAGGCTTTAGTAGAGTTTCAGATGCTACAGGCGAGACCATGGGATATACGGCCGAGGATGGTAGATGCAAGGGTAGCAGAGGAGTATACGCAGTATATGGCGGCTCATTTGATTCCTCGGATATCAGATCGAGCAGAGCCAATTCTCGATTTTGAGGAGGAGAGGAGGTTGAGGACCTATAGTAGATGGAGAAGGGAGAGGGGATGGTGGTGATGGAGGAGGTGGTGGATTCGAAAGTGGAGGTGATGGTGGTGGGCGCGTTCAGTAGAGAGGGAGAGGCAGTTTGCCATTACGGATATCACAGGGACCTCTGATGCAGGGAGGAGTTAGATTGGGTGGGAGAGGTATGGGAGAGAGGGAGGTACCAATGGATAGAGGGGAGGGAGCCACTGGAGAGGGAGCTACAGGTGAGGCACCTATGGATACAGGAGAGGGAGCCACTGGAGATCCTTGGGACCATATGATATTACAGTTACAAAATTGACTTACAGCAGCTAGGACACAGGTGGAGGATCTGGAGGTGAACATTGTAGCTAGAGATGTGCAATTATTTGCACGAGAGTCATAGCTGACTGTAGTGTTGCGGGAGAGGGATGGTGTGATGGAGAGAGTGACTCAGTTGCAGGAGAGAGTACAGGCCTTAGAGGGAGTACCGGGACAGGGGCCGGCTGTGGAGGCTTTGGTGAGGGAGGTTCAGCAAGCACAAGCTGAGATAGAGTATTGGTGGAGTTTATATGAGTAGGTGGTTCTAGCTAGTCAGCGAGCACTGAGCTATTCACAGATGCGGCAGGCCAGATTAGAGCAGTCTCAGAGGATGCAGAGCAGTGGGGGTGTGATGGGTCCTCTACGGAGAGATAGGTTAGGTGGTGCAGGAGCTAGTGGGGATTTGATGGGGCCTCCACGGAGAGATAGATTGGATGGTGCAGGGACTAGTGGGGGAGCAGCCGGTGATGGTGGTGCAACATCTAGTCAGAGTGGCATCTGAGAGAGCATTTTTGCATGCACATATTTATATTGTTATTTTGGACTATGTCTTGGATGGCTCTTGGTAGCCGATTTTTTAGACTTCATGGTACTCTAATACATGAGATGATATATATGAGGAGATCACATAGTTTTGTGATTATATGCATTTTGATATGTATGGATTTTATGCTTAGATGGATACTTGTACTATGCTATATGTATACATTTATGAGATGATTAGTATATACATGTTTTATGATGATTTATTCTTACATGATGTCTATATGCATGTTGTATGATGTTGGATGCTAACATGTGGATACAGGTTGATATATGAGTGCATTTTGATTTTTTGTGGACAGAATGTCGGATGTATGCAATGCCATGATGTTTATGTATGCATAATAAAATGATGATTTATGATGGTATAGATAGTAGTTTTGTTCTTTATATTAACACAAGGATGAGATAATGATATGTAATGATGTTAATGCAAATGCTTTTGAATGAATGATATTTTTATGTATATGCATCTAGATGGTTTTTAAAAATGAATGTATATGTGGATAAACAAAATGTAAAGTACAAATGTTTAAACGATAAATTCTAAATGAATGCATATGTAAAATGGTTAAATGTCAAAATAGGATGAAGTAAAATGATAATGTGACAATAATGCAACTCATGTTTAATGAATAACTGCACCTTAATGCAATTAAGAGGGATAATGAATGCAATCTAATGAATCCTAAGTGAGATAAAATGGATGAATGAATGCACTTTAACTAATGAATAGATAAATGAATGTATGCAATTATGGAAACCTAAACAAATGTATGATACATAAGTGCGGAAATGATGATAAATGATGATCACTAATGGATGTTTAAATGAATGTATAGAAATGAGTAATCATGGTAGGAAATGCAAATAAGGAAAATTATCTATGTAAGTGAATCTAAATGTTATGCGGGTAATAATGAAAGGATATAATGATACTAATGCAACTAAATGAGAATGAACTATATGTGGTAAGTGCAAATAAATGATAATAAATGCATGCTAATGAATGGCTAAAGAATAATGCAAATGCAACTAAAATGTAATGAAATGATGATGGGATGAATGCAAGGTTGTTTAAAATTTTCATAATGCACGTGATGATGTATCAGAGTACTCTATCATGATTGGTATCCAAAACCAACTCAATTTTCACATAACTGCTTACATTTAACTTTGTTCACACTTGCATGCAAAATTATGTAAATGAATGAGTAAATGGATGGACGGTATGCAACAGAATGCAATATATACAGGTGAGATGAAATGACGATCCATAGTGCCTTATTTTTCATCATCGAGCTTTAAAATGTTGTAAGAAAATACAAGCATCTTGATATAATGATTCAAGATGACCTGGGTATTCCTTACATGGATTTTGATATAGCAAGTTAATACAAACAACTTGATATAATGGGTCAAGTTGACCTGAGTATTGCTTGCGGAATAGACAAGGAGCATCTCCTTTTATGCATGACTTGGAACGTCCTCCTTGATCTTGGGCTAATCATATCCTGAGACAAGTTCATACCATAATAAGAGACAAAAACCTTTATCCAATTTGGATGAGGTAGGAAGAACTAAAGAAAGAGCATTGGACCGGTAAGTAAACAACATACATAAAGAATAAAGAATATGGATCCTTGGTAATGGTTCATGCTCATATGGTCGAGGTATACGTTGTAGTCAGCATGACGTAGTGATCTATGACTGTATTTTGCCTATGATCACATAGCGTAGTGATCTATGACTGTATTTTGCCTATGAATAAATAACCCACAAATCCACCAAGCATTTGATAGCTTAAACAGAATTTTCATTGTCAAAGAAAATGTCATCTTGTCTTTGTTTTGGTAAGGAAGGATGCATCCTTGTTGAAGACAATTCAAGTGTTGATGTTGATTGTTTGGTTGATTGGATTAGTGGTCATCATTTGGAGTATTTCACAATGCTTGTTTGGTATCTGCTCGGATGAGTATGTATAATGTCTTGCCATGTTTTTGTTTGATTTTTGATGTTTTCTGATGTTTTTGGATTTTGTGATTTTGATGATTGTTTTGAATGCTTTTGGTATTTTGTGAGACAGTTTTGAATGTTTTTCATATTTTTGTGAGATAGTTTTGAAATGAAGAACTTAGTGAATCAAAAAACAATGTAGAATCCCCTTCCATCAAAAGGTTAAGGGCATTGCCCCTAGTTTAGACTTAACTATGAAAAAGTGGGATGCAAGACGCATGAAGTACTATCTTGGATTGTAGATCAATAAGAAGTCATGGTTTGGATTGATGGATGTGTGTATGAAATAAATGTGATCGCAACAAGCCTAAAAGATAATGGAGTCATAGCCTTTACGAGTGGCACCTATTTGCTAGGTTTTCACCATCGTACTTATCTAAGGTGCCATCGGAGTGGTTGTTCACCGTTTGGATGCATGATTTTTCTTTTACTATTTTAATGTTTTTGTATTTTCTTCAGGTCATTTATCTGAATGTTTTTGGTGTTTTTGCCGGTATGTATGGGATCCTGATGCTCTATGTAGCTTATGTATAAAATTGTTTGAGGTGCCTGTTGTTGATCGGATCTGCTAGTGGTTCTCCTTCTGACGTAGCCAAATGATATGCCCCAGACCCAAATACAGCAGTGATAACATATGGACCCAGCCAATTTGATTAAAAATTTCCCGGATGTCCGCAATTTGGTTGGTTACGAGGATTCTCTCAAAGAACAAGATCACCTACCTCGAATCTACAAGGTCTAACCCGATAATTATAGCTTATGCTCATGCGCTGCTGATAGGAGTTGATTATATGCAGCTTGTTGCTTCTCATCAAGTAGCTCTAAGTCCTAAAGATGTGATACTCTATATGCCTCATCATCGATGAGATTGTGCAAGGAAACCCGTAGTGATGGTATCTCAACGTCAATAGGTAAGATAGCTTCTGCGCCATAAACTAGTGAGTAGGGATTGCGCATGTAGGGGTTCAAATGCTAGTTCGATACACCCATAGTGCTGGATTCAATTGAACGTGCCAATCACGACCGGCATCATTGACTATTTTCTTGAGGATTCTTAATATGTTCTTGTTTGATGCTTCGGCCTGACCATTGCCTTGTGGGTAATAGGGAGTGGAAAAGTGGTGTTGGATGTGAAATTTCTCACAGAGTTCATAGACATCCTGATTTTTGAAAGGAAGACCGTTATCTGTGATGATGGACATGGGTACACCATACTGACAGATGATGTAATTAAGGATGAATGAGGTGATCTGCTTGCCGATGACTTGGGTAAGTGGAACAACTTTCATCCACTTTGTCACATATTCGATGTCGGTAATAATGAATTTATGGCCATTGGATGAAGATGGATGGATTTTACCCACAAGGTCAAGACCCCATTGACAAAAAGGCCATGGTGTTGTGATTGGTTGCAATTCCTGTGCTAGTGCATGTATCAGGTCTCCATGAACTTGACATTTCTTGCACTTTCTGACAAAGTAGTAGGAGTCTTTTTCCATGGATGGCCAATAGTATCCAATGCGCATGAGTTCCAAAAATTCCTTCATGTACCTCTTCCAAGGCCTTTGTTATCTCATCATGTTCTAGATATCGAAGGAGAGTACCATCAAGACTACGTTGGTATAGGGTTTCAGCAATAATGGTATATTGAGTGGTTTGTTGAATGAAAGTTGTACGTTGTTTATTCGATTGGTTAGGAGGAAGTGTGTGATTGCAGAGGTAGGTGTAGAACTCACCGTACCATGGGGATTTGGAACCGACAAGGCGACATATCATCTCGAATTTGGGGATATCATAAGCAGGGATCCAAAGCTGTTCTACCAAGAACTCGTAGCATGTTGAATTTTGTGGAAGATCTAGGAGAGATGCAATGGTAGCCATAGCATCAACAGTTCGATTTTGATCTCTTGGTATCTGCTCAAAGGTGATAGTACTAAATGATGCCTTTAATTTGTCCACCATTTGTCTGTATTGCATGAGTTTGTCATCTTTAGTCTGATATTCATTAGTTGCTTGTCGAATGACCATTTGCAATTCGCCATATAGTTGTAGTTCTTGTAACTTCCATTGCATGGCTAGCTTGAATCCTATGATCAAGGCCTCATACTCTGCTATGTTGTTTGTACATGGAAATGTGAGCTTGTAAGACTTCTGGATGTTGTCACCTTGAGGTGTGATAAACAGAATGCCTACCCCCGAGCCATGCCTAGTGTATGAACCATCAAAGTATAGTTTCCATGGTTGTGCTGTCATGATCATGAATATCTCTTCATCTGGAAAATTGGAAATGAGGGGATGATCGCCTATCAGTGGTTCATCGGCCAACTAATTTGCAATGACTTGTCCTTTGATAGCTTTACGGTCCACATACTCGATGTCAAATTCACTTAGAATCATAACCCATTTGGCCAAATGGCCAGTCAATGCAGCTTTACTGAGTAACTACTTGAGTGGGTCGATCTTCGCAATGAGCTGGACTTTGTGTGTTAATAGATAGTGCCTCAGTTTAGTGGCTGCCAAGATTACTGCTAGGCAAGCTCGCTCAATAGGTGTGTAATTGAGTTCATAGCCAACCAGTGTGCGAGAGATGTAGTAAATAGCACACTCTTTCCCATCTACATTGTGTTGTGCCAATAGCACTCCCAATACTATATTTGTTATTGATATATAGAGTAACAGAGGTTTGCTCGGATCTACTGGGATCAGCAATGGTGTATTCATGAGATAGTCTTTAAGCATCTGGAATGCTTGCTGGCATCTGGTATCCCATTGAAAGTGAATGTTTTTGTGTAACAGGTGTGTAAAAGGGTGACACTTATCTGCTAGTTGTGCAATGAATCTTCGGATTGATTGAAGCCGCCCTTGTAATGTCCTTAGCTGACTGATGTTCTTTGGAGGGGGCATGTCCATGATTGCTTTGACCTTTTGGATTGACCTCAATACCTTTGCTTGAGACGATGTATCCTAGAAGCTTCCCTGAGGTTACTCCAAGGACACACTTCTTTGGGTTGAGCCAAACATGATATTGTTCCAGTCTATCAAAGATTTTCACCAATATGTGTAGATGACCTTCTCTTGTGAGTGATTTTGCCAGTAATTCATCAACATAATCTTCCATTATGTTATGCATCATGTCATGGAAGATGGTGGTCATTGCTCATTGATAGGTCGCTCCTGCATTCTTGAGACCAAAAGGCATTACATTCCAGCAGTATGTGCCCCATGGACATGTGAAGGTTGTCTTATGTTGATCTTCTGGTGCGATCTTTATCTGATTGTATCCTGAAAAGCCATCCATGAGTGAAACACAGCATGTCCCGCTATTAGGTCTACTATTATGTCGATGTTCGGTAGGGAGAAGTCATCCTTAGGACATGCCTTATTTAGATCTCTGAAGTCAGTACAAATATGGATGCCCCCATTTGGTTTGCCGACAGGCACAATATTGGATATTCAATCTGCATAATCAATTGGTCTAATAAAACCAACATCTAGGAGTTTCTTGAGTTTTGCTTTGACAAGTACTGCAATCTGAAGATGCATCTTGCAATGCTTCTGTTTGACAAGTTTGGATCCCTTTGCTATGGTGAGGTGATGCATGACTAAATCAGGATCAAGCCTAGCCATGTCTGCATATGACCATGCAAAGTTGATCTAACGCTTTTGGAAGAACTCTACAAACTTAGTTTGTTCTTTTGGATTTAAAAGAGATGCCAGATGTATGTGGTGAGGTGTTTTAGGAGTCCCCACGTTGTATTCTTTTGTCTCTTCAATGAGAATTGTCGACCGTTCCTGCTACGCTATTAAGTTCAATGGTGAATCCAGCTTTGTGATCCCCGCTTGGTATGTTATCCTGTAGTTCCAAAAAGTCAATGATCGCCTCATCATTTTGGAAATGGTCAAGACATGGCGGATTAGGTTGGTTCCATTCGATGAGATCTAGATGGATAATGGGAATTACCTCATCGATAAGGTTAAGTTCGTTAGATGTGTTAGTAAGGGTTAAGACGTTGTGGTGAAGGTTGTTGATGGTACTCTCCCTGTCAGAATCAAGTGTAGGATGTGACGTAGGGTCTGTGGAAGATGTTTCCAACTCAGGAACCCAAGAGGTTGTTATCTGTGCTTCTCCATAAAAAGGGATGTCTTTGCAGGGTGGAGGTAGTGATGTGTCTCCCTCATCTGAAGTATTAAGCTAGATGGAATCAAATTCCCATTTATGTTAGTCAGTCTCTGAGTAACTTTCTAGTATCCAATTACTATACCATACTGGGATGTCCTTTGAGTTAAACATTGCAGGTGTGATCGGTTGATGTACCTATGTAGATGAAATGATCGATGCTGCAGGAAGGATTATGGGGATCAATGAATCTGATACGAGGAGTATTGGTAGTGTTGACTCTGCTGCTTCTGTTGGAACTGTTGGTGTCATAGATACTGTTGTGGGTTCTGATACAGTTGTTGCTACTAATGGTGCTATTGATGTTATGGTTGTTGTTGATGGGGTTACTGGTTTGATTGCTGGGATGATGGGCATTGTAGATGGTTGTGTTGGGATTTTTAGCCTTGATGGGGTAGTTGCCATGGTGTTTGATGCTGCTTTTATAATCAAAGGTGGCCTCTTTGTAATAGGCTGATATAGTGGTTGGCTGGATTTTCCTTTAAATCTGAGCTTAGGAAGGATCTCCTTTTGAAAGCCTAGTCCTGTATTATCCTTGGGCTTTAATTTTAGCTGTAGTGGTTCATGTCTTCCTTATTTGCAAGGTCCCAAAGCACTCTGGCCATCATAACCCATTCTTTGCATAATGAGAAGGCCTTTGTCATACTGATATGTTTGAAGCTTAGCTTGCGGAGAATTGGTGATATGGGATCTTTATAGATCCATTCTGCTAAGTCCTCATCTCTAGTTTCTTCTTCTTGACTCTTTCCAAGGATGAAAGGTGTCAAAGTACATGTTGGCTTGGTCAGTGGTTGTTGAAGTAATTGTTGAGGTTTACCATGTGTCCTAGGAGAAGTAGGCATTTGTCCCACACAAAAGAGTTGGCTCAAATTGTATTCCCCAGGACCTTCCTCTGCTATTTTCATCTTAAGCTTTTCTTGCTTGGGTGTAGTGGTGTTTGAACTGGAAGGAGAGGTTGGACTTACATATGATGTGGAGGAGATGGCTTCTCTATTGTTAGGAATGGTAATCTCTGGTTGATGACTTATATTATGACAATATGCAAAGGGGTTTGCATCGCCTAGGATTGTCATTTCTACACCATTATGCGGGAACTTGATCCATTAATGGTAGGTGGATGGAACGGCTTCCATGGCGTGTATCCAAGGTCTTCCTAACAATAAATTTTATGGTAGAGGAAGGTCCAGAACTTGATAGATGATGTGTTTCACCACAGTGCCCACTCGGATTGGTAGCACCACAGTTCCTTTGGATGAATGCTCGGCATCATCATAGGCTTTGATTGTGATCTTCTTGTAGAGATCCACTGATTCAATTGCATATCCCAATTCAGTGACTAATTGTAGAGTATAGATATTCAGGCCTGCTCCATTGTCGATCAAGACTTGCTTGATCCTATGCTGGTTGATAAACCCTTCAATATGGAGTGAGGCGTTATGAGGTTGCTGGACGGAGGAATTGTCATTTTCCGAGAAAGTGAGACAAGGTGAGGATCTTAGATTTCCGACCATGGCTTGGAATTGATCTGTATTTAGGTTTGTAGCCACTGACACCTCTTGGAGAGCTTGATCCAAGATTGTTTTATGGGATGGAGATAGGTGCAATAGTTCTAAGATAGATATTAGTGTAGGTGTTTTGTCTAACTATTCCACAAGGTTATATTGCTTGGGGATAGATGGGGTGCCTTGTGGAGCTGCTTTTATGGTAATCTTGTTGCAATGTGTAACAACATTGCAAGTGGAGCTGGGATTTTTGATAGTTATAGTTGCAATATGTTCACTGGCATCATATAAGTGACTCACAGTATAATTATACGCGGCTTACGTATAATTAGTGGTATCTATGTTTCTCCCTGAAGTGGAAGGACCCCTTTGATCTTGTGATCGAAGTGGATTTTTAAACATGAGAAGATCATTGTTTGTTGTCTTTGGGTCATGTCCTTCAATCTTGATTGTTGGTATTTTGGTATGATTTTGTCATTGATGTCAACAGCTACTGAAAACAAGCACTTTGGAGATCCAGTAACATTCACCGGCAAGTAAGTGACTATTGCATAGTTACTGGTATATGGTTCATCGGCAGGATATAATGTTCACCAGTACCTAGAATGATATGCAAGACACTTGGTAATGTCGAAGACATCATGTGGACACTTTGTTTTGAAGAATTGATCATTGGTATATTCATATTTGCATATTTGCTTTTACCAGCAAATAGGTCCAGGGTTATCAAGGGTTACATCGGCAAGTTTATCTTTTCCAAATCAACATGGCACACTATGGAGATGATTTATTATTGATGTAAATGCATTAATCTGACATGTTTAATCGGTTATTGCATCGGATATTATATTGTATGTAAATTTTTTTATTGTAATATCTTGTAGAGCCGACCTACTAAAATTGGTCTTAGGTTATGGTTTAAATGTAAGATCTTATTTGTAAGAACAAGTGTGGAATGCGAAAAAGATTGAGTGAAGGTGTTGTGGAGGACTTTATGTTTATGTTTCATGCATTAATCCTTACCGGTATAGCAATTTATTGTTAACACTTTCTACCGGCATACTTAACTAGTTTACCGATATTAAGCATTAAGTTGGTTAATTGGTTTCTGGTTTGAATTTATTTGACAACTAATTCACCCCCCCCTCCCAGTTGTCTCCAGGACCTAACAATTGGTACCAGAGCTTAGTTCTCTTTTGCAGAAGTTTAACAACTTAAGGAGATCCAATGTCTACTAATTACTTCAAGAAGCACAGTCCTAAACTTGATGGAACCAACTATGGGATATGGAAGATCAGGATGGAGACACCTCTAAATTGCATCGGTAAAGACATCTGGAAAGTTACAAAGAATGGTTATACTACTACTGTAGCTGGTCAGATTGCTCCAACTACCTTAGCTAAAGATGAAGAGAATGATTGTAAAGCAAGAGAAGCACTTTTGAGCGCATTATCAGATCAACAAATCATGAGATTATCAGATAGGTCTACTGCTAAATCTATTTGGGATCATTTGGAAACACTAAATGAAGGAGATTCCACAGTCAAGATTGCAAAACTTGAAAGCTTCCGAGTCAGGTATGAACATCTGAAAATGGAAGAAGATGAAAGGATTTTTGCTTTTATGGAAAGAGTAAATGAAATTGTTTTGGGTATTAAATGTTATGGAGGAACCCTGAGTGAGGATGAAATTGTTTCAAAAATCTTAAGAGGATTGCCACTGGCATATAAAATGAAGGTTACTGCTATAAATGAGTTGAGAACAATGCCTAATATATTAGTAACTAGGAATACATTGATTGGAAAACTTTCAGCCTTTGAAATTGAGGAATTTGGTCCTGTTGCTACTATAAAAACTGATTTGGCCTTTAAAGTATCAACATCATCTCCTCCATCATTTGACAAATCAAACTTTAAAGCCTTTTATGAAAGAGAACTTGAAGAAACCAGGAAGGAGAATGAAGAGCTTGAAGAACTTGAAGCACTATTTGCAAGAAAAATGCCAAAAGATCCAGTTGGAAGTAAGTATGAAGGTAAAGCACCCTTTAAATGTTTTAACTGCAATAAGATTGGTCATATGGCTTCGAGATGCCCTGATAGACATGCTAGATTAAGAGAAGAAGCTAGAAGAACATACAAGCCTAATCCTGAATATCAGAGATACAGATTTAAGAAGAACAAAGACAAATCCTATTACATTGTTGATGAAGGTGTGACTGATGATTCTGATTAGGATCCAGCAAACAATGGATGGGTTTTTGTTGCTACAACAGAAGATCAACCGACACCTACTGCTCAACTGGTAGAACAAGCCCTAGCAGCCAAAGTTGAAGCAAAGGATGAATGGATCATTGACTCAGGATGCTCACATCACATCACTGGAGACAAAGGTAAATTCTTGAACTGTCAAGAATACAATGGAGGTTTAGCAAGATTTGGAGATGACAAAGCCTGTTCAATCAAAGGTAAGGGTTCAATATCTCTTGATGGTAAGCATAACACTAAAAATGTCTACTATGTTGAAGGATTAAAGCATAATCTTTTAAGTGTTGGTCAATTAGTTGAGAAAGGATTTCAGTTACAATTTAAAAATGGAAAATGCAAAATCATGAATAGAACTGGTTTGGAAATTGCAACCGATAATGAGACTAGAGGTAATATATTTCATTTAAATAACAGTGAAAAGGCATGCTTAATTGCACATATAGATGAAAGTTGGTTATGGCATAAGAGACTATGTCATGTAAACTTTGATTGCATGGTAAAAATCAGTACTTCTAAGGCAGTTAGAGACCTATCTACAATTGTGAAACCTTAGAATACAATTTGTGAGGAATGTCAATTTGGAAAACAAGTTAGAGCTAGTTTCTAAAGTATTTCAGAAAAATCCAATAATGCTCTTGATTTAATTCACACTAATTTATGTGGTCCAGCCAAAACTAAAAGCTTACAAGGTGATAGATATTTCATGCTAATTATTGATGATTATTCTAGAATGTGTTGGGTTACTTTTCTCAGGGAAAAATCAGAAGCACTTGGAAAGTTCAAACTGGTCAAAGCAATGGTTGAGAATGAAACCGGTAAGAAAATTAAATGTTTAAGATCAGATCAAGGAGGAGAATTCACATCTAAGGACTTTAATACATTTTGTGAAGTGAATGGAATCAGAAGATAGTTATCAGCACCTCGGACACCACAGCAGAATGGAGTTGTTGAAAGGAAAAATAGAACTATCTTGGATGCAGTAAGAAGTATGTTATCAGAAGCAAATCTACCACATGTATATTGGAGAGAGGTAGTTAGAACTGTTGTCTATACATTCAACAAAGCTCACATCAAAGGTGAAACTGGTAAGACCCCTCATGAACTATGGTTTGGTAATACTCCTACTCTTAAGTATTTCAGAATTTTTGGAAGTAAATGTTATATTAGAAGAGATGAGTATTGTAGCGTCGTAAATTGTACGCACTTGCTAGGGTGGTACAATTTCACACCTAGTTTAGCACCCGCCTTGGCGCATTTTGCATTTTGCATTGCATTTCCCCTTTAGCACTTAATTAATTAAATTAATTAGGTCTAAGGTTCTATTTCATCATCTTCCACATCATAAAGTTGGGCCCTTTCATTAAAGTGTGCCCTTTTCATTTTATTCCTCCAATACATCATTTAATCAAAAACCCTAATTAGGTCCTATTTCGAACTTGGGGGCTTGGTTTCAGGGGTCAAAACATCTCAAAATCACCTATAACTTCAGGATTCTCTCTAAAATCATCATATCCAACGGCACTGAAAATTTGGTGAAAAGTTATCGGGACCATGGCGCCCGGAGTGCACATGGTCCGGGACATTTTTCCCAAAATTTTAGGAGCGCGATCCAATCATAAAATAAAGCTTAACCCCAAGAAATTGGTGGGAGATTCAATCTCTAGGTCAGCCAAAAGATGAAATTACGACCTAGGGTTTCCTACATAAGAGCTCTCTTTCTTCATTTGAAAAGATCTGATTTTTGTTTCCAGGAACCTCATATGCAGCGAAAGAGCAGATCTTTGAAGACTTAAACAACATTCAACATCCTTCTATCAAGAATTTATCAATTTCATTCATCCATTTAGGGCTTGGAAGACATTGAAGAACAATAGGAGATTACTGACTGAAGATTGGCTTGTACTCCTCCCTTGAGGGTTGGGTATGATTTCATGTTGTTTTCATGTCTTTGCATAAGCTTCAATATATCCTTTATTCATGCTTTAGATCACTTTGCATCTTGATTTAGAGCATTTACATTATCATTTACAAGCAATTAGGGTTTACTTTCTAGGTTGCTCTAGTTTGCTTTCTTGCATTTTAGGATCTTGCACACACACAAGGTCTGCACACACATTACTTTTACAATAAAACTTGGCTATTCGTGGAGGTGGAAATCACCGAAGAGGGGGTTTGACTAAGGAAAAACCCTATATAGCCACCCACCACACCTTTTCAGATATAAGTGCAGGTTTCAGGATTCGGACGACGCCGCAAGTTGCAGATCCGGGAAAAGCAGGCCGAGACAGAACAACACACCAAGTTTCGGAGCAAAAGACCAGGACAGGGGCGTGGGGTGCCCTGGTCCTGCCAGGATAGGGGCACTGGGTGCCTTGGTCCCTGGGACAGGGGCGCTGGGCGCCCTGGTCCTCCTGACAGACAATATTTTTAGCACTTTTGACAGCTTTCTAGGTTCCAAAACAGCAGTTTTCGGAGCAGTTTCAGGGGCAAAATTAGGACAGTGGCGCCCGCGCCCCCGTCCTGAACATTTTCACTCAGATTTTGACTCTGGGTATGCATTTGCATTCTTGTCTTGTCCTTGTGTTTACAACTTTTCCATTGTTTAAGTTCAATTCTGCAATCTTGTTATTAGTTCATACTTGCACTTTGGGGTTGGGGATTGAAATTGCATCACTTTGTCTTTCAATTACAACAAAGGAATAGAAATCCTAATAGGTATCCCATGGCTCTCTCTTCCACAAAAAGAAGTAGCCAATTGTGTGATATCTCTAGGCTCTTTCGTATTCCACAAGTGTGTGGTTGAAAGTGAGATTAGGGCATGTTTGCTTAGTGTCACTTTTTTTCTCCCACACATTTTTGGTGAACCCGACGTGAATTCCAATCTTCTCTAAATTCTGATTTATGTTTTCAAATTTGAGTGTTTATGCTATTTCAAATTCAAATTTGTATTTACAAGTCTTAATTTCTTGCAAGATTAAAAAATTTAGAGGAAATTTTTGCTAAAACCCTAATTTTTCAATTCAAAGTTGAACTTGTGGATAGCTTAATTGGGATCAATAATTTCAAATCTGATTTAAGAACTCATTTGAATCATAAATTTCATTTTCTAAATCTACATTCTAAGTGCTTGCATTGGTTAAAATTAAACATTTCCTTCTATTTTGCATGTGTTATCATTTGAAAGAGGAAAATTGTTGTCATGATGCATTCATTTCATAGATGTGATAATGGGTTAGCTTCCCTTGTTTCAATTTTTCCTCCTCCTAAAGAACCTCCCCCAATCTATAGCAACATTTTAGTGCCTAAAAGAGTTGCTATCAATCCCTTTGAGACTCTCCCATGTTCTAAGGATGCAGACTTTAAGAGTGATCTTGACAATTCTCCTAAAATGTGCCCTTCCTATTTAGCTATCCTAGAGGAAGAGAATGATATCATAAACACCTTTCTTAATGTTACTTCACCTTCCCTACATGATGCCTCTCTAAGTGAAAAGGTATTGATGGAAATTGACTTATTTTCTCCTAAAGTTGGTCCTTCCAATGGGGGCATGTTAGTGCAACAAGAGGTTATGAACACTTCTTTCAAAGATCTCCTTCCTAAGCATGAATCTTTGGAGAAATATGTTCATGTTCCTCCTAAAAAACGCTCCCTTCATGAGGATCCTTTTGTGCAAGAAGATGACATTATCCCTACATTTCCTATTGATGGCATTTCCTTTTCCAACAAAATTCCCACTAGAGATGATGAATTAATGATAAATGCTTACCCTTCTCCTAAAGTTTGTCTTACCCATAAGCATCCCTTAGAGAAAGAAGATGAAATAATAAGCAATTTCCTTAATTCTCTCTCCCCTAAAGATCATATTGAACATATTTTGAGGAAAGAGGATGTGTTTAACACATCTATTGATGCTCTCCCTCCTAAGGATGAGGAATTAATAAACAATGTTATCTTCTCTCCCGAAATTGACAATACCTCAAACATTCTTTTCAACCGCTTCACTATTTGGGATGAACCATTAGAAGAAGGTGTAGATTACTCTCTATCCCATGAGAGAACCTTAGCCAAAGGGGATGAAATCAAGATTGAAAACTCCCTTGATATTTTCTCACCTTCCTTGAATCTCAATTATTCTCTCTCTAAAAATAAAGCATCTCCCCCTCCTCAACTTGGTTCTACTCATAAGGATACCCTAGTTCAAAGCAAGATGGTTAACATCTCTTTCAAAGATCTCCCTCTCAAAAGTGAGACTTTAGAGAGTAATGTTGATCCTTCTCCTAGAGAGTTTATTCCCCATGTAGATCCTTTGATGATAGAGGATGATATGACCTTTCCTAGTATTACTCTTCCTACTAGAACATCAATGCCTACCCCTTGTCTCTCTCCTAAAATTGATTTGATCTGTGATGAGATTTTAGTGCAAGAGAAGACTATCAATAATTCTTCCAATGCTTTTGTTCATTCCTCTAAACCATCCTGAATCAATTTGATACATGTGAATGAGACACCTAACAAACCTCTCTTCACTTTCCAAGGTGCTTGTCCTTCTCAAAATTCTCAACCTTTAAATAAGCCTATCTTAGTGGTTCAAGGTGGGTATGCCAATGATTCTTTTTGCACTCCTAAGAAACTTGTTATTACTGTGCAAGGAGGTTATTCTTCTAAGAGCCCTTATGAGTATGCTAAGCAACTGACTAGCGAGAGCTATCATGCGGTTGCTTATACCTATAACACAAGAAACAATAGGCAACCTAATCCTCCTCCAGTTATCCCAACTTCACTTCCTCCTTCCCAACCTATTCTTCCGCAAGCTCCACGTATTTCACAAATGCTTAGTAAGGAATATGATCTCATAGAACAACTTAAAGCTACCCTTGCTAAGATATCCCTTTGGGATTTGATCCAAACTTCTTCCATTCATCATGGAATGTTACAAGATGCCTTGAAAGATTTGAATGTTCCTCCACCTAATACATCTAGTAATAGAGTATCTTTGGTTAACTCTATGATGAATCCTAAAGCTCAAATTGTGTTTACTCAGGATGAGTTGCCTACTAGTGAAATTCAACATCAATATGATCCCTTGATGATTGTGGTTATCATAAATGACACTGCTATAAGACGAACACTGGTAGATAATGGTTCTGGCCTTAATGTGTGTAGCATTAATCTATTGCATAAGATGAATGTGGATACATCCCTTATTGAGCTTGATTCTCGTCCCATTCAAGGCTTTGATAATGTGGCTAAGTCTTCATTAGGTATTATCACCTTACCCATCACAGTGGGACCTGTTACTTTGCCTACTCCTATCCATGTTATGTCGAGAAATCTAACATACAACCTGTTATTAGGGAGACCTTGGATTCACAGTATGCAAGCTGTCCCCTCTACATTGCATAGACAAGTTAAATTTATTTATAACAATAAGACATATACCTTGATAGGTGACACTAATCTCCAAGCTTGTTTGCAAACATCTAAGCCTTCCTCTTCTAGTGATGACTCTTTGAACAAGATACCTATGGATGGATCATCACCCTCTGATAATCAAAATTCTTTGGATGAGTCTAAAGCTCCTGAAGAAGAACCTTCTCGACTTGAATCTACACATGAAAAGTCTTTTGATCCTGAGAAGGTTCTCGTAGAAGACGATTGGGGATCTCTTGATTTTAATCCCACCTTTGTAGGTGAGTATAGGGTTCCTCCTAGAGAGCTTAAAGTTAAAAAGAAGGAAGAAACTAGAAATCAATCAGTCTTACCTGAACCTATGAGCAATAATTTTGTGGCCACCTCTCAAACTTTTTCTCCTCACACCTCTAATTATGAAGAGTTTGATTCTTTGTCTTATGAAAAACCACCTCCTCTTTCTGAAATGGCTGATTGTTATGGTCGTGGTTTTCGTATTTTTGCTAAGCATGGGTATCATGGAAAAGGTTGTGCTGCTCATGAACAGGGGATAAAAGTTCCTCTAGAGACTAATTTTCACAATTATGCCTTTGGACTTGGCTATAATCCCTACAAACGCACCAAAGCATCTAAAAGACCATCTCTCAATGTGAATGCTATATTTAGTAGTGATGATGATCTCACTTCAACTAAATCATCTTCTACTTCTATCAACTCTCATTCCCCTCATAAGGAAATATTGGCGATGAACAAATCTCTTTATGACTCCCCTCAAATTTCTAAATCCACTTATGAATCTTTATCTCCTATTCATCATAAAGTCCTTTCCTCCAGGGATAAGGTTCTAATAAATTAGACTCATCCCTCTTCTAAGATTTCTTGTGACTTTTCTTCTTCAATTTTTATCATTTTATACATGTTTTTGATCTCACTTATAGTTGAGCATTTAGCATGTCATATTCAAATACCTCATTCAATCTATCATATCTTTAAATAACATTAATTGCTATTATGTTGCTCATCATTATGTGACATTGGTAGCTCATTTACTGGGGGCTCATTGTCATTCATGATGGTACAATTTCAAGTGCAATCATATTTTTTCTAAAGCAACATAATAGCCTAACTTTTCTATGTTATCTCTTGTTCCTATGGGGACAAGAGTGATTTCATACATCTCTTCTTTTTATGGTTAAAATTTCCCTTTGGGGTAATAGCGTGGAAATATTGATCATCTTTTCTTTAGAATCCTCTTTTCCTAGATATGGGAGAAGATGTATATTCCCTTTCTTATCCTACCCACTTCTTGTGAGGAGCATTTTACATACACTAATGTCTTGCTTGCATGAACTCATGTGAGTATGTAGTACATTTTGGCTTATGTCTAAATCTCTCCCTAGAAGATTGTGTAAGTCCTTCTCATTGTCCTTATCCATGGGAGGCAATGATCTTTTCTTATTTTTTATCTAAGGATCCACTTTTTCCTATTTCGTGGATGGTGTGAACTTCATTACTTGATGTTATTCCTTGTATGCATTTGTTGTTGTTTGTTCAAGGATTCTCTCTTACAAGAGGTGTAAGTCCTTGACTACAACCTCTTTTGCACTTGGTAAAATACATCCATAATGAATTCACTCTCCCAATTGGGTTAAAAAGAGCGTCATCCTTCATTAAGAATCACTTTCACCTCCCAAAAGAAGGAAGTATTGCATTCTTATTCTCTTCTTTGTCTTATTCTAGAAGATTTTATATTTGTCTAAGACAATTCCTCTCGGGGATAGGTGGCTTTTGTACAAAGATCTCTTCTCCTCTAAGGATCTCCTTTACACATACTACAAGATATCCCTTTTCAACTATCTTATCCTTGCTTAAAGAGTGCAAAACTCTCTTGCTTGGATCTATGACATTGTTGCATTTTTGGGGTATCTTCTTTTGTGATGAAGGTAGGTATCCTTTTTCTACTTTGCTTATGACATAAACATTACACCTTTTGAGCAATGGGTCATTCTCAGAACCAGAGCACAGACTCTTAGAGCGAGATGTCTCCATTTTTCTTTTATGCAAGCTGATTATTCTCAGAACCAGACCACAGACTCTTAGAGCGAGATGTCACGCTTTTGTACTATACATATACAGGTTGTAGCATACTCGGGCATAGACTCCTATGAGATGCTTCTAACCTCCCCTACACACACATGCACGAGGTTGAGTGGAACTAGCGGCATAAGGCTAGACTTTCTCACTCTCTTCCCTTGCATGGATCACCTAGACAGACTCTAGGGGCTAGTTTTCCATGTCCTTTTCCCATGGATCACCAATGTGTGTATTCATGCTTTTTTCCTTTCTTTTCTTCTCTTTGCATTTTGTTTCCATTTACATCCTTCATCTTGTGTTAGAGAACTCTCAAATCCTCACACTCTTTGTTGTGTTGGAATTGAGATTTAGTCCTCTTTCTTACCAAATGATTCTCCATTAGTTTTTGATCTCATATCAAATCTTCTTGTGAGCATTTGTCATCAATATTCTTTAACAATTCGAAGTGGTAAACATGATACCCTGTTTCAACTCACTAAAATTAGCAAGCCGAAATAGGGGGGGGCATATAGCTACCCTCGAATTTTCATCACCTTCCTTAGTAAGCATTAGGTGATTTTGTGATCTAACGTGTGTTTTGTAGGGTGCGGTTCCCAACTGTGTACTGCAGATACCGCTGGGGGCTTCGTTCGACAGACTTATGGATATATCCTTTTTCAAATAATGTTTACTTTTATGTACTTTAGCTTGCATATGCACATAGTGTTCATATGACCGCTAAAGTGGGGGCTAAATGTAGCGTCATAAATTGTATGCACTTGCTAGGGTGGTACAATTTCACACCTAGTTTAGCACCCGCCTTGGCGCGTTTTGCATTTTGCATTGCATTTCCCCTTTAGCACTTAATTAATTAAATTAATTAGGTCTAAGGTTCTATTTCATCATCTTCCACATCATAAAGTTGGGCCCTTTCATTAAAGTGTGCCCTTTTCATTTTATTCCTCCAATACATCATTTAATCAAAAACCCTAATTAGGTCCTATTTCGAACTTGGGGGCTTGGTTTCGGGGGTCAAAACATCTCAAAATCACCTATAACTTCAGGATTCTCTCTAAAATCATCATATCCGACGGCACTGAAAATTTGGTGAACAGTTGCCAGGACCATGGCGCCCGGAGTGCACACGGTGTCGGACATTTTTCCTGAAATTTTAGGAGCGTGATCCAATCATAAAATAAAGCTTAACCCCAAGAAATTGGTGGGAGATTCAATCTCTAGGTCGGCCAAAAGATGAAATTACGACCTAGGGTTTCCTACATAAGAGCTCTCTTTCTTCATTTGAAAAGATCCGATTTTTGTTTTCAGGAACCTCATATGCAGCGAAAGAGCAGATCTTTGAAGACTTCAACAACATTCAACATCCTTCTATCAAGCATTTATCAATTTCATTCATCCATTTAGGGCTTGGAAGACATTGAAGAACAATAGGAGATTACCGACTGAAGATTGGCTTGTACTCCTCCCTTGAGGGTTGGGTATGATTTCATGTTGTTTTCATGTCTTTGCATAAGCTTCAATATATCCTTTATTCATGCTTTAGATCACTTTGCATCTTGATTTAGAGCATTTACATTATCATTTACAAGCAATTAGGGTTTACTTTCTAGGTTGCTCTAGTTTGCTTTCTTGCATTTTAGGATCTTGCACACACACAAGGTCTGCACACACATTACTTTTACAATACAACATGGCTATTCATGGAGGTGGAAATCACCGAAGTGGGGGTTTGACTAAGGCAAAACCCTATATAGCCACCCACCACACCTTTTCAGATATAAGTGCAGGTTTCGAGATTCGGACGACGCCACAAGTTGCAGATCCGGGAAAAGCAGGCCGAGACAGAACAACACACCAAGTTTCAGAGCAAAAGACCAGGACAGGGGCGTGGGGCACCCTGGTCCTACCAAGACAGGGGTGTTGGGCACCCTGGTCCCTGGGACAGGGGCGCTGGGCGTCCTGGTCCTCCTGACAGACAGCATTTTCAGCACTTTTTGACAGCTTTCTAGGTTGCAAAACAGTAGTTTTCGGAGCAGTTTCGGGGGCAGAATTAGGACAGTGGCACCTGCGCCCCCGTCCTGAACATTTTCGCTCAGATTTTGACTCTGGGTACGCATTTGCATTCTTGTCTTGTCCTTGTGTTTACAGCTTTTCCATTGTTTAAGTTCAATTCTACAATCTTGTTATTAGTTCATACTTGCACTTTGGGGTTGGGGATTGAACTTGCATCACTTTGTCTTTCAATTACAACAAAGGAATAGAAATCCTAATAGGTATCCCATGGCTCTCTCTTCCACAAAAAGAAGTAGCCAATTGTGTGATATCTCTAGGCTCTTTCGTATTCCACAAGTGTGTGGTTGAAAGTGAGATTAGGGCATGTTTGCTTAGTGTCACTTTTTTTCTCCCACACAAGTATATTGGCAAATTTGATCCTAGAAGTGATGAAGGAATATTTCTTGGTTATTCATCTAAGAGCAAGGCATATAGATGTTTTAATAAGAGATTGCAGAAAATTGTTGAGAGTACAAATGTAAAGATTGATGAACAATTCAGAGGAACTTCAAGGTATATAGACTCTAAACCGGCAACAAAAATTGTGACAAATGAACCTACACTAAATCCACCAGTACAGAATGAAGATCCAGTTACCCCAGTATCATCAAAGGATTTTATAGTAATTGAAGAACAACAGCAAACTAAGACACCCTGGTATGTAAGATTGAATCATTCTAAAAATCAGATAATTGGAAACAAATTTAAAGGAGTTATGACAAGAAGAAGATTGGTAAATGAAGAGGTATGTCTTATTTCTCAAATTGAACCATAATCTATCAATGAGGCATGTGAAGATAAATTTTGTATTAAAGCTATGGAAGAAGAATTAGGACAAATTGAGAAAAATAATACTTGGACATTAGTTCCCCGACCTAAAGATAAAAATGTAATTGGAACCAAATGGGTATTTAGAAACAAACTTAATGAAGATGGTAAAGTTGTCAGAAATAAAGCAAGACTAGTGTGTAAGAGATATTCTCAGAAAGAAGGAGTTGATTATAATGAAACCTTTGCACCGGTAGCCAGAATTGAGGCAGTCAGATTATTTTTGGCTTTTGTAGCTCACAAGGACTACAAAATTTATCAAATAGATATTAAATGTGCATTTTTGAATGGAGATCTTGAACAAGAAGTATATATTGAACAACCTAATGGATGTTCCTTGACAGATAACAATGATATGGTTTGCAGGTTAAGAAAAGCTCTGTATGGATTAAAACAAGCCCCAAGAGCTTGGTATGCAAGGTTGGATAAGTATCTTTTAAAGATTGGTTTTACTAAAGGAAATGCAAATAGCAATTTATATTACAAAATAACTAATGATGACATCTTGATTATTGAAGTATTTGTTGATGATATAATCTTTGGAGGAGAAGATGGATTATGTAAGGAATTTTCTATTAAAATGCAGCAAGAATTTGAAATGTCTATGAATGGAGAAATAAAATTCTTTTTAGTATTGCAGATTTCACAGACTGATAAAGATATATTTTTGAGTCAATCCAAGTACTTGAAAGAATTACTAAAGAAATTTGGGATGAGAACTCTAAACCGATAAGCACACCTATGACTACAAATGACAAATTATCTCAAGCGGATGAATCTACACATGTTAATCCAACTAGATGCAGATCTATGATAGGAGGTTTACTGTATTTGACACAAACCAGACCTGATATCATGAATGTAGTATGTATTGTTTCTAGATTTCAAAGTAATCCTAGGGAAAATCATGAATCAGTAGTAAAAAGGATTTTCCAGTACTTACAAGGCACAACAAATCTTGGATTATGGTATCCTAGAGATGAAAACTTTGACCTATGTGCATACACGGATGCAAATTGGGCAGGAGATGTGGATGATAGAAAAAGCACCACTAGAGGAGCATTCTTTCTTGGAAAAAGATTAGTTTCTTGGTTGAGTAAGAAACAGAGTTGTACATCTTTATCAACAGCAGAATCAAAATATGTTGCAGCAGCAACCAACTGTACACAGGTACTATGGCTTAAGAAAATGTTGAAAGACATAAAGGTAAAATGCAAGGAACCTATTACTATATATTGTGATAACACTGCAGCAATTGATATATCTAAGAATCTGGTATTACATTCTAAAACAAAACATGTTTCTATCAAACTGAATTTTCTAAGGGAAAAAGTTGAAGAAAAAGAGATAAAACTGGTTTATGTGAATACTAAAGAACAACTTGAGATATTTTCACAAAACCTTTGCCTAAGGAGACCTTTGAATATCTCAAAGATCAGCTTGGAGTCATACCACCACCGGTAGAGACCTAGATAGTTGATGATTGTCATCAACTGATAGAATTGAAAGACAAATCTTTTACTCTAGTGTTTGATGAGTAAGCTACTTCTCAGGGGGAGTAGTTGGTATTTTGTATGAACTTGACTTTTGTAATGTTGGCATTTGATGTCAAAGGGGGAGAGATATCTATGGAAAAACACATTATCTTTTGAAGAGAGATTGGTACTGAAAATAAATCTTTGGATAAACACATGTTGCTCCCAGAGGGAGAGATTGTTGTCTAAAAGAGATTGTTGGTTTTTGGTATTTGGCATTTCTGTTTTGGCACTTTGATGGTTTTTCCATCTTGTGTTTCCATCAATGCCAAAGGGGGAGATTGTTGGTATTTTGGTATGGTTTTGTCATTGATGTCAACACCTACTGAAAACAAGCACTTTGGAGATCCAGCAACATTCACCGACAAGCAACTATTGCACAGTTACTGGTATATGGTTCACCGATAGGATATAATATTTATCGGTACCTAGAATGATATGCAAGACACTTGGTAATGTCGAAGACATCATGTGGACACTTTGTTTTGAATAATTGATCATTGGTATATTCATATTTGCATATTTGCTTTTACCGGCAAATAGGTGCAGGGTTATCTGGGGTTACACCGGCAGGTTTTCTTTTCCAGATCAGCATGGCACGCTATGGAGATGATTTATTATTGATGTAAATGCATTAAGCCAACATATTTAATCAGTTATTGCATCGAATATTATATTGTATGTAAAATGTTCTATTGTAATATCTTGTAGAGCCGACCTACTAAAATTGGTCTTAGGTTATGGTATAAATGTAAGATCTTATTTGTAAGAACAAGTGTGGAATGCGAAAAAGAATTGAGTGAAGGTATATGCAAGATTAAGAAAAGGTATACACAAAGATATCATTTGAAGGTGAAGCTAGGTTTTTGTAGAAGCATATCAGCATTACACCAGTACTGAATCCAGCATATGAAGATGCTATTTTGTGCAGTACATTCTTATTGGATTTAACCATCCAACTGTAGTCAGTGTGACTCCCATTTTGTGATTGAGCAGTGAGCTCTAGGCTGTTGGCCTTTCTATATGTGCAGACCCCATTTATGTACACTTACTATCTGTAGTAGTACCATCTAATTGTGGGTAAGGGTTTCCACCGTGGTTTTTCCCCTTACAGGGTTTCCACATACAAATATTGGTGTTGTGTTGTGGATGACTTTATGTTTATGTTTCATGCATTAATCCTTACCGGTATAGCAATTTACTGTTAACATTGTCTACCGGCATACTTAACTAGTTTACCGGTATTAAGCATTAAGTTGGTTAATTGGTTTTTGGTTTGAATTTGTTTGACAATTGATTCCCCCCCCCCTCTCAGTTGTCTCCGAGACCTAACAGTGATTTCACCTCGGTCAATAAGATCCTGAATAAGATCTTTCAACCTGTGACAATTGCTTGTCTTATGTCGTTTCACTTGATGGAAATCGCAGTGTTCAGTATCCCTCCACCAGGAAGGTTTGACTTGAGGTTCATAATTTGATGTTTTGGGTAATGTTACCAGATTTTGAGAAACTAGTTGGTGTAATACTGTTTCGATGGGTTCCCCTAAGGGAGTGTATGTTCGCTTTGGTTTTTGTTGACATGGTCTGGGTTCATCTTTAGATGTGATATGGCCTTGATTTGGAGGAGTAACTGTGTTAGCCTAAGGTGGGGGATTCTGTCCTAGAAATCGAACTACAGGTTGTGCACTTTTGATAGTTCTTGCAACGACAACCCCATCGTTGATGACATTTTTGTTTTTGTTCCAAAAGCTTGGTTTGTCACTACTGAAGCGTGGGCGAGGGTTGTCCTTTGGCTCATTATATATCTTGATAAGCCCTTTTTTGATGAGAGCCCGCTCACATTTTAAGCCTTTGGTGATCATGTCAATGAAAGAGTCTATGTCTTTTATGTCGAGGTGAAATTCCATTTCATCATTTAAGTTGGAAATAAATATTTCCGCTAGCTCTTGTTCAGGTAACTGAAGAGAACGTATGCTAGACATTTGACGCCTTCATTGTAGAAAGACTGAAAATAGCTCACCCGGTTTTTGTTTAGTGTTACATAGATCAGCCATGGTGATATCACGTTCAATGTTGTGTGAGTAATGTGCCAAGAATTTATGGACTAACTCTTCAAATGTCCTAATGCCACCTGGTAATCAGGAAAACCATGATGTGGTTGTTCCTCCCAATCTTTGGGGAAAAAGTTAAATTAGGTATGTATCCTCGTAGGCCACTTCAAGGCAAGTTGAATGGAATTCTCTAACATGATCACGAGGATCTCCTTTTCCTCTATAGTTTTCAAACTTGGGTGTTTCAAACCCTCGCGAAAAAGGTGGCATATGAAGATTCCTATCAAAGGGATAGGGAAAAATGTCATTGAGTGAGAATTGATTTGTTTTGACACAACTATGAAGTTGTTAGGTGAGATTTTTGACTTGTCACCGCAACATGCCTATTTCACTTGGAGGAGGAGGAGGAGGAGGATTACCTTGATGAAAGTTGTATCTAATGTGCTCTCGACCTCTTTCATCCTCACTACGACTTTGATGTTTTGATGCTTGTCTTAGTTGTGCAAGATCAAAGTCAGAGGGGAGTTTGGCTCCTTCTTGAGCAAGTTTTAAAAAGTGAGCATCAGCATTACTTTTGAGTATCTCATCAAAAAGCCTATTGAAGAGAGGGTTGTGTTGAACCCTTTCTATTGCCGTAGGACCAGGAGTGCCTGGATTTTCATCATTTACATTTCCTCCAAGGGCTTCTTGGAACTCATTGATATTTTCTTCCTCTTCTTCTTCAATTTCTTGTTGTCTAGATCGTGATCTGGTATGAGCCATTTTGTTTAAAAGTTTTTGTTAAAATTGGGTGAAAATGATGATGAGTTGTTGATGGAATGAGACATTTATGGTTGGTGTGGTGTGTTGCATATGGATCTCTAGAACTTTAGAGGTAGATGTGACCAAAGTTTTCTTCTTGAATTGCTTGTTGTTTTTGATAAGGTTTGATGTGATAAGGTTTAGAGGAATCTGAGATCTGTTATAGACTCAACTACCTAGTAATGAGAGGATTAACTCATAAACTAGTTTTAACCTGCGTAGAAATGTCTCTTAGGACAAGTTTATCCTAGATGTAGAGACACTCTAAAAAGTGATGTTTTGCATTTGATTCAAGCAATATTAGAACAGAACTTAGGACAAAAACTTTTGGGTGTGTTGAGAGTTGGAATGGAGTTGATGAGATATGGACATGATAATAGATGAAATGTTTAACTTCAATAAAAGCTTTGTGTCACATATGGGACAAATTCTTCCTCTTATCTTTTGGGAGTTGGTGGTTCTTCTCGAGCTACGTTATATGTGATGCAAATGTCTGGAAAGAAGTCAAGATTGATCTTGCCTCCTTTGTTTTTGTGATAACGCAAAGCAAGATATTGTGTGAAAGCTCTGCGGTTTAATGAATCTTCATCAAATTCGTTTGATTTCCCTTGAAGATAAAGACGCATGTGACATAAGAAGGCTCTATGAGAGACAAATATTTCTCTATTAAGATAGAACAATTTCCTCCTTTTGATAAGAGCCTTTGAGCTCAATGGTCTTTTCTTCAAGTTGATGTTTTGATGAAGATTCTTCTTTCTCAAGATGTGAAGAATGGTGATATAGTTTGATACTCTTGCTCTTTGTTTTTGATCTTTTGTTGGTGTTTGGAAATGTTTGTGTTGGATGAATACTTGTTCTTTGGAATTTGGTTTTTTTTATTCTTTCTTTACAAGAAAATAAAGAAAGCACACAAACACAAGAATGTTGCTTCAAAACGCACAAATAAGTATGGGTCTAGATCAACCCAATTCTTGGAGTTTTATGATCCTTTCATTTAAGTTTATTTTTAGGTGTTTTACAAAGCCCGAAGTCGGCTCAATTTGCACTGATCTTGACTCAAAAATGAAAACACATCAAGCACTCTTTATCCCTAAGGTCAAATGGCTAGTTGTGATAATTTCAGCCCACATCTTGATATTTCTTCGACTTTGGTACCACATACCTTATGAATCCCGCCGTGGCAGGTAAGGATGTGATATACTAATTCTTGCACAAGCATAACAAATAGATGATCCCTATGATGGGGGAATCATCACTTTCATCAAGCCACAAGTGACTTTTCAAAAAGCTACGGTTCTACTCAAGGAAATATGTATGGTGAGTATCTTGGGAGCAAAACCATCTATGCTCTTGCATTGAATTGTATCACAAATATCCTCAATCAATAGAATAGGTGGGTTACTACTTAAAGATGTTTAGTAATGTTCAATGTTTTTGGACATAATTTCATTCTGCAGTGACTCACTTAAGAGCCTTGTAACTTGTGGTGGGGCTCATTTGTCCTTTCAGCAAGTTACACTATAGGAACAACTATACCCAAGGCTACAGCTTTCGCTCGCACCTGATTTATATAGCGGCTCGAAGGATTTATCGAGCAAGGTCATTCCCAAGAGTGATGTGTCTCTTTGCAGGCCTCTCTTAAAAAGATAAAACTTGAGTGTTACTAACACTTTTCTCTTACACCTAGGACCATGAAAGCCAAGGGAGAGGATAGTGTGTGTTAGAAGTAGGACCACTCGACCAACTCTTTTGCACAAGTGTGCCAAACACAAAATACACTTGTTCCTTCTTAACTTGTCCTTGCAATGATTTTTTATCTATTTGGAGATGTTGCTCCAACAGTCATGAGGTTCTTTTTAACTTCAAAAGCAATGTGTTTGAGTAAACTAGAATTTGAAATCCTGGTCAACTGAAATAAGAGCACGCATGCATGAAGTAAATCATTTTTGCAAAATAAGACAAGTTGATTGTTCTTTTTACTTGCACCAAAATTTGAAGTGTTGATTGTGAGTTTTGCTTAAGTTTGATGCAATAAAAGGAATTTTGTTTTTGTCTTGTTTTAAGCACCAAAAAGAGAGTGTATCCTAACTTGCAAGAAATGAATTTGTTTTTGTTCAATTTTTAGAGCACCAAAACAAATTTTGTCCTAACTTGCAAGAAATGAAATGTTTGTGTTGTTCAATTTAAGAGCACCAAAACAAGATTGATCCTAACTTGCAAGAAATGAAGTTTGTGTTGTTCAATTTTAGAGCACCAAATGGAAATTTTAACTTTAAACAACAAAAAAGAGTTAGTTTAAAACCTGCACAAGAAACGAATGGTTAGGAAAATCTGAACCCATGGAGGGCTTCTAGAAGCCTAAGAAAAATTATGTTTTCGGTTACATGGTCTTTTTTACAATGTTTTGTTACAATAGTGTTACTCTGTGTGCAAACAGAAGCGCTCTTTAACACAAACGCGCTAATACGAAGAAACAAGCACTAAAAGTAAAATTTTGACAGCAAATACAAAAGCGTCAAAACAAGCACAAATGCATTGTTTAAGCCAGAAAAGCGCTTAATAAAGGTCAATAGTGCCAAATTTGAGACAATAGTGCTATTTTAAATACAATAGTGCTAAAATGTCAAATTGCAATAATGCTACAATGCAATCAAAAGCGCTAAAGCGTGACCTATGTGTCAAGCTCAACATTCAAACAAGTTAGTTGTGTTAAAAAAAATTATTTTTGGATGTTTGGATTCACGTCGGGTTCACCAAATGATGCTCTGCAAAATAGACAATGTTGGTTAGGATAAACACAACACAAGAAACAAAAGAAATCAATTGTTAGATGTTAGTGTTAGAAATCACCAATTAAAAACTATCCTAAGCAAGCATATCAAGAAAGATACTACTAAACAAAAAGAAAGCTTAAAGAATCTACAAAAAGTAACTGAACTTCTTCATATGCTTTCTATCATGTTGGTAGCTTCTCCTTCCTTGTTCCTCTCCTCTCAAAATTCCAAACCAGTGTAGCTCTCAGCAACTTTTTGCACTATGGATGCTTATGGAGGTTCGATATTGAAATGTTTATTCTAAAATGCTATGCAAATGTGAATAAAAGCTAATATTAGATGCTATGATGCTAAAGTGATTTATTTTAGGCCAGAATAACAAGATATTTAGTGATTTATACTAAATGCTCTCTAAAATTCTCTATAACCAAGATGCATACAAGTTTTCAGGATTATGACTATGAATGCTAAATGCTTGAGGATTTGAAAATGAGGATTGTGAGCTCTATTTATAGGTAAAATGGAGCAATGGATGGTTGACATTGAGTAATCTCAACAAGGGTTAGGATTGAATGATATTCAATCCATGTGAAGGCTTTCAACCCAATCCCAGGATGACAAATGTCAATATGAGATAGGTTGAGAGGAGAGGGAATAAGCATTGAATTGTTGACATGACCTGAGATTTAACTTGGGAGTTAAGGTCAAGGTTAGGTTGAATGAATAAATTCTTTATTAAAAGAATTAAGCTTTTATCTAATGGATAAACTCTTGTGAAAAGGCAAAAGGGATAACCATGGTCAAAACAATAAATGCTTGAGGAGACACATGAGTGCAAGTTGAATTAACCATAAATGGTTATGTAAGAGCCATAAATGGTCATGTAAGAGCCATTAGTGGTTTTGGAAGACTTTAGAGGTTAGATTGTTGAACACACAAAGCATTAAATGTTTTTCAAAGACTTTGAAGTCTTTGAGAAGTGACTCCAAGTTGCTTCGGAATGTGACAATAATTAGGGGTTGGATTAGGTTAATTAGGAAGGGGTTAGAAGAATCTAGAAGGGGGTTAGGTTTGCAAGTTGATTTGGTGGGTGAGTGAAAATATGATTTTAATTAAAATAAAATTAATTTATTTCAATAAATGTGTGCAAGTTGCATTTGTAGGAAATTGCAAGTGGGGGGAGGATAAAGGTGATTTAAATAAATCTTAATTTATTTAAATGTGAGAGATGAGATTTTGGGGGATTTAAATAAATATTAATTTATATAAATGTGAGAGAAGATTTAATTAAACAAATATGATTTATTTATTTAATTAATGGTCTGAATTTGGTTAAGTGAATTAAATCAAATAAATTGAATAATTTATTTTATTAATAGGAGAAGAGGGTTAAGATGAATTAATTAAATATTAATTTAATTAATTATTGATTGATGCTTAAATAATCAAATAAATACTAAATATTCATTTAATTAAGTGGACATATTTATGTGACTACATTTGCCCCTCTTTAAGATGGTGCGATTTTATTGCGTCGTTTCAAAGAAAGAAAAATAGGTGTAAAGAAATATGCCCCATAAATGTTAATTTAGTGGGTGGTATGCCCCCTCGAGAGATAGGCCGAAGAATTTTGAAAAATCGGGCGATCTTTCGAAAAAGACTGAAAATTGGCAGGGTAATAAAAGAGAAGAATGTGGCAATGCTGGTGAAAAATAGAAGAAATCAGAGATAAAATGGGGAAATGTGAGGCTTGGGAAGTTTACGTGGACCACGGCGGTGAGCGGGGAAAAATTAGGGGTATGACGAAGGGTTTATATGTGGAGAAGGGGTGAAAACAGACTCATTTGCATCCGCGACCATAGTGAAATTATAGCTCTGATAGTGACATTCTAGAAGAGAAAGGAGCAGTCAGGATGCCAGTACCCATAGCAAAGCATCATTTAGAGTGAGTCAAACGATTCCAGCAGCCAAATGACTACGGACCAGTGGTATGTGAATTTGAGTTTTTGAGTTTTTTGCATTTTTAATGTGTTTTTAGCTAAGTCCAAGTTGAGTCGAGACAATAGCGTTGAAACTGTGTTTTGGTGCTTTTGTCGATTTAATTAGCGCTTTTGTGCCGCAATGGCACTATTGTGCAGTCGTTTGAGTGATTTTGAAAATAGTAGCGCTATTGTATAACTGTTTGAGCGCTATTGCTAGTTTAGCGCTATGGAGTAGGTAATTGAGAGTTATTAATGTGAAGCAACGCTATTGGATAGTTGGTTGAGTGGTATTGTAGTGTGAGCCCCCTTTTGCAGAGTTGTTTAAGCACTTTTGTTAGGGTAGTGGCGCTATTGTTAGGAGATAGCATTCTTGTGTGCAAAATAACACTTTTGTGCAAAAAAATAGATGCCCCAGTGTTTGAACAAATAATCTTCAGATGCCAATGATGGATGGATGGAGATGTGAAGTGAGAGTTGTTTTGATCCATGGTAGCCCTAATAAGACTTAGGTCATTAGGATAAATGTCTATTGAAGTCTAAGTGTTGCATGATGCTACAGGCGAGACCATGGGATATACGACTGAGGATGGTAGATGCAGGGGTGGTGGAGGAGTATACGCAGTATATGGCGGCTCATCCGATTCCTCAAATATTAGATCCAGTAGAGCCAATTCCTGATTTTGAGGAGGAGAGCGGACAGAGAGAAAGGGGGAGAGGAGGTCGAGGACCTATAGTAGATGGAGGAAGGAGAGGGGATGGTGGTGATGGAGGAGGTGGTGGATTCGGAGGTGGAGGTGATGGTGATGGGCGAGTTCAGTGAAGAGGGAGAGGCGGGTTGCCATTGCGGATATCACAGGGACCTTTGATGCATGGAGGAGTTAGATTGGGTGGGAGAGGTTTGGTATAGAGGGAGGTACCGATGGATAGAGGGGAGGGAGCCACTAGAGAGGAAGCTACAGGTGAGGCACCTATGGATACAAAGGAGGGAGCCACTGGAGATCCTCGGGACCATATGATATTACAGTTGCAAACTTGACTTACAGCAGCCGAGACACAAGTGGAGGATCTGGAGGCGGAGGTTGCAGCTAGAGAGAGTGACTTAGTTGTAGGAGAGAGTGCGGGCCTTGGAGGGAGTACCAGGATAGGGGCTAGCTATGGAGGCTTTGGTGAGGGAGGTCCGGTGAGCACAGGTTGAGATAGAGTATTGGCAGGGTTTATATGAGCAGGTGGTGCCATCTAGTCAGCAAGCACTGAGCTATTCATAGATGCGGTAGGACAGATCAAAGCAGTCTCAGAGGATACAGAGCAGTGGGGGTGTGATGGGTCCTCTACGGAGAGATATGTCAGGTGGCGCAAGAGCATGTGGGGGTTTGATGGGGCCTCCACATAGAGTTAGATCAGATGGTGTAGGGACTAGTGGGGGAGCAGGTGGTGATGGTGGTGCAGCATCTGATCGGAGTGGCATCTGAGAGAGCATTTTTGCATGCATATATTTATATTGTTATCTTGGACTACGTCTTGGATGGCTCTTGGTAGCCGATTTTGTAGACTTCATGTTACTCTGATACATGAGATGATATATATGAGGAGATCCCATAGTTTTTTGATGATATGCATTTTGATATGTATCGAGTTTATGCTTAGATGGATACTTGTACTTTTGTATATGTATGCGTTTAAGAGATTATTCCTATATACATGTTTTATGATGATTTATTCTTACATGATGTCTATATGCATGTTGTATGATGTTGGATGCTAACATGTGGATGCAAGTTTATATATGTGTGCATTTTGATTTTTTTGGGATAGAATGCCCGATGTATGCAATGCCATGATGTTTATGTATGCATAATAAAATGATGATTTATGATGGTATAGATAGTAGTTTTGTTCTTTACATTAACACAAGGATGAGATAATGATATGTTATGATGTTAATGCAAATGATTTTGAATGAATGATTTATTTATGTATATGCATCTAGATGGTTTTTAAAAATGAATGTATATGTGGATAAACAAAATGTGAAGTACAAATGTTTAAACGATAAATTCTAAATGAATGCATATGTAAAATGGTTAAATGTCAAAATAGGATAAGTAAAATGATAATGTGACAATAATGCAACTCATGTTTAATGAATAACTGCACCTTAATGCAATTAAGAGGGATAATGAATGCAATCTAATGAATCCTAAGTGAGATAAAATGGATGAATGAATGCACTTTAACTAATGAATAGATAAATGAATGTATGCAATTATGGAAACCTAAACAAATGTATGATACATAAGTGTGGAAATGATGATAAATGATGATCACTAACGGATGTTTCAATGAATGTATAGTAATGAGTAATCATAGTAGGAAATGCAAATAAGGACAATTATCTATGTAAGTGAATCTAAATATTATGAGGGTAATAATGAAAGGATACAATGATACTAATGCAAGTAAATGAGAATGAACTACATGTGGTAAGTGCAACTAAATGATAATAAATGCATGCTAAGGAATGGCTAAAGAATAATGCAAATGCAACTAAAATGTAATGAAATGATGATGGGATGAATGCAAGGTTGTTTAAACTTTGCATAATGCACGTGATGATGTATCAGAGTACTCTGTCGTGATTGATATCCAAAACCAGCTCAATTTTCACATAACTGCTTACATTTAACTTTGTTCACACTTGCATGCAAAATTATGTAAATGAATGAGTAAATGGATGGACGGTATGCAACAGAATGCAATATATACAGGTGAGATGAAATGACGATCCATAGTGCCTTATTTTTCATCATCGAGCTTTAAAATGTTGTAAGAAAATACAAGCATCTTGATATAATGATTCAAGATGACCTGGGTATTCCTTACATGGATTTTGATATAGCAAGTTAATACAAACAACTTGATATAATGGGTCAAGTTGACCTGAGTATTGCTTGCGGAACAAACAAGGAGCATCTCCTTTTATGCATGACTTGGAACGTCCTCCTTGATCTTGGGCTAATCATATCCTGAGACAAGTTCATACCATAATAAGAGACAAAAACCTTTATCCAATTTGGATGAGGTAGGAAGAACTAAAGAAAGAGCATTGGACCGGTAAGTAAACAACATACATAAAGAATAAAGAATATGGATCCTTGGTAATGGTTCATGCTCATATGGTCGAGGTATACGTTGTAGTCAGCATGACGTAGTGATCTATGACTGTATTTTGCCTATGATCACATAGCGTAGTGATCTATGACTGTATTTTGCCTATGAATAAATAACCCACAAATCCACAAAGTATTTGATAGATTAAACAGAATTTTCTTTGTCAAAGAAAATGTCATCTTGTGTTTGTTTTGGTAAGGAAGGATGCATCCTTGTTGAAGATGGTTTGAGTGTTGATGTTGATTGTTTGGTCGATTGGATAAGTGGTCATCGTTTGGAGTATTTCACAATGCTTGTTTGGTATCTGCTCGAATGAGTATGTACAATGTGTTGCCATGTTTTTGTTTGATTTTTGATGTTTTCTGATGTTTTTGGATTTTGTGATTTTTTGAATGTTTTGGATTTTGATGATTGTTTTGAATGTTTTTGGTATTTTGTGAGACAGTTTTGAATGTTTTTGGTATTTTTGTGAGATAGTTTTGAAATGAAGAACTTAGTGAATCACAAAACAATTTAGAATCCCCTTCCATCAATAGGTTAAGGGCATTACCCCCAGTTTAGACTTGACTATGAAAAAGCGGGATGCAAGACGCATGAAGTACTATCTTGGATTGCATATCAATAAGAAGCCATGGTTTGGACTGATGGATGTGTGTATGAAATAAATGTGATCACAACAAGCCTGAAAGATAATGGAGTCATAGCCTTTACGAGTGGTGCCTGTTTGCCAAGTTTTCACCATCGTACTTACCCAAGGAGCCACCGGAGTGGTTGTTCACCGTTTGGATGCATGATTTTTCTTTTAATATTTTGATGTTTTTATTTTTTTTTTAGGTTATTTATCTGAATGTTTTTGGTGTTTTTGTCAGTATGTAAATGACCCTGATGCTCTATGCAGCTTATGTATAAAACCATTTGAGGTGCCTTTTATTGATCGGATCTGCTAGCAGTTCTCCTTCTGACATAGCCAACTGATATGCCCTAGACCCAAATACAGCAGTGATAACATATGGACCCAGCCAATTTGATTCAGACTTTCCCTGATGTTTGCGGTTTGGTTGGTTACGAGAATTCTCTCGAAGAACAAGATCACCTACCTCGAATGTACGAGGTCTAACCCAATGATTATAGCTTCTACACATGCGTTGCTAATAGGCTTTGAGGTGATTGTATGCAGCTTGTTGCTTCTCATCAAGTACCTCTAAGTCCTGAAGAATTGATACTCTATATTCCTCATCATCGATGAGACTATGCAAGGAAACCCGCAGTGATGATATCTCGACCTCAATAGGTAAGATAGCTTTTGCGCCATAGACTAGTGAGTAGGGAGTTGCGCTTGTAGGGGTTCGAATGCTAGTACGATACACCCATAGTGTTGGATTCAATTGAACATGCCAATCATGACCGGCATCATTGACTATTTTCTTGAGGATTCTTAATATGTTCTTGTTTGATGCTTTGGCCTGACAATTGCCTTATGGGTAAAAGGGTGTGGAAAAGTGGTGTTGGATGTGAAATTTCTCACAGAGTTCAAGGACATCATGATTTTTGAAAGCAAGATTGTTATCTGTGATGATGGACATAGGTACACCATACCAACAGATGATGTAATTAAGGATGAATGACGTGATCTTCTTGCCGATGACTTGGGTAAGTGGAACAACTTCGATCCACTTTGTGAAGTATTCGGTGGCGGTAATAATGAATTTGTGGCTGTTGCATGAAGATGGATGGATTTTACCCACAAGGTCAAGACCCCATTGACAAAAAGGCCATGGTGTTGTGATTGGTTGCAATTCTTGTGCTGGTGCATGTATCAGGTCTCCATGAACTTGGCATTTCTTGCACTTTCTGACAATGTAGTAGTAGTCTTTTTCCATGGATGGCCAATAGTATCCAGTGCGCATGAGTTTTTGGGCTAGTGACGGACTGCTTGCATGAGTTCCACAAATTCCTTCATGTACCTCTTCCAAGGCCTTTGTTATCTCATCATGTTCTAGATATCGAAGGAGAGTACCATCAAGACTACGTCGGTATAGGGTTTCAGCAATAATGGTATATCGAGTGGTTTGTTGAATGAAAGTTGTACGTTGTTTATTCGATTGGTTAGGAGGAAGTGTGTGATTGCGGAGGTAGGTGTAGAACTCACCGTACCATGGGGATTTGGAACCGACAAGGTGACATATCATCTCAGATTCGAGGATATCATAAGCAGGGATCCAAAGCTGTTCTACCAAGAACTCGTAGCATGTTGAATTTTGTGGAAGATCTAGGAGAGATGCAATGGTAGCCATAGCGTCAACAGTTCGATTTTGATCTCTTGGTATCTGCTCAAAGGTGATAGTACTAAATGATGCCTTTAATTTGTCCACCATTTGTCTGTATTGCATGAGTTTGTCATCTTTAGTCTGATATTCATTAGTTGCTTGTCGAATGACCATTTGCAATTCGCCATATAGTTGTAGTTCTTGTAACTTCCATTGCATGGCTAGCTTGAATCCTATGATCAAGGCCTCATACTCTGCTATGTTGTTTGTACATGGAAATGTGAGCTTGTAAGACTTCTGGATGTTGTCACCTTGAGGTGTGATAAACAGAATGCCTGCCCCCGAGCCATGCCTAGTTTACGAACCATCAAAGTATAGTTTCCATGGTTGTGCTGCCGTGATCATGAATATCTCTTCATCTGGAAAATTGGAAATGAGGGGATGATCACCTATCAGTGGTGCATCGGCCAACTGATCTGCAATGACTTGTCCTTTGATAGCTTTACGGTCCACATACTCGATGTCAAATTCACTTAGAATCATAACCCATTTGGCCAAACGGCCAGTCAATGCAGCTTTACTGAGTAAGTACTTGAGTGGGTCGATCTTCGCAATGAGTTGTACTTTGTGTGTTAACAGATAGTGCCTCAGTTTAGTGGCTGCCAAGATTACTACTAGGCAAGCTCGCTCAATAGGTGTGTAATTGAGTTCATAGCCAACCAGTGTGCGAGAGATGTAGTAAATAGCACACTCTTTCCCATCTACATTGTGTTGTGCCAATAGCACTCCCAATACTGTATTTGTTATTGATATATAGAGTAACAGAGGTTTGCTCGGATCTACTGGGATCAGCAATGGTGTATTCATGAGATAGTCTTTAAGCATCTGGAATGCTTGCTGGCATCTGGTATCCCATTGAAAGCGGATGTTTTTGTGTAACAGGTGTGTAAAAGGGTGACACTTATCTGCTAGTTGTGCAATGAATCTTCGGATTGATTGAAGCCGCCCTTGTAATGTCCTTAGCTGACTGATGTTCTTTGGAGGTGGCATGTCCATGATTGCTTTGACCTTTGCTGGATCGACCTCAATACCTTTGCTAGAGACGATGTATGCTAGAAGCTTCCCTGAGGTTACTCCAAGGACACACTTCTTTGGGTTGAGCCAAACATGATATTGTTCCAGTCTATCAAAGATTTTCACCAATATGTGTAGATGACCTTCTCTTGTGAGTGATTTTGCCAGTAATTCATCAACATAATCTTCCATTATGTTATGCATCATGTCATGGAAGATGGTGGTCATTGCTCATTGATAGGTCGCTCCTGCATTCTTGAGACCAAAAGGCATTACATTCCAGCAGTATGTGCCCCATGGACATGTGAAGGTTGTCTTATGTTGACCTTCTAGTGTGATCTTTATCTGATTCTATACTGAAAAGCCATCCATGAGTGAAAGCATGGCATGTCCCGTTGTCTTATGTTGATCTTCTAGTGCAATCTTTATGTGATTGTATCCTGAAAAGCCATCCATGAGTGAAAACACAGCATGTCCTACTATTAGGTCTACTATTATGTTGATGTTCGGTAGGGGGAAGTCATCCTTAGGACATGCCTTATTTAGATCTCTGAAGTCAGTACAAATATGGATACCCCCATTTGGTTTGCCGACAGGCACAATATTGGATATCCAAACTGCATAAGCAATTGGTCTAATAAAATCAACATCTAGGAGTTTCTTGAGTTCTACTTTGACTAGTACTACAATCTAAGGATGCATCTTGTGAAGCTTCTGCTTGACAGGTTTGGCTCCTTTTGCTATGGTGAGGTGATGCATGACTAAATCAGGATCAAACCCTGGCATGTCTGCATATGATCATGCGAATTTGATCTGATGCTTCTGGAAGAACTCTACATTCTTAGTTTGTTCCTCTGGATTTAAAAGAGATGCCAGATGTATGTGGTGAGGCATTTCAGGATTCCCCATGTTGTATTCTTTTGTCTCTTCAATGAGAATTGTCGACCATTCCTGCTATGTACTAGCAAGGAGAATGTCAAACCTTTCATCCTCTGGCACCTCAGAGAGGTTTTCACCATTGGATATGCTCTTTCTTTTTACTTTTGTTTGATCAAACAATGCCACAATGTGGTTTTCATTGGAACATCCATGTTTTATTGTTATATTTTTGCAGCTAAAAGGTTTGGCATCTACCCCGAAGTATGTTGCGCTATTAAGTTCAATGGCGAATCCAGCTTTGTGATCCCCGCTTGGTATGTTATCCCATAGTTCCAAAAATTCAATGATCCCCTCATCGATTTGGAAATGGTCAAGACATGGGGGATTAGGTTGGATCCATTCAATGAGTTTTTTATGGATAATGGCCATTACCTCATCGATAAGGTTAAGTTCATTAGATGTGTCAGTGAGGGTTAAGACGTTGTGGTGAAGGTCATTGATGGTACTCTCCCTATCAGAATCAGGCGTGGGATGGGATGTAGTGTCTGTGGAAGATGTTTACAACTCAGGAACCCAAGAGGTTGTTATCTGTGCTTCTCCATAAACAAGGATGTCTTTGCAGGGTGGAGGTAGTAATGTTGTCTTCCTCATCTGAAGTATTAAGCTGGATCGAATCAAACTCCCATTCATGTGAGTCGGTCTTTGAGTCACTTTCCAGTATCTGATTACCATACCATACTGGGATGTCCTTTGAGTTAAACAGTGTAGGTGTGATCGGTTGATGTACTTGTGTAGATGAAATGATCGGTGTTGTAGGAAGGATTATGGGGATCAATGAATCTGATATGGGGAGTATTGGTAGTGTTGACTCTGCTGCTTCTGCTGGAACTGCTGGTGTCGTAGATACTATTGTGGATTCTCATACAGTTGTTGTTGCTAATGGTGCTATTGATGTTATGGTTGCTACTTATGGGGTTACTGGTTTGATTAGTGGGATGATGGGTATTGTAGATGGTTGTGTTGGTATTTTTAGCCTTGATGGGGTAGTTTCCATGGTGTTTGATGTTGCTTTTATAATCAAAGGTGACCTCTTTGTAATAGGCTGATATAGTAGTTGGCTAGATTTTCCTTTGAATCTGAGCTTAGGAAGGATCTCCTTTTGAAAGCCTAGTCCTGTATTATACTTGGGCTTTAATTCTGGCTGCAGCGGTTCATGTGTTCCTTGTTTGCAAGGACCCAAAGCACTCTAACCATCATAACCCATTCTTTGCATAATGAGAAGGCATTTTCCATACTAATCTGTGGAAAGCTTAGCTTGCGGAGAATTGGTGGATATGGGATCTTTATAGATCCATTCTGCTAAGTCCTCATCTCTAGTTTCTCCTTCTTGACTCTTTCCAAGGATGAAAGGTGTCAAAGTACATGCTGGCTTGGTCAGTGGTTGTTGAAGTAATTGTTGAGGTTTACCATGTGTCCTAAGAGAAGTAGGCATTTATCCCACACAAAAGAGTTGGCTCAAATTGTATTCCCCAAGACCTTCCTCTGCTATTTTCATCTTAAGCTTTTCTTGCTTGGGTATAGTGGTGTTTGAACTGGAAAGAGAGGCTGGACTTACGTATGATGTGGAGGAGATGGCTTCTCTATTGTTAGGAACAGTAATCTCTGGTTGATGACTTATATTATGACAATATGCACAGGGGTTTGCATAGCCCAGGATTGTGATTTCTACACCATTGTGCGGGAACTTGATACACTGATGGTAGGTGGATGGAATGGCTTGCATGCCATGTATCCAAGGTCTTCTTAACACTAAATTGTATGGTAGAGGAAGGTCCACAACTTGACAGATGATGTGTTTCACCACAACGCCCGCTTAGATTGCTAGCACCACAGCTCCTTTGGATGAACGCTCGGCATCATCATAGACTTTGATTGTGATCTTCTTGTGGGGATCCACTGATTCAATTGCATATTCCAATGCAGTGACTAATTATAGAGTACATATATTCAAGCTTGCTCCATTGTCGATCAAGACTTGCTTGATCCTATGCTAGTTGATAAACCCTTCAATATGGAGTGAGGCATTATGAGGTTGCTAGAAGGAGGAATTGTCATTTTCTGAGAAAGTGAGACAATGTGAGGATCTTAGATTTTCGACCATGGCTTGGAATTGATCTGTATTTAGGTTTGCAGGCACTGACGCCTCTTGGAGAGCTTGATCCAAGATTGTTTTATGGGATGGACATAGGCGCAATAGCTCTAAGATAGATATTAGTGCGAGCATTTTGTCTAACTATTCCACAAGGTTATACTGCTTGGGGATAGATCGGGTGCCTTAGCTGCTTTTATGGTAATCTTGTTGCACCGTGTAACAACATTGCAAATGGAGCTGGGATTTTTGATAGTTATAGTTGCAATCTGTTCACTGGCATCGTATAGGTGACTCACAGTATAATTATACGCGGCTTACATATAATTAGTGGTATCTATGTTTCTCCCTGAAGTGGAAGGACCCCTTTCATCTTTTGATGGAAGTGGATTTTTAAACATGAGATGATCATTGTTTGTTGTCTTTGGGTCATGTCCTTCGATCTTGATTTCACCTTGGTCAATAAGATCCTGAATAAGATCTTTCAACCTGTGACAATTGCTTGTCTTATGTCCTTTCCCTTGATGGAAATCGCAGTGTTCAATATCCCTCCACCAGGAAGGTTTGACTTGAGGTTCATAATTTGATGTTTTGGGTAAGGTTACCAAATTTTGAGAAACCAGTTGGCGTAATACTGTTTCAATGGGTTCCCCTAAGGGAGTGTATGTTCGCTTTGGTTTTTGTTGACACGGTCTAGGTTCATCTTGAGATGTGATGTGGCCTTGATTTGGAGGAGAAATTGTGTTAGTCTGAGGTGGGGGATTATGTCCTGCAAATCGAACTACAGGTTGTGCACTTTTCATAGTTCTTGGATCCACAACCCCGTCATTGATGATATTTTTGTTTTTTGTTCCAGAAGCTTGGTTTGTCACTATTGAAGCATGGGTGAGGGTTGTCCTTTGGCTCATTATATATCTTGATAAGCCCTTTCTTTATGAGAGCTCACTCACATTTTAAGCCTTTGGTGATCATGTCATTGAAAGAGTCAATGTCTTTTATGTCGAGGTGAAATTCCATTTCATCATTTAAGTTGGAAATAAATATTTCCGCTAGCTCTTGTTCAGGTAACTGAAGAGAACGTATGCTAGACATTTGACGCTATCGTTGCAGAAAGATTGAAAATAGCTCACCCGGTTTTTGTTTATTGTTACATAGATCAGCCATGGTGATATCACGTTCAATGTTGTGTGAGTAATATGCCAAGAATTTATGGACTAACTCTTCAAATGTCCTAATGCCACCTAGTAATCAGGAAAACCATGATGTGGTTGTTCCTCCCAAGCTTTGGGGAAAAAGTTGCATTAGGTATGTATCCTCGTATGCCACTTCGAGGCAAGCTGAATGGAATTCTCTAACATGATCACGAGGATCTCCTTTTCCTCTATACTTTTCAAACTTGGGTGTTTCAAACCCTCGCGAAAAAGGTGGCATATGAAGATTCCTATCAAAGGGATAGGGAAAAATGTCATTGAGTGAGAATTGATTTGTTTTGACACCACTATGAAGTTGTTAGGTGAGATTTTTGACTTGTCACTGCAACATGCCTATTTCACTTGGAGGAGAAGGAGGAGGAGGATTACCTTGATGAAAGTTGTATCTAATGTGCTCTCGACCTCTTTCATCCTCATTACGACTTTGACATTTTGGTGCTTGTCTTAGTTGTGCAAGATCAAAGTCAGAGGGGAGTTTGGCTCCTTCTTGAGCAAGTTTTAAAAAGTGAGCATCAGCATTACTTTTGAGTATCTCATCAAAAATCCTATTGAAGAGATGGTTGTGTTGCGACCTTTTTATTTTCGCAGGAGTAAGAGTGCCTGGATTTTCATCATTTACATTTCCTCCAAGGGCTTCTTGGAACTCATTGATATTTTCTTCCTCTTCTTCTTCAATTTCTTGTTGTCTAGATCATGATATGGTATGAGCCATTTTGTTTACAAGTTTTTGTTGAAATTGGGTGAAAATGATGATGAGTTGTTGATGGAATGAGACATTTATGGTTGGTGTGGTGTGTTGCATATGGATCTCTAGCACTTTAGAGGTAGATGTGACCAAAGTTTTCTTCTTGAATTGCTTGTTGTTTTTGATAAGGTTTGATGTGATAAGGTTTAGAGGAATCTAAGATCTGTTACAGACTCAACTACATAGTAATGAGAGGATTCACTTATAAACTAGTTTTAACCTGCGTAGAAATGTCTCTTAGGACAAGTTTATCCTAGATGTAGAGATACTCTAAAAAGTGATGTTTTGCGTTTGATTCAAGAAATATTAGAATAGAACTTAGGACAAAAACTTTTGTGTGCGTTGAGAGTTGGAATGGAGTTGATGAGATATGGATATGATAATGGATTAAATTTTTAACTTCAATAAAAGCTTTGTCTCACATATGGGACAAATTCTTCCTCTTCGCTTTCGGGAGTTGGTGGTTCTTCCCGAGCTACTTTATATGTGATGCAAATGTCTAGAAAGAAGTCAGGATTGATCTTGCCTCCTTTGTTTTTGTGATAATTCAAAGCTCAATATTGTGTGAAAGCTATGCGATTTAATGACTCTTGATCAAATTCTTTTGATTTCCTTTGAAGATAAAGACGCATGTGACATAAGAAGGCTCTATGAGAGACAAAGATTTGTCTATTAAGATAGAACAATTTCCTCCTTTTGATAAGAGCCTTTGAGCTCAATGGTCTTTTCTTCAAGTTGATATTTTGATGAAGATTCTGCTTTCTTAAGATGTGAAGAATGGTCATATAGTTTGATGCTCTCGCTCTTTGTTTTTGATCTTTTGTTGGTGTGTGGAAATGTTTATGCTGGATGAATACTTGTTCTTTGGAATTTGGTTTTTTTTATTCTTTCTTTGACAAGAAAACAAAGCAAGCACACAAACACAAGAATGTTGCCTCAAAAGGCACAAATAAGTATGGGTCTAGATCAACCCAATCCTTGAACTTTTTATGACCCTTTCCTTTAAGTTTATTTTTAGGTGTTTTCCAAAGCCTGAAGTTGGCTCAATTTGCACTGGTCTTGACTCAAAAATGAAAACACGTTAAACACTCTTTATCCCTAAGGTCAAATGGCCAGTTGCGATAAATTCAGCCCACATCTTGATATTTCTTCGACTTTGGTATTACATACCTTATGAATCCCATCATGGCAGGTAAAGATGTGATATACTAAGTCTTGCACGAGCATAACAAATAGATGATCCCTATGATGGGGGAATCATCACTTTCATCAAGCCACAAGTGACTTTTCAAAAAGCTATGTTTCTACTCAAGGAAATATGTATGGTGAGTATCTTGGGAGCAAAACCATCTATACTCTTGCATTGAATTGTATCACAAATATCCTCAATCAATAGAACAGGTGGGTTACTACTTAAAGATGTTTAGTAATGTTTGATGTTTTTGGACATAATTTCATTCTGCAGTGACTCACTTAAGAGCCTTGTAACTTGTGGTGGGGCTCATTTGTCCTTTCAGCAAGTTACACTATAGGAACAACTATACCCAAAGCTACAGCTTTCGCTCGCACCTGATTTATATAGCGGCTCGAAGGTTTTATCGAGCAAGGTCATTCCCAAGAGTGATGTGTCTCTTTGCAGGCCTCTCTTAAAAAGATAAAACTTGAGTGTTACTAACACTTTTCTCTTACACCTAGGACCATGAAAGCCAAGGGAGAGGATAGTGTGTGTTAGAAATAGGACCACTCGACCAACTCTTTTGCACAAGTGTGCCAAACACAAAATACACTTGTTCCTTCTTAACTTGTCCTTGCAATGATTTTTTATCTATTTGGAGATGTTGCTCCAACAATCATGAGGTTCTTTTTAACTTCAAAAGCAATGTGTTTGAGTAAACTAGAATTTGAAATCCTGGTCAACTGAAATAAGAGCACGCATGCATGAAGTAAATCATTTTTGCAAAATAAGACAAGTTGATTGTTCTTTTTACTTGCACCAAAATTTGAAGTGTTGATTGTGAGTTTTGCTTAAGTTTGATGCAATAAAAGGAAATTTGTTTTTGTCTTGTTTTAAGCACCAAAAAGAGAGTGTATCCTAACTTGCAAGAAATGAATTTGTTTTTGTTCAATTTTTAGAGCACCAAAACAAATTTTGTCCTAACTTGCAAGAAATGAAATGTTTGTGTTGTTCAATTTAAGAGCACCAAAACAAGATTGATCCTAACTTGCAAGAAATGAAGTTTGTGTTGTTCAATTTTAGAGCACCAAATGGAAATTTTAACTTTAAACAACAAAAAGGAGTTAGTTTAAAACCTGCACAAGAAACGAATGGTTAGGAAAATCTGAACCCATGGAGGGCTTCTAGAAGCCTAAGAAAAATTATGTTTTCGGTTACATGGTCTTTTTTACAATGTTTTGTTACAATAGTGTTACTCTGTGTGCAAACAGAAGCACTCTTTAACACAAACGCGCTAATACGAAGAAAAAGCACTAAAAGTAAAATTTTGACAGCAAATACAAAAGCGTCAAAACAAGCACAAATGCATTGTTTAAGCCAGAAAAGCGCTTAATAAAGGTCAATAGTGCCAAATTTGAGACAATAGTGCTATTTTAAATACAATAGTGCTAAAATGTCAAATTGCAATAATGCTACAATGCAATCAAAAGCGCTAAAGCGTGACCTATGTGTCAAGCTCAACATTCAAACAAGTTAGTTGTGTTAAAAAAAATTATTTTTGGATGTTTGGATTCACGTCGGGTTCACCAAATGATGCTCTGCAAAATAGACAATGTTGGTTAGGATAAACACAACACAAGAAACAAAAGAAATCAATTGTTAGATGTTAGTGTTAGAAATCACCAATTAAAAACTATCCTAAGCAAGCATATCAAGAAAGATACTACTAAACAAAAAGAAAGCTTAAAGAATCTACAAAAAGTAACTGAACTTCTTCATATGCTTTCTATCATGTTGGTAGCTTCTCCTTCCTTGTTCCTCTCCTCTCAAAATTCCAAACTAGTGTAGCTCTCAGCAATTTTTTGCACTATGGATGCTTATGGAGGTTCGATATTGAAATGTTTATTCTAAAATGCTATGCAAATGTGAATAAAAGCTAATATTAGATGCTATGATGCTAAAGTGATTTATTTTAGGCCAGAATAACAAGATATTTAGTGATTTATACTAAATGCTCTCTAAAATTCTCTATAACCTAGATGCATACAAGTTTTCAGGATTATGACTATGAATGCTAAATGCTTGAGGATTTGAAAATGAGGATTGTGAGCTCTATTTATAGGTAAAATGGAGCAATGGATGGTTGACATTGAGTAATCTCAACAAGGGTTAGGATTGAATGATATTCAATCCATGTGAAGGTTTTCAACGCAATCCCAGGATGACAAGTGTCAATATGAGATAGGTTGAGAGGAGAGGGAATAAGCATTAAATGGTTGACATGACCTGAGATTTAACTTGGGAGTTAAGGTCAAGGTTAGGTTGAATGAATAAATTCTTTATTAAAAGAATAAAGCTTTTATCTAATGGATAAACTCTTGTGAAAAGGCAAAAGGGATAACCATGGTCAAAGCAATAAATGCTTGAGGAGACACATGAGTGCAAGTTGAATTAACTATAAATGGTTATGTAAGAGCCATAAATGGTCATGTAAGAGCCATTAGTGGTTTTGGAAGACTTTAGAGGTTAGATTGTTGAACACACAAAGCATTAAATGCTTTTCAAATACTTTGAAGTCTTTGAGAAGTGACTCCAAGTTGCTTAGGATTGTGACAATAAGTAGAGGCTGGATTAGGTTAATTAGGAAGGGGTTAGAAGAATCTAGAAGGGGGTTAGGTTTGCAAGTGGATTTGGTGGGTGAGGAAAATATGATTTTAATTAAAATAAAATTAATTTATTTAAATAAATATGTGCAAGTTGCATTTGTAGAAAAATGCAAGTGGGGGGAGGATAAAGGTGATTTAAATAAATCTTAATTTATTTAAATGTGAGAGATGAGATTTTGGGGGATTTAAATAAATATTAATTTATTTAAATGTGAGAAGATTTAATTAAACAAATATGATTTATTTATTTAATTAATGGTCTGAATTTGGTTAAGTGAATTAAATCAAATAAATTGAATAATTTATTTAATTAATAGGAGAAGAGGTTTAAGATGAATTAATTAAATATTAATTTAATTAATCATTGATTGATGGTTAAATAATCAAATAAATACTAAATATTCATTTAATTAAGTGGACAGATTTATGTGACTACATTTGCCCCTCTTTGAGACAGTGTGATTTTATCGCGTCGTTTCAATGAAAGAAAAATTGTTGTGAAGAAATATGCCCCATAAATGTTAATTTAGTGGGTGGTATGCCCCCTTGAGAGATAGGCCAAAGAATTTTGAAAAATCAGTCGATCTCTCGAAAAAGAATGAAAATTGGCAGGGTGATAGAAGAGAAGAATGTAGCAATGTTGGTGAAAAATAGAAGAAATCATAGATAAAATGGGGAAATGGGAGGCTTGGGAAGTTTACGTGGACCACGGCGGTGAGCGGGGAAAAATTAAGGGTACGACAAAGGGTTTATATGAGGAGAAGGGGGTGAAAACAGACTCATTTGCATTCGTGACCATAGTGAAATTATAGCTCTGATAGTGACTTTCTGGAAAAGCAAGGAGCAATCAGGATGCCGATACCCGTAGCAGAGCATCGTTTAGAGGGAGTCCGATGATTCCAACGGCCAGATGACTATGGACCAGTGGTATGTGAATTTGAGTTTTTGAGTTTTTCGCATTTTTCATGTGTTTTTAGCTAAGTCCAAGTTGAGTCGAGACAATAGCATTGAAATTGGGTTTTGGTGCTTTTGTCGATTTAATTAGCACTTTTGTGTCACAATGGCACTATTGTGCAATTGTTTGAGCGCTTTTGAAAATAGTAGCACTATTGTATAACTGTTTGAGCGCTATTGCTAGTTTAGTGCTATGGAGCAGGTAATTGAGCATTATTAATGTGAAGCAATGCTATTGGATAGTTGGTTGAGCGCTATTGTAGTGTGAGCCCTTTTGCAGAGTTGTTTAAGCGCTTTTGTTAGGGTAGTGGCACTATTGTTAGGAGATAGCACTTTTGTGTGGAAAATAATGCTTTTGTGTAGAAAAATAGATGCCCCGGTGTTTGAACAAATAATCTACAGATGCCAATGATAGATGGATGGAGATGTGAAGTGAGAGTTGTTTTGAACCATGGCAGTCTTGATGAGACTTAGGTCATTAGGATAAATGTTTGTTGAAGTCTAGGAGTGCCATGATTTCTTACCTGTTGAGACCCAAAGATACTTGATCAAAATATCTGTTGATAGTCTAGGTTTAAACTTAAGAAAGTTTGAAACAAAACAAATAATAATGATGGTTTATTACACTTGTGTAGGAGGATCTACGCATCTTACAATTGCGCGAGAAACATCCTGCCACATAGGGGTTGCGTGATCGGCTAATAGAGGTCGAGGTGAATTGCATTGTAGTGACTTAGTTGTACAATGTGATGCATATGCCTGTGATACAGATGAATCACAGTTTTATGACAGCATTGGTAGAGCGTTGGCATAGTGAGACCTGCACGTTTCACTTGGCGCAGGGGGAGATGACTGTGACACTTGAAGATGTATGGTGCATCCTGCATATTCCCATTTGAGGTGAGTTGGTTACATATGATAGAGCATAGGGGACCCTATCGGTGCAGCGATTCTTTGATGAGGATGTTTATATTGATGATGGTTCGATAGCTTGGGAGGATATCACTACATTGTATGAGCCACTACCAGCAGTTTTGTCAGGGATCGTGGGGGGACTACTGTGCCCAGATTAGGGATCACTGTGCCCAGATCGGCGATCACATGGACTTGCAGTGCATTGGGGGCAGGTGATCAAGTAGATGATGACAGAGGGGACCCAATTTGCCTAGGGACCATGCGTGTTAGTGCACTTATATCAGGAGCTGCATTAGGTAGTATATCGAGGGAGGGGCTCTTTGGCAATGGGAGTGATGTTGTTGCATATTTGGGCGTGGGAGCACCTACCAGTTACCCGACCAGTTAGTCTCAGGTTTCGGGTTGTCGACCAGCCATATATGTATATGTATAGTGCTATGATGAGTCAGCCCCACCTGGGGAAGTTAGAGTGGTGGTCGCGGGGGCACTGAATGATCTGGATGCAGTGATCTGGAGATCGTATATTGAGTGTGAGCCCTAGGAGGATGATGTAGAGGATTTTTCGTATATATTTATGACCCGATTCCTCATTGGGAGGACAGCCTACCATGTGGAGAGACAGTTGCCTGACAAATTTTTTAGATAGTTTGGATGGCAGCAGGGGTTGCCTAGGGGGTCGGGGGAGTATGCCAGGTTAGTCCGAGAGAGGTACGCATGGGGGCCAGTACTTCCTTATGATCAGGCTTTAGCAGAGTTTCGGATGCTACAGGCAAGACCATGGCATATACGGTCGAGGATGGTAGATGTAGGGGTGGCAAAGGAGTATACACAATATATGGCAGCTCATCTGATTCCTCAGATATCAGATCCAGTAGAGTCGATTCTTGATTTTGAGGAGGAGAGGGGACGGAGATGGAGGAGGTGGTGGATTCAGAGGTGGAGGTCATAGTGGTGGGCAAGTTCAGTGGAGAGGGAGAGGCGGTTTTCCATTGCGAATATCACAAGGACCTCTAATGTAGGGAGGAGTTAGATTGGGTGGGAGAGGTATGGGAGAGAGGGAGGTACCGATGGATAGAGGGGAGGGAGCCACTGGAGAGGGAGCTACAGGTGAGGCACATATGGATACAGGGGAGGGAGCCACTGGAGATCCTCAAGACCATATGATATTACAGTTGCAGACTCGACTTACAACAGCCGAGACACCGGTGGAGGATCTCAACAAGGGTTAGGATTGAATGATATTCAATCCATGTGAAGGCTTTCAACCCAATCCCAGGATGACAAGTGTCAATATGAGATAGGTTGAGAGGAGAGGGAATAAGTATTAAATGCTTCACATGACCTAAGAGTTAACTTGGGAGTTAAGGTCAAGGTTAGGTTGAATGAATAAATTCTTTATTCAAAGAATAAAACTTTTATCCAATGGATAAACTCTTGTGCAAAGGCAAAAGGGATAACCATGGTCAAAGCAATAAATGCTTGAGGAGACACATGAGTGCAAGTTGAATTAACCATAAATGGTTATGTAAGAGCCATAAATGGTCATGTAAGAGCCATTAGTGGTTTTGGAAGACTTGAGAGGTTAGATTATTGAACACACAAAGCATTAAATGTTTTTCAAAGACTTTGAAGTCTTTTAGAAGTGACTCCAAGCTGCTTAGGAATGTGACAATAATTAGGGGTTGGATTAGGTTAATTAGGAAGGGGTTAGAAGAATCTAGAAGGGAGTTAGGTTTGCAAGTGGATTTGGTGGGTGAAGGAAAATAGGATTTTAATCAAAATAATATTAATTTATTTCAATAAATGTGTGCAAGTTGCATTTGTAGGAAAATGCAAGTGGGGGGAGGATAAAGGTGATTTAAATAAATCTTAATTTATTTAAATGTGAGAGAATATTTAATTAAACAAATATGATTTATTTATTTAATTAATGGTCTGAATTTGGTTAAGTGAATTAAATCAAATAAATTGAATAATTTATTTAATTAATAGGAGAAGAGGGTTAAGATGAATTAATTAAATATTAATTTAATTATTGATTGATGGTTAAATAATCAAATAAATACTAAATATTTATTTAATTAAGTGGACAGATTTATGTGACTATAGTAACATTAAGAAAAGTGTTTATGATAGCATCCTCTTCCGCTAAGATAGCTAGATGAGAAGGGAATTATTTTAGGAGAATTGTCAAGATCACTCTTCAAATCTTCATCCTTAGAGCATGGGAGATTTTTGAAGGGATTGGTAACAACTCTTTTAGGACTAAAATGTTGTAATAGATAGGAGGAGGTTCTCTAATAGATGGAAAAATTTAAGCAAGGTAAGCTAACCCATTATCACATCTATGAGATGAGTGCATCATGACAAAAAAATTCCTCTTTCAAAAGATAACATATGCAAAATAGAAGGAAATGTTCAATTTTAACCAATGCAAGCACTCTAAATGTTGATTTAGAAAATGAAATTTTTTAGTGAAATGTGTTCCAAAATCATATATAAAATTAATGATCCAAATAAAGCTATCCACAAGTTCAATTTTGAATTGAAAAATTAGGGTTTGAGCAAAATTAACCTCTAAATTTTGAAATTTGCAAGGAATTGAAACTTGTAAATGTAAATTTGAATTTGAAAAAAAAAAATACTCAGATCTGAGAGCATGATTCAGAATTAAAGAAGGTTGGATTCACATCAGAAACACCAAAATGTGGGGGCGGAAAAGCGAGATCGGATGACTAGGACCTAATCCCACTTTTGCCAACACATTGGGAATACAAAAAAGCCTACGAAGGTAGATCACTTTGGCTACTTCTTGTGAGAAGAGAGAGCCAAGGATTACCTCTTAGGGTTTCTAATCTTCTTGTTGCAAATGATGAAAAAAACTAGGGTTTGAATGATCAACTAGGCTAGGAGATAAAGAATGAAGCATTAATGAACTCAGAATTGAACAAACTTATAGATCTGAAACTAAGATACTAAAAGCATGAAAGGGAGAGGATTTTGGATGTGTACCTTGTTAGATAGTTCAAATAACCGAAAAACAACTAAGAGGGGGGGGTGAATCAGTTATCACAGATTACCGGAACCATTAGCAATTTAAACTTTAATACCGGAACCCAAAACATTAATACCGGAATAGTAGATAAACCAATTAAGAATAAACAATAATCACAGAATAAATACCATCCACATGACACCAATATTTGTACGTGAAAAACCCGGTAAAGGGAAAAACCATGATGGGAAGCCTACCCACAGTCAGATAATACTTTTGCAGTAAGTATGTGAATTACAATTGAGGGGCCTATACCTGTAGGAAGGCCAACAGCCTAGAGTGCACTATTCATCACAAAATGAGCCTCACTGACTATGTAGAAATCCAAACTACAATCTGGAGAAGTGTTGAACTGCAAAAGATAGCATCTCCTATGCCTAAGTACAGTCCTGGTTTAAGCACAATACCAGAGAACTAAATCCTCTTACATAAACCCAATTTGATCTCCAATGATCGACCAACTCCTTTGCCTAAATGATATTACATTATTCACACATTACATTCCTTGACCATGACCTCTAATATTAACCATGATGATCTACAATGAGATCTTACATCTATTTCTACAAAACCCTCAAACTTAAACAATCAGGTCGGCCACTAGATGATAAACCAATTACATAATTATAAACCATGACGGCCTTAGGCCAAACAAATAATATCAATACATAAGACATCCCAAAAATACATCAATAGGTCATATCCACACGTTACATTAAATTTGATCCATAACCTAGATCAACCGAGACCAAGTATAGGTCCACACGCCACAACAATGATCTCCATCTGCCAAGTCTCAAACATGATCACCAACAGCATCCTAAAATTCCATCAGAAGTTGCACCAACACCACTTATGGAATTCATCAAAGATCTCCACCAAAAGCTTTGTCGGTGAAACCCTTGCCGAAACCAAAAACCAAGCTTCTAAGCAAGCAGGATAGCATCCGATCTCTAGACCAAAACCAACTGACCAAATATGAGCATGAGTATCATGAACAAGCCAATTCCATCACCAGACTATACCAGAGCCTACCAGATCATGCCAAATCCAAATCAACCATAAACCACTCATCCTACCAGGACAAGAAGGGTGCTAGTAAAGCATCCAAATAGCTAGTATTGGCATCAATGACAAAACATCAATGCAACACATAATCGATTCCACCAAATGGCCAACATACCTAATGTTGTAAATTGAACAAAACTAACCTGGACCAGGGTGACACACCACTGTCATGTTTCTACAAATCTGATGACTTGAAGCTACAACCTGCTAAAAATCACTAAAAAGCAGAGGGACCATGGCGTCACGCCACTGTCCTAGGTAGGACCATGGCACCACACCCCTGTCCCAAGCAGATTAGGGTAGATCTGATGATTTTGGGTGGTTCTTGTACGTTTTGTTGAGTTGAAAATGCCTCTGGGTACCTGTTTCTACACCTGCAACTGAAAAGGGAAGGTTTAGGTGGCTATATGGGGTTTTGCCTTAGTCAAAACCCCATGTTGGTAATTTCCACCTCCACAAATAGTCGATAATGTACTAAAAATGTGTGTGTTAGAACCTTGTGTGTATGCAAGATCCTAAAATGAAAGAAACTAGAGCTACCCTATGCATGAGAGTAAACCCTAAATATAAATGAGAATGTAAATAACAATTCTTCAAACCAAATATTCTAAATGATATAAATCATGAATGTAAATATGCAAATTGATGTAAATAATCTCATACAAAGACATGAAAATAACATGAAATCATACCAATCCCCAAGGGAGAGATATTGCCACTAGATCTCCTATTACTCTTCAATGTCTTCAAGGCTCCCGATTGATGATGAATTCTTGATGAAATATTGTTGAATGTTGTTGAGGACTCCACATAGGTTTCTATTTCACTACATAAAAGGCTCATTATGCTTGCTTTGGTGAAAACTTCCTTAGATTAGATGAATCTTAGTTGCCTTCAAATGAATAAAGAGAGCTCTTATGTATGAAACCTTAGATCTTAATTTTGACTTAATTTCACCTTTAGGTCGACCTAGGAATTGAATTTCCCACCAATATTTTGGGGTTAAGCATTATAATATCATAGGATTATGCTCCCGAAATTTCAGGAAAAAAGTCGAGGACGGTGGTAAGAACGCACATGGTCCGACCAACTTTTCACTGAATTTTCACGGTCGTTAGATATGATGATATTAGAGAGAATCCCAAAGTTATAGCTAATTTTGAGGTGTTTTGATATGTGAAATCGAGCCTTAAAGGTTGAAATAGGACATAATTAGGGTATATGATTAAATGATTTATTGGAGGGATAAAATAAAAAAAGGGGCACACTTAGGGTAAAGGGCCCAATTTTATAATGTGGGGAGTGATGTAATATGACTTTAGATTTAATTAAATTAATTAATTGAGTGCTTAAAGGTAAATTAGAAATGCAAGATGCAAGACACACTAAGGCAAGTGCTAACCTCAGTGTGAAATTGTACCACCCTAGCAAGGGTGTACAATTTACAACACTACACATTGATGCAAACTTCACATCATTCTCCAAAATGTCATTTATAGTCATGGCTTTACTATCAAATTTGGATCCTGTGGTAGCTATGATAGTGTCATTTGATACTTTCCTTAAACGGGGCACATCACCGATTTTTGCTAAGCCATTTATAGCACGGATCACTTGCTTGGTGATTTGTGTGGCCTATCAAGCCATATAAACTCATCATGCACACAACTAAAGATATAGTGGATCAATTCTACCTCATCAAATAGTAGAAGTGCATGAACTATGAGAAACCCTTATCCTATAACACCTTATACTCAGGTTTGAGATTTCCCAAACCGTCAACCAAATGTGTGTTGTATAGGTCCAACATGTCTGCATTTCCAAGCTCTTCAAGGTCACAATGAATTTTGGCCCTGATATCTTTGTTATGTAGCACGTCATAGGGCACTGATGAGAATGCACCTTCTGGATCATCCTGAATATATTGATTCACCATATCACCAAACTTATTGCAAGTAAAGCATATACCATTGAATTTATGGTCATTAGGTTGCCTTACCGAAGGATTATTGCTCTTCTTTTGATCAAGTTTTGCATTGCCTTGTCCAGATCTGGAGGATTCACCTTTCTCAAATCCTAAACCTCGCATGTCCTTTCCATGTCTCTGACTTTCCAGCATCTCATCAAGCCTTGCTGAGATAGCTTTGAATTTGTCTTTGTATTCATTAGCAGTAGAAAGTTCATCCCTCAAGGTAGCAATTTGTGTTTCAAGTTGTTGACCATTATTTCTTGATTGTGTCAACTCAAGCTTCAACTAATCATTCTCATAGGTAAGCTTGAAGCATTCATCTTCTCTTTCCTTCAATTATTGTACCAGATTCTCTTCACTCTTCTTTCGGTCCTCAATCTCCTTAGTCAACCTCATCACAATGGATTGCATCTCATTCTTCAAAGCAAAATTATCTCTCTCAAGCTTGTTAGCTTCATCAACTTTATCCCGGTATTCCATGATCTGATCTTCTTTCTCCTTTAACTTGTCCATCAATTCCTTCCTCTTCTCTCTAGAGATGTTTGCTTGATCTTTCAAGTCATTAATGAAATCATCAACAGCATTCAAGTTCTTCTTCAAGGTACAGATCCCATTTCTAGCTGCATCAAGATCCTCAAGTGCCACACTAAGTTGTCTCTGAAAACTGGAATCCATTGAATCAATCTTCAGGATCTTCCTCAAGCGGTTAAGCTTCCTCAGAGGTACTTGGCTCTAATACCGATTGTTGGAATCATGGATCACTGAGAGGGGGCATGAATCAGTGATCTACCGATTGAGAGATTTTCTGACTTAACTTTTAACCACCGGAAGCATACACTTAAAATTGAAATGCAAAAACAAGTAAAAAACAACCACAAGATCATAACACTGGTATTTTTACATGGGAACCCAAATGGGAAAAACCACAGTGGGATTTGAACCCACAATATTATTCCACTATGGCCAGTAGCAAAACAATATTACAAATGGCAATGCACAAGCATTCAAGCACACTTCCTAGAGCTCACTGCTCAAATGTAATTGCCCAGAGGGCTGCAACCCTTAGGGAAGTCTCAATGACTTACACATCTAATTAAAATGATTAATTACAATGTATGAACTCTGAAATAGCATCTACTATGTTTGGATGAGTTATGGTTAGGCACAAATTAACTGAGTGGATCACCTTCTCTATTTTGCTCTATTCTTCCCTGTGCACTATCTCAATCAACTACCGGATCAAGAATGCGCACGTGAACCTGTGTCAAAATGGATTCTTGATCACCTCTTGCTTGCATGTAATCACATCATGCACCAAATTTATATACCAATAACCACAAAAATAGGTTATACATCATGTCGTCTTGAAAGTGTAATGTGTAGATAGATGTCGGCTTGACCGGATCACCAAAATGATAATAAGATGTTGTATCTAAGTTGTCTCAATCAACAAAGACATGATTCAATGCACCGCAATCATCGGAAAGCTTCCAGACCCAAAAATGTTGTGTTCTTCCTGAAATACCGGTTCACACACTAGCAGTTAACACCTACTTCCGAATAGGAAGAATCAAAATTGTCGGATCGGATCTCCATGAAGAGTTGCCATCAATGACAACCCTAAACCAAAAATCAGTCATCGAAAACCACCAAAAATCACCAGATGAGTGCTAATTGCCAACAATCCCATTCAATGTTTTGACAATTCAGCATCGAAACAGTTTTAGCCATAAGAGCCTTGTTAAAATGAGAGTTTCTCCTTTTCCCAACCCACCATAGAATTTTGGGACACAAAATTTATCGCAACCAATTAGGGAAAGCCTCCTCTTTTCTTACATACCCATCCAAAGGAAAGTCCTTTGGATTTTTTCAAGTTTCTCATCAATTGAGGATAAGATTTTAAAAAGAGAGAGGAAGTACACTGGGATGCCTTGGAGGGAAAAAGCCAAGAGATGAAGTTTCCTTGTGCTACTTAGAAGTATTCCCTTCCACTTAGCCATTTTCTTTTGCATTCTCTCAAGAATAGAGACCCAAAAGGAGATAGAAACTTCCTTCATAGTTAGAGGTAGTCCAAGGTATGTGCCTAGGAGGGACACAATTTAACACCCTAGAATATCCTTGATCTTGGTTTGTGTGTCGACTTGAATTTCATCCTCAAAATGTTACCTGCAATAAGTTAGTTTCACAAAATACAAATGGAAATGCTACAAGAAATCCAAACTCAACCAATTAATCTACATGAAATACATATTAAAATAAAACATTATTTTTACCTTCATGATTTATGTCTTATTGTATCCTAACTGCACTGTTCCTAGTTGCAGATGGTGTGCTCTCAGACAATGCATTGATAGCTTCCAAGATGGCATATGAAGACTGGACTGATAACCGGTAGTTAACAAATGCTATGATATGCAATGCTACATGATTATGCTAAAATGATTATGCTAAATGATTATTGCTATTTGTTTCAAGATTAAAACTCATGAATACATAAGTTTTACAAATGTTTTACTTGAAAATGCACTTGAAGTCTCTTGAAGTCTCTTGAAGTCTCACTCTCTCTCAACTGAAGCTCTTGATTTTATAGACCTTGAGAGGATAAGATGATGTGGCTTAGATCAACGGTCATGATCAGATCTGCAGATTTGGATGGTTGTGAGCAAAGGTGGAGGTTGAGAGAAAGGGGGAAGGAGAAGACAAGTGTCACTCATCTCACCTTAACTGGGTTGTTGACTAAGAGAATCTAGGGATGGTTGGAGAAGATTTAGGCATGATAGGACAAGTGGACTCAAGTCCTTCCTAAGATGTAAGGGTATTGGAGAGAATATAGAAGATTGTTATGAAATATGTGTGCATACACAATATTCATTAAATTCGAAAGTTGGAGATAAATGATGAATTAATATTTAAGAAATATTAATTTCCTTAGCCACATGTTTGATGAGTTGGCAAAGGGAAGATGAAGTGGAGATGGAGGGTGAGTTGGATAAGAAAGATTAAATAATTTAAGAAATTATTTAATATTTGAGACTATAGGATAGGAGAATAACTATTAAATATTGGATATTTAATTGATTGGAGGAGATAATTAAATATTAGATATTTAATTAACTTGGTTAAAAGAATAATTAAATATTAGATATTTAATTAATTAGAAGAATATGATAGATGAATTAATTAATAAAATATTAATTAATAAAAAGACGCGAAAATGAATTAAATAAATTTATCTTTTCAAATTAACTATTTAATAGAAAAATAATTATTAAATAAATATAAAATATTTATTTAATTGCTCATAGCCATTTTTATGTGTATACATTTTGCCCCTCTTTGAAATGATGTCAAAAAAACATTGTTTCAAAGATTAAATCAAGTCTCGATAGTGCGCCTGACGAAGATTAAAAATCCTGATTGTGTGCCCCCTCGGGAGATTGATCGTGAAATTGTTAAAAACTTGGTTGGAATGATTGATCTCATGATAATTGACAAAAAATTTGTCAATTAAATTAATTTGTAAAAAACAAATTAAATTGCCCCATTGAGTAGCATTAATTACTCTTCAAATAGTAAATATAAAATTAACCAAGGCTAATTTTAACTTCATTGTTATCCTTGTCAATTTGTGAAGAAAATATTCTTGGTGAGGTGGCGAAATGGCGATTCCTGTGGAGAACCATTGTTTTGAGCGTGTTCGACAATATCAATGACCTCCCCAGTATGGGTATCTGGTATATATCTTATCCCGAGCTTTGTTTTCAACTTGTCATGCAACTTTTCTTGTTTTTAGGCACGTTTTTGAATTTTTTAAATTTTATTTTTTTTGGCATTAGTTTAGCGCTTTTGCATTTTGATTTAGCGCATATGCAATTAGGTTTAGCGCGTATGCATAAATTAGCGCTTATGATCATTTTGTTAGCGCAGATGCATAGGATAGCGCTTTTGCTTTGTTTGTTTGCACTTTTGCAGCTAAAGTTAGCGCTTTTGCTTTGTTTTGCGCATATGTTCTTAGGGTTAGCGCATTTGATCAAAAAGATAGCACATATGCTTTTATTTAGCATTTTTTTCTCAATAGGATAGCGCAAATGCTGTAGTTTAGCGCTTTTGCTCAAAATTGATGTTTTTGATAAGTGCAAAAGCTAAAAATCACTTTGATGATTAGATTTAACATATTTGATGCACATGTATGATGAATAGGGACTTGATTGATTGATTGATTGATTGATTTGTTTGATTTGTTTGATTTGATTGATTGATTGCTTGAGTGATTGATTGATTGCTTGATTGGTTGATTTTTTGATTGCTTGATTGATTGATTGATTGATTGATTGATTGCTTGATTGATTTGATTGATTGATTGATTGATTAGCTCTAAGAAACTGATTTAGTTTCTAATGCAAGAGCTTAATAGAGTTTTGATTGAACTCAGTGATTGATAGGTTTTAAAATGATTTGATATCTTAATTTGCTACAATTTTATTTGATAGATAGATAGCGTAAGTTGATTCAGTTTGATTTGATAGATTTGATAGATAGATAGCATAGGTTGCTTTAGTTTGATTTGATAGATTTGATAGATTAGTGATCGCTTTGATGTGATAGATAGATAGTTGATGATTGATTGAATTCTCTTGGAAAATAGGAAAAACTTAATGTTCTCCAGTGTCAGGAGAAATTACCGACAGTACGTCATTTAGTGCCAGAGCTGACACAGGCTGAGGTTAGACTTATATATGTTTGTGGTTTACACCATCTATTGTATATGCCTGAGATTACACATAATAGAGTATTGTTGACGGCATTAGCTGAGAGATGGCATAGTGAGCATAACACTTTCCACTTGCCCACTAGTGAGATTAGTGTGACGTTCGAGGATGTGTATAGGATTCTGCACATCCCAGTGACTGGCGAGTTAGTGCAGTATGATTTTTTAGGATCGTGTTGGGACAGAGGCTTGTAGAGCCGTGTTTGCTGATGATGGCATCGCTAGAGGAGAGATCCGATGGGAGGATATTGTGATGTATTACGAGACTCTCCCTGTGATTCTTACTGGTTTGATTAGAGGATTTATTTGTCCTGATAGGCGATCATGAGGTTTTGTTGTTGGATAGGGTGAGATTCTCCTGAGTATAATGTAGCATCGTACTAGATATGCTTGGGATGTTTGTATGTTGGCACATTTATATCATGATCTTCATCAGGTGGTGTATGATGAGAGTGCTAGTTTGTCTACAAGATGCACTTTATTGCAGATCTGCTGTTGGGAGCACATTGCTATTACTCAGCCTATCCATCACAGAGTTCATAGAGAGAGGCAGCCATATGTGTATTTTTATGCAGGTATCCTTACTCAACATAAGCTGGGTAAGATGGAGTATTGGCGTTGGGTGCTTGATTCATTGGATAGCATTACTTGGAGACCATATGTTGATTGTGATCCATGGATGGATGATGCACAGACATTACCATTTATCATGTAGAGTAGATATCTCATTGGTCAGACTCCTTACATTGTTGAGCGGCAGTTGATTAGTCGCATTCTTAGACAGTTTGGTATCATTCAGCCTATGCCTACTAGTGTGATGATATATGCTTGGCGATACAAAGATAGACAATATTGGGGACCTTCTTTGTCATTTGAGATTGCTCGCACAAAGTTTCTTGCTACTCTTAGAGTGGCTTATGATATGAGATTGCACATTCTTGATCCTGGGGTTACTGCAGATTATGCTCAATATATACTAGATCATCCATTTCCTCATATTACTGATCCAACATATCCTCCTCCCAGCTCAGGAGATGAGGATGATGATTCAGATGATCTAGGTGTTAGGAGACATAGACAGAGATGAGAGCTCGGAGTTACTTAGGAGGCTAGGGGAGGTGGAGATGAGGGTGGGGATGGAGGTGGTGGTGGGAGACCTGGACGGAGGGGAGGTCGATTGAGAGTCTGTGGAGGATCGTTTGGGCCGATTGGTAGGATTGGGAGACCACATCCTATGGGTGGGAAGGATGTTGGATGGATTGGGAGGGAGCATGGCAGGGCAGGTATGAGATCACTGAGAGGGTTGCCATTGACAGGAGGAAGTAGGGTGACTGGACTGGATGGGGGTTGCGGGGGAGGCATTGATTTTGGTCAGATTCAGCCAAACCCTAGGGTTATTGCAGCTCGAGGTGGAGATGATGAGGATCCAGAGGATCATGTTCCCCTTATTAGATGATGGATTGTGAGAGCTACTTGGATGGAGATTTCAGCAGTTAGACAGAGTGGTGGTGAGGAGGGGATTGGGGTTCATGCACCACAGCAGGATTTGCCAGAGCAGGTTGCACCAAAGCATGATATGCCAGAGCAAGAGACCATTGATAGTCTTAGAGCACAGATTGATCAGCTTTGAGCACAGGTGCAGACTCTTATGGCTGAGAGGGAAAGAGTTGTTAGGAGACAACAGGATACTCAGGGCCTTCTTGATCACATTCAGCAAGTTGGATCAGGTGCTCTCTCAGCTGACACTATTAGAGCATTAGTTTGGGTAGTGAAGGAGACTTCCCACTGGCGACGACGATATGAGGAGGCAGTTGTAGAGAGCCATAGAGCAGGTAGTTATCATACCACCGTGTTGATGGATACTAGCAGTGGTGAGGTCATGGGACCTCCTCAGAGGAGTGGTGATCATAGGAGACAAGCACCTGGAGGATCTTCTCACCCACAGCTACAGAGACAGACAGAGTCAGGTGGTAGTGGTACAAGACAGTCGTGACTTGATTTGGAGGCACTTGTATTGTTTATTTGATATCATTGTATACTTGGACTTTTATTGTTTGATGATGATCTATATGCAGACGTGGATTCTATATGATGATGATCTATATTATGTTACTCTATTTGATGATGAGTCTTTATGCTTTTGATTATATGGATGCATTATTAGATGGATAATGATATTTATGCATGTTATTCTATTTGATTGTGATGCTTTATATGATGATGCAATGATAAATGCTTTTGTTGATTTTCGATTTTGATGATCTTGGATGCAAATGAAAATGATTACTAACTTAAATGATATGATGCAAATGTAAATGATCTATATGAAAATGCAAATGAATGATTGATTTTATCTTGATTTATGATGATGTAAATTCAAATGATCTACATGAAATGTTTTTTATTTTTATATGTAATGTTTATAATGAGTATGAATCTAAAGTGCAAAGATGCAACTAAATGAAATGAAATGATAATGCAAATAATAATGATGATACACTACATGATTAATGAAATGCACTTATGATGAATGCAAATTAATGCAATGATTTAAATGCAACTAAATGAAATGGATGATGATTAAAATGATTCTAAAAATGAACCTACAATGATTAGATGCAAATTGTTTTTGTTTGTTTGTCCAAGTATACTCAATCTTTATTTATGACCGTTTATCTATTAATGAAATGATATATTTATAATGCAACTGACAATGAATGCTTACAATGCAGATGAATAATGAGCTAATGAAATTATCTAACTAAAAATGATATTGTCATTCTTCATATGCTATCTTGTAACAGTGCTTGATTTCATTATTGAGCTTTAAAATGTTGTAAGATAATACAAGCAACTTGACATAATGATTCAAGATGACCTGAGTATTCCTTACATGGATTTTGATATAAAAATTTAATACAAACAACTTGATATAATGGATCAAGTTGACCTGAGTATTGCTTGCAGAACAGACAAGGAGTATCTCCTTTCATGCATGACTTGGAACGTTCTCCTTGATCTTTTGTCGATCATATCCTGAGACAAGTACATACCATAGTAAGCGATAAACCACAGACATCAATCAAAGTAAAATAATCATGCCCCATCATAGCTTCTCTAGTCATGGACATCCTTGAGTTGCATAGAGTACATGATTACCAATAAAATCAAGATATAAACACTGAATCTTGCATGTCATTCACATTTTCTTATGGTCATTAACTGATATAATCATCTTGATGAATGATCTTTTGATAATCCTTTATAACTTGCTGATCAATTCTTGATTTCCTGAGTTTCACAATTCAGTTATTGATGAAATGTCTTGATCTTCGTTGCTTTGTTGTGCGTTATCTGTTTCAAAATCCTAGTTGTTTTTGGTTTTTTCTAAGTTTTCTGAATGTTTTGGACTTTGCAAAGATTCAAGAGATCACCTTAGCAAAAGGAATTTGGATTTTTCCCCCAGCGGAAACAAAAATTTATTATGGATGTATGAATTGATCAAGATCCAAACCATGGCAAGATACAAATGCAGATATGATTGATTTTGATAAAATCTAAGACAGTGACTACGACAAGTATGTCAAAGATTGTTAACTGTTGGTAAGCTGCATATTTCTTGCTAAATGGTTCAGAGCACTAGATGTGAAAGATGGAAGATGGAATGGATAAGGTAAGATAGATGGAAGCGATAGATGTGATAGGATGAAGTGGATAGGTGCATAAAGTGATCTCATAGATGGAAGAACTCACTTTTTAGATTTATTGCATTTTTTCCATATTTTGATTTTTTTAAGACTTTATATGTTTTTTGTTGATTTTTTCAGGACTTTATATGCTTTTTGTTGATTTTTTCAGGACTTTATATGCTTTTTGTTGATTTTTTCAGGACTTTATATCTCAAGCATATGATTTATTGAGATGGATAGAATTGATAGGTTCATCAAACTAATCATCTTCAAGGGTAGATAACTTGTATGCTACTGATCCATATGATGTTACTATGACAAAAGGTCCTAGCCAATTTGGTTCAAATTTTCCCTTCTTTTCTCAATCTTATTGATTTCTTGGATTCTCCCTTAAAACTATATCTCCAATCTGAAAAATGTGTGGCTTGACTGTGGTTATACCTTCTTTCCATTCTTTGTTGATATACTTTCAAATGATCTATTGCATTTTGGCGACGTTCCTGAATTAGTTCTAGTTCCTAGAGTTAAGAGACTTTTTGTTCTTCTTCTGGTATAAGACCTTGCAAGGATACTCGTAGAGAAGGTATCTCTACTTCAATAGGTAATATGGCTTCTGATCCATAGACCAAACAATATGGTGTTGCCCCTATTGGAGTGCAGATGCTAGTTCGGTATGCCCAAAGAGCAGGATTTAGCTTAATGTGCTAGTCTTTTCTAACTCCATTGACTATTTTCTTCAAGAATTCAAGATATTTTTATTTGATACCTCAGCTTGATCATTTCCCTGTGGATAATATGGAGTAGAAAATCTATGTTGGATATGAAATTGTTCACATAGCTCCTTTGCATCTTGATTTTTGAATGGTCTTCCATTATCAGTGATAATGGTCATAGGAACTCCATAGCGACAAATTATATAATTCAAAATAAATGATGATATTTGTTTTTGTCAATGTTGTTAAAGGCAATACTTCAATCCATTTAGTAAAATATTCAATAGTAATCATAATAAACTTATGTCCATTAGAAGATGAGGGATTTATCTTTCCTACCAAATCAAGGCCCCATTGTGAAAATGGCCATGATCTTGTCATAGGATATAACTCTTGTGTTGGCGCATGAATGAGATTCTCATGGATATGACATTGTTTGCATTTTATAGCATATGTGAATGAATCTCTCTCCATAGTAGGCCAAAAATAACCCATATGAAGAAGTTTCTTAGCCAATGTTAAACCACTTGAGTGTGTTCCACAAATACCTGCATGAACTTCGTCAAGAACTTTCTCAGATTCTTCTTGTTCAAGACATCTTAATAAAGTACCATCTAGACCATGCCTAAATAGGATATCAGAAATTATAGTATAGCGAGAGGACTGGTGGAAAAATTTCCCTTTGATTGAGAGAGAAGTCAAGAGGAAGGATATGTTCTTTTAAATACTGATAAGTTTGACCGTATGAGGATTGACTGGTTCCTGATATATGGCAAATTCGGTAGGTATGCTGGGATTGAATGGTAGGGGTTAAGATATCTTCCACAAGAAATTCGTAACGTTGTTGATTCTCCTTATTTTGCAAGAGAGATGCTATTGTAGCCATTGCATCTGCTGCTTTATTCTCATTACTTGGAATCTGGGTGAATGATATTTCTTTAAAGTGTCCTTTAAACACCTCCACCAGTTGTTTGTATGGCATAAGCTTATCATCCTTTGTTTGATATTCATCATTTATTTGGTTGATGATAAGTTGTAAATCACCATAGACATGTAGTTCTTTGACATTCCATTCAATGGCCATTTTAAGCCCAATAGCCAATGCTTCATACTCTACAGTATTATTAGTGCATGGAAACCACAGTCTATATGATTTGGGAATTGTGTGTCCTTGAGGTGTGATAAAAAAAAGATGCATGCACCTGATCCATATTGTGTATAAGAACCATCAAATTACAATTCTCAAAAGTTTGTACTTACTGTCAAGATATCTGCATCAGGAAATTCAATGTGCAAAGACATGTCATTTGTAAAGGTGCATCAGCCAATTGATCAATGATAACTTGTCCCTTGATATCTTTCCGGTCAACATAATCTATATCAGATTCACTCAATATCATAACCCATTTGGCTAGTCTCCCTGTCAATGTTGACTTGCTCAACAAAAATTTGAGAGGATCTATCTTTGCTATTAGTTTCACAGAATGAATCAACATATAATGTCGTGGCTTCTGAGTTGCAAATACAACTGCTAGACATGTCTTTTCTATTGAGTTTTAATCTAATTCATAGCCAACAAGTGTTCTACTGATATAATAAACTACTCTTTCTTTTCCTTCATCATCATGTTGAGCTAGGAGGGCTCCTAATGATACATTTGTTGCTGAGATATAGAGCAACAATGGTTTTCCTTTGGTTGGTGATATCAATACTAGAGGACTCATAAGATATTCTTTTATTTGCAAAAAATCTTCTTCACATTTTGGATCCCATTTGAATGGAACATTTTTATGTAGAAGATGGGTAAATGGAAGACATCTATCTGCTAACTGAGAAACAAATCTCCTGATTGATTGCAATCTTCCTTGTAAAGATCACAATTGACTTATGTTCCTAGGTGACTCCATTTCCATGATAGCTTTGACTTTTTTAGGATCTACTTCAATTCCACGGGCTGATATAATGTACCCAATGAGCTTTCCAGAGGTTACCCCAAATGCACATTTCTTTGGATTTAATCTCAATTGATATCTTTCCAGCTTGTCAAAAATCTTGCTTAAAATGTTCAAATGTTCTTTTCTTATATGAGATTTTGCAAGTATGTCATCGACATAATCTTCCATAAATATATGCATCATATCATGGAAAATTGTCATCATAGCCCTTTGATAAGTCACTCCTGCATTCTTAAGCCCAAATGCAATAACATTCTAGCAATATGTTCCCCATGCACAGGTGAAAGTTGTCTTTTCTTGATCTTTAGGTGCAATTCTTATTTGATTATATCCTAAGAAGCCATCCATTAATGAAAACATCTCATGCCCTGCTGATAAGTCCACTATGATATCAATGTTTGGTAGTGGGAAATCATCTTTTGGACATGCTTTATTCAGATCTCTTAAATCTATACAGACTCTTATGCTTTTATCTAGTATTGATACTGGCAAAATACTTGAAACCCATTCTGGATAAGCAATGGGTTTTATAAAACCTACTTCTAATAGTTTCTTCATCTCGGTTTTTACAAGAAGAGCAATGTGCGGATGCATCTTTCTTAGCTTCTGCTTAACTAGTTTTTCTTTTAAATCCACATTAAGATGATGCATGATAAGATCTAGATTAAGTCCTAGAATATCTGCATAGGACCAAGCAAAATTTATTTGTCTTTGCTTAAAGAATTCCATGTATTCATTCCTCTCTGTTTTTTATAATGAGGCAGTATAATGAAGTATTTTAGGATCCTTTGATGTACCAATGTTTACTACTTCTGTTGGTTCTATCAGGACAGCAGATCTCTCCTGAAAATATGCAAGAAGAATGTCAAACTTTCCATCTTCTGGTGCCTCAAAGAGGTTTTCACCATTAGATATGTCCTTTGTTTTCTCTTTTGATTGATCTAGTGTTGCCATGAAATGGTTTTCAACAATAGGTCTCTTTCCTTTTTTTATTTCGCTTTTGTAACTAGAAAGTTTGTCATTCTCCTGACTATGAGAAACATCACTTGATTTTGTAATGGAAGATATCTTAGGTGGGATGGGTTCAACTGTGTTAAGGTACATGGCTAAGTCATGATCATTGGAAAAGACATTCAGTTCAGGATTGTCTAAATTATCCCAATCAATTAGTTCAGGATGAAGAAGGGGTAAATCATAATCACTGTCATCATTAGGTGTTTCAACGTTCATGACATAATGATCATAACTTGGCATAGAATAGGTATTGTCATAGATTAAATGTTTTTGAGAATTGTCTTTCTCAAGTGTCTCTGAATTAGTTCTAACAAAATCAATATTAGCATTTTGTAGTTCACACTCAAGTGGTTCTTCAACTGATGTTTGTCTCTTAAATGAATGGATTATATCAACACACACATCTTTAATACTACAAATTCCTTCTTGACTGACCTTATTTGCATTTTGGAGTTGACATACTTGTGTACATGTTAAAGAGGATTCTTTTGCTAAATTTTGTCTCCTTTCAAACTCAACTTCTTCTGGACTAATAGTCAATCCAACTTGACTATCTCTTAATTCTTCTATGGTTCTACCACATTTGGATACATCTTGTTCCTCTTTCAATGAAAATATTGTATTTCCATTTGCTTGATCTATCCTTGTTTGTACTTCTTGTGGCATTACTTCTTTGTCTTTGTCATTCCCCTTCCTTTTTGCATATGCCTCTTTTCTCTGAATTCTGAGTTTTTCTTGCCTTCTTTCTAACTCCATCTTTTGTTTTGCAATAGACAAGTCTTCTTTTGTGATAGTTGTTTGGTCTTCATTGTGTTCCTTACTTGATGTAGTAGATAAGACATCTGGACTCCATTCATATTCTTTTGAATCTATCTCTGAATCTTGGTCTAGGATTACTCCACTGTACCATACTGGAATGTCGTATGGTGCAAAAAGTTCTTTGATTTCTGCCATCTCTATTTTTACTGCTTTTGGAATATCTTGTTCAGATTTTGCATTTGTTTGTATTTCAGAACTTGTTGACAAGATTTTTCTTTACCTTGGATGGTAATCTCCTCTTCTTTCTTTTCATGTTCTTCTTGCTTCTTTTGTTTATTGGTTACTATTCCGGCTGGTTGATGTAGCTTTTCTTGCCAATTTGCTTCTTTAGAAACGGATTTCTTTTTCCATTTGTGTTGTTGATGATTATGCTGCCTTTGATTGGATTTTAGATATCCAAGCCTGGATTTATCTTCTTTGGATTGCGAGTGTGGACAAATAGGTTCTGAAATACCTTGATGTTTCTTACCAATTGGTCCTTTTCCTTCATATCTCATTTTTTGCATGATCTCATAACCTTTTCCATATTGTTTTATGGGAATATTGAATTCTGCTGCTATTGCTATAGTTTTATCTTCATCCTTGTACAACCTGTAGACATATAAAAATGACCATATTCCTAAATGAATATTTTATGTTCATTTCTCTATTTGATTAAATCTAATTTAATTAAATTATCCACATTCTTCTATTTTATTAAGTAAATTACTCAATTTATTTAAATTAAATTCACTATACCCATTTAATGAATAAATCATTTTATTCAATTAAATCTCCCCTATCCACTTTTAATTAAATTCAAATTTAATTAAATAGTTATCCTAAATTGAATAAATCTAATTTATTTAATTTCTCCAAATTGCAACCAAATTGAATTAAATCATTTAATTCAATTAAATCCTATTATCCCTCCATCCGCTTGCAAAATCCTAAACCCCTTTCTAATCCCTTCTAGAATCTTCTAATCGCTTCTAATTAACCTAACTCCTCCTCTAAACTTTGTCACATCCCTAAACAAAGGGAAGTCACTTCTCAAACCTCAAAGTCTTTGATAACCATTAAAGGTTTTCAACCTTCAACCACTTAATTCCTCAAAGTCTTTGATAGCCATTAAAGGCTTTCAACCTTCAACCACTAAATCCCCCAAAGTCTCCAATAACCATTAATGGTTAACTCAAACCCTCTTACATGGTTAAAACATTTGTTTTAACTCAACCTTCACTCAACCCAAGGGTCTCATCAGGCCTTTAATGCTTTGACCATGATTATCTCTTAATCATTTGTACAAAGGTTTATCCTTGGATTAACTCTTAATCCAGTGGCTAATCCTAACTTAGACTTGACCCTTACCCTCTAGATAACCATGAGGTATTCTCAGGCTTTTAATGCCTCCAACCCCTTCTCTCAACCCAACCCTATGTTGACACTTGTCACTATTTCATTGGTGCAAATTGTGCACATGGATCCCCAACTTTCAAACTTGGCCCTTGATTGAATCTTTCAATCCTGGCCATCCATTGCCCTGTTTTTGCTATAAATAGAAATCTCATTCCTCCATTTTTAACAATCATCCTTCAAATTTGTAGCATCACACTTATGCTCAAATACATTCAAGCTTTCATTTTATATATGCTCATCATTTAGCCTCTCTTTGAAATCAGAAATTAGTCTAAATATACATGTTTAAAATATTTTCTTTATCATTTAGCTCAATCATAGATTAAATATGGTATACTAAGATAGTATTCATACTAATCTTGTCATCTTATCATTTAATTTATTGCATTCTAGAATCATGCATAGCTTAGAATACATCTCATACTAAAAATTATCAAAGCATCCCTCGTTCTTGCATTTGCCATCCCTAAACCATTTTGCTCAGAGATCTGAGAGCAAATACATTGGTTTGAGGGACACTGTGAGATAGAGAACCATGGGACCCACCTTGGGAAGCTGAGTAATATGTTATTACTCCATAGCTTGCATCAAGAAGTCCTGTGTGTGTGTGTGGACAAGTTTTTAACAATATTTTCACATATTGAGTTTTATCAGTCCACTTTTCCCGCATACATTTCTGGCGCCCACCGTGGGGCTAGACCCCATATATCAAATCGGTTTTTGAATTTAACCACTTTTGCAGGTCCGCAGGAAACATGAATCAGCGCGTGGGAAACATTCCCTGGCACATCCGGTTAATAGTTTAGTGCATCCCTCTTACTGTTTAGTGCGTGGGGTATATACTCTAGCGCGTGAAGTCCTTTCTTTAGCACATGACTTCCACTAATCTTTTCCTGTAGGTATCAACGCGGGAGAAAAATAGAGTAGCGCATCTGGTTAACAGTCTAGCGCATCCCGCTTACTGTTTAGCACGTGGGGTCTATACTCTAGTGTGTGAAGTCCTTTCTTTAGCGCATGACTTCCACTAATATTTTCCTGTAGGTCTCAACGCAGGAGAAAAATAGAATAGCGCACTAGGAAAATAGCTTAGCGCATTGGGGGCACATAATAGCACGTGGGTGTTTTTTTTCTTAGCGCATCCGTGCAATAGTTTAGCGCATAGAGTTGGCAGAGCCAAAAATTTATGACAGAGTCAAAAATTAGGCTTGTGGGAGGCATAATATATATGGAATATAACATTTAAGTATAAGTGACATTTCCTCTTCTCTTTTCTCTTTTTTATACTTTAAGTTATATTCCATATATATTGTCAGGATGTTTGAGAGGAGTTTCGGACCTCTAGGAGTTATAATGCAAAATCTAGTTTTTGGAAGATCTTCCAAATTTCAGACTTAGACAAATTTCAGGGCATTTCAGGATCAGGATTGTAAAATTTGTAACCAAGATCAAAATTTAGGCTTGTGTAAGCCCACACTAACATTTGATCACTGACTGTGTGCAGGTTCTAATATTTTTTGTGCAGGGGAAGGAGCAAGTTTAGAGGCTTTAAGTTTCTTTTTTTTACTTTCTTTCAACAAAAGTTGGTTAAATAGAACTCACTCTCCTTTTTGCAAAAGTTAAAATAAACCTCATCATTTCATTTGGATGCATAAAATGAACTTCATGCCTTCCTTTTTGGTGTTTTAAAATAAAACTTCATCTTTTCTTTATTGCAAGGTAAAAAGAACAACAAACTTCATATTTGTTTTCTTGCAAGATTAGAGGAAAAACACTTCATTTTGGAAACTGTAAAAATAACCAACAATCTTTACTTTAGCAAAAGTTTTAAAAAGAACCTCACCATCCTTTGGTGTTTAAAAGGATTCACTTCATTTTGCAAAGTAAAAGAACCTCATCTTCATTCTGTGCAAGGCAAAGAGGGAAAGTTTTCCCCTATCGACTTTAATTTTGTTGACCAAACATCACGATTTACTTTGTTGACCAGGCTTGTTTTACAAAAGTTTTGGAAATACACACTTTGCTATGAAGGGTTTAAAAGAACATCATGCTTTTTTGGAGCAACATCTCCAAATAGGAGTTAGCAAATCATTGTCTTGAAGGCTAAAAAGAACAACTTGATTGCCTTGTCTCGAAAGTGGAAGGTATATGCTCTTCCCGTAACTGGGTGACCAAAAAGCCAAACCACTCTTAAACTTTCTGTACTTCAAGCATTTACATCCTTTAGCAGGCCTGCCTTCCTGAGGGGTTGAAAAACTCTTAAAGTCATTCTTTGGCCGATGTGAAGGGAACGACCTAAGTGGGAAACGACTTTGATGCCAAGTGTTCCAACCCACTATAATCAAAAGTGGAGGGTGACGAAAGTCCCTTTCAACGGTTGCGCGCAGCAATTAGCCTTCCCCTAGTATCTTTACGATACGTAAAGCCTTTGTTCTAAAGGTTGGGAAGCCTCCTGAGGAAGTTTATCACTGACGGCTGAACAGGAAGCCTGATTACGAACCATAGCATTAAAAACTTTGAACCGAGTCAGTTGCCAAACATTGGCAATATCATAGTGCAAGGGTGGGGAAGAATCTGCCCCCAAGATTACTCACCATATATCTCCCAAGATAACTACTCAACTGTGAAGCGATTCACTTTGGGTTACTTTCTAGCAAAAGGCAAAAAAATGGGCGCCCTCTAGGGGGTGACAAGGTTGTTTGAGCTGACGGAGTATCAAGACTAGTGGGCTATGATATTGTCAATGACCTTTGAATAAAGAGTCTATCTGATGTGTCTTTTGTTGTAGATCAAATCAGTGATAACATCGGGGATTTGAACACATCCTCAAAAGAATATACACTCAATGTTTAGCATTAGGATGATCATTGTCTTCATGTGTGCTATGTATTCTTGTCACAAATGTTAAAATATCTTGCAAAGTATCCAACAATCAAACTCAAAAGTCAGGTCAAACAAGGAAAAATCATAAAGTGGAGAAAATTTCCAAATCCAACAAAACATCTTTTGAGATGGTTATCAACATTTCAACTATCTTTAGGAAAGACTTTCATCCAACAAGATTAGGGGAATACCAAACCAAGTAATCAAGAGTTTATCTATTCAACTTAGTAAGCTTGAGTATCCAAAAAGAAATCATCCGTCAAAATCACAAGTGTTAAAAATTTTAAAAATCGCAAACAAACCAAACCAAAGGAAAAATCAGGGCAGTTTAGTGCATAAGAGCAACCTCTTAGCGTGTGGAATACTTCTGTTAGCGCATCCAAACCACTAGTTAGCACGTTGGTTCAAAACAGTAGTGTTTTCATCTCACGGCAAAACAGTGTAAAATCTTTTAGCGCGTCAGCATAACAGTCCAACGCGTGGAAGCAACAACTTAGCGCGTGAAGACCAAACATTAGCGCATAAAGTCCAACAGTTAGCGCATCACAGACCCAGAATAGCACATCCAACTGTAAAACAATTTTAACAGTCCACAAACTTTAGCGCGTGTCTAGGGGTAGCCTAGCGCGTGTGCTTGTTATTTTAGCGCATAGAGGAATTTCAGTAGCGCATATAGACTCTGTTCTAGCGCGTGATCCAAAACAGAAAAACAGAGGGCAAAACCGGGAAAATTTTGAAATTTTCAAAAACATTTTTTTCATTAACATCATCTTTCATCAAAACAGAGTGACAAACAAACTATTACAACTATTTCTTGCGTTAAATTTGTGTCAAAACAAACGTTGTCAGAATCCGAAACGAATCGCGCCATAAAGGATGTCTCTCCTATCATAATCCGGAAATTTCATCATCAATATCAACAGAATCCTTTACCATCTTACGGATTTTTATCTCAAAACACTTGTTTAAAATTTTCAAATTGTCAAATCAAGTTTCCAGATTGGGAGGCTTTTATCCATATCATTTGACACACTTTGTCATGAAGGGGCATCTAAACCTTCACTTTGATAGAGTAAGATTTGAAATTTTCAAAAACAAGAATCAAATAAATCCAAACCACTCAAAGGAAACCATTGATCACTCATGCATGACTAATCTCCTTATTCTGAGAAGAAAGAACCTTTATCGTAACATCACGTTGAAGAAACAACAACCTAGTTTTTCCAAATTCATCAAAAGAAACAAGTTCTTATACATCAGTCAAAAGAAATGAGTCCTAACATAAATCAAGATCAAGATATCATGGCTCTCCAATCTAATCCCATTTTTGATCAAGATCCCACCTATCAAGAATCTTATGATGATCCCCTAATCTTTTGGTATTCCATCAACGATGATCCCCTTTCATCTCAAGAGCAAAGTCCCATTCAACATCCATCTCTTAAGCAAAATCATGATATTCCTTCCATATCCTCCACTATTCTAATTCGAAATCAAGAGGAAAGCACAAACTCAAATGATCCTACTCCAAGTCAAGATCAAGATCGAGTAATCTCTTCATCCTCCAAATCTATCTTAGGTCCTTTCATTCCAAAGTCAGACCCTTCTTCCTCCAAATCTATCTTAGGTCCTTTCATTCCAAAGTCAAGCTCTTCTTCTTCTAAATCTATCTTAGGTCCTTTCATTCCACAATCAAACTCTTCATCCCTTCCATCTATCTTGGGTCCTTACCTTCCTCATCCACCAATCCATCACCTCAAATGATCCATAAGAAAGATCAACGAGGAGCACATCTTTGAAATTCTTTCAACCCTCTATCTAAACATCTTTCCAAAACTATTCTTCTATCATTTCCTCTATCTATTTTGGGTCCTTCTGTCCCAAAATTCAATTTTCCTCCATCTCTTCATCACTTCTCAAGTACCAACACTCATCATGAAAACATTTCTATCTATCCTTGCACAAATCTTCAAACATTCTATCTATTATCCAACACCTCTTTTCTATCCTTCCATCCCTTTCATTCAATCATTCGCATAAATCCTTCATCTGTGAAATAGGAATTTGTGTCATTTTGTCACATACTTGCCCATGCTCGAATCTAATGTTCAGTCCTTTTCCTAGATATCTATTCATGAAATGCTTCAGAATCCGAGGTTGTTCCTCTTTAACATTTTCTTTTGGTTGGGATACACACTCAATCCAGAAAAGAACCACTTATCGTATCTTGGTACCGACATCTTTTGATTACTATATCTCATACACTTAATCGATTTCTCTCAATCATCGTGATCTCTTAAATTGAAGATATGGCTAGTGAAAAATCTAAAATCTTGCTTCAGCGCCACTGTAATTATTAGACCCATGTAAGTTTCATCACTTACAAGCCAATGCAAGAAAAATAAAGAGAAAAATATATATATATATCAAAAGCATGAGCAAGAAAATGAATATCAAGAAAATCAAAATGCAATGAAATGCAATATCAAAATGATTGGCTATGGGAACATGCAAGTAACTCCATCGGGGCTATGGATGCCTGGCTGGCAATGGAGCAATATTTGTGAGATTACAGTGATAACCTCGTCGAGGCTATGGACGCTCGCTGGCAACGAGGCTCTGTCCAGGATGCTTTTGAAGTCAAGGTAACTCATGTAGCTAGCCATGTTGGATTCTGAAGATTACAATGATCATATGAGCCAGAATGAACCCACTTGCACACACATGGGTAATCAAAGACTAAGTACCTTGATCCAGTTTGGGATTCTTATTCCCTTTTGAGTCTGCTTCCTAGTTGCTAGAAATGTTCAGTTGAAATTTCCAGAGGTTCTAAGTGTGGGTTGGGTCTCTATCTTTGAAAAGTTCAGAAACACTTATTCAGATGGTGCTAAATACTATGACAATCTTACATATCACCTTTTTGCAAATGGAAACCTCTATGCTTGGGGGCAAATTTCATCCACTTTATTCTTCCTACCATATCTCCCATGTCCTCTAATCCATATCCCTTATCCTATCTATTCATATCTTCTATCATCCAATTATTTCTACAATCTTGCTTCACTCTAATCCATATCCCTTATCCTATCTATTCATTTCTTCTATCATCCAATTCTTTCTACAATCTTGCTTCACTCTAATTCATATCTGTCTATCCTATCTATTCATTGCTTCCATCATCCAGTGCTATCTATATCCTATCTCTATCCATATCCCCTTTTTCATCCTTGATCTTGATCAAAACTATGGACAACAAATCTATTTCCACCTCAATGGTTCAGTCATCCATTCATCCAATCCTTGTCTTGATATACATTGGGGCAACCAAATACATCTTTCTTCTAATCCAAAAACTCACAAAAATCAAAATATCCAAAAACTCAAAAAAATCAAAATATCCAAAAACTCAAAAAATCAAAATATCCAAAAAACAAAAAAAAATCAAAATATCCAAAAACTCAAAAAAATAAAAATATCCAAAAACTCAAAAAAATCAAAATATCCAAAAAATAAAAAAAATAAAAATATCCAAAACTCAAAAAAAATCAAAATATCCAAAAACTAAAAATCAACAAAATAAAAAAAATCAAAGCATGAACACATGGACCATCCATCAAATCAACAACAGGAAAACTCTCAAAGTCTGCAATCAAACTTATCACATGTCTTGTTAATCAATTCATTACTTGAAATCAACATCAACATCAAACATGTCTTATACAGGGATAGGTACACTCGAAACCAGACAAATCGGTCTTATACGGGGTACTCACTCTTTGAAACCAGACATTCTTATCAATCATCGACAAAATCATAACAATGACATCAATTAGTATGACTGCTGGATTTTATTATAGTTAGCCTTGTCTTTATCAATTGATGGAAATACATGTTTCACAAATCATATTGTACATATCATATCCACCCATCTGAGGCATCACCAGAAATTCACAAATGCTTATCAATCTTGGACATACTTAGTGTAGTCACTGTCCTTGGTTTATCTAAAACAATTATCCAAATAATATCCCACCATGGCTTGGTGATCAGTGTACATATCCATATCAAAGTAGTATCAATAACAAGGGGCAAAATCCTGACCTCGCTAGGGGCATTTCGCCTTCAAGGTTTTCAACATCAGACCAAAAATGTAGCAAGACAACAAGGATCAAAACAACCAACAAATGCCAAATGACAACGCAAGAAGGCTAAACATCACAGACTTGAACTAATTTCAACTAAACAAAGATCTATTTGCAATATGTTTTAATTGACAAGAATACATTCCAAATAGCATGCATGCTTACTTATGGTTGTTAATTTTTGCTTATCATATCTCCTAAGTGACTCAAGGATGTCTTACGACTAGAGAAGCAAGGAAGGAATGTGATGTTTTATTTGTCTTCTATCTGTGAGTGAAGTCTTTTACCATGCAAATTTGTCCTATGAAGAAATTAGGTGGCATATCGCTGAGGACATTTCGAATTTGTATGGGACAAAGGTTAACTCTTGTATGTTTACGCAATACGCACTCTGGTCGTCCTGGTTCAATTATACCTTGGCGCTTGTGCTATCTTGCAAAATCAAATATCATGTAAATTTTTCTCAGGTCATTATGGTTCAATTATACCATTATGCTTGTATAAATTTTCAACATATCCTAAACAAATCAATGCTCAATGATGATACCTACAAAGAAAGCAAACAACATATGGTTATATCGGATGGCAAATGCAGAATGAGGATGCTCAAAAACAATTAGTTGCATATCATTTTACAATTAGTTTCCTATCATTTTTTCATAGTTACATATCATTTTACAATTAGTTGCATATCATTTTACAATTAGTTGCATATCATATCATACATCTCATTTTCAAAATATCATTCATCATTCATCATTGCATCCCTCGCATGCATATCTATCACATTATCATGGAATCTTTCTTCACTTTCATCTCTTCATCATTCTTCTAGCCTATCTTCTATCATTCTTCTAAACTATCTTCATCATTCTTCCAGCCTATCTTCTATCATTCTTCTAAACTATCTTCATCATTCTTCTAAACTATCTTCATCATTCTTCCAACCTATCTTCTATCATTCTTCTAAACTATCTTCTAAACTATCTTCATCATTCTTCCAAACTATTTTCTATCACGTCTTATACAGGATGCATCTTTCCTGAAACCAGATGTTTTGATCAGCTCTTATATAGGATATATTGTTCCTGAAACCAGGCGTTTTGATCGGTCTTATACAGGATATATCGTTCCTGAAACCAGACACTTGATCATCCATGTCTTATATAGGCAGTATCATTCCTAAAACCAGACGCTCAATCATCCATATCTTATACAGGCGGTATCATTCCTGAAACCAGACGCTCAATCATCCATATCTTATACAGGAGGTATCATACCTGAAACCAGACTTGATCTTAATCTGATCAATCTTAATCTCAATCCAATCAATCTAACCAATCTTATCAAACCCATGCATGCCATCACTATCTATTCTTCTATCTTTCAAACAACATTCTTTTTCTTTCGAGAGATCATTCATGCTTTGTGTGCACAAACGATCTCCTGAGGGGGCCTTATCATATCAAATCTCAACATCAATTTCACATCAGTTTCATATCAAATCAATTCTTCATATCTGAGGCATATCTAAGAGGGAAGTCAACCCACACCTCTCGATGATATCGAGATCGGCCTGCGACAACTGCGGTATCAATGTCCACGGTCTCAGAAATCTCTCCCGCGACTGAACCACACCCAATCGCTCCTGTCAAACAAGCAAAACAAATCCAATGTCAATTTCCACATCAAACCAAAGATATCAAAATCAAACTCACATCAACAATATGAAACAAATTTGCTCATCTACATCAAGTTCAAAATCCTATCATTTCATATCAACTTGTAAAACAACTCAAGTTCTCAAAAACCATATCAAAACTTGTAACACAACTCAAGTCTCCACAATCACATAAACTTGTAAAACAACTCAAGTTTCCCACCCATATCAGCTTGTAACACAACTCAAGTTTCCAACCCATAGCAGCTTGTAACACACATCAGGCTTCACACATTGAACTTGAAACAGAACACGCAAACAAATCATATTCACCATCAAATATCGAATCTAGGGCATCACACATCAAATCAAATTCGGGGCAGGACTGGCAAATCAAAAGAGCGACACAAAAATTGCATTTGATCATAAATCATGATAAAGCATCATTTTCTTTGAAATAACATGTGCACACACGTCACTTCAAAGAGGGGCAAAATGTAGACGTATAAAAATGACCATATTCCTAAATGAATATTTTATGTTCATTTCTCTATTTGATTAAATCTAATTTAATTAAATTATCCACATTCTTCTATTTTATTAAGTAAATTACTCAATTTATTTAAATTAAATTCACTATACCCATTTAATGAATAAATCATTTTATTCAATTAAATCTCCCCTATCCACTTTTAATTAAATTCAAATTTAATTAAATAGTTATCCTAAATTGAATAAATCTAATTTATTTAATTTCTCCAAATTGCAACCAAATTGAATTAAATCATTTAATTCAATTAAATCCTATTATCCCTCCATCCACTTGCAAAATCCTAAACCCCTTTCTAATCCCTTCTAGAATCTTCTAATCGCTTCTAATTAACCTAACTCCTCCTCTAAACTTTGTCACATCCCTAAACAAAGGGAAGTCACTTCTCAAACCTCAAAGTCTTTGATAACCATTAAAGGTTTTCAACCTTCAACCACTTAATTCCTCAAAGTCTTTGATAGCCATTAAAGGCTTTCAACCTTCAACCACTAAATCCCCCAAAGTCTCCAATAACCATTAATGGTTAGCTCAAACCCTCTTACATGGTTAAAACATTTGTTTTAACTCAACCTTCACTCAACCCAAGGGTCTCATCAGGCCTTTAATGCTTTGACCATGATTATCTCTTAATCATTTGCACAAAGGTTTATCCTTGGATTAACTCTTAATCTAGTGGCTAATCCTAACTTAGACTTGACCCTTACCCTCTAGATAACCATGAGGTCTTCTCAGGCCTTTAATGCCTCCAACCCCTTCTCTCAACCCAACCCTATGTTGACACTTGTCACCATTTCATTGGTGCAAATTGTGCACATGGATCCCCAACTTTCAAACTTGGCCCTCTATTGAATCTTTCAATCCTGGCCATCCATTGCCCTGTTTTTGCTATAAATAGAACTCTCATTCCTCCATTTTTAACAATCATCCTTCAAATTTGTAGCATCACACTTATGCTCAAATACATTCAAGCTTTCATTTTATATATGCTCATCATTTAGCCTCTCTTTGAAATCAGAAATTAGTCTAAATATACATGTTTAGAATATTTTCTTTATCATTTAGCTCAATCATAGATTAACTATGGTATACTAGGATAGTATTCATACTAATCTTGTCATCTTATCATTTAATTTATTGCATTCTAGAATCATGCATAGCTTAGAATACATCTCATACTAAAAATTATCAAAGCATCCCTCGTTCTTGCATTTGCCATCCCTAAACCATTTTGCTCAGAGATCTGAGAGCAAAAACATTGGTTTGAGGGACATTGTGAGATAGAGAACCATGGGACCCACCTTGGGAAGCTGAGTAATACGTTATTACTCTATAGCTTGCATCAAGAAGTCCTGTGTGTGTGTGTGGACAAGTTTTTAACAATATTTTCACATATTGAGTTTTATCAGTCCACTTTTCCCGCATACACAACCAACCAAGAATGTCTTTGTCTTCATTTTCTTCTTCAAGAGTTCCAGCACTAACAAATGTTCCTTTAAACATATATTTTGATCTTTCTGATGTCTTTGATTGAATATCTATAGGCTTTCCATATGACTTAGGGGAAATTGGAAAATTATGCAAAGAATATTTTCCCATTCCTTCATCATTTAATTTGAGCTTTTCCTCAAAAGTTTCCCATAACTTTGCTTGAATTTCTTTGGTAGGATATATTGATTCTTATTATGTGGAACCCTTGTATCTTGTGTGGGCTTCAGATTATTGCAATATTGACTAGAATCTGCAATTATGGTGATCTCTTGTCCTTCATGAGGAAATTTCACACATTGATGATATGTAGAAGGAACTGCTTGCATCTTGTGAATCCATGGTCATCCTAGAATAATGTTGTAAGAGAGGTTCAAATCTAAAACCTGACACAATGTATTCCTTTCCACAAGTCCTATTCTTATTGGTAGCATAATAGTTCCCTTAGAAGAATGTTTTGCTTCATCATAAGCCTTGATGGTTATTTTCTTTTTTGGGTCCTCTGCATTTTCTGAATATCTGAAAGCTTTTATCAAACTTAATGCACAAATGTTTAAGCTGACTCCTCCATCTATGAGTACACGTTTGACACGAGTTTTATTAATGGAGACTTCAACATGTAAGGGAGCATTATGAGGATGTTGTAAGGATGTGTCATCATTTTCAGAAAATGATAAGCAATGAGGAGCTATAAGGTGTCCTACCATGTTTTGGAACTGTTGTTTCTACTAAAGCTTTCTCCAAAATTTCCTTATGCATAGGTGAAACCTTGAGAAGTTCAAGAATTGATATTTGAGCAGGTATTCTTTGTAATTGCTCTACTAAATTGTATTCTTGTGAAGTGGATGTTGGGTCTTTTGTTATACCTGGAAAGGTAACCTTTTCTTTGCTTCTCATAATAACATTGATTGGCTTTGAAGATGGATTATCTTTAACAATGATCACATTTACCACATCATCATATGTATAAGTGTAATTCACTTTGGCTTTTCCTTTGTCATCTTTTATTTGGAATGGTTCACCTTTGTCATAATTTAGAAGTGGAGTTTTGAAAGCCAGGTGTGATTCATTTGTCTTATGGCTATCCACTGTGATGTTTCAATTATCGATTAGATCTTGGATAAGGTGCTTCAATCTCTGACAATCATTTGTTAGGTGTCCTTTATTATGATGGTAATTGCAAAAATGATTGTCATTCCACCAATTTGGCTTGACTGGTGGTTCATAACTTCTTGCTTATGGTAAAACAATCATTTTGTTGGCAAGCAGAGTTTTTAGAGTTGATTCCAAAGGTTCTCCAATGTTTGTGAATTTCCTCTGAGGATTGGAGAAAAAGGACTTGGCTTTATTGTTTTCTGGATTGTTATTGTTTGGGATTTGACTTGATAGATTAAAAATTGGTTGTTGTTGTTTTGTAGTACTATTATCGGCATTTCCTTCATTGTTGGCATTCCTATTCTTTGACCAAAACTTGGGTTTGTCATTATTGTTGTTGTTGTGGTTGTTGTTATTGTTGTAAAGTTTTAGCTCTCCTTTCTTTACCATTGCGTTCTCTATTTTCAGACCATTCTCGATCATTTTGGCAAAAGAGGGAGGACATTGCATTCTTAGTTGATAACTCATTTCACTGATAAGATTATCAATGAATATGTCCATCTTTTCTTGATCAGGTACATCTTGGGGATACCTATTAAACATGTGTTTCCATCATTGTAAGAAGATCATAAAAGATTCACCATTCTTTTGTTTAACATTGCAGAGATCCAGCATCGTTATCTCATTCCTTATATTATAGGATTATTGTGAAATAAATATATTCACAAGTTCTTCAAAAGATTTGATTCCAGATGGTAATCTTGAAAACCACTCCATTGATTGTCCATTTAAACTTCTAGGAAAAAAGACACATAAGGTAAGTTTCATCGTGAGCAAATTTCATGCTCATAGTACAAAACTCCCTAATGTGATCCTAAGGATCAGATTTTCCATCGTATTTGTCATATTTAGGAACCTCACAATGTTGCAGAAATGGTATCATATTTAGATTCTTATCGAATGAATATGGGCATATATCTTCTAATGAATACTTCTTAGAGCTTGTTCCATTTTGCATGTCTTGTATCTATTGTTGTAAAGTTTGCATTTGTTGAGTAAGGTTTGACAATGGATTATCCACATAGTTTCTCCTTGTTTCTTCGTGAGTTCTTTTATCACTACGCTCTTTTCTTGTGTCGTCCCTTTCTTTCCTTGTTTCTTCATGACTTTCTTTGTTCATATCTTCGTTATTTGGATCATCTGTGTTTTGGGTGTTACTTGCCTCTACATCTTGGTTCAAGCTTTCTATGTTAAAGTCTTGTTGTAGTTTAGCCCCAGATTTTGCCAACATTAAGAGATATTTCTCTTTTTGCTTTGCCAACAATTTTTCCATTAGCCTATCAAATTTGAAATCTTTCTCAAGGTCTCTAATGGTGCTATTGGCTGCTTCTTCATCAACAATGGTAAACCCAAAAGTTTGAAATACAGGATTATCTTCTTCCTCCATTTGTTGTTGTTTTCTAAGTTGTTCGTATTGGGCTCTAGTCCAAATTGGCATGTAATTATTTCAAAGTTGTTGAAATTTCCAAAGGACAAAGTCAATAGGTGATTATTGGTTTAGGAAGATATGCTTTATTTATTTTACCGCTATTGTTTGTTCATTGTGATAAAGCGTCTCTTTGTTGAAAAGCACATCCTTGTAAAATTTCTCCATCAAACTCTATACTGCAGCCACGTAAGTAGTGACGAAAACGGTGTAGGAATGTCCTATGTTTTAATAAGATCTTGCGATTGATATACAAGAATCTTATTCGTTTCTGAGTAGCTTAATAACTGGGTTTTCTTTTCTTAAGGTGATACTTAAAACTCATATAAGCATTTGATAATTTACAAGTTTATTTGATTCCAATGTTGGTGTAATTTTGATTTTGATATAACCTAGGTTCAAAATAGGAAAGATATATCCAAGATTATGAACCTAGTATAGATTGATCAAGCTTCGTGATAGAGGATTTGAAACTTGATAATAATGTTGATTTTTTTGCACTTAAGATGTTTGAATCAATAGCTTGTTGAATGTTGATGTTTATAGAACTTCTTGGAAATAACCTGTGGGATTAGTGACCTAGTTGTTTGAGCTAGTTTGAAAATACGTGATGGTATAGAGACAAACCTACTTCAAGAATTATTTTGATACTGACATTTTGACACTTTGGTTTTGATCTGGTGTTTCAAGTGTTGGAAAGCTTTTGTATTACCCTTTTGATCAAACTTTTTCAGCAATTTGTTGGATTTTTGCTCACCCGTACATGATGAGTTTCTTCAATTTTTTGACCATTTGGAACATGTAACAGACATAGAACACATAATGTCTAATAAAAAAAATGCACAAGCAAGTACAAGTCTTATGGCAGGTTGAGACAATAGTTGTTGAATCTCACATGGGGTTCCTCACAAGGCTACGCTATTCAAAGTGGATATTTAGATGCTTTACCCCACTAGCTCCACCCTCGACACTCACTTCTTTGGGGCAGCCAAGCACTAGTTTTCATGAAAACTCCCCATGGAAAACTTTATATCTCTACTAGGAACCGTATGTGTGTGAGCCGCTACAGAGGTTCGACCTCCTGCGTCAACAACTAGAAGGATTTTGGCAACTAGTACAAGTGGTTTTTAGTAAAGGCTTCTGGTCATGTGGCCATACATGCGGCACTTTCAGCTTTGTAAATACAGAAGGTTCCCAGCCTATAGAGGTTACGCTCCATAGGGTTTATGGGGAAACATAGTGTCGGTATGAACTTATTAGCACATGTTGTTCATCACAAACACGATTTATTTATAGTGGATTGGAAGGACTTGGTATTAGCCCATTTCCACTTTAGGTCATTCCCCTCTCACTGGCCCCCTCAAGGCAGCTCGGGAAGGCAAGCCCTCTAAAGGATTTAATTGCTTGAAAGTAAAGAAAGCATAAAAGAGTGGTTTTGGCTTTTTGGTCACTCAATTAAGGGGAGAGCATATACCTACCACTTTCGAGACATGGAATATAAGTGTTCTTTTAAACATTTTCAAAGCAATTGTTGGCTAAGTCCTATTTTGAGATGTTGCTCCAACAAGCATGGTGTTTATTTTAGCCTTTTTAGAATTCTATGTGCAACTATTTTAGAGAAGTTACTAAAAATGCAAGTTGCATACTATCAATTTATCCTCTTAGTTAGACTAAATGAACAAGACATGATATATTACTTCCCAAAATAAGGCCTTTAATTAACTAGATGAGGAAATGCATAAAATTTGTCTTAAACATTGTCCTACACATGCATGTTAGTAGTTTGAAAACTCTAATTTTTTGGACATTCGAACATGCAAGAAAATTTTGTTAGTTGGAAAAAAAAGCGCTATTCTAACATATGCGCTATATTTTTCTTCAAAAGCACTAACCTGTAGAGAAAAAGCGCTAACCTAGACTACAAAAGCATTGTTCTGCGGATACAAAAGCGTGATTTCTTTAATAAATGCGCTAATCTAGAGGACAAAAGCACTAACCTAGAAGACAAAAGCACTAACCGACAATGCTAATGCACAGATTTTCAGACAAAAGCGCTAACCTGCATGGGATATGTGCTAACCTGTGATGCAAATGAGCTAACCTATGGGCAAAAGCACTGTCAGAATTCACATATGCGTGAATCTGCATTACAAATGCGTTAATTTTATTTTTTGCGAGATTTTTAAAGGTATATGCGAGGTCCATGGGCCCCACGGTGGGCGCCAAAATGTGTCGACTTGAATTTCATCCTCAGAATGTTACCTGCAACAAGTTAGTTTCACAAAATGCAAATGGAAATGCTACAGGAAATCCAAACTCAACCAATGAAACTACATGAAATACATATTAAAATAAAACATCATTTTTACCTTCATGATTTATGTCTCATTGTGTCCTAACTCCATTGTTCCTGGTTGCAGATGGTGTGCTCTCAGACAATGCACTGATAGCTTCCAAGATGGCATATGAAGAATGTACTGATAACTGGTAGTTAACAAATGCTATGATATGCAATGCTACATGATTATGCTAAAATGATTATGCTAAATGATAATTGCTATTTGTTTCAAGATTAAAACTCACGGATGCATAAGTTTTACAAATGATTTGCTTGAAAATGCACTTGAAGTCTCACTCTCTCTCAATTGAAGCTCTTGATTTTATAGACCTTGAGAGGATAAGATGATGTAGCTTAGATCACCGATCATGATCAAATCTGTAGATTTGGATGGTTGTGAGCAAAGATGAAGGTTGAGAGAAAGGGGGAAGGAGAAGACAAGTGTCACTCATCTCACCTTGACTGGGTTGCTGACTGAGAGAATCTAGGGATGGTTGGAGAAGATTTAGGCGTGATAGGACAAGTGGATTCAAATGCTTCCTAAGATGTAGGGGTGTTAAAGAGAATATAGAAGATGGTTATGAAATATGTGTGCGTACACAATATTCATTAAATTTGGAAGTTGGAGATAAATGATGAATTAATATTTAAGAAATATTAATTTCCTTAGCCACATGTTTGATGAGTTGGCAAAGGGAAGATGAAGTGGAGATGGAGGGTGAGTTGGATAAGAAAGATTAAATAATTTAAGAAATTATTTAATATTTGAGACTATAGGATAGGAGAATAACTATTAAATATTGGATATTTAATTGATTGGAGGAGATAATTAAATATTAGATATTTAATTAACTTGGTTACAAGAATAATTAAATATTAGATATTTAATTAATTAGAAGAATATGATAGATGAATTAATTAATAAAATATTAATTAATAGAAAGACACGAAAATGAATTAAATAAATTAATCTTTTCAAATTAACTATTTAATAGACGAATAATTATTAAATAAATATAAAATATTTATTTAATTGCTTGTAGCCATTTTTTGTGTATACATTTTGCCCCTCTTTGAAATGATGTCGAGACAACATTGTTTGGAGTCTTTTAGTACTATGGAAGAGATAAATGTTACTTATGTCATAGTTGATATGCTGACCGAAGGCCTCAACATAGGAATTGAGGAAATATTTTCATTCCCTAGCCTAAACCATTGAAGCAACGCCAAAAAGGATGGTATCATCGACAAATTGTTGCAAGACAATAGGGGGATCGAGGAAGTTGGTTTGATCCCTATAAGAGTTCGGCCAAAATCATAAAGGAAGAGGATGCTTAAGACTTCAGCGAAAATAATAAAGAGGTAGGGAGACAGGGGGTCTCCCTGTCGAATTCCTCTAAAAGCCTCAAAGGGTTCTCTAGGGATCCCATTCAGCAAGACAAAGTATCTGACCATGGAAATGCATTCCATGATGAGATTTAGTAGCTTGTCACAAAACCCAAGCCTTTCGAGGACCTTAAATAAGAAAGCTCAATTCACTCTATCATAGACCTTTGAGATATCCAACTTCAACACCATACTAAGATGATGACTTTTATCCATTGAGTGAATAAATTCATGAGTGACAATTTTTGCATCCAAGATTTGCCTTCCTGGAATGAAACCTTTTTTGCAGGAGCTTATAATATTACCTACGAATGGTTTGATTATGTTGACCAGAATGTTAGAGAAGATTTTATACATTGTGTTGCAAAGACTAGTGGGTCTAAAATCCTTACGAAGAGTAGGCACCTGCATTTTGAGAATTAAAGCAATAAAATTATTGTTTAACTTCTTCAGCAACTTGCTTAATCTCAAGAATTCCTTGGTGGCCAAAACAATATTAGATCAACAATGTCCCAAAAATCTTGGAAGAAAGCTTGGGGGAAGCCATTCGAGCCAGGAGCCTTGAAAGTACCCATCAAGAAAATAACATCCCTAACTTCCATCTTAGTGACCGGTGCCATTAAAATATCATTGTCTTCATCTGTGAGAGGGGTTGGGAGGCATTGGAGTAGGGAGTCTTCCAGGAGGGGGTCCCTTGGCCTATTGTCTTCTTTAAATGGTTTAGAGAAAAAGTTCGAGGCCAATTTCCCAAGAGCCTCATCTTCTTTGATTTCCCGATTTTGGTCATTTATTAGATAGGAAATGAGGTTCCTTCTCCTATTTATACTTGTCGAACGGTGGAAGAAAGTAGAGTTTTTGTCTCCCTCAAGCAGCTATTGGACTCTGGCTTTCTGTTTCCAAAAGATTTCCTCCCTTGCCGCATTTTCCTTCCATTTTCTCCTCAGTGTTTCCTCTTCTCTGTGGGTAGCTTCTCGGAGGTCCCCTCAATCATTTCTTTCTTGAGTTGTGGTTATCTTGTATTTTAGTTCCTTTTTTGTTGGAATATGTTTCCAAAGGTGGTTTTATTCCATCCCTTGACATTCCTATGAATCAGCTCCAATTTTTTAGAGACCCTGTACATAGGTGTACCATGAACGGGTGAATTCCACCAACTTTTTATACAATCTTTAAACTCAGGGTGGTAGGCCCACATGATTTCATACCGAAAAAGATCACTTCCCTTAACATGTTGAGGAGGGCACAACAAAAGAATGGGATTATGATCAGGCACTGTGCGAGGTAAAGCAGTTAAGGAAGCATTAAAGCCTAAGTCCTAGTTACCCGAAATGAGGAATCTATCCAGTCTGACTTGAATGAGATGCTCCCCCTTCCTGTGGTTGGACCTAATTATTGTGGATCTAATTCTTTGTCTATTTAGCAATTGAAGTGTTCTCTAATTATTTTCTCCTTAATGTTGCGGGTGAATTAATTACACATTGAATGTCTTCAAATACTATCACATAGCTACATGTCACACTAACATGTCTAAAGTTGGTTCATAACATGGCATAAGAAAGTTTGGAATTGAATTTAATGATTGAAATTGTATAGTCATTCTTGTGTGCCTCAAGAATAAACTAGGTCAATCTAGAGTGGCACAAAAATAAACCTTGGGAATTAAATTGGTAATTTCCAAGGCAAAGAACAAATTTACGAAAGTAAGTGTGATAGTGCAATAATGATGAAATGATGGTGAATTATAAGAATAGAGGTGAAAATAGAGGTGGATAGGATTATGGCATAAACCAAACCAAACATAAGAATAAACCACTTGGCAATATGTTATTGCATTTAAGACATTTTACCAAGGCAAGTACAAAATTATCACCAATTTCACTATTATTGTTATCATCTCTTGAATTACCTTCATTTATAAAATGAATGGCAAGATAAAAATTGAAATTGGATTCCAGAAACCGTCTAAAATAGAAGTTTTATGAATTGTTTGCCACTTAATCTCACCTTATATAATATTTAACAAAAAGAAAATCTTTCTAATTAAAAATATATACTTAAAAAAATATTTATTTTATTATAATTAACATTTTAATTCTTTAGAAAGCCGTAATTTTTACCTCAGACCTTAATTAGTTTTCCATTGAATCAATAAAGATATAATGATTAATCATTATTTTGCCTGGCATCCCCAAAGACAAAATCAATTTCACATGTTACTTTCAATATATTTTGTTGAAAAGTTCAAATATTTTATTAAAAATAGTCTCGATCTATGTAAGTGCCTCAACATCATCATTACCTTGGGAATAATTGACAAATATGACTGATGATTCGATCCATTAACATAATTATTAATATAACCCTTGATAAATTATTGCACGAAATTTCGAAGGGAATAAAACGGTAGTGTATTTTGTCTCATGCGTATGTTTTATTTGTGTCCCTTGGGCAAAGAATCTATTCCCAATTCTTTTTATGAAAACATAGTTTGAAACGATTTTTTCAAATAAAATATACATTTTAGATAGAAGGTTTGTTGGAAGGTAGTTCAAAGTACGCTTGTTTCATTTCATTTGAATTATGTTGGTATGGGTTATTAAATTGATTATTGATTAAATTAAACAATAATGATGTTGTTTTATATTTTAAGAAGATTATCAAATATTTCATAATATTTTGATTTTGAATGTTAGTTAATATTGAATTATTGTGGATAAATAATATTTAGGATTTTAACTGATTTTGGTAATTTATTGAATATCGATAAATAGAGTGAAATGTATAGAGGTAGTGACAAAGTGTAACAATACAAGTTGAAATGTAGTACAAAGAAAAATAGAGATAAGATTTTTTATTCACTTAAGACTTGTTAGATGTGCTACTAAAGGTGGATGGCGCCGCCACAAATAACTTAAAATTAAAATAAAGGTGGGCTAACCACTCACAAGATGAAAACAATTATAAAGATACCGAAATGAGACAAATCCACATAATGTGTGGCGAATCTCACAAGAAATAAACTTGTAGGACAACCCTAATATTTCCCCTCTTTTGGTGGCAAGGAACCATGTGAAAGATTAAATTTTAGGAATGGTGTTTGATGTGGTAGATGATATTCCATTTTCTCCCTCCATTCACCTAAAAAACAACTCTATCTCACATTGCTAAGTTTTCTTGAGGTGGTTTTAGTGGTTGGCTTATTCGGCTTCCACATCTCTTATGATTGTGTCTAGGTAAACAATATGAAACTAGTTGGTCATGTATTGATCTAGGAGCAGTTAGGTGGTATGTGTAGATCCAACGATGGAAAATATCAAAAATATCATTTTTTGCTAATTTTATGTTTTGAGAAATTACAATTTTGGAGGCCTTCAGAGCATATGTTGGCTTGAGGACTTTTATCGATTCCATGAAATGGTTTCCATAGGTTGCATTCCAAGAAACTCAAACTAGATCTCTTGGAGATCTTTCCAATGATATAAAAAAGTCTAAATTTAGCCCAACGGGCTAGGAGTTATGCCCCTGCCAAGTTGGGGTACCAAATTTCATACATTTTTTTTTATTTTTCAATTTTGTTAGTTACTTGTCCACATCTAGATGTTCATTTCAAATTGCAAGGAATGTGGTGACAACTGATAGTTTATGCAAAGGTATACACATTTGAATTTGAAGATAATGAAGCATTTTTGTAGTTCCTCTCTAACTCTCATTTCTAGATCTATACTCGGTGTCTACATATCTGTTCAAAAACTATATGTCTATGTTGATCTCTCTCAATTTTGTATCATTTAACACTGATTCTTGCATTTAATCATTTGATCTTATCCAATTGCAACATCAACTAAATCAAGGTGAGTGAAATTTTAATTTTTGCTTAACCCTTTCTAATAGTTTTAAGGTTGAGTTGATTAAGAGCTTATTCACCGTAACGTGATGTTGTTGTGAATGGGTTTAATTCCCAGTTTGCATGTTTAGACTAGTGAACCCCATTTTCACCACCTTACATTTTGGTGAACCTGACTTGTGCATTACATGATTTCTAAGTTATATGATTAGATCTCATTTTTAGATTTAGAAGGATTAATTGTTCAAATCTCTCATTTCTTTAGTGCATTTTTTTTAATTAAATGGTTAATTGATCATTCTATTGGGAAATTGCATTGTTCAATCACTTCTTTTATTTTCATTATCAATTGTATGAAAGGAATTGTGAATACAAATCTATTTAATTAGCTTTTCCCATCTGTATGTATGAGTTTCATGATCCTTTATCCTGAATCCAATATCCTAGTGAGAAAAATTTATAGACTTATGGCTTCCCAAAGTTTAAATACTAAGGATATCAAGCTTGAGTTGACTAACCTATTCCATGTAACTTGAGGAATCCTCTATTCCTACACAAGATATACCTAACATTATGAAGAACCATTCCCTCTGTGCTTCTCATGATGAGTATAACTCTTCAACTCAAGGGACTATTAAACAAATGGGGAATCTTGACAAACAATTTGAAGGTCTTCAATAATTTGCGAGTCAAGAACACTTGGGTGATATTGTGGACAATAATGTTATGACAATGAATTGCTTGGTCATTCAACCCTACAAATCCAACTGAACATTTCATTCCTACATCTTTGCCTAATGTGCCTACATATGCATCTTCCATACTGGCTACCTCTACACAAAATTATAATGCTACACATGTTAGTCATGGGGGAATCCTATCAATTAATACTCTTACATACCTCATTTTGTTAGCCTTCCTTTTATTTCTCAAATATCTACTTTACCCACCTATCATAATGTTCCACCTAATTTTTCTAATGCTCCACCTACCTATCAAAATGTTACACATTCATCACAATCTAACATTTCCAACTCTAATTCATCCATCAGAGCCACTATAAACAATTTGGTCCAAAATGTTTCATCTTTGCAACAACAATTAGCTTTCATAACCCAATCCAAATTCAATATTCCTACATGTGATACTGTTAGCCCACTTTCCAATGACATCATTCGTACTCTTGTACCACAATACATGGAGGTTCCTCATTTGTAAATATACAATGAAAAAGGTGACCCCCAAACTCATGTGAAAACATTTCAAACTTCTTGTAGTGACTTCTCGCATGATCACTAGACTCATGGCAAAACTATTCACCATGCCCTAAGAGAATTTTTTTTGCAATGGTTTTTCTCCTTTCCTCTTTTTTCAATTGATTCTTTTCACAAATTATCTAATGCATTTGTGTAACATTTTTAAAACAATATCAGTCCTCAAATTACTTTAACTGATTTGACGCATTATAAACAAGGAAGGATAAATTGACTAATTTCATTGGTAGATATAAACATTTGTATTCACAAATTACTTACTGTGTGCCTAATAATGATGTTCAAATAATTTTCATTAATAACTCTACAAAAGGATATTAGAGATACAATTTTATTTTTTGGCTATGCACATTCACACAATTATGCACAATATTTCATAATTATTAGCTTCAAGTCAGTCAATTTGAGTACTCTTCTCATAGACAAGAATGAACATGCTCATCCAACTTTTAAAAAAAATCCAAAATAAAATAATAATTTTATCAAGATCAACAATAATTCTTCCAAACATATTGATTCTCAAGTGGTAGTTGCAACATTAGTTGTAGCCCCTTCATCATCAAATTTTACACATCATAATTTCACTCCTCTTTCTAAATCATTACATATTATTGTATGCTTAAATTGATGAATTCTAATGTGATGAAACTTTCCCCCGTCAAACCTATAGATACCTCTAATCTTTTGGCACCTTCCTTTGATCTTAAAGCATTTTTCTAATATCATCATCAAGTCAGCTATAATACTGAGAAGTGTTATAAAGTAAAGTATTTGATTCAAGATCTTATTTATTCTAACACTATATAAATGGAGGGTGTGAATGATAAAGGAAATAAATCTATGGCACCTCCTAATCAAAATTTGCAAATACTTACGAATCCTTCACCTTCTCATTCTATCGATATTATTGAGCGTAAGAAACTAGACTATACAACTCCTAATGATATATGTGTAGAAACAAACAACCATATTGTGAACCTTGTTGAGCAACCTAAGCCTACGTATGACCCTCACATCATCTTTGGCTCAAGATGGGCTAGATGTCCTATGGCCATCTTATAAACAACTAGTCATGCCATAGCATTTTTTCATCTCAAATTGGTCATGCTTGGAATGTTTCCTTTTTTAAAATTAGGTATAGGATAGGGATATCCCTCCATCAATAAAATGTCCTTATAAGGGATGAGGTAAAAATATATAGGGGACACATCCCATGGCTACATATATTTTAGATTGTATTTTTTAATTCTAAAGTGTATAAAAATAACATGAATTCTATAACATCAAATAAAAATAAAGTGATAAATAATCAATTAAATTTATTCATAATTAATTTATTAAAATATTAATTAGTCTTTTATCATGTCCAAATCAAATACTTAGTACAAATTTAAAAACATAAATAAATCTTCAATTATATTTTATCAAATTTCAAAATTTACACCCTAATCTATTGGTACGTATATTGGTGGCCCTTATTATCTTTTGAGGTCTCTAAAATATTTTTATGATCTTCAATATTCAACTTTGATTTTCATTTGACATGAAAAATTATATGCATTTTTTTTTTAATTTGTCCTTATGTGTACATAAAATTTTGAACCTAAAGAACTATTTTAAAATATATTATGTATTATACCCAAAACAAATACAACACTCAAGATAAAGCATAAAGGTTAGTAAACATGATGAAAATAAACATAATTCTCACTAAATTAGTCCTTGTTGCACCAATCTATGGTGGTTGTGCTCAATAATTTATGGATTTGGTGGTGTGTGAGTGCTTTCAATTACAATATAACTTTATATTTAAAAGCATGTGATCTATGAGTCTTAAGATGACATCATATTCATAGATTTTTTGGCTAGAAGATTGATGGCTAGGATCAAAATAAGAGATCAAGGGCTTAAAATGGTTGAGACCGTTGGGAGTATGAGAGGAGGACAAGATTCCCCACATGATTGATATATGGAGATGGTTCTAATATTAAAGAGGATCTTATGGTGGATAATCTCCTTGAAAAAGGTGGATGATCAAGATGAAGAGGGGAGGGATGGTCAAGTACTTTGACCCATGTGTCATGGTACCAAGACCATGGCATGTGCACACAAAAACCAAACTCTTGTGTATAAAGTATCTGGATGATGTGGAGGATTTGAGGGAGCAAATAAATAGTTTGGTTTTACAAGTGGAGATTAAGGAGCTAATTAATTTTAGCCCATTTAATGGAAGTGAATAAAATAAGCAATTAAATAAATAAGACATTTATTTAATTGTTAGGACAAGGATGGAGAGATGCGATAAATATTTTTAAAAATTTATATACGTAAGATAAAAATTAAAATAATGACAAATGAATGATTTAGGATAGAAATGCCCGTGTGGCTGAATAGTGATGAATAGTGACTTTATTATTTAAATAATAAAATAACTCAATCAATTGTAGATGAAATGGTTAGTTCATTAGGTAATTGATATATCAATTTTAGGTGTCTACACCTTGTACCTACAATCAAGTGGCTGCAAAGTAGAACATTCTATATAGACATACAATCAAAAAATATAGTACCACTTTATCTTTCTTGAATTGTTGGAAATATATGCAATGGGTCGGATACTCTTGTTCATCACCATCTATCACAAGTTGTATCAATGTGTATTTTTCTTAAGTGCATCTTAGTAGATAATACTCAACACCTTTTGCAATGTCAAGATCAATAATCATATTAAATATATCTCCTACAAAACACATATACAAATTGATTTCAATTCAAAATTGTCACTTGTTAAAGCATATGAATTTTCAATATAGCATGAAATTGAGAATATTAAAACAATCATTACATTTTACCTATAACAATTAGATATGATTCTTGTATTAAAAAATAAACTTTTAAACATTAACTTGTTCTTAAATTATTTTTTAACATGTCCTTTTTCAAATGATCTCTCTTCTTCATGAGATCTTCTTGAAGTATAGGCCCATAATTTTATTTCTTTTATTTTCAATTGTATAAATTATACTATTTTAACCCAATAGTTTTAGGTCTAAAATCTTCGCTAAGTTATATATTCACCTACAAATCTATGTGCAATTCAAGTGACTATAATAATATTCACTAAATATTGTTAGCGGTCCTCTAATGATTGATATCTAGATATTGATATAGGTATATATTCAAACATTTAATTACATGTCTAGATTTAGGTTCACTAGGTGTTAAAATGTTTGTAGAATCCACTTGGAGCCCTAGATAACATTAAACATACATTTTAAACAAAATGTATCCTTCAAACCTTGAACCTATATCTTGTACAAGTCGGCCCAAAACCTTACATATTAAACTTGAAACATCAAGCACTAGACTAATCCCTAAGTAACTTAAAGCTTGAAACCCAAAACTCTAATCTTCGTTGATAAAAAATGATAAACTCTATGATATAAACAAAGTATAAACCAAGTAAAGATATTGTAAACTTTACATCCAAAATCTGGGTAAACTCCAAACCCCATATCATAAACCCCAAGCCCCTAACACCAAAATAAGTTTAGAACGTACAAAACTTATTTCCCCTAGTGTTCAAAAAACTAGAAATAAATAAAACCACTTAGTAAATTTTAAACCTACATCCTAAAACATAAATGTAAAACTAGGTGATCTATATCCCAACCATTATTTATCAATAAATACTAGAAATCCTAAAAATCATAAATTTTCAATTAAATCACTTGAGAAGAAACCAATTTTACTCCAACTTATCACTTTGTCTTTCGATATACCTATATCTTCAATAAACCTAATTGCCTAATAAACCACACCTCCATATATAACAAAAGGCATACATAAGAGTAATGAGATAGAAGAGCACTTCTCTCAATATACCAATTCTTTCAATATAGCTTATGCTACCTGGAAGTAAAGATGTGTGTGAGAGTAGAGTGGTAGATGGGTATAGAGTATCTTTAAAATAAATTTGTGTTGAAATGTGTTATGTGTGAGACCCCTTTGTGTGTGATATGTATGGATCTTATAGATATTCATGACTTTATGATTGTTACTTGGTGATTTATGTTTATACTTTAATACTAAATGTAATACACCATCATAACGATCATAAATAATACAACACAAAATTCTTAATGTCCGTTATGGTGGGACATTACATCTAGTATCAGAGCATAAACATAAATCATCAAACAACAATCACAAATTCATGAATATTTATAAGGTCCATAAAGATCACACACAAAGGGGTCTCACATTATGTCTATATGAAGTCTAAGTAACAGTTGTAGAGTAAATCATTTATGAAAATCTAGCTTAGCAAGAAATTAAATATCATTAGCAGAAGAAAGGGGAAGAGATCTCTAAATAAATAAGGATGGAAAAGAAGAGAGAGAATAATGTTAAAAGTAACTATTGTAAAAGTTGTTGCACTCTCCTTATCACTTAAAAGGCATCTAGAATAACACTCAAATATACATCTAGGTGCAAGAGGGTAATCTTGCTAAGTGTTGTGTTCAATACATTATAAAAAGATTTAATGGGAACACAAATTAATATGACATAAAAAATTAATCTGCAAAACACGATGTTTTTTCCTTGGATTTCTTGTGGTTTAATAGTAATGGAGATGTAGAGCATGAAAATTCCACTCCCAAAAATTTTACAGAAATCCATCGTGTTTTGCAAATTTTAAAAATTGCACAGAGTGTTATTTTGTGTGGAGTATAGCCACTTCCATAATTTCATCCAAGAGCTCAAAATAAGATGTTCAAAATATTTGTTTATTATTCTTATTTAAATGATATGAAATTTAAAGAAAGTTAAAATGAAATTTTTATTTTTTTTAACATTCATACTAAACAAGTTTGACACAACATGAATTGAACAAAAGAAAATAATTAAACCACTTTTTATCAAATTGAATTTGACTAAGTCACCATTGACCTAACTATATTTAGCCATACTTGCTTATGTTGCATATTTTTTGCAACAATTTTCTTTATTTTTTAAGTTAGAGTTGAAATTATTTTTTGCCACTTGTAATAGATTTTAATACATGTAAAGCACATTTAATAATTTAAGGAACGCTCTTTCATAGATCTCATTGTGTAGATATTAAAATTATAAATTTTATTATATTTTAAATTTTATTTACATTTTTTTTTTTAAATCTAGGAGACAAGGGGGTCTAATTTCATTGATAAAAAATAGCAAAAATTGGAAAAATTTAAAAATGTTTTCTTCCTTATTTTTTTATGCACCAAAATGTTTGGCATCTCATCAAAATTCTTATTTTAAAAAAATTATTATAAAATGTCTATTTATCAAAATTCATTTTTCTATGTGCTAGAGTGTCAAGTTCACAATAAGGAAAAAATGCAAGAAATACAAAATTTGTTGCAAAAGAATTGATATCTCAAATACCTCATTTTTTTTTTTACTTTTTCAACAATTTAATAACACTAATAATTTTTTTTAAATATATACCAAAATATTTTTCAAATTTTTTAAATAGCAAATATAAACTATGCTAAAATATCTTCATTTTTTACTTTCATATATTTATTTCAAGTGCTTCAAAATAAAAAGTTCAAAGATTTTGTTTATTTTTGTTATAAAATAGTGATTAAGTATTTAACTTTCACCCTTAACCATACTTTGAGTTATCACACTAGACTAGTGGCATTGTGCCTTCCTCCTTAACATTTTATACTTGTATTGTTCCATCTTTACATCAAGAGCATCATACCTTCCCCATATTGACTGATCTCCACTATATACATATGGTTGGCATGGTATATCATGCACTCAACCTGATCAGAGTGCCCAATAGGGTAATTAAACCTCCCAAGTAGACCCATTTAATTATTGACCAGAGACGTGACTCTAGGATGATGTTGACATTATATGTGAAATAGAGGGTTCTTAAGCTTTCTATTGTTGCATGAAAGAAATACTAAGGAAAGCGCAACAATACTAAAATTGGAAATCACACTATACAAGAATTGTTGTGGGTCACTTGAAAAGTGACTCAACAATGGTTGTGGGTAACATTGTACTAATTTGGTTATAACCAAGACTACCTAAATGACTATATTAACAGAACTCATAAACCAAACAAGATTAGTTAAGTGATTAATAGTAATATATAAAATGCATATATAAAAGAAACTAATCTAATAGAAAGAAAGAAGAGAAGAGTCACACGACCTCAAGTGGCCTTCTTGGGGAACGCAATCTCTAGAAAGTATAGTACACTAACTCAAAATATAATACGCATTGCCCATTCATATTCATAAGCTAAACAACAACAATGATACTCATAGAGATTCAAAAAAAATATTATGCAATATCATAATTATTAACCATTAACTTATTCAAATAAAATTGTATAGTGTAGCAATCGTAATAACCTTAACAAAACTCTTCCTTTTAAAGCAATCTGAGAGAGTGGAGCATTTACTGCTTCAAACTAATCCTAAAACATGTTTCGCTCCTCCCTAATGTTGAGGATTAATTTTTCAACAAGTAAACTATAACAATGACTACATCTACTAGGAGTCCTATTTTGAATCACTCTTTTATTCGATAGTAACTCAAAACTAGGAACCTGCACAGGTACATTAAACTAAATTTATGAAATGCAACCTTATTGTTCTCCATAATGATAAAAAATATTTCCATGTTTGTTGGGTAGAAATAGTCAACAAAAACTTAGCATGGCCATGCTTCTCCTTGTAATCCATGACTGCTTCCATGCAAACTGACAGGGTGAATCTCCTTGGTTGTAGTTGAACAATGACATCTCAAGTTGTGGGTTGATTGTAGTTTCTTCAAATTGCATGTTATTCCTTTACAACAAGAATTCATCCACATAAATCATCATCCACAAAATATTGATAATATACCAATTATAAAAACACATAGCATATTTTCATATTAACATGTCATGTATATACCATAAACTAGACGATAATATGGTTCAAAGGATAGTTAAAACATAATAAGTTTGATAAAAGTAGTAGGAAATAAGTAAAACTGGGACAATCCCAAGACTCATCACATATCAATGAGATTTATTTATCACAAGTTTACTTCAAAGGCATCATGCCTTCTCCCATTCTATTTATGTCTATAATACCTCATCAATTTTAGATCTACTACATTGTGAATGGTGTTGATGCATATTCATTTTTTATAGTTAATTGATTACTTTATTGCATTACTGTGGATTTAAGATATGTTGACTTCGGTAGATGGTATCTCCCTCTCACATAGTAGATATCTACAAGGAGGTAACATTGATTTTATAAAAGTTCATATACTTTTCTAGTTTGATGGAAACTTGTACTACACATGTGTACCATCTACTTTATCTAAAATTGGTTTTATATTCATATATCTTGGTGACATAAAATATAAATGTCCACCTCTCACTCACTCTTCAACAATCCAACTTGTACATTAAGTTTTGACCTATAGAACCAACTATTTCTTCCTAATTAATTACTCTTGTATCAATCTTTATGAATAAAAGCATCAAACACATTCTTTGTAAGTTGTACCTTTTGTTGAATTAGTTTATCCCATTCTTGGGAGGTAATAGTTCTTTTGGGTAGAATTTGTATAAATAAAGGATTTGATAATGGAATGAATCATTAATGAATTATATTGTATTAAGCATTTATCTAGGAAGTTGCCCCCTCGAAGAGTCCCATGATATAATTTAATGTAACTATGTCATTTCAATGCATATTATTCTTATGTTTCAATTTGTAGCAATTATTTGTGTTGCTTGGTAAATCTATTATAGTAAGAACCATATCATCTTATATAAAAACTCTTTTTTCTAGGGATTTTTTTAATTTTAGCATATTCTATTTAGGGCCTTATACAATTGTCCACCATATACTCTCACCTCTCCTTATCAAGATCTTGGTGATCAAAATATGGCTATATAAGTAGCAACACTAATATTTTTCCGTAGGTTTTTCTCTTCCTTTTTTTTTCATTTTAGATATCACAAAGAGCTATCATTTTGGGTTGAGTTAGATTATCCCTAAAGGTTCCAATAAAGGAAAAAGGGGTTACCCTATTAAATCACACCACAAGATAGCCTTTTGTATATGGTATTGTTCTTCCACATTCCCCTAGATATAAGAATATCCCTTCAGTGTTTTTGAATCTTGGCCTTAGGAAGCTATTAGTCTTTAGTAACTTGTGATGCAATAGTAAGAAGTAATCAAGGAAAACTTATTGATGCACTGCAAAAAGGATGTTAGGAACACAAGACAAGTCATTCAAATGTTAGTGTTAGTTAGTATCAATCAACAACGAAAGATAAAAGAAATTACAATCCTAAGCATGCATATCAAGAGAGATATTCAATAGATTATAGCAAGCATACAAAAATGGAGAAAAGACACAAAACACTCCCAAATGCTTGCCAACATGCTCATAGTTGCTCCTCCCTTGTTCCTCTCCTCTCCAAGTTCCACATGAGTGTAGCTCTCAGCAACTTTTTGCACTATTATGGATGTCTTATGGAGGTTCAAGATTATTAAAATGAAGATTATGTAAATGCAAGTTTAAACAAACTAATTATGAAAGAAAGCACCTAATTATCTATGTTAATTTTAACCAAAATAACAAAGTAATTGTTACTAAATGCTCTCGCAATTTTACTATAGGTTAGGCATACAAGATTTTTGGATCCTGATTATGAAGGAATGGGCTCTATTTATAGAAAAAATAGAGCAATGGATGGTTGAGATTGAGTAATATCAACAAGGGCCAAGATTGATGGGTTTGTAATCCATGTGAGGGCTTTCAACCCAATCCTAGGATGACAAATGTCAACATGAGATGGCTTGAGAGGAGAGGGAAGAAGCATTAAATGCTTGAGATGACTTGAGGGCTACCTTAGGAGGCAAGTGTGTGCATGTAAAATTAATCTTATAAAATATCAATTAGAATCAAAGGAAAATCATGAATCCCTATCTAATCAAAGAATTATAACAAACAGACAATGAAATAACACAATCAAGCAAAATAGGAACTATAAATGATATCAATTAAAAACTCCATATTCCGTGTTTGCATATAACTTTCATTGCTCTTCTCTTCTCTGTGGTATGATGGCTCTCATATATTGCGCTAGTAACCTGCAAGTGACACAAAGATTCAAAGTTCGTGATTCAGAGGAATTGTCCAGGATTGAGGAGGATTGAAAATGGAGATTGAATGCTCAATTTATAGTTTTTTGGAGAAGATTGATTGAAAGATGGAACAAAATGATCAAGAGGTGGAACTCAGGTGAACTCACATGTTGATTGATAGTTGAACTGTTGTCTTGGAGGTGAAACAAAATAGATTGAATAGATTAATTGAGTCAATTGATTGAGAAAAAACTAACTGAAAGAAGAAAAAGAATGATTGCAGGAAATAAGGAAGATGACGAAGAGAACTAGAAGATCAAAATAGAGACTGGAGATATAATTGATTTAATTAATTCATTCATTGAATTATTTAATTTAGCATGTGCTTGCATTTTAACTTAGATTTTCAATATAATCTTTGCATGCGATTTATTCAAATAATTGAATTTAATTCTGATGCTCTGCAAAATGGACAATGTTAGACTAAAACCTATGGTTGTATAACACATAAAAACACAAGAAACAAAGACAAATGTTAGTGTTAATAAACCAAAAACTAGTCTAAGCAGGCATACCAAAAGAGACACTAAAAACATGATAAAATATTTAACTATGGAAGCAAATACAACAAGGCATCTCCAAATGCCTTCTAACATGCTTTTAGCTCCTTCTCCCTTGTTCCTCTCCTCTCCAAGTTCCAAATTAGTGTATCTCTCAACAACTTTTTGCACTATGGATGCCTTATGGAGGTTCAAGATTGTAGATGATTATGAAAAGTATGCAAATGCAAGCTTAATAACCAAAGAAAGATGAGTTATCTAAATGTTATTTGCTAATTTTAACCAAAAGAGTGAATATGATTAATTAAGCTAAAATGCTCTCTAAAATTCTTTATAACTTAGATGCATACAAGTTTTCAGGATCTGGATTATGAAGAAATGGGCTCTATTTATAGGAAAAATAGAGCAATGGATGGTTGAGATTGAATAATCTCAACAAAGGTTAGGATTGAATGATATTCAATCCATGTGAGGCCTTTCAAACCAATCCCAGGATGACAAGTGTCAACATGAGAGGGGTTGATAGGAGAGGGATAAGCATTAAATGTTTGACATGACCTGAGAGTTAACTTGGGAGTTAAGGTCAAGGTTGGGTTGAGTGAATAATTTTTTTATTCAAAGAATAAAGCTCTTGTGCAAAGGTTAAAGGGATAACCATGGTCAAAGTAATAAATGCTTGAGGAGACACATGAGTCACATGAGGGTTGAGTTAGGGGTTAACCATAAATGCTCATGTAAGAGCCATAAGTGGTTTGGAAGACTTTAGAGGTTAATTTGTTGAACACACAAAGCATTTAATGCAGTCTTTGAAAAGTGACTCCAAGTTGCTTAGTAATGTGACAATAATTAGGGGATGGATTAGGCTAATTAGGAAGGGGTTAGAAGAATCTAGAAGGGGGTTTAGGAGTGCAAGTGGATTTGGTGGGTGAAGGAAAATAAGATTTTAATTAAAATAAAATAAATTTATTTCAACTTGTGGTTGCAACTTGCATTTGTAGGAAGATGCAAGTGGGGGGGTGGCGGGGGGGTTTGATGATTTGAATAAATGTTTTTAATTATTTATTTAAAAGAAGAAATGGGATTAAATTAAATAAATAAGATTTATTCATTTAATTGATTGTGAATTTGGTTTAATGAATTAATTAAAATAAATTAAATAATTTATTTAATTAATAAGAGAATGTTTTGAAGATGAAATTAATTAAATATTAATTTAATTAATTGTTGGCTAGTGGGTTTTTAATCAAATAAATAGCAAATATTCATTTAATTAAAATAGACAGATTTATGTGACTACAAATTCAATTTAGTATTTGAATATATTTAGAACTTGACTTTGATTTTCAATTTGGTTTTTGAAATCATGTACATGTAACTAGAAGAATTAATTAGTTAATTAAATAATTTAAAGAAACTATTTAATTATTTAGAAATAGAAGAATTCATGAAATTAAATGAAATTAGAATTTAGGGATTTAGAAATAGAATTAGAAGAAATAATTAGTTAATTAAATAGTTTAAAGAAACTATTTAATTATTTAGAAATGGATCTTAATTAAATAATAAAGATTATTTAAATTAAAGGATTAAAATCATAATTAATTAAATAATAAATATTTAACTAATATTTAGAAAAAGGTTAAATGATTAGATGATTAGAGATAGAAATTGAAAATAGAATTTATTTAAATAATAAAGATTATTTAAATTGGGGATTTAAAAAGAATTAATTAAATAACAAATATTTAATTAATATTTAGAAAATGATTAAAATGATTAAATGATGATAGAATAGGAAATAGAATAATTAGTAAGATGATAAGGAAATATGAAATTAGAAGAATACGATTAATTAACTTAATTAAAGAATTAAAGAATTATTTAATCAATTAGAGGAATAATTAGTACATGATCAATGAGACATTTTTAGGTGTCCACATTTGCCCCTCTTTGAGACAATGTTGGAACGATGTTGTTTCAAAGAAAACAAAAAAAAATTATGCCCCGGTGATACTTAGGGTGTGATGCCCCCTCGAGAGATTGTTTGTGCATTAAAGACATGAATGATCTCTTGAAAAAAAGATGAATGTGAGATGAAAGATAGAAGAAAGGTTAGTTGATTAGAGATAGAGGATAGGTGATGTGAAGATGATATTGAGATAGAATATGAGAGAATGAACCTTAGAATGAAATAGAATAATGTTAGATGATAGAAAATGATTTAGAAAGAGATGATGAGAAAAGAATCAGCAAACTAGCAATAAGAAAATGAGATGAGAATGAGAATGATTGATTCACAAACCTGTGTCATTATTTATTGTGCAATATATATTCATCACTGAGCCTTATTATTGAACAATGAAGCTTAGCACATCAGGGTATAAGGAACCAAGATGTAAAGATATCTCATTGAAGAAACAAACATGTAGCAGACAAGGAGCAAACAAAGAAAAAGATAACGTCCATCATGACTCCTCTAGTCACTTGTGGACATCCCTGAGTAGCATAGGAACATAATCTGTCACCAAATGATAAAAGATAAAGACTGACCCAGACAAAATTAAGCAGCTATACTGACTTTGTGCCTTCCTTCTCAGTTGCTTGATGTGATGGTTGATAATGTCTGATCTCATAAAGTTGAGGACCCCATTTAAGACTAACATTTCTGATTTCGAGTGTATCCTCTTATGTTTAAGACAAGATAATGATCACTTCATATGGATGTGATATGATTGATAAGACAGTTCAATCAATTGATTGCAGATGTTTGACTGGATAGTTGTATCCTTTGTTAACTTCGTGCGAAGCATTTGTTGGATATCTGCTAGGGTATTTGTTTCTCACAAGACATTTTATTGCAAGTTTTTCTGATTGATGGATTTTTTGATTTTTGGTTCTTTTCCAAGAGCCTTTCGATATTTTTGGATTATGTAGATCGATATTTGAATGTTTTTGGTTGATTTTTTCTGGATCGTATATGGATGTTTTTGGATTTTATGGTTTTCACTATTTTTGGATTTTAAGTTTTCCGATGTTTTTGGATTTTAAGTTTTCTCAATGTTTTTGGATTTTGTAGGATTTTCACTGTTTTTGGATTTTTGTAGGACTATATGATTTTTAGGATTTTTTCAAGACTTTAGACAATTTTTTGGATTTTTTCAGTTATGCCCCTAGTGTGCAGACCTGTATGACATGATGATCTACATAATGCATGTGGAGACAAATGAATTTTTGACATGACCTATGGTAATGCAATATGCCTGATGAAGATGTATTTCCTATTCGAACAAGGTTGATTGTGTTTGTTTTAACATTTGTAATACACCAATTGAAATGGAGGTGCAAAACATTTCATAGATAAGCAGTCAATCAATCCCTAAGGCCCTTTGGAACATTCAACTCAACACACTTAGTGACTAGGATTTACAAATGGAGATGCAAAAAACTTCTCCATTGGTTCTCGAAACTTTGATCTTCTTTTGCCCATGTGTGTGCAGATGAGTTAATTCATGCTCGTGTGTTCACTAAAGATCCTTAGCATCCTATATGATTAGCTACCTGGATTATCCTAACTTCAAAAGCATCTCGAATAGAGCCTCACTTCCGGCAAGCCTTGAGAGCTCCGACGAGGTTATGGACTATAATTTTTCAAATATTTCTCCATTGCCAGTAGGCATTCATAGCCCTGATGGAGTTACTTGCATGTTCCCATAGTCAAGATTTTTATCGCATTTGTATACATGATATTTCAGTTATATATCATTGCTCTTTTGCCTTGAGATGGATATTTGGCATAGCTCTTTTTCTTTTTATTCTATTGCCTTGACTTGTAAGTAATGAAACCTACTTGGGTGTGACAATTACAGCGGCGCTAAAGTAGAATTTTAGATTTTTCACTAGTCATATGATCAACTAGGTGTCTAGAATGAATTAGAGATCTTCTTAATATGTTTGAGATTTATCAATTGATATATTTTGGGTTAACAAGTCTCAAATAGTGAAATTACTACCCAACCATAAGTAAAGCGTCATCACAGGGTAATGCTGAAAATGAATGACCTTAGGACTTCAAAGACTTCATGTTCTAATATCTAAGAAAGGACATGACCCTTGCTTCTCTTGAATGCAAATGAATGATAAACTTAAACAGTTGCCTTGTTTTACTGGTTCTGCTATATGAAAATGCATAAACTTTGTGAATGTGACTTCTGCATATGTTGTGCTTGAAAAGAAACTATATGTGATGCAGTGGTGCAGGAGCACCTGAGCACCTGAATGCTCAAATCCTATCAGGTATAACATTGTATTGCAAATTAAGCATGTGTGTTTATTTTATGCTTCTATTAGGTTAATAGGTTTGTTTTTTGGTTTAATAAGGCTTGGAACTCATTTGTGTTTAAGAGTTTCCAATATTTTTGTTTTTTTGCTCAGTAGGCCAAAAAATTATCAATTTTGGGTCCAAATGAGCATTTTTGAATTTTTGATGTTGTAAAGCCTTGAAAGGAATTGGAGCATGTTTATTTAGTGTTTCTAAATGATTTTGAGTCATTGGTTTGAGTGCCAAGTCACCGGAAGTCAAAATGCAATTTTTGAGCAACAAAAGTTGTCAAAAAGTTGTCAAAAGTTGTCAAAAAAGTGGTATTTGGTGGTTTTGGTTAGTTCCAGCCTGTACCTATCCATACAAGGGCTTCAACAAGTTGGCACATGTATATAAACCATTTTCCAATCATTGTATGGGTTGTTCATTTTGGAAAATTAAGAAAAATACTTATTTTGCTCTCATTTTTGTGAGTTTTTAACTAGTTTTCTGCACTTTTGAGAGTACAGTCCGTACCATGGCTCCATGAGTCCGTACTGCTCCTGTTTTTGATTGGTGTGGTCTCTCTTGATGTTTGAGTAGTGATCTCTGATCTTTTCTTGGGGTTTGGAACAAGTTTTGTTTGAAGTGCTCTTGAGAAAGGCATTGTTTTGTGGTTCCAATGGAAGATCATTCATGGTCCAACTAATTTCTTCAAAGTTTCTTCTTCCATGGCTTTGAGGGAATTTGTTGGATCTGTACATATTGTACCATACATCCATTTTCCTTTTCTAGCAATGTAAAAGTGTTTGTAAACCCATGGCAAGTATGTGGAGTGAGCAACTTGGCTTGGGTATCCTTAAAGTTGTTTGAATGGTACTTTGTTGTTCATAGCACTGTACTTTGATAGTTTGATGAAGAATTAAGTTGGCAAGAGTCTTCATTGTATTCCACCATCCTTGTCTCTCTCATGACTTGGTTGGTTACAAGAAGCAAAGGTGTAATCAGATTGTAAAAACAGTGTGTCATTGTTTCATGGATAAAACCTCATTGCCAACCTCCCAAATGGATAGTGTGGAATGATGGATTCCTTTTCTATGCATCATGGAAATGTATTTGCAAGTGGTTTCAATGTTAAGTTGACAAGTTACACAATTTGATTGTAAAGGACCTAAATAAGGATCCAAGAACAGTGTACTCTTTGTCACAGTCATATAATATTGTCATACTTTGTGGCATCCTTTTGAGTGTTCAAACTTACAAGCTCTTTGGAGAGGTTATATGCATTATTATATCATGCCATTAACACATGTTTGCAAGCCATGAACAGATTGAAGAAGCAGGTCAAAACAGAGAAAGAAAGTTGACACAGTTTTAAGACTGTAAAAAAACAGTGAAGGTGGGTGTATGAGCAAACAGTCCTAAGAAAACCTTTCCTAATTGTATTGCAGGGTGTTACAACATCTAACAAGGCATTTTTGCTTCTATATTTGTTAAACCTTCATTGTATTTGCTTAACCAATGTTGGAAATGCATGTAAAACTTTGAAAAGTTGTTGTCCCAGTCATCTAGACTATTTTTTTCTGTGTAAGGGCAGCAGCATGACACTTGTTTGATATAATGGCAGTAGTCTAAGATAAGTTTTGAATCTTTGGAAGTGTTTGGAATATGTTAAAGCAAGGTGTGAATATTTAACTTGGGTCTAGCTTCATGGAGGAAACCTTTAATTTGCAAACCCTCACCAAAACTCTTAAAAATCCTTGAAAAGTGCCTATTTTGTGGGGCAGTCCTCAAACAGTCCGTACAGTACTTGCCATAGAAAAAATCCTTGAGTCTTCATCATCAATAGACCACATCTCCAAGGGTTTGTCATGAAGTTTAACAGATTGAGCAAGGTGAACAAATCTCATTAAAAACTAGGGCTAATTCTAGTAGCCTTTTTGGAGCAATTTTGTCAATTTCATGAAATCGGTAGGGAAGGAGAAGCAAATGATTGTTTCAAACCATCAAAATTGGTGAGTTGAGACCTGAGACACCCTACTACATGCTCCATAGCATTGCACTAAGTCATTTGTTCAAGATGACCCTTTGAACCTAGAAATTTCCTTGAGGATTTCAACGCTCCTTGTATCCAACTTGGGAATTTTCATTCTTGGAAAGTGAAGGACAGTCATCATACCTTGCAGACCTATCCAGATGCTCAATCAACACTTTAAGATGATTGAATCCCTTAAAGGTGCAGGCAAGATTTGGTAAACCATGGTTCTCCAATAGTTGCCCATTCCTAGAAGAGAGGAGATTCAGCCAGTTGGACAACCAAACTTGTTCATTTTTTGTGACACTCAAGAGGACCTCATTTCAGACTTGAATGCCTTAGCATGGAAGGTAAGGAGGAGTGATGTCCAATACAATATGGTGCAAGTAGTGTTGAATAGAGAGGAGGAGATAGGAGAAAGGTTTAGAAGAATCCCATTTGTGCCTAGGGATTGATTTGGGAAGTACATTGAGAACAAAAGCCCACTAACCTCAAAAGAAGACCAACTTCCTACTATACCTCCTCATCATGCAGTGCTTTGAATAATATGATATGCAATGTAGAAAGTAAAACCTAAACTAACCCAGCCCTTAGGTATAATATTGTTTAAGGTGCATGTTGTTCATAGGGTCAAGAGAGTTTTGTGTAGATAGTTCATTGGGCTTTGTTTGAAGAGTTGGATAAAGATGTCTTTTCCAATAGGATATAAGGACTCAACTAAGTGTACATGTTCACCATCTCCAATGTTGATTTTATTAGTTTTTGGATTTTGTGGATCATCAGAGGGAAATCCAGCTCTAGAATCCCTGAATTTAGCTATAGCCTTATAATTTTCAAAGAAATCCAACTGTGGTAGGTTCTCTTGCCCCCAGTCTTTCAAGTGTGAGTGTATGAGGCAAATTGATTCTAGTTCTAAAGTTGTGACATGAGAGGGTGTTATGCTTATTTTTGTCCCTACATTAGCATTTGATGATGGCACACTTACAATTGTTGACAAGTTGCTCTGTGTAGTATGATCTGGATTGGTGATTTCATTGATAAGGGGTTCATGAACAACTTGTGTAGAGGGATTGGGATCACTAGGAGAAATGGTAAGCTTGTTTGAGAGGGAATATTGTAAAGAACATGGAGGATTATGACATGGAAATGAAGGGATGGAGGGACCTTGATCAGGATTTGGAGAAATAATGGGATCTTGTTTAGGACATGAAGGTAAAGGTATGATTTGATCTTGGTTTGTAAAGGGATTATTAGGGAGGATAGAAGGGATGCCTTGATCTTGCTTAGGAGGTGGATGTTGGATGGGACTTGAAATGACACTTTGTTCTTGAGATGGAAGGGTTTGATTATGAATGGAATAAAAAAGAGTGAGGGGATCATCATAAGCTTCTTGGTCAGTGGGATCTTGATAAAAAATTGGGTAGGATGGAAGTGGTTGTTCTTGATCTTTATTTGTTTCAGGACTCATTTCTTCTAATTTTGGATCATCCTCTTAACATGGGGAAGGAGTTTGGAAATGCATGGGAGATTTTTGGAATGTTTCAATATTTTGGTCTGATGAAGAAGGATTTTCAATGAGATGCTCTAAATCATGACTTGAATTAGATTGGATTTGTACGATGGATAGCCCTCAGGATTTTATGTTATTGGATAGAGATGGCATGGATTGGTCTTGTGTGACTTCAGGGGATGATGAAATGGTGGATAGATATGGTTGATTTTGGATTTGGTTGAAAGGAGTATGATTTTGGGTGAAATATGTTTGATTTTGATTGAATGAATTTTGATTTGGACTTTGGTTGAAAGGGGTTTGATTTTGGTTGAAAGAGGTTTGAATGCTGGGTTGGTGTGAATTTTGATTTGCACTTTGGTTGAATAGGGTTTGATTTTGGTTGAAAGGGGTTTGAATGTTGGGTTGGTGTGAATTTTGATTTGGACTTTGGTTGACAGGGATGTGATTTTGGTTGAAGGAGGTTTGAATGTTGGGTTGATGTAATTGGTATGATTGATATAGTGGGTTGAAAGAAAAAGAAGGTTTACATGACTCTAATGTTGGTTGAACTGAGGTAGGAATGATTTTGTTGAAGAATGAAGGTTGGCATGTTTGAATGGTCTCACTAGAAGAAGAAGGTTGGCCTGATACTGATTCCCTCATGGTCATCACTTCTCTCATCATGTTTTCTAACCAGTCTCTATGGTTGTCAGGACCAATCATGTCGGTCACTTGTTGTTGCAAAGTTTTGTTTTGTTGATCTAAGGTTTCCATGGATGGCAATAGAATAGGAATGAAAGGGATGAATCCTCCACCTTCCCTACAAAATGTATAATTCCAATCCATGATGTTTTCTTGTTTGGTTTGGACCGAGGATCACAACATGTAAGAGATTTTCTCCATTTTTCTGAATGTGACAATGTTTGATTGAACTTGACCAACTTGTTTGAGTTAAGGTTGAGTTTGATTGATCCTCTGATTGGGGCAAATGTAGATTATGCAAATGATGATGAACTAAGATAGACGTATATGAGATCTAGACAAGGATTTATATGAGGATGATAATGAGGACTTTGCAAGGACTTATGTGAAGATTATGATGACGTATATGGGAACTCTATGAGGACGATAATGAGGACATAAATGAGGACTTTGCAAGGACTTAGGATGCTAATGAGGACATAAATGATGACTATGCAAGGACTTAGGATGATAAAAGGACATAAATGAGGACTTTGCAAGGACTAAGGATGTAAATGAGGACTATGCAAGGACTATGGATGTAAATGAGGACTATGTAAGGACTATGCAAGGACTTAGGAGGATAGTAAGGACACAGATAAGGACTATGGAAAGACTTATGATGATAGTAAGGACGTAAATGAGGACTATGCAAGGACTTCCTAGGGTCACAAGTGTATAAGCCTTTGAGTTTTGACGTTTCAAAAATGGACTTTGTTTTCAGTAATTTTGTGTGTAGGACAAGTTTTGTGGTTTTTTCAAGTCTAAGAACAATTGTTTGGAGGTAAATATAGCTGACTAGACTAGTTTTTCAAACAATCTCAGAAAATTCAGAGATACGTAGGATAGGGCTTGAAATAGCCCAAAGAACTGACTCAATACTGGTCTGATACAACAATACATATAAAAGAACAGAATACAATCTTAGGCTGGAAAGTGGACACAATTCAATGAGGCCCCTGCAGCAAAATACCGAAACAAGATGGACAGATAGAGAGTCTAGCAGCACTGGGTCCACTCCACAGCACACACTTCTCAGGCATGCCAGTCTCTCTTACCCCGAAGATCCAAAGATCTTATCACCAAGGGATTTTTGTCTCATAATGTAAGGTACATGAGGGGTATCTATGGGGTATGATCCGCACTCCCAGAATCACTGAATGTAGAATTTTGGGCTACTAAGTTGGTTCTTATTGTAGGGTTTTGAGGGGTCCCGATCCAACAATGAATTCTCAGAGCAAGCCACTTAAGACTTTAGTTGAGATTATCAGTGCAAGGAAGGCCCCCACATACATTGAATTCACTCAACACTCTAGCCGCCTGACCAGTATATTTATATAGCAGCTCGAAAAACCCGCTCGAGAGTACGCTGGGAGAGATGATATCCCCAACGCATCCCAATTTGAAATACCTTTGTAGGGTGATGAAATCCCCAATCACAGATACCCCTCTCTAAGTGATATAAAATAAAATTGAGTGTCGTTGTCACCTCCTTCCTTTCTCCCAAAACCTCGAATGCAGGTGGAAAGGTAGTTAATGCAACAGTAGGTCCACCCCAAACACGATAAAAGATTCTTTCTCTTAAGAAAATCAAATGTGATTTAATCTAATGCAGTCTGATTCACGTTCATTTTATAGCCCAAATTTAGGTGTTGAATACACATGTGCATGTCCATTTTAAACATCAAATTAAAATATGAAGGCATGCATGTCAGTTTTAACCATTGTTGATTTTAAGCCCAAATCAAAGTGTTATACATGCATGTCAATTTTAACCATAATTGATTTTAAGCCCAAACTGAAGTGTTATACATGCATGTCAATTTTAACCTTTGTTGATTTTAAGCCCAAACTGAAGTGTTATGCATGCATGTCAATTTTAACCATTGTTGATTTTAAGCCCAAATTGAAGTGTGAAGCATGCATGCCAATTTTAACCAGAATTATTTTAAGCCCCAAGTTGAAGTGTGAAAGCATGCATGTCAATTTTAACCAGATTTGTTTTAAGCACCAAATTGAAGTGTGAAAGCATGCATGTCAATTTTAAACCCAAAATTCAAAAGTGATTTAACCCTAAAGGATCAAATTGTTAATGGTGTCCAAAATAATCTAGAATGATCAAGCCTTCTCTGTAATTTCGCCACACGCTGCAAACAAACAATTAGTAAGAGAAATCAAAATAACAACATTAAAATAAGTTTTTTTTTGTTTTTTTGTTTTTTTTATTATTTTTATTTTTATTTTTAACCCCAAAATAAAATTACAGAGAAGATACTCCTGATGAATTTTAGAGAGCTTCCCAAAAATGTAAGAATTTTTAAGAAGGACATTAATTTGCACCCTGGAGAGTAGATTTATGCAAAAACATGAATTTCTAAAGATATAGCTTTACGTTAATTATTTGACATCAAAATCAAAATTGTAAAAAAGATACCCCCTATGAAATTTCAAGGGTTTTCCATAAATGTAATAATTTTAGAAAAAATCTCTGATTTGTGCCCAAAATTCAAATTTTATTAGAAAACCTAAATTAATCATATCTCAGTCAAAACAAATCATACAGACCCAATTTTTTTACTGTAGACGTGTCTAAGGATCCTTAACCTACTGTAAAAAAATCTCACAGAAATTAGTTTATTTACGCAAAAAATAAATATTTATGAAAATAATTGAACCTATCATATCTCACTCAAAAATGATGATCTAAAGCTGATTTTTTTACTATAGAGCCGTGAGCTAATCATTAACCTACAGTAAAAAAAATCATGAAGATGTTCACAATAATTTGGAAGATATGATAAAATCTTTGAATAGCCTGTAATCTTGCCTGGAACCTGATCTGCACAATGTTAGTCTTGAATTATTTTAATAAAACACCAATTAAGATCAGAAAACCTCTTAGAATATGAATTTAAAAGATAGGTGTAGTTTCCAAGATCCAATAACCTATACCTGCAAGCATACACAAAATTCCAAATCAAAGTGTTGTTGATTCACGTCGGGTTCACCAAAATGTGTGCATGTAAAATTCATCTTAGAAAATATCAATTAGAATCAAAGGAAAATCACGAATCCCTATCTACTCAAAGAATTCTAACAAACAGACAATGAAATAACACAATCAAGCAAAATAGGAACTATAAATGAAATCAATTAAAAACTTTCTATTTCATGACTGCGTATAAATTTCATTGCTCTTCTCTTCTTTGTATGATGGCTCTCAGATATTGCGCTGGTAACCTGCAAGTGGCACAAAGATTCAAAGTTCATGATTCAGAGGAATTATCCAGGATTGAGAAGGATTGAATGCTCAATTTATAGATTTTTGGAGAAGATTGATTGAAAGATGGAACGAAATGATCAAGAGGTGGAACTCGGGTGAACTCACATGCTGATTGATAGTTGAACTGTTGTCTTGGAGGCGAAACAGAATAGATTGAATAGATTAATTGAGTCAACTGATTGAGAAAAAACTAACTGAAAGAAGAAAAAGAATGATTGGAGGAAATGAGGAAGATGACAAAGAGAACTAGAAGATGAAAATAGAGATTGGAGAGATAATTGATTTAACTAATTAATTGATTGAATTAATTAATTTAGCACGTGCTTGCATTTTAAATTAGAATTTTAATTTAATCTTTGCATGAGATTAATTCAATTTAGTATTTGAATATATTTAGAACTTGACTTTGATTTTCAATTTGGTTTTTGAAATCATCCACATGTAACAAGAAGAATTAATTAGTTAATTAAATAATTTAAAAAAACTATTTAATTATTTAGAAATAGAAGAATTCATGAAATTAAATGAAATTAGAATTTAGGGATTTGGAAATAGAATTAGAAGAAATAATTAGTTAATTAAGTAGTTTAAAGAAACTATTTAATTATTTAGAAATGGATCTTAATTAAATAATAAAAATTATTTAAATTAAAGGATTAAAATCATAATTAATTAAATAATTAATATTTGATTAATATTTAGAAAAGGGTTAAATGATTAGATGATTAGAGATAGAAATTGAAAATAAAATTTATTTAAATAGTAAAGATTATTTAAATTGGGGATTTAAAAAGAATTAATTAAATAACAAATATTTAATTAATATTTAGAAAATGATTAAAATGATTAAATGACGATAGAATAGGAAATAGAATAATTAGTAAGATGATAAGGAAATATAAAATTAGAAGAATACGATTAATTAACTTAATTAAAGAATTAAAGAATTATTTAATCAATTAGAGGAATAATTAGTACATGATCAATGAGACATTTTTAGGTGTCTACAGTAAGGTTAATGTTGAGTTGAATGAATAAAGCCTTTATCCAATGAATAATGCTTTTATCCAATGGACAAACTCTTGTGCAAGAGTTAGTGAGGATAACCATGGTCAAAGCAATGAATGCTTGAGGAGACACATGAGTTAAATGGGGGTTGAGTTAGAGGTAAATTCTCTAACCATGTGGGAAGGTTGAGTTTAACCATTGATGGCTATGTAAGAGCCATAAATGGTTGTGTAAGAACCATTAAGGGTTTGGAAGACTTTAGGGGTTAGCTTGTGGGAGAATAAAAGCCATTAAATGTTTTTCAAAAATTTTGGAGGCTTTGAGAAGTGACTCCAAGTTGCTTAGGATTGTGACAATAATTAGCGGATGGGATTAGGCTAATTTAGAATGAATTAGAAGAGTCTAGAAGGGGATTAGAAGAACAAGTGGGTTTGGTGGGTGAGAGAAAATATGATTTTAATTAAAATAAAATTACTTTATTTCAACCAAATAGGTGCAACTTTCATTTGTAGGAGAATGCAAGTGGGGAGTAGTTTAGGGATTTAAATAAATATTTATTTATTTATTTAAAGGAGGGAAAGGGGTTAAATTAAATAAATGTGTTTTATTCATTTAATTGATTTAGGATGTGGTTTTAATGAATTAATTTAAATAAATTGAATAATTTATTTAGTTAGTAGAGGAAGAGGTTGAGGATGAATTAATTAAATATTAATTTAATTAACTGATTATTGATGGTTTAAATAATCAAATAAATAGTAAATATTCATTTAATTAAGTGGACAGATTTATGTGACTACATTTGCCCCTATTTGAGATGGTGCAGTTTATCACGTCGTTTCAAAGAAAAAAAGATAGGTGTGAAGAAATATAACTCGTAAATGTTATTTTAGTGGGTGGTATACCCCCTCGAGAGATGAGCTGAATTTTTTTGAAAAATTAGGTGATCTCTCAAAAAAGAGAAAGAAATTGGGGGGATGTAGAATAGAAAAAATAATGGTGAAATAATGGGAGAAGATGGAGTGAATACGGAGAAAGGGCAAGCCAGTGAGTACCCTTAGGTCACGTAGGAGATACAGTGTAAATGCGGTATTTGTGCTTTTGGTTGATAGTGTACAATTGATCAAAATGAGTTGGACAATCTGGTGCAATCAGTTAAATTGCCCCGATTGAGTCATAGCATGACAATTGATATCAGTTGGTCGCTCAGACAGGATAAAGTCTGAGTAAGTGAATCAATGTGACCTGTAGTGACTTAGACAATTGATGTAATTACCCAATGAAGTCAAGGTATCTAAAGCAAAATACTCGTTGAGACTTAGACAATTGATGTAATTGTTTGTTTTGATTGTGTTTGATTGGTTGATCAATTGATAGTGTTTGTGTTGTAGGTTGGTTGTGGTGAATCATAGCAGCCCCGTTGAGACTAGGTCATTGTAATAAATACCTGTTGTAGTCTAGGATTTGCCATAATTGATTACCTGTTAAGACCCGAAGATACTTGATCAAAGTATTTGTTGATAGTCTAGGTGTGCATGAGTCAATGTACCTGTGTAGACAGAGTAACTTGCTTGATTGGGTTGATAGCATACGATGTAGGGTATGTGATGTTGATTATCGAGATGGGGAGGGTGGGGGGGGGTGATTCAATGTTAGATAGAAGGCATAGAGGACCTAGAAGGTATGGATTATATGGGGGATTCAATGTTAGAAGGTATGGAGGACTTGGGACTCATTCCTATGTAAGAGGAGAAAAATAGAGTATCCATTGTCATTACTATGTATGAATAATATGCAGCTATATGGATTTATGGATGGATAGAATGCAACGGAATGCAATATATACAGTGAGATGAAATGATGATCCATAGACTATTCACGATGCTTAATTTTCATCATCAAGCATGGTAGTATTGTTCTTGGTCAAGGTAGTAGGAACCAAGTTTTGAGCATTTCACATGTAAGCAAGCATCACATACAAGGAAAAGTTACCCTCCATTCTGGTTTATGCGCAACTGGTCGAGGTATACGCTGTATTCAGTAAGCCATAGTGATCCATGATTATATTTTGCATATGATCACGTAGCTTAGTGACCTTCCCGCGTAGACACCATTAGTACATGCCTCAGAACTTCATTGGAACAATCTGCAGACAGCAAACAAAGAAAAAGATATTAGGAACCATCTTGGCTACTCTAATCACTTGTGGATATCCTAGAGTAACGTAGGAACCTGATATATATAAATAAATAAATAACAAATCAACCAAGTACTTATCAGCCAAACTAAATTTTCTTGTCAAAGAAACTGCTACCATGTCTTGTCTGTGAGGAAGGATGCATCCTTGCGAAGACGATTGTGTGCGGAGATGTTTTTGATTTGGTTGATTGATTTGATAAGTGATCCTCATTGTCTAAGTAGCTCAAAACTATTTTGTTTGTGTCTCTTGTGATATGTATGTATAAGAAATAATATACGTTCCAATGTTTTTGATTTGATTTTTGATGTTTTTGACATGTTTTTGGATTTTGTGAGTGTTTTTTAATGTTTTTGGTGTTTTCTTATGTTTTATGAATGTTTTTGGTGTTATTTCAAGACATTTTGAATGAATAACTTAATGAATCACAAGTAAAGTAGAATCCACTTCCATTAGTAGGTTAAGAGTAGTGGCCCCAGTTAAGTGGTGCTATAAAAGTGTGATGTGGGACACATGAAGGAATAACCCTGATTGCATATCAATAACAAGCCATGGTATAAATGATGGGTGAATGGATGCAATGGATGTAATCGCAACAAGTCTAAAAGACAATGGATTCATATCCTTTACAAGTGGTTCCTGTTTGCCAGGTTTTCACCACCGTACTTACCCAAGGTGCCACCAGAGTGGTTTTCACTGTTTGGATGAATGATTTTTCTTTACTATTTTCTTGATTTTTTTGTATTTTCTTCAGGACATTTTCTGAATGTTTTTAGTATTTGGAGGATCATGATGCCCTGTACAGCTTATGTATGAAACCATTTGAGGTGCATGTTATTGATCAGATCTGCTAGTGGTTCACCTTCTGAAGTTGCCAACTGATATGCCCCAGACTCGAATACAACAGTGATAACATATGGACCCAGACAGTTGGATTCAAACTTGCCCTTATGTTCTCTATTTGGTTGGTTACAAGGATTCTCCCTGAGAACAAGATCTCCTACCTCAAATGTGTGAGGTTTTACTCGATGATTGTAGCTTCTACTCATGCACTGTTGATAGGATTTTAGGTCATTGTATGCAACTTGTCATTTTTCATCAAGCAGTTCCAAGTCTTGAAGATGTAAGACTTGATATGCTTCATCATCTATCAGATTGTGCAAATAAACCCGTAGAGATGGTATTTCAACCTCAATAGGCAAGATAGCTTCTGCTCCATAGACTAGTGGGTAGGAAGTTGCACCTATTGAGGTTCGAATGCTAGTTCGATATGCCCATAGTGTTGGATTTAAGCGAATGTACCAATCACGGCCAGCATCATTGACTATATTTTTGAGGATTCTCAATATAATCTTGTTGGATGCTTCGGTCTGATCATTGCCTTGTGGGTAATAGGGGGTGGAAAAGCGGTGTTGGATGTGAAACTTTTCACAGAGTTCACGAACATCCTGATTTTTGAAAGGAAGCATGTTATCTGTGATGATGGACATGGGTACACCATACCGGCAGATGATGTAATTAAGGATGAATGAGGCAATCTTCTTATCGGTGACTTGGGTAAGTGGGATGGCTTTGATCGACTTTGTGAAGTATTATGTGGCGGTAATGATAAATTTATGATCGTTGGATGAAGATAGATGGATTTTACCCACAAGGTAAAGTCCCCATTGAAAAAAGGGTCATGGTGTTGTGATTGGTTGCAATTCTTGTGCTGGTCCATGTATCAAGTCTTTGTGAACTTGGCACTTCTTGAATTTTCAGACAAAATAGTAGGAGTCTTTTTCCATGGTGGGCCAATAGTATCTAGCACGCATGATTTTCTTTGCTAGCAAAGGGCCACTTGAGTGAGCCTCACAAATTCCCTCATGCACCTTTTCCAATGCCTTTGTAATATCATCTTGTTCCAAACTTCGAAGGAGAGTACCATCAAGACTTTGTCTGTATAAGGTTTCAGCAATGATGGTGTATCAAGCAGTTTGGCGTATGAAGGTTTTTCTTTGGTTATTTGATTGGTTAGGGGGAAGTGAGTGATCGCGGAGGTAAGTGAAGAACTCACCATACCATGGGGATTAGAAATTGACAAGGCAACATATCATTTCAGTTTCGGGGATATCATATGCAGGGATCCAAAGTTGTTCTACCAAGAACTCGTAGCGTGTTGAATTTTGTGGAAGATCCAGGAGAGATGCGATTGTAGCCATTGCATTGAGAACTCGATTATGATCCTTGGGTACTTTCTCAAATGTGATAGTTGTAAACGATTCTTTGTAACTATCCACCATCTTTTTATATGGCATGAGCTTATCATCCTTAGTTTCATATTCATTGGTGACTTGTTGGATGACTAGCTCGAAATCTCCATATACCTGTAGCTCTTTAAGATGTCATTGTATAGCCAATCTAAGTCATGTGATCAAGGCCTCATATTCTTCTATGTTATTGGTGCATGGAAAAGTGAGCCTGTATGACTTCAGGATGTTGTCACCTTGAGGTGTGATAAAAAGAATACCTGCCCCTGAGCCATGTCTAGTATATGAGCCATCAAAATATAGCTTCCAAGGTTGTGTAGCTATGATCATGAAGATCTCTTCATCTGGAAAATTGGAAACAAGAGGATGGTCACCTGTGAGTGGTGCATCAGCCAAATGATCTGCAATAACCTACACCTTGATAGCCTTGCGATCCACATACTCAATGTCAAATTCACTCAGAATCATAATCCATTTGGCCAAGCGACCTGTTAATGCTACCTTACTGACTAGGTATTTGAGTGGATCAATCTTAGCGATGAGTTGTACCTTGTGTGTTAACATGTAGTACCTCAAGTTTGTGGTTGCTAAGATAATTGTTAGGCAAGCTCTCTCAATAGGTGTGTAATTGGTTTCATAGCCTACCAATGTGCGAGAGATATAGTATACAACACATTCTTTTCCCTATGCATTGTGTTGCGCCAGCAGTACACCTAATGTCATATTTGTAGCTAGAAATATATAGCAATAGAGGTCTGCTTGGATCTGGTGGGATCAACAATGGTGTATGAATTAGATATTCTTTGAGCATTTGGAATTCTTGCTGGCACTTTGTATCCCATTGAAAGCGGATATTCTTGTGTAATAGATGCATGAAGGGATGACACTTATCAACCAATTGTGCAATGAATCTTTGAATTGATTGTAGTCGCCCTTGTAGTGTCCTTAACTGACTAATGTTCTTGGGAGGTGGCATGTCCATGATTTCTTTGAATTTTGCTGGATCTACTTCAATGCCTTTGTTTGAGACAATATATCCTAAGAGCTTCTCGAAGGTTACTCCAAAGACACATTTCTTTGGATTGAGACAGACATGATATTGCTCTAATATGTCAAAGATTTGACCCAGTATTGCCAGATGACCCTCTCTTGTTAATGATTTAGCTAGTAAATCATCGACATAATCTTCCATTATAGTGTGCATCATGTCATGAAAAATGGTAGTCATAGCTCTTTGATATGTTGCCCCTGTATTTTTCAAACCAAATGGCATCACATTCCAACAGTATGTTCCCCATGGACATGTGAAAGCAGTTTTATGTTGATCCTCTAGAGCAATCTTGATCTGGTTGTACCCAGAAAATCCATCCATAAGAGAAAGCATTGCATGACCTATTGTGAGGTCAACAATCATGTCAATGTTTGGTAAGGGGAATTCATCTTTAGGTCATGCCTTGTTCAAATCTTTGAAGTCTATATAGATACAAATGCCCCCACTAGGTTTGCCGCAGGTGCGATGTTGGAGATCCAATCTACATAATCGATGTGTCTGATGAAACTAACATCCAAGAGCTTTTTGAGTTCCACTTTGACAAGAACAACAATCTATGGGTTAACCTTTCTAAGCTTTTGTTTAACAGGTTTAGATCCTTCTGCCATAGTTAGGTGATGCATGACCAAATCAGAATCTAAGTCAGGCATGTCTGCATAAGACCATGCGAAGTTGATTTGACGCTTCTGGAAGAATTCTACAAATTTTGGTTGTTCCTCTGGAGTTAATATAGATGCCAAATGTATTTGGTGAGAAGTCTCAGGGGTCCCCACATTGAAATCTTTTGTTTCTTCGATTAGGATCGTCAATCTCTCTTGATTCGTACTAGAGGGGAGGATGCCAAACCTTTCATCCTCAGGCACCTTGGAGAGGTTTTCACCCTTGGATACACTCTTTCTTTTTACTATTTTGGGGTCAACAAGTGCCACTGTGTGGTTTTGACTAAAAGATCCATGTTTTATTGTGATGTTTTTGCAGCTGAAAGGTTTGGCATCTGCCCCAAAGTATGATGCACTGTTAAGTTTGATGGCAAACCCATCTTTATGATCCCCGCTTGGTATGTTATCTCGTAATTCCAAAAAGTCTATGAGTGCCTCATCATTTTGAAAATGGTCAAGGCATGGGGGATTTGGTTGATTCCATTCAATGAGTTCAGGATGGATAATAGGCATTACCTCATCAATTAAATTAAGTTCGTGGGAGGCGTCAATGAGGGTTAATATAGTGGTGTGAAGGTCATTGATGGTACTCTCCTTGTCAGATTCTAGTGTAGGATTCACCATATGGTCTCTGGAAGGTGCTTCTAGTGTAGGAACCCAAAAGGTTTTAATCCATGCTTCTCCATAAATAGGTATATCTTTGCGAGGTGGAGGGGGTGATGTGTCTTCCTCATCCAAAGTATTTAGATGTATTGAATCAAATTCCCACTCATGTGAGTCTGTTTCTAAATCACTCTCTAGCATCTGATTACTATACCAGGTTGGGATGTCTTGTGAGTTGAAGAGTGTATTGGTCACCGGTTTATGCACTTCTGGTGGTGGTATTGTTGGTATTGTTGGCATTGTTGATGGTGTTATCGGTTCGATTGGTGTTGTTGGTACTGCTGATATTGTTGATGGTGTTATCGGTTCTGTAGGTAAAATTATTGGTGTTGCAGGTAGGATTATCATTGTTGTAGGTAGGATTATCGGTGTTTCATGTAGGATTATCGGTGTTGTAGGTAGGATTATCGATGCTAGTGGTGGGATTGTGGGTATTGTAGATAGGATTATTAGTGCTATTAGTGGGATTGTGGGTGTTGCAAGTATTTTTATTGGCGTAGTTGGTGCTACTGATGCTCCTGATGGGATTATCAGTTTTGTTGTTAGAGTTGGTGCTACTGATGCTACTAATGGGATTATCAGTTTTGTTGGTGGAGTTGGTGCTACTTATGCTACTGATGGGATTATCAGTTTTGTTGGTGCAGTTGGTGTTGTGGGTACCACAGATATAATAAAGCATGGCCTCTTTAGAGTAATTGGTTGATATAAAGGTTTGTTGGGTTTCCCTTTGAATCTAAGCTTAGGAAGAGATTCCTTTTGAAAACCAACTCAAGCTTTGTCTTTGGGTTTTCACTTTGGTTGTAAGGGCTCATGTCATCCTTGCTTGGAAGGTCCCAAAGCACTCTGGCCATCATAGCCCATTCTTTGCATGATATAAAGGCCTTTGCCATATTTTTCTATGGGCAGCGTAGTTGTTGGGCTTTCTTTGGCGATGGTGTCTTTATAGATCCATTTTGCTATGTCTTCATCCATGGTTTCTTCCTCTTGACTTTTACCAGGGATGAATTGCACCAAAGTGCATGCTTGCTTGGCCAATGGTGGTTGAAGCAACTTTTGAGGTTTGCCATGAGTTCTAGGGGAGGTGAGTAATTTCCCAACACAAAAGAGTTGGCTAAGATTATATTCCCCGGGACCTTCCTTAGCCATTTTCATTTCCAACTTCTCTTGCTTTGGTATAGGGATGATTGAGATAGAAAGAGAGGCTGGATTAACATATGATGTGGAAGGGATAGCTTCTCTATTGTTAGGTATGGTGATCTCTGGCTAATGGTTAATATTGTTACAATACGCAAATAGATTTGCATCACCAAGGATTGTGATCTCTACACTGTTATGAGGAAACTTGATACATTGATGATAAGTAGATGGAATGGCTTGCATGTCATGTATCCAAGGTCTTCCTAACAAGAGATTATATGGCAAAGGAAGATCTAGAACTTGGAAAACTATATGTTTCACCACCAGCCCAACCATGATAGGTAAAACAATAGCTCCTCTAGAAGAACGCTTGACATCATCATAGGCTTTAATGGTTATCCTTTTATTGGGATCCACTGATTCTACCGCATACCCTAATGTTGTGACCAACTGCAAGGTGCATATATTCAAGCTGGTTCCATTATCAATTAAGACTCACTTGATTCTATATTGGTTTACAAATCCTTCGATGTGAAGGGATGCATTATGTGGTTGTTGGAATGAAGCATTGTCACTTTCAAAAAAAGTGAGGCATGGTGATGACTTGAGACTGACAACCATGGCTTGAGATTGATTTGTGTTAAGGTTGGCAGGGACTAACGCTTCTTGGAGAGCTTGGTCCAAGATTGTTTTGTCTGATGGAGATAAGTGCAAAAGCTCTAATATGGATATGAGTGCAGGCATTTTATCTAACTGTTCCACAAGATTATACTACTTGGGGAGGGGTGTCATTCCTTGTGGAGTTGCTTTAATAGTGATCTTACTACGATGCGTAACAATGTTGCATGCAGGATTTGGATCTTTGATGGTGAGAGTTGCAACTTGTTCACCCGCGTCATAGAGGTGATTCATAGTATAATTATATGCAGCTTGTGTATAATTTGTAGTATCTGTGTTTTGCTCGGAGGTGGAAGGACCCCTTTGATCATGTGATGGAAGTGGATTCTTGAACATTAGATGATCATCATTGGATGTTTTAGGGTCATGTCCTTCTATTTCAATTTCTCCTCTATCAATAAGATCTTGAACAAGATCTGTCAGTCGATAGCAATTGCTTGTCTTATGCCCTTTTCTGTGGTGAAATTCACAATGTTCATTATCACACCACCATGGAGGTTTGACCTGAGCCTCATAGTTAGAAGTTTTCAGTAAGGTCACAAGATTGGAAGAGACCAATTGACACAATATTGTTTCGATGGGTTCCCCTAAGGGTGTGTATGTGTGTTTTGGTTTGAAATTTTGTTGCCTTTGCTTGGGTTCTACTTGTTGTGTGTTGCAACCTTGATTTTGTGGTTTATTGGTGGTGTTGTTGTTAGGAGGGGGATTTTGTCCTACAAATCTGACCACGGGTTGTGCAATTTTTACTGTTCGAGCATCCACTATCCTGTCATTAACAATGTTCTTGTTCTTGTTCTAGAAATTTGGTTTATCACTATTATAACATGGACAAGGGCCATCTTTGGGTTCATTATAGATTTTGATAAGTCCCTTTTTTATAAGGGCTCATTCACATTTTAATCCTTGAGTGATCATCTCTTCAAAGGATTATGTACCCTTCATGTCTAAATGGAATTCCATCTCGTCATTCAAGTTGGAAATGAATATTTCCACTAGTTCTTGCTCAGGTAAATGAAGAGAACGTTTGCTAGACAGTTGTCTCCACCGTTGCAGGAAAGTTGAGAACAATTCCCCTAGTTTTTTTTTGGTGTTGCATAACAATTTTGAACTAGTTCCTCAAATGTTCTAATGCCACCTAGTAATCGAGAAAACAATTTTGTGGTTGTGCCTCCCAAACTTTGAGGAAAAAGGTGCATTAGATAGGTGTCCTCATAGGCCACCTCTAAACAAGCTGAGTGAAATTCTCGTACATGATCTTTAGGGTCTCCTTTGCCCCTGTACTTTTCAAACTTGGGTGTTTCAAACCCTCACAGAAAAGGTGGCATACGTTTGTTTCTATCAAAAGGATAGGGACAAATATCATTAATGAAAATCAGGTAGTCTTCACACCACGATTGAGTTGTTGAGCGAGATTTTCTACTTGTTGTCTCAACATGTCTATTTCAGAAGGAGGAGGTGGTGGGGGATTTCCTTGATGATTAAGATCATAGTGGAAGTAATCTCTCCATATTCCACCATCATTACGGCTATGTTTCTCAGATGTCTGACGTATCTGTGCAGTATCAAAGTTAGAGGGTAGTTTAGTACCCTCTTGAGCAAGTCTCTGAAAATGAGCATCTGCATTGTTTCTAAGGATTTCATCAAAGAGTCGATTGAACTTGGGATTATGTTGTGCTCTTTCTATATCTTCAGGAGTTGGAGTGCTACGATCTTCATCATTAGTGCCTCCTCCAATCGCCTCTTGAAAATTGTTGAGGTTTTCTTCCTTCTCGTCTTCCATCTCTGGTTGTCAGTTTCTCATTGATCTTGTTTGAGCCATGTTGTTAAAAGTTTAAGTTTTGGTGAAGGTGATTTATGAGTTGGCGATGAAATGTTTGATGGAAGATAAGTGTTTGTGAAATGTTTGTTGGAAGATGGATCTCTAACACTGAAGGTTGGATGTTTAACCAAGTTCTTTGTGAATTGCTCGTGTTTTCAACAATTTTGATGTGATAAGGTATAGCAAGGTTTGAGATGTGTTACAAACCAAGCTACCTAGAAATGAGAGGATGCACTCATAAACTAGTTTTAACCTGTGTAGAAATGCCTCTTAGGATGATTGATCCTAGATGTAGAGACACTCTAAAAAGTATTTTGTTATTTTGATTTAGCAATATTTAAAAGAACTTAGGATGAGACCCTTTTGTGTTTTGAGAGTTTGAATGGTTTTTGTGATGTGTGAAGGTGAAAGTCAATAGAATATGGACCTCAATAAAAACTTGCTGTCACAAAGGGGGTTTCTACTTCTTCCTCTCTCTCAAGGGTTGGTGATTCCCCTCGAGCTACATTGTATGTGATATAGATTTGAGGAACGAAAGTAGGATTGATCTTGCCCCCATTGTTTTTGTGATAATCCAAGGCTCTATATTGAGTAAAATCTCTATTTTTCAAAGGCTCTTTGTCAAATTCATTGGATTTTCCTTGAAGATATAAGTGCATATAGCGCAAGAAGACTTTGTGTGAAAGAAAAAAAATTCTATTGATATAAAAAAACTTCCTTCTTTTGATAAGAGTTTTTGAACTCAATTGTCTCTTTTTCAATGTGGTCTTTTGATGAAGACTCCTTTTTCTCAATATTTGAGTGATGGTCATACAAACTGATATTTTGTTTCACTTGTTGATGTTTGTTTTGTTTATCAATTTTTTTGAGGTGAATTTGTTGGATGAATACTTGGTTTAAATTTGTTTTGAATTTCTTTGACAAGAAAACACAACAACCACACAAGCACAATAACCTTGCCGCTTTTCAATAAAAGGCAAAAATAGGTGTGGGTCTAGATCAACCCAATCATGAACTCTATTGACCCTTTTTTTTATAAACATATTTTAATGTTCCCAGAGCTTGAAGTCGGCCCAAATTATTACTGGTCTGACACAAGATGAAGACAAGTCAAGCAATTTTTATCCCTAAGGTCAATTGGCCAGTTGCGATATTTGCAGCCCACATCTTGATATTTCTTTGACTTTGGTACTACATACCTTATGAATCCCATCGTGGCAGGTAAGGATGTGATATACTAAGTCTTGTGTGAGCATAATAGATAGATGATCCCTAGGATGGGGGAGTCACCACTTTTATCAAGCTACAAGTAGCCTTTCAAAACTCCCTATTTCTACTCAAGGAAATGTATATGGTGAGTATCTTGGGAGAAAAACCATCTATGCTCTTGCACTGAATTTATCACAAATATCCTCAATCAATAGAATGGGTGGGCTACTACATAAAGGTGTTTAGTAATTTTTTATGTCTTTGGACATAAGTTCATTCTGCAGTGGCTCACTTAAGAGCCTTGAAACTTGTGGTGGGGCCCATTTGTCCTTTCAGCAAGTTACACTATAGGAACAACTATACCCAAGGGTACAACTTTCGCTCTCACCTGATTTCTATAATGACTCGAAGGATTTACCACACGAGGTTGTTTCCAAGATTGATGTGTCTCTTGGCAGGCCTCTCTTAAAAAGATAAAATTTTGAGTGTTAATAACACTTTTCTCTTACACCTAGGACCACAAAAGCCAAGGAAGAGGATAGTGTGTGTTAGAAGTGGGACCACTTGACAAACTCTTTTGCACAAGTGTGTCAAACACTAAAAAGACTTGTTCTTTTTAACTTATTTATTGCAATGTGATCTATATGCTATTTGGAGATTTTGCTCCAACAACCATGGTGTTCTTTTTAACTTCACAAGGCAAATTGTTTTCTAACTAGGAAATTGAAAAATCTTGGTCAACAAAATTAAAAGCACGTTGGTCAAAGTAAAAGCGATTTTGGAGATAAAATGGACAAGTTGTTTGTTTCGTTTTAACTTGCAAAATAAAATGTTGATTGTGATTTTTAGACTTGCAAGAAATGAAATTTGTTTGTTTATTTTAAACCCAAAATGAAAGATTTGCCCCTAACTTGCAAGAAAACAAAGTTTGTTTGTTTGAGTTTGTGGTTATTTTTAAGTTTGCAAGATGAAGTTTTTTTTAAGCCCCAAACTGAAAAAATTGCGTTGATTTTAGTCCCAAAAAAAAGTGAAGTTGATTTTAGTCCAAAAAGGAAAGTGACTTATTTTTAAATCTAACTTGAAAATAAAGCTTAGAAAGAAAAACAAATAAAATCCCTAACTTAACTCCTCGAATCCTGCAAACAAGAAGTTAGCAAAAAAAACCTGCACAAGAAAAGCAAAGAGTTAGTGAAATAAAGGTCTCGGTGGGCTTCTACAAGCCTAAAATTTTGATTTTCCGGTTACACAATTTTATTTTTTTCAACTCTCTATTACAAAAGTGCTACTCTGTGTAAACACGGAAGTGTTACTTTAATACAAAAGCACTAAAACAATAACAGAGGCGCTAAAAGAACGCCAAAAGCACTATAAGAGGGATAAAAGCGCTAAATTAAACTGTCAAACATAATGAAAATTTTGTTAGATAGAGAGCGCAAAAGTGCTAAAAGAGTTACAATAGCGCTATTTCACAAACAATAGTGCTATAACTCGGACAAAGGCACTAATTCTGAACCAAACACGCTAAAATGCATACAAAGGCGCTAATTCCTCAGCTGTCGAAGGCGCTAAAACATGTTTAATAGCACTAAAGCGCAACCTATGTGGCAATTTTGACCCAAAAAAAAATTAAAGTTAGTAGTTTCTAATCAGAAGGTTGTGTGTTTGATTCACGTTGGGTTCACCAAATGATGCACTGCAAAAAGGATGTCAGGAACACAAGACAAGTCATTCAAACATTAGTGTTAGTTAGTATCAATCAACAACGAAAGATAAAAGAAACTATAATCCTAAGCATACATATCAAGAGAGATATTAAACAGATTATAGCAAGCACACAAAAATGAAGAAAAGACACAAAACACTCCCAAATGCTTGCCAACATGCTCATAGTTGCTCCTCCCTTGTTCCTCTCCTCTCCAAGTTCCACATGATTGTAGCTCTAAGAAGCTTTTTGCACTATTATGGATGTCTTATGGAGGTTCAAGATTATGAAAATGAAGATTATGTAAACGCAAGTGTAAACAAACTAATTATGAAAACAAACTAATTATGAAAGAAAGCACCTAATTATCTATGTTAATTTTAACCAAAATAACAAAGTAATTGTTCCTAAATGCTCTCTCAATTTTACTATAGGTTTGATGCATACAAGATTTCTGGATCTGGATTATGAAGGAATGGGCTCTATTTATAGAAAAAATAGAGTAATGGATAGTTGAGATTGAGTAATCTCAACAAGCGCCAGGATTGATGGGTTTGTGATCCATGTGAGGGTTTTCAACCCAATCCCAGGATAACAAATGTCAACATGAGATGGTTTGAGAGGAGAGGGAAGAAGCATTAAATGCTTGAGATGACTTGAGGGTTACCTTAGGAGGTAAGGTTAGTGTTGAGTTGAATGAATAAATCCTTTATCCAATGAATAATGTCTTTATCCAATGGACAAAGTCTTGTGCAAGAGTGAGTGAGGATGACCATGGTCAAAGCAATGAATGCTTGAGGAGACACATGAGTTAAATGGAGGTTGAGTTAGAGGTAAAGTCTCTGACCATGTGGGAAGGTTGAGTTTAACCATTAATGGTTATGTAAGAGCCATAAATGGTTGTGTAAGAACCATTAAGGGTTTGGAAGACTTTAGGGGTTAGCTTGTGGGAGAATAAAAACCATTAAATGTTTTTCAAAGACTTTGGAGGCTTTGAGAAGTGACTCCAAGTTTCTTAGGAATGTGGCAATAATTAGGGGATGGGATTAGGCTAATTTAGAATGGATTAGAAGAGTCTAGAAAGGGATTAGAAGAACAAGTGGGTTTGGTGGGTGAGAGAAAATAGGATTTTAATTAAAATAAAATTACTTTATTTCAACCAAATAGGCGCAACTTGCATTTATAGGAGAATGCAAGTGGGGGGGTAATTTAGGGATTTAAATAAATATTTACTTATTTATTTATTTATTTAAAGGAGGAAAGGGGTTAAATTAAATAAATGTGTTTTATTCATTTAATTGATTTGGGATGTGGTTTTAATGAATTAATTTAAATAAATTGAATAATTTATTTAGTTAATAGAAGAAGAGGTTGAGGATGAATTAATTAAATATTAATTTAATTAACTGATTATTGATGGTTTAAATAATCAAATAAATAGTAAATATTCATTTAATTAAGTGGATAGATTTATGTGACTACACTTATCATAGTTGATTTGATTATATCTATATATCTATTGAGTCATGGACTAAACCTTCATTTTTTCCTTCCTAATTTTCTACCTTGGCCTACTTGGAGTTGGAGAACACTTGTAGCCACTATTGTTCGTAGTTTTGGCAATTTATAGTTATAGGTGAATCATGGTCAATGGAATTATTTTTAGTGAGGTTTGTTACTTCTATTGATATTATGATCTATGGGGTTATTTATTTGTGCCAAATTCATGTCAAAATTAGTCTAGCTAAACAAATGGTCTACCACATATAAATCTTTGTTGAGCAACAAATAAAAGATATTAATCACCTATTTCTAGTCCATAAGGATCTAAAATTTAAAAATCCCTAGGTAAAAAAATTGGAATAAAAATAATCATTTGGTCAATTGCTTCATTGTGATCCTCTCATCAACTTGGTTTTTTTGGCATATAACTCTAGCACATTTTTTTGCCACTTTGGGACCCCTCCTAATGATGAAAATCCACTCGAAGGAAATGGAATCTACGATAACTATTAAATTAGATAAAATTAAGTCTAACATCTCCTCCCTTAATAAAAATATCAATCCCCTAATAGGTCTTGAATCCATCCACAATTATGTTGATCATATTGACTCTGGTTCTCACTTTAGAAAAATGTCTCAAGGAACCCAAACTCAAATTCTCCAAATTTGATGGTATAGATCATGCTAACTAGATCTATAATTCTAACTAATATTTCACTCTATAATAATTAGAATGAAATGGTACATGTGTTTTCTCATTTAACTTGAAAAAGAATCAATCTAGTGGCACAAATGGTATATGAAGGGCAATCTTAAGTTTAGTTTGACTAAATTTGTAGAGCTTATTTTTTGTTCAAGATTCAACGCTAGTGCTTATAAACATTTAATAGTAGATTTAACCAAAATATAACAACTTGGTTTTGTGTGTGACTACCAAACTAATTTCAAGAAACTTTCCAACAAATTATTTCTTCACTAGTTATTTTATGAATGTCTTCAAAAAGGAAATTTGGGTTGTCTTGAAAATGTTTTAACCTAAGGGCGTGATGGCTACCAAATATTTGACTAAACTCATAAAATAAAAAAAATATCTCAACATTTAGTTCACACTCTTCAAGCCTAATATGGTGAATCATCATGTCTCTACTCTCAATATGTGCTTCATACCTATAAAATGTCTTACTGGAGTGGAAATGAAATATTGGTAGAGTAAATGGTTTTTTTACAATTGTAATGAAGAATTCACTCTTGATTATCATTGTTTGAATAAACTTTTATTTGCTTCATTTTGAATCTTCATCCAAGGAAAATATAATGGGAAGATGCCAAAGAATCTCAAAATAAGAAGCAATCATTAGTTGATGATTTATCCATTAATGATCTATCTAAAATATATTTGCATGTATTAGATAGAATCTCAACTCCTTGGGCCATGAAGGTCAAAGTGTTTTAAGAAACAAGCTCTCATAGTTCTCATTGATCTAGGAAACACTCAATTTTGTTAAACCCAAATTATCCAAACAAGAAAACTATTATATCCACCCTTGATATAGCTTAAAGTAATATTTGCCAATGGTGGGAGCTTATAAAGGCAAGTGCCCAAAAGTTTGTATCTCCTCGAGGATGACACTCCAAATCTTATATATTTTATTTCCACTTGGGAGATTCTAATATTATTTTGAGAATATATTGGCTCCACATTCTTGGTCCCATCATGTGTGATTTTTTGAATTCTAGATGCAACTCAATGATAATGTCCAGCAACACACCTTATATGGACTCACACCTAGCTTAGTTAGGTTTATTAGCTCTCATCACATGGAAAAATTACTCAAAAACTCATGGGAGTATTACCCAGCTCAATACTATTCATCCCAAGGATTCCTTTTACCCATCCACACAAGGATATCCAATAAATTTTATATCACCACACAACTACCTTTTTTGAACTAATTTTACTACCACCATGTCACATTGAAGATAATGTGATTCAACTTCTACCCAAGAATACACCTCCAAATATATACACATGTTAGTATTTTACAAATAAATGAATTTGATAAATTAACCCGGTAACTCCTATACCAAGGGGTTATTCATCATAGCACTAGTTATTACTCCTTGATCCTATTAGGGTGTAGAAAGAATGAACCTTGAACTTTGCATCAATTTTTAAGAACTAAACAAAATAACCATCAAGAACAAATTTCTCATTCTACTGATTGATGATCTCTTGGATGAAATCCATATTGCCTATTTTATTTTAGACTGGATTTATGATCTTACTATTATCAAATTCACATCAAAAATTAAAAAAAATGTAATTTTTTTCTTTTGCATTCATGATATTCACCATGAATTTGTCTTCATTCTATTTAGTCTCATCAATGCACCATCTATAGTCTAGAGTTTGATCAATAAGATTTTTTCCCATTCTTTTAACACTCAATTCATTCTAGTATTATTTGATGGAATCCTTATTTATAGTTGCACCCATGAAGAAACGCCTATTTCATCTTAGCCGTGTACATTAAATCCAAATTTGTAGCCAATTACGTGCTAAATACTCTAAATGTTTCTCTAGACAAACTAAGGTTGAGTACATTTAGTGTATTATTTTTTAAGGAGTTAAGGTGGATCCTACAAAGATTGAAACTATTAGCAATGTGTGCTCATTTTTGTCATTGATATCAACCTAATATGTGTGGATTGTTGCCTGACATGTAAAGGTTTGGAAATGAGTGTTTAGATATAATTGTTATATCGTGTGGTGGTGATATTCAATGGGTATGTGATATTTCTAGAAGGTGACAATAGTAGATGTTGAAATATACAAGAAAGAGTATTTAAAGTATTTATGAGAGAATGCTTCGAATTTCTCTACTTTTATGGCTAGAGATTCTAGATTTAATGTCTATGTTTTGTGTATGTTGCACTATTATATTTTTAGGTCCTCAATAGTTTAAGTGTTGAGGTTAGTTGTTGCAATTTTCTAATAGTGAGCTTGTCTATCAGGACTCATTCAGAGAATGCTCCGCAACATTGTGTCATGTGTTGTGGCTTGGAAGATATGTTCATGTTATTTTTGTAGCTTTCCAATTTAGAATTTAAGTGTTGGTTGCTACACAAGTGAAGTTATGTTGTTCAACATTATCATTTGTGTTCATCTCTAGTCGACTCAATTGGTTCATCTTATTTGGATCTTACTCTTTTGGTCTAGATATACATTGGAGGTTGAGTTAAGGTGTTGTAATGGGTCTTAATGTAGCATGTGAAGATCCGCATTAAGTAATTTGCATTAGATGTTAATTTTGAGTTGACTAGTTAGCATGCTTAACTGTTTATCTACACATTTCATTTGATGTCAACTTTGTTCATTGGAATCAACTTAAGAATAAATGTTGTGATGTTTTTGGGTCCTCTTTATCTCCTATAATGGACCAAATTTAGCATAGTTGTTGATGGTGGCTAACTTTATGTAAAGTATGTTTATTATACTTGTAGCCAACCTAGTTGAGATTTTTGGTGAATAAGGTGATATAAATAGATGTGCAGATGTGTGATTAGGGGTGTGGATTGATTGAGAGTATTTTGGAAGCATATATGGGAAGCAGAAGTGTGAATATCAATTTGTGATAAGCTTTGATGATCATATTTTTCAATATGACAAATTTTTTAGGCAACGAATGTGTGAGTTATGTTTACCATGATGTTGGGCACTTGAATCAAAGGTTCAAAGATAATTTCATGATTAGGAGTTCTTATTCAACAATTCATTGTTCCTCTATGCCTGTCAAAAGATAGTGAGTCTTTTTGGAAGCTTATGTAGATTTGTATCTTGCCTTGAAATCGTGCATCTCATCTTTCAAGTCCATTGTATCTTGCCCTAAGATTGTGCACCTTAGCCTACAAGTCCAAATCAAGAGTAGTGAGTCTCCTTTTCCTTGTGCCTAAAATATTGTATTCAATTATTCATATAGTCAATGTGATTCTTACTATGGTTTTTCCCATACTGGGTTTTTCATGTGAAAATATGTTTTATTGGTTAAAGATAATTGATAAGTGTTTGTCATTAGAAAAGTTTAAGGATTTTCTCAAGACAATTCACCCCCCACCTCTCAGCCGTGTTGTATGTTCAACAAAAACTATGAAAAAATAATCAAAATGTAAAAACCCTAAAGAGTTTTCATATATTTCTTAGCCTCATAGGTTATCATTATGAATTTATGGAGGATTATGGTAAAATTACCACTTCCTCATAATTATGATGAAGAAATATATATTTTAATGGTCCACAATGACCAAAGTGGCTTATAAGATACTTCAGAAACCTATGTGTATGACTCAAGTTCTTGATATGTTTGAATTATCTAGAAAATATATCATTGGAAGTGATTCCTTGAGCTATATATTGGGTTTTATCTTGAAGATAATCTTTCTTTAATTGCCCTATAATTATCACAACTTGAATAAGTGGCTTACACTAGAAAAGTTAGCAAAATGGTTACCCTAAACACCTCATCCTATAGGTGTCTACTCCTCCATATTTGAAGCCCAATTATTTATGGGATGAATCTCAATTGTGATAGAGTTATTTGGAGTTGACCTTCAATCACCCTTGTAATGACTCTTAGTATAAATGGAAAACACTCTATCTTTTGGTCACTCTATGTTCCTTAAAATATATGAAAGACTTTATCATATTTTTTATGGTAAGGTATGAAAAATAACATCAAATCATTCATAGAGGAATACAATATTTCTTAATACAATCAAGGAAAAACTATTGTCATCCTTGACCAATTGCAACCATTACTTATTCTTGTCAAAATGAAAAATATTTCTATGGATTTCATTGAAGGAATTTTGAAAGTTGGTTGAAAAACATCATGTTTCTATTGGGAGATTACCTTGAAATTTTGTTGGAAACCATCATCTTTCTAGTAGTAGATTACCTCCTTAAATACATTCATTATATTTCTTAATTCATCCTTATTTTCTTCCATTTTTTCCCAAACCTTCATTGACCAAATATTTTACCTATATGGCATACTTTCTTCCATTGTCAATGATTGTAACCTAATTTTCACTAGTAACTCCACTTCATATGTATTTTCAAAATCAAACTTCCTAAGGATCTTACATGGTCCATACTTCCTCGTCTTCAACTTGTTATAGGTGTTAACTGGAAATATTTCCTTCTTGAGATATATCATAACTTCATCTCCAATGACAAACTTTTTGTCTTCTTTCCTCATATGCATGCTCCTTATACTTAATGTTCATGTCCTTAAAATGTTTTTGGATCTAATTATGCACTAGTTCCATGTATCTTGTAAATTAATATGCTTTTGCACTCCTCACAGTCTTTGTACTTATGTTTCCAAGCTCAAAAACTCCTCTAGGATGTATTCCAATAACAATCTCAAATGGTGTCTTTCTTGTACTCCAATTCACTGAATTATTGTATGGAAATTTTGCCTACAATAGAAGTATATCTCAATTTCCTACTTTGTCTCCTACTAAACATCTTAACAATTTACCCACTTATGTTTACTACCTTTGTCTTTCAATCAGTTTTCAGGTGGTATGATGAACTAAATTTTGTCTTCATCTTCTTCCATAAGGTTATCCAAAAGTATCCAATGAATTTGGTATCTCGGTCTAAATTATACTCTTTGGTAATCCATGAAATCTGACAATTTCCTTAAAAAAATAGGTTCGCAATATATATTGTATCATTGGTTTTATTACACAAAATGAAATGTTCCATTTTAAAAAAAAATCCACTACTACGAATATTGAATCATGTCCTTGTTGTGTTCTTGGTAATCCAATATGAAATCCATGCTAATGTCTTCCCAAGGTCTCTCCAGTACTATCAAAGGTTTATATAATATAATTTTTTGACTATTTCATTTTGCAACTTAACAATGTCTGCAACTCTAAACATACTTTTGGATATCCTTATACATCTATGGCCAAAAATAGTGTTCACTAACCAAAGCAACTATCTTGTTAATACCAAAGTGTTCTAGTAATCCTCCACTATGATTTTCTTTGATCAAATTCTCTATTGTTGAACTTCTTGGAAAGCATAATTGATTTCCCTTGAACAACATGTCTTGTTGAATGAAATAATCCAACCATTTACGTATATTTGTCATTGCCAGTTCCTTATAGGATTTCCATAATTCTACAAAATCAAGTTTCTCCTTATACAAGTGCTTAATTTCTTCAAAACCTAATACTTCCACTCGCATTTCTATTAGCAAATTCCTCTTTCGAATCAATGTATTTGTAACTTTGTTTGATACACCACTCCTATGCTTCAACAGAAATGTGTAACTCTATAATAAATCAACCCATCTCATATCTCTTTGATTCAACTTGTTTTGACTATTCAAATACTGCAAAGCTTGGTGATTAGTATACAATAGAATTTCCTTAGGCAATAAGTAATGTCTCTACTTCTTCAAGGCTTGAATAATGGCATAGAATTCTTGATCATAGATTGAATATCTTTTCCTAACATTATTTAACTTCTCACTAAAATATGATATTGATCTTTCTTCTTGACTCAATAATGCTCCTATTGCATTTCTACTAGCATCACAATCAACTTGAAATATTTTGTTAAAATCAAGTAAAGCTAACACTAGTTGTTTTGTCACTTTTTTAAAATATTTCAAAGATTCTTGGTGATTCAGATGTCCACTTGAAGTCTTTCCTATCTTCTTTCGTTGTCTCAATCATAGGTGCACAAATACTACTAAAATTTCTAATGAAATTTCTATAAAAAGTAGTCAACCCATGAAAAGATCATACCTTTCCAACGTGTACGCATGTAGGCCATTCAATAATTTCTCTAATCTTCTCCAAATACATCTTCAAACCCTTTGTAGAAATAAAAAATCCCAAATATACCAACTATATTGCTAGTATCAGAGCTATATCCTACCATGCAATGAAAAGATAAGTTAATGCAACATAATCAAAGGGCACAAAGAGCCTTAGAAAGGGAAAGAAAAAACTAGTAGCACACTCTAACCCCAATCAAAAAAATAACATGGATGAACCAATGAGAGATGATTTGATAATATTCATGTAGTTGACAACCAAAGCATTAATGGATCAGAATGAAAGAACCCAAGTGCTTCTGCGGGACCTTTAAAACATGAGTAATTCAATTAATAATCTTAAGACCAATCCGTCAAATGGGACAGACATTAGTTCAAACCATTTATAAAACACTAATGGGTTCTCTACATCTAAGATACCAAAACCCTCTTTCCTACTATAGAATAATATACCAAGGGAGGAAGAAGAAATGCATCCTCCCACTAATAGCATCAAGGAAATTTTTGTAGCATACATGAATTTAGACCCTGAGATGAGAAGAATCATAACATTTAGGGAATTCTATGAAGAAAAAAAGCATGAGGCACCTAGAAAAGAAAAGGGAAATCCAAGTAAAGACTTGAGACATAAGGTAAATAAAGTAACTCTTCCAAACTTTGATGGATCTTGTTAGCCCTAAATTTTGATAATAAAAAAAAAACATTAAAGTTTTGCAAGCTTTTTGAATTTGAACTGGCAGGAATGTTCTTTTCAATTGCTAAACTTGGCACCCCAATCAGCACTATTTTAAAATTGTTATTTGAGGAGGAGAAATATCATTGGCTCTCGACCTTTGCCTATATTGTTCAACCAGTAACTTGCAAAATAAAAATAAATCCTTTTCAGGATTTAATTAGAAAGTGGATATTGAGCATTGTGGTGCCACTCAGCATACATGTTATTACAAGGTGTTCCCTGGGAAGAAACTTGGCAATCAGCAGAATGTGTTTTATGTTCTGACTGAGTCTTGAGTAATAAATTAGAGAATTGAATATTTGACCTTTGGTGGATCTCGCTTTTCCAATTTCTTAGGCTCTGTGTTTTGTGGTTGTGAGTATATGGGACCACTCAAGACTTGGTGGGAATGTTTTTCCCACTTCGACGAGTCCCGAGCAGATAAGAGAACATATGTTATGTGTTGAATAGAGATCTAGTTGGCAACTTGAAACTCGGTGAGATTCTCAGGCTACTTTCACCAAGACCTGAGTAAAGAAAGGAAGTGGATCATGGGAAAAGCGAGTTGTCAACTCGACACGCGAAAATATATCTAGATTATATTTACTGAGGCTTGAGTTGTATTAAAATGTGGTGAGGTGGGTGATTCACCAGTTGGTAAGCCCATCATATGAATGTATCATGACCATTAATGTTGTCCAGGGTCAGTCAAACATGCCAAAAACATCAGCATTTGAGTTTTATACTCAAAACAGATGTCAGAATTGTAGGGATATGCAAGATAGTTCACACACGTTTGAAAGAATAAAATCGTGAAAGGTTGATTTTTATGATTATGAGCATATGTGTGAAGTCAGAGCTACAGTAGTTGGTATACAGTGGAGCTTGAAAGGATGGTGGGGATGTTCTTAAATGTAGATCAACGTAAGGATGAATGTCATTGATTCATATGACTAGATCGACTAAAGGATGGAGCTTCGAAGATGCTTACAACTATGTCAAAGACTTGTGACAAATTGATTATGTTACAAAAGAGGTGTAGATTTCCTGAAGGAAAACCTGTGAAAAAAATGTCATGCAACCAAAGGAGGCTTGAAAATGCACTAGACTGCCAAAGAGGAACAAGATGATTAATGTGCATATGCAACACTATTTTACAATTTGCATTTGACTAGATTTCGTCTAGTGGTAAAATTTTCCCTTTGGATGCAGAAGTGTAGGGAGATAGGGCGATGCAGACACTGAGGAATTGGGTTGGTAGCGCTGCAAACCTACACTCTTAGAGTTCTCCCCTACCAGGATGAGTAGTGGAAGCCATTCAAGCCAATATCTTTCACATCTATAACCACCCATGGTCAGTGGTGACATGGTTGGTTTGGTGGTAGGCTCCCATTAATGCTTTATAATGTAAGCATGATGGCTACTGCACATGGCCATCCAAATGGTTACACACTAGGATAAAATAGAGGTGACCAAATCCATTCGGTAACTTTTGGAAAGAAAAGGCTTATTACAAGAATAGGCTAGACACACGTAAACAGACTCAGGCTTGTTGCATTCCTTACCAATATAAAAGGAATACCAAGGCTATATTAGGGTGATGAATAATGATTAACAACAAATACCCTAACTAGTACTAGGAGGGGGGGTGAATCAGTACATACAAAAACTTCTCCACAACTTATCAAGTTAAAACAATGCTAACCGGTTGTCTTCATTACTGAACTTAACCATGGCAATACAGGTTAAACATAGTAAGACTTCAGACAACATAAACCGGTAAAACTGAACCCTTCAGATTCATTCAATACTTGATAACTACTTCACCCATAAACATATGCATGTGGTGTGTCAACAATACCATAACCATTAGCTTTGCATGCATAATCACTTAAACAAAGAATACTTAGTCATCACATAAAAAATGCATAACTCATGACACACAGATTTTTCACGTGGAAACCCAAATAGGAAAAACCACAGTGGGGATGAATACCCACAAGCTTGTTTTTGAACTCTTTTGAAGCTCACTATGTTAGGAGCCTAGTCCGGTTAAAGACTTTACAATAAGGTTCTTCTAGGAACCGATCCTATTAAAGATCGCCTGGTTAAGGGATGGCTATATACCCTATTAAAGGTTACCTTGCTAGAGGTTTTAAAGAACTCAATGAAATTGAGTCACCTGGTTAAAGGATTTATAGTAAGCCTATTAAAGCTACCCGGCCAAGGGATTTTCCTTCTGTTGAAATGGTTAGAAGACAACAAGTAAAGCTTTGATCTGATAACAACACTATATGCTAAGGCAGATCCTTTTCAGTTACTCTACTCTGCAATACCACTCTGCAGTTTTCTCTCACTGGTCTGGCAAGTATCTCATCACTCGGATACACACACAATATTTGCCAACAACTTACAACAACAAATATCATCGACCTTATAGACAAAAATTAGGTCGGTAGCATAAACCCTAGACCCTAAGCATTTTAGGTTTACAATACAAGCGATCCAATCCTGACTGTCAAAACACTTTGCATAGAGCAATACAATTTCAAATAGATCACAAGACAATCTGCATCATCCATTCTTCACCGCACATAGAAATCAATAACTCATCATGCTTTCTTCTCATACCACTAAGAAGAATGTTCGTTCCCGCTTTACATGCAAGATCCTCAAGGAAATCCTTCACGTGCACAAAGCTAACATGGCATCACAATCTCATCTTCATCTCTTAGCTAACTCATCATAGAATGTCATCGGTTGCATTGCACAAGCAAGATTGCCAAACTAGAAACCCTAGAGCTGAGACTACCAACTGGTAGTCACACTCAGTGAAACCCCGACACCGATTCACTGCATCTCTTCATACCGGTTAACCAACTTCTTCCAATTTGCATAGCAGTTCACTTGCACTTATTGACATCAATGACAACATACATTATCATCATATCAACATGCCAGTTCATCATATGCCAACATAGGGGTTCTAAATTTTCTCATTTTCTAGGTAGGTAGAATAGGGTTGTGTATAGTCTAACACTTATACAAAATTCCTTGAGGAATGAATGTAAAAATTTCTCAGTAAGCTCAGCTAGTTCACAAGCATACTATAAAATTGTTGCAGAAACTATCTCCATTTTGTATCTCCAGATTTCATATAAATCAAAATATTCAAGATGTTTTGATTTGTCTTGACATTTTTCTATTAATGTGTGATTATGTGTATGGGTTTCCTTCAAGGGAGGAATTAAATTCTATGTGCTAATTATAGTGAATCTAAGAAATATGTTATGGATTAACAAGAATGGTTTATGTAATAGTAAGAGGAGTTGCGTTAATGTAAAGCATTAGTGTTTTGAAAGCCCACTAATTTGAAGTAATTTACTATTTGGTTTTGCATTTGTGATTTAGGAATTGACTCAATGCTCATGGATAGACACTCGTCTACTACCTTTCAGAGCTTGTTTCAGAAATATTTAGAATCAAATTCATCTTTCTTTTTCCATTCCCTTTCTTGTTTTATAAGTTACTTTTAAGTTATTTGTTCTCAGTTGTTTACAAAGCATATATGGGATACTGTATCTGAGAAAAATCCATCTTCATTAGGCTTGTAGGTAGTTGTTGTTAGGAGGTTATTATAAAATGCAGGTCCAACAAATAGGAATACCCTCCTGAGTGTGATGGAGCTCGAAGTGAAGAAGGTTGTGAGAGCCTTGTTATGTTGCATTTTATTGTCCTTAGTCTATTGACAGTGCAAATCAAATGTTATAGGTCTTTAATCTCATAACCTAGGAGTTTATTTATCTTTAGGACTAAGGGTTGCAAGAGAAATCACCAATGGATATAATAAAATAACAGGCCATACATGGTTAGAAAAGTTGAAAACCTATTTTACTCTTAGCCCAATGATAGAAGAAGTTGTCTAATTCACTATCTTACATTTAGAAGGATTGGCCCACTAATGGTGGCACCATGGAATCCACACCCAATAGAACCAAAATGTAACTTCCTATGATGAATTCTCACAAAAGATGATCAAAATATTTAACCAAAAACATCCCCAAAAATATTTTAAAGAACTGACTCAGTTAGCATGGTGAAAGACAGTGGAGGACTACATAGTTTAATTCCAAATAATTTCAGTCAGAGTTGCAAGAGTTGATCAAGATAGGATAACCTATCTATTTGTTGAATGATTGAAAGATTCACTCAAAGGATTGGTAAGTACCCTTAACCAAATATCTCTTGAGGATGCCATTGAAAATGCCTTGATACTAGAAACATCATCTACAAGTAACAAACCCTTAAATGAGGATACAAAAACTTTCCATAAGGAAGATAGATTACACAAAGTCTTCTCTTTTAGAGATGAACTTAAGAAAAATAACTTATGCTACAAATGTAAGAAACCTTAGGAACATGAGCACATTTTCCATAAAGGTGAACCTAAAAAAAAAATTATACTACAAATGTAAGTGTAACACCGTAAATTGCATCCCCATGCAATTTCTTGCTCAACTAGGCCCTCTTTAGCATGTATGACCTCCCATATCTGGCCCTATTTCTCCCACCTCAATTCATATGTATTTATAGATTCTCCTTCCCAAATTGGACCCCAAGTCCCAATTTAGGGCCACATTGGGGGGATTGAGCCAAAATTATCGACCTAGTCCTAGGATTGGGATGATATGTTCAGCCTAGTCCCTAGTGTTTTGACCCAAATTTAAATCACATGATGCTTGGACCTGATGAGAAGGAAATATTTTCTCATGTCGGCTTTATCTGATTTTTGCACCCTAAAATGCCTAAGTGAGGTATATAAGTAGAGTATCCTCCTCATTTTGGGTAATCAACTAGAATCACAAGTCCACATAATCAAGAAGGCAAACTTGAGATCAAGCATTCAAGCATTAAAGGCATTTTGTCTCACAATATCCTTCATTATGGCAACCTTAAACAATCTTCATGCAAGCCTATGATTTTATTTTAGATCTTTTTCATGGAGTCATGCTATTGCATTAATATTTTTGGTCATCTTAAAAGAAGCATGTGCATCATCAAGATAAAATTCATTTATATTCTCAAATCTAGCCTCGACTATATATCAACACACTTTCCTCTCATGTTCAATTCATTAAATTTCAATGTTGATTCCAAAACCGAGGCTTGACCTAGGTAAACCCCTTTCTACCCAACATTTTCTCTCTTTTGTGTGTGCATGAAAGGTGGTGAACCTATGGAAATAATTATAGGCTAACCAGGACGAGAGCTATAGTTTGCAATTCATCAGATTTGAAACTTTTAGGACTTTGTTGATCAGATCGACTCAATCCTAGGGCTTTGTTGATCAGATCGACCCAATCCTCCCATTTTTGCCTCAAATTTGGACTATAGGTCAGTCTTAGTCCACTATACTATCTTTAATTCTATAATTAATCTGTTAGTTTATTGTCATCCTGTGCATGCTAAAAGTTGTTCATCTTAGCCTATTTTCATTCATTTAAAATTGCATAGTCCTTTTCAAGTACCCCATAATGAAGTATCCTTGAATCCACTTTAGAGAAAGAGTATGATACCATTTAACATCATTATAATACTTCTAATGCTCTTTCTCCCAAAAATATATAACCTAAACAAGATGAAATCAATTCTATTCATGTTGTTGAGAAGTCTAAAGTTGGTGTCCACCTTCATCAAGATATCTCTCTAATTATGTTAGATTTGGAAACTAAAATTATTGTAAAACCTAAACGAATCACCACTAAAACCCTAGTCCTACAATAGAATCCAACATGAAACCAATGAAAAAACAAGTAGCATGCCAATATCAAACAAATAGAAATTATACCAGTCACATGCTCCAAAGTCTTGTCTTCATTGTTCTCCTATGTCCATTGATCCTGCTTGGTGTATTTTCCTCTCAGATTTCATATGTGCACAAGAGCTTAATAGAGAATGGATGTGCTTGAGTATGCAATTCAGCATAGTGTAGGTACTTAATCACTTTCTCCTTATGGAAAGAGAGAGGAAGAGGTTTGTTTTATAGAGAGAATCCTAGAAATGGAGGGCTAAAATTAAGAGGTGGGAGGATGAATGGTCGACTCAAACTAGAGGGTAGGTATAGGAAATAAGAAAATATTAGAAAGGTGATTAAAGGTAAATTGAGAGATGAATGACACTTGTCATGGGAGGAAAAAATTAATTAATTAATTAATTAATTAAAAAATTATTTAATTAATAGAATGGGTGGGGCCAATTAAAAATTAAATATTTATTTAATTTAAGGAAAGGAGAATTTAAATAAATAAAAATATTTATTTAATTAGGCTAGGACACTTTTAGGTGTCTACATTTTTCCCCTCTTTGAGACAATGTAGTTTATCGTGTTCTTTCAAAGAAGATTAAAACATAGTAGCTAGGATAGGGATAAGGAATAGAAGAATGATGCTCTAGTCATATGATGGATAATGCTCCCTCAAGACGACATCTGAGTTAGGAGAACACATGTGTTCTCTAGAAAGGAAAGATGGGGGATAATACTAGAAGAGGATGAAATAGATGATGATGAATAAGGATATGGTAAATCGATGCCCATATAAGTGGTTATGGATGAAAGTGGATATGAGAGATAGAGATGAATGATAGTGATGAACTCTTGTTCTATACAATCATTGAGCTTATTATTGCAAGCGGATGCAAGCATCTAGATATGATAAAACCTAGATGACTCACATACCATTTGTAAGGAGTGATAAGGAAAACCACAAACAACAATAAAATAATAAAAATCATGAGCCATCCTAGCCACTCTAATAACTTGTGGATATCCATGAGTAACATAGGAACATGATACAAAAATGATACAATATAAATTCTGTTAGATTTTGCCAAGATCAAGGGGTCAATGAAATGTACAAAATAGAGACACAATATAGGACAAGAATAAACTGTATTCTCATCAATAGAAAATGATCAATAATATGATCCAATTGTTCAATAGTTACATACAATGAATAGAGGCCTGCTTATATAGGCAAGGCCATATGGATGTATGAGCACACAAATATGACATGTGGCTCAATGAGAAAAAATGGTAGGTAGGAAATAGGTGTGGGTAGGTAGGAGAAATAATATAATATTCCACATGAGGTGGATCACCCACCAAAGGTGGAATTATCACTCCACAATAAGTGGATATGATAGTGTAATAACAAGATCAACACCATAAGAGGTGGAATTTCTCCTACACACACTATCCCAATGTGGCACAAACACCCAAGTGTCTCATACCCAAACTACTATGAAATGCATTATCCTAAGTAAACTTAAGTAAGTGTAATAATATCCATGATGAATAATTATTTACACCAACACCCCCCCTTAAGTGCAACTTAGAGGAATGCACTTAAGTCTACAATGCAACTAAGCAATGCAAGATGGGTCCCGGCTATGAGGCCATGTTAGGTACCCATAAACAAATGCAAATGCATGCAAACCAATGCAATGAAATCTCTCACAAAGTGGGGAAAGAGAGAAAAACCCAATGGGAAAAAACCCTCCCCCAAAGAGAGATGAAAACATACAAGAGAACTCTCATAGAAGAATGTGAGGAACAAAACCCCATGTGAGGAAAAAGTCCCCCCCATATGAGAGAAGAAGAGAAGTCAAATTGTGACCCCCCCTCAATGGAGAATCTGCACCAATGGAAGAAGCTCGATGTATGAAGAAACTGCTCCATGAACGTCGAACAACATTCCTCCCCTTAGGAAGAAACAAGACCAAAGGTGTATCCATGAAGTCTCCCCAATCATGAAGGGAAGATGTATGAAGAAAACTCATGATGAAAGGAATCTCTGAAAATTGCTCAAGTGTCCCCATGTCGATGCTAAAAGATACCCCCTCCAAAGGTGGTAAACTGTGCCACACTGCTGAAAAAGGCACTCCAAGATCTAGTGGAGATGGATGTAGAACATGTCCCAAAGACTCACATGTCTCCTCAAAAAATAAAGAGACCTCCTCCAACTACTGTACATAAGTATCCACAATCATGTCAACCTCGAAAGAATGATCATGTAGAGAATGAACAAGAGGGTTAGAGTGTTCCCTCGCAACAATCGAAGAAGGATCATCTTCATCAAAGAGAAGATGAAAGTCATCAATGATGTCTCCCAAATCTGCAATGTAGGATTCCACAAACAAACCTGTAATATCTGTCAAGTAATCATCCCATGAATCTGAAGCTGGAAGACAATGAATATCCTGTTGCACTGAATCACATGAAGGCAAAACTGTCGCACTATCTGCATCATCAGGTGCAATAGGTGATGTGATATCAATATGAGGAGATGAAATACAAGACTCAAGAATGGGGTCACATGTGAGAATCCCCAAGTTCAAGTGTCCAAAGTTCTCCTCAAAATCTGAACCATCACAATAAGTGTGATCAACATATGTAGAATCATCAAATGTGAAATCATCATCATCAACAAAATCTAAAAAGGAGTATAACCGAGATGCATGATCAACCACCCCAGTTGCAATGATAGCTCTAGTCTCCATGTCTCTAATAAAAACTGAGTCAGGTGTGAACTCCACAACTCTCTTAGTTGCGCCATGTGTGATTTGATAGATAGAAAGGAGATTGTTTGTCAAGTGGGGTACACACAACACATCATTGAAGGAGTTATCCCCAATGTCAATAGATCCTTTCCCAATCACATCCATGTATGTATGATTGCCCATCAAAATCTGTGGCATGGTGCAAGGCTCAAATGTAGAGAACATAGACTGCGAAGATGCCATATGATGAGAAGCCCCTGAATCTAGAAGCCATCTCTCTAAATCATGACTGGTAGTAGCACATAGAGTTTTTCCTTTTCTTGTTCCAAAAGAGTGAGTCTTCCCACTTGTAGAAGCCATGAATGCTTTCCCTTTTCCTTTTGAATGTGAGGAAGTGGAAGTTGATGAATCATCCTTCTTGTAGACTTTAGGTAAATCAATGTTATGCTTTTTGATGATATGTGTGAGTTCATCAATCTTCTTAGAATGGCAACAATGCTCCTCATGACCAATCTTTTTACAATAAGCACAAGTAGGTCTTTCCCTCTTTGGTGAATTATCTCTCTTGGAAGAGGATGAATCTCCTTGTTGTGGAGAAGATGGTGCTTTTTCCTTATGCTTTGATTGCCATTTCTTCTTGTTTGAGTTGTCCTTTCCTTGATTTCCTTTGTTCCCTTGATTTGCCACTAATGCTTGAGACTTAGAAGCCTTAAGAATGCCCATGCTTATCAACTTAGTTTGTTCCATCATCAACATTTCATTGAAAGCATCAAATGTAGGCATTTTGTAGCTTGAACCCATTGTCATCCTATGAGTTTGGAAACTAGAAACAAATGCTGCATATTCTTGTGGAAGCTTGCCTATCAAGTTGAATATCAATTGAGTATCCTTTTTATCAATGCCACAATCTTTGAGTTGTGCCCTCAACTCATTTGCCTTAGTGACATAATCTTGTATAGTATCAAAGTTCTTGGGATCCAACATGGTGAGATCACTATCAATTTGATATCCCCAAATCTCATCAACTTGACCATACAAGTCTTGAAACTTTTGCCAAGCATCCTTGATTAGAGTACACTTCTCAATATGAAAAATGAGATCCTTTGATACATACTTTCTTAAGGTACCAATTGCCATGATATTTTTAGTGAGCCAATCTAAGTGACCAACTGGATCAGCCTTAGGATCAGCTGGAGCAACAATAGTTCCATCAATGTAATGAGTGAGTCCTTTTTCCATAAGTTTACTCCATGCATCAATTTTCCAAGTAGCATAGTTATGTGGAGTTAAGAGAGGAAACTTAGAAGAACCCATAGCAGCAAAAAGGAAGGAACACAAGAGCACAAAAGAATAAGAGACACCCCCCAAATTCAATCAATCAAAGTACCCCCCCTAAAGTGATGATTTTGGCACTTTATACTTAGTGCGATTACAATGAGCCACTTGCAAAACAAGGCAAAGTGGACTTATGATGCAAATTTTACAACTTCTCAAATGAGATACAAGAGACTTCAATCAATAGTGCAATGAATCTAACTGAGATTCAAGCAAATATACAAGTACCAAAAGAGCCAAAAATGGCCAATATCTAAAAGTATGATTTCTACTTACAATGGCATCAATCTGATAGCATCATGTGAAATTAGACAAAAAAATACGCACTTTCAAAAAAAACGGCACCTAAAAAGGAGGTCGTATGACCCCAAACGAAGCCTCTGAAGTTGCAAAAACTGGGATTACTCAGGTACAGTCACCAAAAATTGAATTTTCTAAAAAATCTATGCATCAAAATCAAAAAATTTCTTCACCACTGCGGAGAGAACGAAATTTTAGCCCATTTCAAAAAAAATTGCACTAAAAAAGGAGCAAAAATGAGCAAGTTATGGCCATTTGAAGTTGAACTGCAAAATCAAAAATGCAAATGAGAGGGGGTCCAAAAATTTTCAAACCCTGCTGATGTCAACAAATCACTGGGTTAAATTTGACGGTCGTATGACCATCGCAAAAACTTCGCTCTCTGCTGACTGGGTGTCCGTACTGTACAGACGGGATGACGTGTCCAGACGACTATGCGTGGCACTATACGGAATCCGACTGTCGTGACACGTGGCGGACGTACGGATGTCTGCGTGGCAGGTTATGTGTCCACGAGCCAGTGGCGGGCGTGGATTCGTCGGTCTTCCGCGTGGCGAAGGAGGTGGACCTATCCGCGTGACAGCGTTGGCGCCGGGATGCACTGCCTAGAGGCGGCGGGAGGCACCGGGCGCCGCTGGGCAGAGCTGCTGCCAGCGGGTGAGTAAAGCGGGCGACGGCGGGTACAATCGGCCGACGGGAGGAACCTTGGCGCCGCTGCCGGCAGCGGGTACCGGCGACGGGCTCAGCTAGCGTCGATGGCGGGCTCTGCAGGCGCGAGTGGCGAGGACCTGCGGACGATGGGACGAGCAGGTACGCGTGGACAGGTACGGATCTGTCTGCAGACCTGCACGCGCAGACCTAGAAGTATGGCAGGTCACGGGTGGGGGGTCTGCGGACCCCCCAAAAAACAAAATTTTTTTTTTTTGATTTTTTTTTTTTCAATTTTTTTTTTCGAAATCAATTTTTTTTTATTTTTTTTGAAAAAAATATATTCAGAAAAAGAAATTTTTTTTTTCTGAAAAATAATAATAAATTTTGAAAATCCATACAATATAAGCAAAATTGGAGAAAAAAATTTTCTTACCAAAATAGGCCGACTTTATAACCAAAATTCATGGAAACGGCCTTCTGGACGCAATGGCGAGGTCGGATCTGGTCTAAGACACCTCCAAAAGATGTTGCTCTTCAGATCTGCCTCTTGACGTCGCAATAATGCCTCTTCAAGATGAATCAATGAAGCCCCAATGGCTCTGATACCATGTTAGATTTTGCCAAGATCAAGGGGTCAATGAAATGTACAAAATAGAGACACAATATAGGACAAGAATAAACTGTATTCTCATCAACAAAAAATTATCAATAATATGATCCAATTGTTCAATAGTTACATACAATGAATAGAGGCCTGCTTATATAGGCAAGGCCATATGGATGTATGAGCACACAAATATGACATGTGGCTCAATGAGAAAAAATGGTAGGTAGGAAATAGGTGTGGGTAGGTAGGAGAAATAATATAATATTCCACATGAGGTGGATCACCCACCGAAGGTGGAATTATCACTCCACAATAAGTGGATATGATAGTGTAATAACAAGATCAACACCATAAGAGGTGGAATTTCTCCTACACACACTATCCCAATGTGGCACAAACACCCAAGTGTCTCATACCCAAACTACTATGAAATGCATTATCCTAAGTAAACTTAAGTAAGTGTAATAATATCCATGATGAATAATTATTTACACCAACAAATTCAAAGAAAAGATAACTCATTGGAGCTAACAAGTCAACAACTATTTAGATCTTCTTGTCAAGTAAAGTGTTCTTATTAAAATGATGTTTGATAAGATGTCCATTGTAGGAAAGATGTATTTGTATGACATGATACAATGTCCACTATAGGAAATATGTATCCATAGGACATGATATTTGATAAGGTGCTTGTTCTAGGAACAATGTATCCGTAGAGACATGTTGTTTGATAAAGATGCTAAAATTGATTGGCAGTTGATCGGTAAGGTTGCAAACTAGCTTGGTAGTTTATTTGTTGATGCATGATTTGTTAAGCTTAGTGTTTGTGTTTGTTTAAAGTGTTTATGCCTTAGAAAAAGATTGTTTATCGCAGATTTTGGGGATTTTTTTTTAAAAAAATTTGTTTAATTTTAATTTTTTTAGTTTATTTTTTAAATTTTTTCACATCATTTACTGAGGGATAATATATATATTGGGATTTACTCTCAAGAAAGGTGTATTTATTTTCCCCTAGTGTCTAGCAAGGCATAAGGCATTGTGAGCAAATGAATGAACTGTGAGGATGGAAATGGATAAGTGAAGGATGAAGGTAAATTATTATGGAATCAAGGTTGATTTGGTTTTCAAGGTCTATCTCGCAATGGGAACCCAACCTAAGGGATGATATATGGTAATGTAAGGTGATTGCATGGTTCTTTGGATAGAATGGGGTTGATAGGAATGCACATGTCAAGAGGTTTTCTTTTTAAACATGTTTTGCAATTTATGTCCTTAGCTTTGATCAAGATGACACTCCAAAAACAACCCAATATATCATTCAACAATCAATAAAAAATTACAATATACTTGCAAAGTAAGCTCTTCACAAGAGTACCACTAATTAGAGATTTATAGGTAGCTCAATAACCATAAGACCCTTACACACAACCCCTATCTCATACACCTCATATACAAGAGATACGATACAAGAAACTATCAAACAGTATTATAAAACCATGGGTTAAAACCACCCAATAAAGTAGAGTTGACCTTATCTCCATTCTAGATGCCCTATTACATTTCAAAACACACATCAACATGTGTTCCTCCCTTTTACAACTCGTTTATGTGTCTGATGCATTTTATATTTCCTATTTCAGGGGTCCAAACTTCTAGAGGACATAACTTGTGAACCGGGTGTCTGATTGATAAACTATTTGATGCATCGGAAAGCTCGCAAAGTGCTCTATCATCTCATAACCCACTGTGTTGATTATGCACACTTTTTAGGGGATTTTGGAGGGTCTAAAGTCTTCAAAATTAAATTTAAACCTTTCATCGCACCCTCCAAAAACAAAAACTTTAATATCTTCAAAGCTAGCTATGACTTGCGGCGAAATTTACCAGCATGCTTATCTAGCCAATCTGAAGCTTTGAAGAGAATTTCACACCATTTTGTGTTCAAATTAAAACTTACTATAAATAGTAACCTCATGTAAATGCAAGATTGAGACACCATTTCCTCAACATTCTCCCACTTGTCGAACACCTTGCAAGAGTAAAGGGAGTATCAAGATAATAAATTAATTGTTAGGGGCCATGAGGCCCATCGACTCTGAACACCATCTGAACTTGTGCTCATAGCCTTAGTTAAAGAATCTGCAACATTCATCAAAGTCTCTACTTTAACCAAATTCACCCTACCATATTTGACCTGTAATGTCATGAAATGTGAATGAGAGATCAAGAGGAAAACTACCCTTTCCCTCTAAGGAGATGAGAGTTTCACTATGGATTTCCCTTCAAACACTTTTCACCTAGTTACATTGGAAGAGGAGAGGAGAATTCACTAGATTCAACCTTCAAAGATGAAGATTGAATTCTGAATGAAATGGGAGTGATAAGTTGATCCCCTCTTCCTTATTTGAAATGGAAAGGAATTGATTGAATTATGTAGTGTAAAAGTGACAAAGAACTGATTATAACTTGAGATCAGAGTATGGGATGAAGCTGTGCACCTGGATCTGGTAGTAATATTTCAAGATGAAGTCGCCCTATGAATTTGAGGAAAGTTTCCTAGACTGTGGGGGGAATGTATATGGTCCTCCGAAAAATTTATGAAACGAAAAGGGTTTTTTCGCCTCGGCAAATAGAGCCTGAATCTGAAAGTATAGTTGCGCACCTACAACCTACACACGAAAAAGAGAGGAAAATGGGTTGGGATTGGGGGTTTGCCTTCAGATCAAACCCCAATTTTGGAATTAACCAAGTAATGAAAGAAAGTACTTGCAAGTAGATGTAAATGAAAGACTGGATTGTAAATAACCTCAAGGGAGTTTGTGATAGCAATCTTGATAGAAATGCTTGTGTGCAATTGAATGTTGGAATCAATCTCCTCTTCAATGGTTAAATCCTTGACTTGAATGCAACACCTAGACTTGAAGGGAGACTTGATAATTCTCAATGCTAGAAAAGAATGGTTGAATGGTTGAGTGCTCTTGAATGCTCGATTGCCAATTTTCACCTTCTTGAACCTTATGTAAATGAGAGGGAAAATTCCCCTTAAATACATGTCAATTAGGGTTAATGAAACTGATTTTCATCACAGGCTGACATCGGGGGAGTTTTCATGTTCACTGCACAACCTACAATGCAACCCTAGGAAGAGTCATGCCCCAAAATAGGGGTAGGATTTTGGCCACGCCCCTGTCCTACCCCTTTCTCTAGGGAAGAGTGTGGACAGGGTGGTGCGGAGGCCAAAAAAGAAGCTAATTTGAGGGTTGAGCTGTCTCAGGTCTCTGATCATGCTAGAGGATTCAATCTCGCATGCGTGAGGACCCTAATGCAATCAAAAATTGCCAGGGTCGCATATTTATGACACTACATTTAGCCCCCACTTTAGCGTGAGTATAAGTGTATGCCAATACTGTCAGTAAAGTACAAAGAAACAAGATTGAAAGACTTTTACCATGTGAAGGAGGCAAGATGCGCCAAGCCCCCAATGGACTTAGGATCTTATGACTTCTATTGACAAAGTAAAAGTGAAGATCGAGAAGGGGAGGACCATGACTGCAAGTAGAAAAGTTTCCTTCACTATGAGTCATGAAAGCAAGGATACCAAAGATTACAAAGAAAAACAAAGTTCACTAAGTAATTCTAAGTATCGAGAAGGAAAATATGAGCAGAGTGTATGCCCCCACATTAAAGCAGTCCCAAGCGCCTTATTGGGAGTGATTGCTTTAAGGTATGATACACCCAAGAGAAAGAGAAGAGAGGGAGCACATTATCGCAAGGATTTAGCCCCCAATCGAGAAATGAAACCAAGGATAGTGAACACAAAATATGAGGTAGTGTCCCTTTCCTCGGGGTCAGTATGTTGTATGATAACTCATGTATATCATGTATGTATATTTGCATATAATAACCATCATTCCCCAAAAAAGGACACTACCTGAGAAGAAAGGGAAGAGAGGATGTCTTTTGAGTCAACATGAAAGGGACCAAGAAAAGATCTCAATGCTTTGCATCATCCCCAAGTAGACATTAAGGGAACAATAGAAGAACAGGGATACACATAGAAGAATGGTCACAAAAGAGAAAGAAAGGAGAAAGAAAGAATATCTGCAGTGCTAATATTGCTAATCTAGCATGACATCCGCCTCCCGATCTTGTTGATCACTATTTTGGGAAGGCGAGCAACACACCAGAGGAGCGACATTGAGCACAACAAATGGAGCTATCACAAGATCCAAATAAGGACTATGTTCATGTTGTAAGTCACTTTGTTCGATTCTACGAGCTAGGATTAAGGTTTGTGAAAATTCATGTGATAAATGCTTGTCCACATCAACATATTCATATTCACTATTAGAAGAATTAGGATTTCTATTGCCATTACAAATAACATTTTCACCCATTTCTTCATCAAAGTTTAGAGAAAGAGGAGCAAGAACACAAATAGGAGTAAAACCATCACATGTTTTGTGCAACTTATGATTTGGAGATGTGGGTTGAACATATTGCTTGGGAGAAAAGGGAATCATGTCAATTGTGGGAGTCTGAGGAGTTTGAGTATTTTGAGGAATAGCTTCATGAGCTCAAACACAATGTCTTCATTGGTGTTCTCTCACACAACGATTTCACCGAGTCTCAGTGGAAGGCTGAGAAGGAGGAGGAACACTTGAAAAAGTAGGAATGTTTTTCTCCTTAATAGTTGAAGGTTTAGGTTGAGGTCTTTTTGGTTGAACAAGAGGAGAAGAAGGCCTCTGCTCTCGATAAGAGGAAGGAGGTGGAACTGCACCATATAAAGGAGGAATATTAAGTGTAGGAAGGAGACCAGGTCCATCATGAGGAGTAGGTATAGGTCTACCCTTAGGAAGAATATTGTTGTTCTCCTTAAGAGAAGGTAAAGTCACATTCATAGGAATAGGTTGATGATCTTCCTTAGGAGGGAGATTAGTTCTATTCATGAGGGGAATAACCTCATCTTGAATAATAATAGGAATGTCAAGTGTTGGAGATCTAGGTTTACTTAAGGATAAGATCATATCTTTCTTCCATTTTTGATAAGATTGAAAAAGAGCATCACTCCTTGATGGAAGAGATTGAAATTGTTTAGGCCAAAAGAAATCAATGGGAACATCAGGGCTTCTTTCGGATGGATGAAATAAGCTATGGTTCATGGTTATGATTTCTCTATTGTGAGGAAATTTTAGACACTTGTGTATTGGAGAAGCAATAGCCTTCATGGAAGATAGCCAAGGATATCCCAGCTTCACACGGAATTGCTCAGAAGAGGGTATGATAACAAAGTCAACATCCATGGATTTAGTATTAACTTCAACAACAAGGGTGATAGAGCCAATGGTAGGACAAGAGAATCCATCAAATAACTTCACAACCATATTAGAAACATCATATATTGGTTTATGAAATTGTAAAGTGAAAAGATACTCTTCAGTTATGACATTAACCATGCAAGACAGGTCAATAAGGGCACCACGGCAAGGGATATCCTTAACCTTCACAACTATGTATAAAGGGCCATCAGGGGCTCTAATGGTCTCACTAGGGTCAAACGTAATACAAGGATCCTTAGGCATATCCTGTGTTTCTACCATATTAACCAAGTTTGGAGCCATAGAGGTGAATTCCTTAGAAGAGAAAGAATTAGGCACAATATCAAAAATGTTAGAGGTATGAGAAGGTAAGGTATCAGTGAAAATCTTAAGATTTTGATTAGGAGGAGCTACTGATTTATTCCCTTTATCATTCACACCTGCCACAGACATAGTATTATTATTAATCAAATCTTGAATCTTATTCTTCAATGCGATTATTTCTCAATATCATAACCAGGCTAACGATGAAATCGATAGAAGGAATTGTTATCAAAATAAGGGGATGCAAGTTTAGAAGGATCAACTGGTTTTATAGGAGGAAGTTAAATAACATTTTTGTGCAACAACTGAGACATAATACTATGTAAATATTCATTCAAGGAAGTAAATTGTCTTTCTTTTTGGAAAAAATTACAAATAGAAGGCACACTTGTTGTAGCATTCACATTGTGGTTCTTGATTGTATCGTTGAACTTAATAAAGATTTTTGTTGGTTTGAACTTTGCAAATGGTTATTGAACATTCTCCCCCTTATCACTTGGAGCCATAGGAGTGGATTTCTCCATTTGACTCACAGCCAATCGATAATTGTGGAGTGTTGCGCACAACTGCGTAAAGGAAGTAAACTCAGACAAAAGAAGATTTTCCATGATATCTTTTTGTAAATTAGAAATGAAAATTCTTTGAATATCATTATCAGGTACATGAAAAGAAATTTGAGCACACAAATGTTTATACCTACCAATGAAATCAGTCTCTTTTTCTTTAACAACTTGTTTACAATGCATTAAATCAGTCAAAGTGATTTTAGGACCAATGTTGTTTTGAAACTGTTGGATGAAAACATTTGCCAATTATTGAAAGGAGGTGATAGAATAAGAAGGCAAAGAGCAATACCATTGTAAAGCCTTATCTCGTAGTGTTCTTGTAAACAATTTTTCTAGCAATCTTTGATCATAAGCAAAATCAGTACACAAGGTTTGAAATGTTTTGACATGCGTAAGAGGATCACCTTTTCCATTATGGAGTTCCAATTGAAGGATCTCAACATGATTAGGTGGCATGACTTTAACAATATCAAGAGAAAGTGGGCTCACAACATCAAAGATGGGCGCACTAAACTTGGATTGACTCATAGAAGAAATTTGTTATTGTAAGGAAGACACGGTTTGAGCAAGATTGTTAATTGTCATTTCAGTAGAAGAATTGATGTTAGACATAGTTGATTGAGGTGGTGGTGTGATGTTATTGAAAGAAGGCATGGACTGAAAATAAGGTGGTGGAACATTATGATAAGTAGGCATAGGTGATGATTGGGTAGGAAAGGGGACACTTAAATGAGGAACAAAGTTGTTGAAGGAATTACCCCCTTGTGTCACATTGATTGGTTGAGGGATAATAGGAATACTTATGGAAGACATAGGTTAAGATGGAGGATTAAATGAAGAATAGGGATTGCCCCCATGACCCATGGTTGTAGGAATGACATTTTGAGTTGATGTAGCCATGATATTGGAGGTAAAAGTAGGAATACTAGTCACAAGAGTAGTCAAAGGAATAGAAGGATTGACTTGCATTGAAGGTTGTGAATAACCTAGGGTTTCGGCACAACTCTTGATAGGCGTGAAATTAGAATCAACAATATGTGCAATGTCATGCAATATATCAATTCCATTCTTATCACTTTGAATCATGTATTTAAGGCCTTCAATTAATGGGAGAGCTTCACTATTAGGGTATTCTTGGGACATCCATTGTTGAAAGTTATGAAATTGATTATCCAATGTGAAAAGTTGATCTATAGAAACCCCTGTTAAAGCTTCTTAGTCATCGTGGGATTCATCAATGGGGTGAATAGGGACATGATTAGGATGGGAAGAATTAGCATGATCCTCATTAAAGAAGTCACCCAAATTAGGCTCCATCTCCTTGGTAATTAAACCTTGGAAAGCCTTAATTCTAATGCTTCATCTAACGGGGATAGGATAGGTAGGACTAATAGTGGTAGAACTCATGCACTAGAGGAAAAATTTGAATTTTGAATTTTGGAGCAAAGCTTACAAAATTGATTAATACAAAATTTAAGAAAATAATGATTACACAATTTGAGCTTTGTTGGAGGAAGAGGATGACACAATTTCCAAAAAAATGAAATAAAATTGAAATTTTAAAATTAGGGCCAAGGGAATACCACTTAATTTTAAAATCAGTATTTTTAAAACCAGGGTAGACTATAATTAACCTCTTAATTTTTAAAAAAATCTTGAAATTTGAAATGTTGAATTTTGGAGGTATTTTTGATTCTAGAGGGATAAAAAATTGACAAAATCAGCCAATCTTCTGGATTTAGGCTACCCGAAATTTCGGGAAAAAAGTCGAGAACTATAGTGGGTACGCACATGGTCCGACCAACTTTTTAAAAAAATTTAAGGGATGAATATTACGATAATTTCAAAGCTAACCCCAAAAAATTGGCGAATTTTATGATTTCTAGATGGGCAAAATTAAGGTTCCAAAGTAAAAATAAGACCCTATTAGGGTTTTGAAGAAAAAGAGGAATTGAATTGCAAATTTGAAAAAGGTCAAACCTAATGGATAGGGACACCTTGGAAAATATTTAGAAATCTGAATGTAAATGAAATTGATTTGAAATTTGCACAAAATCCAATTAATTTTGAAAATTAGGGTTTTATGACCTAACCACTTGATTTTAAAATTTAAATTTTGGGTTAAAGGGGGGAAATTAAAAATTTGAATTGTAGGAATGAAGACAAATCCGAGAACAATCAGAAATTTGAAAATTAAATGGAAATCCAATTTTTGCACAAGTTCAAGATGATTTTTGAAAATTGAGGTTTTAACAAGTAACCTCTTAATTTTGTAAATTTGATTTGCAAATTGAACAAGAAAATGAAGAAATTGAATTTGATAAACAAAAAAAAATTCAGATCTAAGATAACCACAAGTAATTTTGACAAAACACAAGTTCAATTTTAATTTTAAAAACTAGGTTTTTTAATGATTTAACCACTAAGTTTGAAAAAATTTGAAACTTATAAATGAAAAATATGCAATTTTGTTCAAAGGAAAGCATGTAAGACGTCGAGTTCACCAAAATGTAATGTGGTGAAATGTGAATGAGATATCAAGAGGAAAACTACCCTTTCCCTCCAAGGAGAGATGAGAGTTTCACTATGGATTTCCCTTCAAACACTTTTCACCTAGTTACATTGGAAGAGGAGAGGAGAATTCACTAGATTCAACCTTCAAAGATGAAGATTGAATTCTGAATGAAATGAGAGTGATAAGTTGATCCCCTCTTCCTTATTTGAAATGGAAAGGAATTGATTGAATTATGTGGTGTAAAAGTGACAAAACTGATTATAACTTGAGATCAAAGTATGGGATGAAGTTGTGCACTTGGATCTGGCAGCACTATGTTGAGATGAAGTCGCCCTGTGAATTTGAGGAAAAGTTGTCCGGATTGTGGCGGGAATGTACACAGTCCTCCAAAAAATCCACGAAACGAAAAGGGTTTTTTCGCCTTTGCAAATGGAGCTTGAATCCAAAAGTGCAACTGTGCACCTACAACCTACACACAGAAAAGAGAGCCAAATGGGTTGGGATTGGGGGTTTGCCTTTAGGTCAAACCCCTGTTTTGGAATTAACCAAGTAATTAAAGAAAGTAGTTGCAAGTGGATGTAAATGAAAGACTGAATTGTAAATCACCTCAAGGGAGGTTGTGATAGCAATGTTGATAGAAATGCTTTTATGGAATTGAATGTTGGAATCAATCTCGTCTTCAATGGTTGAATCCTTGACTCGAATGCAACACCTAGCCTTGAAGGGAGACTTGAGAATACTCAATGCTGGAAAAGAATGCTTGAATGCTCTTGAATGCTCGATCGCCAATTTTCACCTTCTTGAACCTTATGCAAATGAGAGGGTAATTTCCTCTTAAATACATGTCAATTAGGGTTAATGAAACCAATTTTCATCACAGGCTACTATCAAAATATTTTTCTTGCTTACTGCACAACCTACAATGCAACCCTAGGAAGACACCTGCCCCAATATAGGGTAGGGACAGGGGCACCATGCCCCTATCCTAAAAAGACAAGCGTGTCATGCCCCTATCCTAGGGGGACATGGGAACCACGCCCATGTCCTACCCCTTTCTCCAGGGTAGAGTGCGGACAGGGTAGTGCAGAGGCCAAGAAAGAAGTTGATTACGAGGGTTGAGCAGTCTCTGGTCTCCGATCAAGCTAAAGGATTCGATCTTGCGTGTGTGAGGACCCTAATGCAGTCAAAAATTTATAGGGTCATAATTTTATAACACTACACCACCATATCTCTGACAAAATGATACAGAACATCAATGTGTTTGGTCCATGAACATCAATGTATTTGGTTTGGTCATGAAATGTCGAGTTTTTAGCTAGGCAAATCACACTCTAACTATCACAATAAACTGTCATTGCTCCTTGTTTTATTCCAATATCTAAACATGATATTTTAATCCAAATTGCTTATTTACAAGCACACATAGATGCCATATACTTTGCTTTTGTAGTGGACAAAGCAACCATAGCCTGTCGCTTACAAATCCAACTAATTGCATCACCAAATAAAGTAAACACATAAGCTTTGGTGGATCATTTGCTATCAATATCACCTACCCAGTCTGAATCCGCATAACCATGCATATCAAGGGAAATCATGTCTCTAACCAAATTACCATGATAACACAAAGAATACTCTTAGGTACCCTTCAAATATCTGAAGACTCTTTTGATTGCAGCCTAATGAACTCTAGCAGGATTAGACATATATCTGGAGAGAACTCCCACTTCTTGGGCAATTTTTGGTCTAGTATACACCATAACATACAACAAAATACCAATTACACTCTGGTAAGGCACTTTGCTCATGTCTTCCATCTCTGATGGAGATGAAGGAAAATTTGAAATAGATTTTTTCATTCCAACTGTGAAGGGAACACATGATGGTCTATAATCCTACATGTTTAACCTTTGTAAAATTGAATTCACATACTTAGTCTGGCCTAGCCATAGCTTTCGTTCAATCTATTTCTTCTATTTTCCATCCCAAGAATGTGTTTCACTACACTAAGATCTTTCATTTCAAATTTAGCAGCAAGCTGAGACTTTAGTTCAGAAATCATACAATTCCCTTTACCAATGAATAACATATCATCAACATATAATGCAATATATAGGAAATGATCACCATTGGATTTATCATAAAAAAGGTGATCTGATTTAGAACGTTCAAATCCCAAACTCAACACATATGTATCAAATTTCTAGTACTGCATCCTAGGACTTTATTTGAAGTCATACAAAGATTTCTTCAATTTACAGACCAAATTACTTTTACCTTTTACCATATAGTGCTCTGGCTATGCCATATAAATATCCTCCTCCAAATCACCATGAAGGAAAGTAGTTTTCACATCCATTTTCTCAACCTATAAATCATAAGCAACAACAATAGAAAGCAAAAATCTAATAGATGTTATTTTTGAATAGGAGAAAATATCTCACCATAATCAAAACCCTCAACCTGAGACTAGCCTTTTGCAACCAACCTTGCTTTACACTTCTCAATGTTTCAATCTAAACTAATCTTTTTCTTGAACACCCATTTACAGCCAACAGATTTTTATCCTTCAGGCAATGGTACAAGATCCCATGTGTCATTCTTTTTCAAAGCTGTCATTTCTTCTTCCATAGCAATCTTCCACGATTTTGCATCATTCATACCTAATGCCTCTTCTACAAATCTAGGTTCATCCACATTAGTATTCAAAGCAAAAATGCATCTCCAATCATCAGGTGAATACCTTTTAGGCGGTTGTCTATGTCTTTTAGTAATTCAAACAAGTTGAGTTTGAAGTTCTTCCTCCTCTTCTAAAGATTCAGAGCTAGATGAGCTCTCCTTATCTTCTTGCCTATCAAGTGGTCTCGATTTAACTCTTTCAGACATAGAAGGGAATTGAATCACATATTCCTGTTTAGTCTCTTTTGGTTGGAATGTAACAAAAGGAGACTTAAATCCTCTAAAAATAACACTTCTATTGTGAATTACCTTTCATGCAGCAAGGTCCCAAAGCTTATATCCTTTCACATCATAATTGTTATTGATGAAGATACATTTAACAACCTTGTTCTCCAACTTTGTTCACTTCTCCTTTGGCACATGTTCATATGCCTCTCAACTTAAAACTCTAAGATGTCTCAATGAAGGCTTGTGACTTGACCATTCTTCCATAGGTGTTTTATCAACAAGACCTGTTGTAGGAGACCTGTTAATCTGGTAGCAAGTAGTGGCAACAACTTCTACCCAAAACTTTTATCCTAGATCAACACCACTCAGCATAATCCTAGCCTCCTCCATCAATTCCACGTTCATTCTTTCTACAACTCTATTCTGTTGTGGAGAACACAGAGTTGTCTTACGTCTGTTAATGCCATAGTCTTTAAAAAATCTATCAAAATCATTAGAGCTAATTCACCACCATTATCAGTCCTCAAACGTTTAATTTTCTTGCAAGTCTGCAACTCAACCATTTCTTTAAATTATTTCAAATGACTGAAATCGTCAATAAATGAAACATGATATGTAGATTTTCCAATCGAAGGAGAATCTATTGGACAAAACACATCAGAATAAATAAGATCCAAAACACCAAAAGATTTATGATAACTCGAGTAAGACTGAATGCGATTTTGTTTTCCATAAATTCAATGCTAAGAGAAAGCAAAGTCAATATTACAATCATTCAAACCTTCAACAAGGTTTTTATTTTTCAAGGTCCTTAGACCCTTTTCTCCAATGTGGTCAAGCCTCTGGTGTCATAACATAGTCTTCTCTATAAGTAAATTTTCTTCAGAAGAAAGAGCACCCTTAGGTACCCAAAAGCCATGTCCATTTGTTGAAGGTGAAACCCTCAAATCTTCCGAGGAAGTATCCACATATTTAATTTTTACAAAAATTTTATTACACTCAATAGTGTATGCCTCTAGCTTATACAAAGTGTCGAACCTGATACCTCTAGAAATTACCATAGCACCCTTAATCATCTTACATCCTGCATCAGAAAAGACTACCTACACACCCACATCTATCAGTTTGCTCACAGATAACAAATTTTGTTTTAATCTAGGGATATGCATCACACCACTAATCCTTTTTATTATACCATCAGAAAACTTGATCCTAACTTTACCATGTCCAACAATAGCTAGATGTGAATCATCACCCAAGTACACCTTACCTCCATTAATTCATATTTAGAAAACCAATCTTTATTAGAAGTCTTATTAAAAAATGCACCTGAGTCAATTAACACATGCATCATTACCTGCTTTAGTAGCCAAACATGCAATGAATGCATCACCATCTTCCTTCTCAGACTTAGAATCATAATCAAATTTCTTCTTTTTCTTCTTTTTCTTCTTCCTTTCTTCTTTGCAGTCCTTATGGATGTGACCTGAACTACCACAATTCCAACAAATGACTTTGGACTTTCTAAGAGATTTCAATCTCCCTTTAGATTTGGACTTATTACGCTTCTCATTCTTCTTGGATTTTTTCTTAGGTCTTCCACAAATAATTAGGGCTTCCTTTGAACTGATGGATACCTTCCTCTGCATTTATTCAGCAAGTAGGGCACCCACCACATCTTTAGACTTCAAAACAACAAAAGTATTACCCATAGCCATAACAAGAGAATCCCATGAATCAGACAAAGAACAAAGCAAGATCTGACATTTCTCCTCTTTGTCCATCTTAACAAAAAATAGATAACAATTGAGCCACCAACATATTAAATGCTTCCAAGTGGTCTATAACTCGTCTAAATTCTTTCATTATCAAGGAATACAATTTCTTCGTAAAGAAAATTTGATTCAATAAAGATTCCACTTGATACATTTCACCAAGCTTAGTCCATAACTTCTTTATTGTGTTCTCATCGTGGACATTGATTGGAACAGAGTCTGCCAAGCACAATCTTATTAGACCCTTGTCTTTACAGTCCATAACATCATATTGAGTAGCCACAGTAGGATATGAGGGTCTTGAGATATTTGCATCAACATCATCCCACATATCTCGATCTATTAGAAAATCCTCCATCTTTAGCTTCCACATTTCAAAATTCCTTCCAGAAAATTTCTCCACCTCTATTCTCCCTGATGAACTTACCATCTGAAATTTCTTGCAACAAGATCAAAAAGTATCTTCTACACAAGCTCCCACTCAAATTTGGATTAGTTCAAAAAACTCAACAACCCACAACTAAAACCAAAGGTAATCAGGCTTTGATACCGCTTGTAAGGACGTTAACTAGTGGAGCAACTTCCTACACTAACCTTGAGAGGAGGGTAATAAAAAAAAATTTATAGATCACTGCAACAGTTACATAAACTTAACAAAAATAAACATAATATCATGCATACCACAGCATAGTGCTTTATGTGGGGAAAACCCTTTCGGGAGAAAAACCCCACACTCTAATTTAGCAACTCAATATATTATTCAACAATCAATAACAAATTATATTATAATCTCTTCACATGAGTACCACTAATCAGAGATTCAAAGGTAATTCAATAACCTTAAGACTCTTACACACAACCTCTATCATACACACCTCATATATAAGAGATACAATACAAGAAATTGTCAAATAGTATTACAAAACCATGGGCTAAAACCACCCAATAAAGTAGAGCTGACCTTATCTCCATTATAGATGCCCTATGATGTATCAAAATACACATCAACATGTGTTACTCCCTTTTATAGCTCATTTATGTGTCCAATGCATTTTATATTTCCTATTTTAGGAGTCCAAACTTCTAGAGACTATGACTTGTGAACTGGGTGTTTGATTGATGAATCATTTGACGCATCAAAAAGCTCATGAATTGCTCTATCACTTCGTAACTGCTATGTCGGTTACACCCTCTTTTCAGGGAATTTAAGAGGGTCTAAATTCCTCAAAATTAAATTTAAACCTTTCTTCGCACCCTCCAAAAATGGAAACTTTGATATCTTCAAAACTAGATATGATCTTGCCACGAAAATTTATTGACATGCTTATCTAGCCAATCTGAAGCTTTGGGGAGAATTTCACGCCATTTTGTGCTCAAATGAAAACTCACTATAAATAGTAACCTCATGTAAATGGTTGAAACGCCATTTTCCCAACAGTTGATAGGAATGCACATGTCAAGAGGTTTTTTTCTTAACATATTTTGCAATTTATGTCCTTAACTTTGATCAAGATGAAGGGATGTATATGATGGATATAGGATATAGATAGGATATAGATAACATAATAGATATGGATTTACGAGTGTGGATAAGGTGAAGTAAAAAAGGATGTATGATGTTTATGGAGACCCCTAACCATGTCAAGATTAAAGGTGGAAAAGGGGATATGGATGATAAATAGGGTGAATGAGAGATAATGGAGGCTATGCGAGATAATAGTGGATGAGGAGTAATGGAGGATGAGGTAGATAGGAAACATGGATGGAACTTGCCCCCAAGTTTAGAATGCAAGAGGGTGATGGATTAAAAATGATGCTTGTTTGCCAAATTTTCATCATGGTACTTGCCCAAGGCACCACAAGAAGTGGTTTTCACCATTGAACAAATTATTTATCTCTACTTTTGTTTTTCAAATTTTTTTTGGAATTTTTCGAAGATAATGGATGCATGATAGAATATGGAGGGAGGACTCAAGCATCTTGTTGTTATTTGGATAGTAAGCCTAATAGGATGTATGATGTTTATGGAGACCCCTAACCTTGTCAAGATTAAAGGTGGAAAAGGGGATATGGATGATAGATAGGGTGAATGAGAGATAATGGAGGCTATGCGAGATAATAGTGGATGAGGAGTAATGGAGGATGAGGTAGATAGGAAACATGGATGGAACTTGCCCCCAAGTTTAGAATGCAAGAGGGTTATGGATTACAAATGATGCTTGTTTGCCAGATTTTCATCATGGTACTTGCCCAAGGCACCACAAGAAGTGGTTTTCACCATTGAACAAATTATTTATCTCTACTTTTGTTTTTCAAATTTTTCAAATTTTTTTTGGACTTTTTTGAAGATAGTGGATGCATAATAGACTATGGAGGGAGGACTCAAGCATCTTGTTGTTATTTGGATAGTAAGCCTAATAAGATGTGTTACAATTAACCATGGCTATTGAAGGTATTCTCAAAGATGTTGGTAAGGTGACAATAAAGGGATATGATTAGATGGAAGGATTAAGGGTTTATGTAAAGGATTGGATTGGAGGAATGGAAGGGTAGAAAATAGGTGCTGGATAATGGATAGGGTGTTGGAATTTGTGTAGGGATGTATGGAAATTTTGGCATGATCAACATTGGCATGCATCTTGAGGGGTGGTGCAGTGATGGAGGAAAATTTGATTTTGGAGTTTGAGGTTGTGATGGAGAAGTGGATGAGGATTTTGGGACATAAGGACCCAAAATGAATGAAGGAGATGATGGAGGATTTAAGCTAGTGGGTTTGGGGATATTTTTAGAGGGAGGAGTGAATTAACCCTTTGGAATAGCAAGCTTGGATGCTAGTTTTGATTTTTCCTTTGGATGCATGTCTTTTATGAGCACCTTGGGAATCCACGCAGTTTTTTCTTTTTCTTTTTTCTTGATGAGCCTTTGTAGATTTTCTTTATGATTTTGGATCAATTTTTTCTTTATTTTTTCATGTCTTTTAGATAAGACATGTTGATCCTTGGACACATGGATTTTTGGACATAAATTTTATGCTTGGCATCTAAATTGCTTCCTAGAGGAATAGGATTGATGGATCGATATAGGAGATATGAAGGTATTTTTATGAGTTCATGTAGGTAGATGGTTGAAAGGTGATCAAGGATGTGTGCCTTTTTTAATCTTGATTTATGGTAGGGTAAGTAGATTTTGAGCTAGAAGTTATATGGATAGTGGATGGAGGGATATAAGAACCCAAGATGGATGGAAGGAATGAAGGATTTGGTTTTGGGGTATAAGAACCTAAGATGGGTGGAGGGGATGATAGAGAATGTGCATGTTTGGGTTTAGATGGAGGAATGTGAGACTTAGTATGGATATCAATGTCTTGAGAGTGAGCTATGTAGCCAAGACCATGACAAATTGGATTTTCCTTCATATCAAGGGGTTCCAATATACCTTGTTCATGGATGCCTAAACCTTAACCTTAATAATGCATTATTTGATAAATCTTTTTAGAAATGGGATACTTGTTGTTTATGAAACATGATGTGAGTCCATTTTGAGGAGGAATTATATGGAGGGAATGGTAAGCTCATGGAGAAAACTATATTTTATAAAAGCGGATAAACAAAGTTGATATGTAAAGGGCTCACGAATAGCTTGGATAGGGTTGCTGGGATCTTGAGGAGGATTAGGATCATTAGGGGGATCAAGAGGGATTATAGGATCTTGAGGAGGATATGGAGGATTATGACAAGGAGATAAAGGGTAATTTCATCTTGACATGGAAGAGGATCATTAGATGGAGTGAATGGGTTCTTTTCTCTTTCTTTTGAATAGGACCATTAGAAAGGATGAAAGTGATATCATGATCTTGCTTAGGAAGTGGATTATGAGTGGTACTTGGAAGGACATTTTGTTCTTGAGATGGAAGGGGATCATCTTGAATGGAGTAAAAAGGTATGGTTGGATCATCATGAATTAATAAAAAGGTAAAAGTGGGTCATCATGAGATTCTAGGGAGATGGGATCTTAGTAAAAAATTGGATGGGATTGAAAAGATTTGGGATCTTGATCTTGATTCATTTTAGGACTTATTTCTTTATACTTTTGATTATCCTCTTGACAAAGGGTATGAGTTTGTATATGCATGGGGGGTTCTTGGAGTCCACGCTTTGGCATGATAGGACTAGATCTTGAATGAGACTCTCTTAAGTGGCTTTTATTGGAGATGGAGCATATGGCATCAGTTCTAGGTTTTTTGAACCATGGATGGAATCAAGAAGTGGATTAGCTTGGATTTCTATTTTGGATAGCCCTTGAGGGTAAAATTGAAAGATGTCATCACTGGATTCATTGTTTAATGGAGATGGTGGGGATTTATGTTGTAAAGATTTAGGAGATGAGGGAATGGTGGGAGATATGGAAGCTTTATTTTGGGATGAGCCTTTGCTAGACATACGTATATAATTTTGATCATGCTTGGAAGGAGTATCTTGGTACATGCCTAATTCCTCATTAGGTGAATTGTTTAGGTTTTCTTAAATAATAATGTCACCTTGGTCAATAAGGTTTTGAATGAGGCATTTTAATCTTGACAAATTAGAAGTATTATGTCCATGGCACCTATGATATTCACAAAATTCATTATCATTCTACCACAAGGGTTTGATTCTAGGCTCAAAAGGTTCATTCTTAGGAAGTTTAATAAGTTTATTGATAACAAGTTCTTGCAAGGCTAGTTCTATTGGCTCTCCCAAAGGTGTAAATTTTCTTCCTCTCTTTTAAGTGTAATCTAGAAGTAATTTTGAAGATTTATTTTTTGGAGAAATGTGTGAGTGATTTTGGGGATTGGGCCTAGACGCTTTAACTTTCACAATCTTTTTTTTTCAAACCAATCCTTTAATTTTGAGTATGGGTTGTATGTGTTTGTCCAAATATAGAGTGGTATTTCTCAAATACACATCAGAATGTTTACAAACACGGAAATAATTCTCAGAATTGCAATTTCACAGTCTCAAATGTTGATCAAAGTTTTTTATTTGTATACGCATCATAAAATTACAAACACACAATAACAAGTCATAAACGTGCTAGAAATGAACACAGACGTAACTGGAATAATTATATACATGCTGGAAATGAACATAGACATAAACAAAATGATCAAACACGTGCTAGAAACTGTCATAGATGCAATCCTGGTGAAAAACAAATTCTCTCAATTCTGCCCAAATTTCTCAATATTTTGATGTGTGACCAAATTTGAATGTTTGATATTTTGTGGCAAGAAAACACAAAAAACAAGAAGACAAAATGTCTATAGGTTTTTTTGTCCAAAATATGATTGTAATATGTATGTTCAATAGGCCAAAATCAGCCCAATTTCTACAGGTCTAAACATAGTTGAATACAATTCAAACACTTCTTATCCCTAATGTCAAGGTCTCATGGCAATAACGTCAACCCACAACTTAGAATCTTTGTTGATACAAATGTAGGGATAGCTAAAATGAGTGTATATACTATTGTCTTTATGAAGAGGACAAGTAGGGGCCTCCAAGACTAGAAGGATGACCCAATCACCCTCTCCTCAAAAAGATACAAGTAGCTTATGCAAAGCCGGGGATTTCTATCTCATCTCAGGGGATCCATGTGGTGAGTATCTTGGGGGGAAACTAGTTATGCCCTTGCACTAAAATTACAACGATGTTTGGTCAAAAATAGGGTAGGCCACTAAAAAGGTTTCTAGTCACAATTCAAGGGACCAACACCTTGCGAGCATCCAACAAGCCACTTAAGATTTTAATCAACCTACTAGGAGTAGAGAATACCTCACATAAATGTGTAGTACAAGGTATCCTTTCAATTGGTGTTGTATGACAAAGGCTAATGTTGGTTAGGCCTTTAATTTCATCTCAACTAATTTATATAGCGGCCCAAAAGAAAGATCCACTTAGGGTCACCCCCTTGTTTCCAAGGCAGACACTTCTAAAAATAAAAAAGAGATGCTCAATGATTTCTCTTACACCCGAGATCCATGAAGGAAAGGGCAAAGGATACATTCATTAAACACCCTAGGGTTCTACAACAACTATGTGTAAGTGCACGAAACACTTTAAACAAGATTCTCTTTAAGAGCAGCAAATTGAAATGTTTTCTAATCTACTAAAAAGGCAAGCGCTCTCCCATATTATCCTTGTAATAAAAATGAATTGTTGGTTTTAAAATTACCCCAAACTATAAAAACAAAGATTAAAACATGAAATAAAAACAAAGGGGCCTTCTCCAAATGACTTTGGATGCTTCAAGCTTCAAAAAACATAGATGCAATATAATAGACAAAAAACACATCAGGAGTTGGCAAAAATGTAGTAAAACCATAATCATATACACAATAGAAAGTCACAGATGAGCCATAAAAAGACAAAAATGTTTCAAAAACCAGAATGTAAAAAACTAAATAGAACTAAAACCGTGACAAAAATAACCTCAAATGCATGAAAAAAAGACAAAAAGGTGTTAGGATGAACAAAAAATGTGACAAAAATATAATGTAACTACTAATAAATCAAAAACCCTGACAAAACCTAAACATATGAAAACTAAGTATTTATGCATTACAAATTGACAAAAACACATTAGGATGAACCAAAAACACAACAAAAACAAAAAAATTGTAGAAAACCCAAAAAAAATTAAAAACCCTAAAAATGACAAAAATTAACATATACACTCCAAAACCTTGAAAAACACATTAGGAACTTGCAAAAATGCGTCAAAAAATAGAGAAGTTCTACAAAGCAAAAAAACATGATAAAAAATGCCATAGATGCGGAATCACCTAAAGATGGTTGCAAATCATGAACCTGCAAATCTGAAAACACTAAAACAACAATAAAAAGTTGGAAATTAGGGACTAGGGTCCCACTGGGCATGTCAAAATGTTTATGTTAGATTCAAGGAAGCTAAAATTATTGTAAAATCTAAAGGAATCAACCATTAAAACCCTATTCCTACAATAGAATCCAACATAAAACCAATGAAGAACCAAGTAACATGTCAATATCAAACAAATAGAAATTATACCATTCACATGCTCCAAGGACTTGGCTTCATTGTCCTCCTATCTCCATTGATCTTGCTTGATTTAGTTTGCTCTCAAATTTTATGTGTGCACAAGAGTACAATAGATAATGGATGTGGTTGAGTATGCAATTCAATAGAGTGTAAATACTTAATCACTTTCTCATTATGGAAAGAGACAGGAAGAGGTCACTTTTCTAGAGAAAACCCTCGAAATGGAGGGCTAGGATTAAGAGGTGGGAGGATAAATGATTGGCTCATATTAGAGGGTAGGTAGAGGAAATAGGAAAATATTAGAGAGGTGATTAAAAGGTAAATTAAGAGATGAATGACACTTGTCATGGGAGGAAAACGTTAATGAATTAATTAAACAAATAAAAATTTATTTAATTAATAGAAGAGGTGGGGTCAATTAAATAAATAAAATATTTATTTAATTTAGTGAAAGGAAAATTTAAATAAATTAAAAAAGAAAAATTAAATGGGGAAAGGCTAGAAAAGGCTTAGTGAATTAAATAAATAAATAAAAATATGTTTAATTAATAGAAGGCTTAGGACAAAATAATTAAATAAATATTTTGTAGGACAATTTTAGGTTTCTACACTATCAACCTCAACAAAAGCCAAAAATTGTTGTTAAGGGTTGAGTGAATCATCAACTTGATTATAATGTAGTGCCTTACACATATAATAATAAAGTGTTTACTTTGGAATATAACAAGAAAATACAAATTGAAGTATGCTATAATTTTTTGGTTCCTAGAATCCTTTCTCTAAGCTGGACAAATACACCATCTCCTACTAAATATGTTCCTAAACGGGAGCTCTTGGAGGATGATTGGGGTTCATTAGGTTTCACACCCTCTTTTTGTAGCAAATCTAAGATGCTTGAATTTAACACTCTTTTTTTTTATCCCAACACATGTCTAGATATTGATTGGGCATCTTTAAACTATAATATGATTCCACCTCAGAACAACCCATCTCTTCTATACATTCCAACACCCATATCTAATCCTACAGATGGATATAATGGACAAGTTTTAGGATCTATGCAACTAAGTCTTGAAAGCTAGGAGAAAACACACTTTTCCTATGAAGAGTTGAGTTTCCAACCTTTTCCTTTGTCAACATCCCCTCCCCCATTGTCTATTGAATCCATGTCTTCTCATTCTAATATGGCATTACAACAAGATAATGTTTTGTCTGACCTTCTTCATGCCAACTTAATTTTTGTTCTTTTGCCTAAACAAAGAATGAAATATACACAATATTTTTTAAAAATCTACTTTTTGCAAGTATTGTCAAATCCATGACCACTCTACTAATGAATGTCAAGATTTGCAAATTTAAATACAACAATTTATTGACTTAGGTATGATAAAAGTAACATATGACAATGAATGAATTATTTCTTATGATCAATATTCAAATAAAATTCAAGTTCCTATTGTGTTGCTCCTCACTATGTGACATTGTTAGCCTACCTATTGGGGGCTCATTGTCATTCATGGTGGTGCAATTTTAGGTGCAATCATACCCAACGAGCAACATAGTATTATATTTATTCCTGTCTCTATGCTTGAGGGGCAAGAATAATTTTCAATAATTTCTCCTTTCTAAGGATTCACTTTTTCTTATTGATTGCATCTTTCATAACTTGAAGTCCTTTCTTGGATAGAATTATCCTTCATGTGAGTACATGTGTGCTCCTTAAATAGGACCTATTCCTTGATTGAAACGATATGTCTCTTATAAATAATCTCTCCTTAAAAGGTGTGCAATCCTTCATCATGGTTATCCTTGTCTCCATGGTTGGAGGGAAAGAATGCATTTCATTTCATTTCAATCCTTTGTTTTATTCCAAAAATTGCCTTTTCATGTATAAGTTACATTATTCATACTTTATGTCCTTTCTTGCATATAATATAATCCTTCGTGTGAGCACCTATGTGTTCCTTGTTTAGATACCTATTCTTTATTTAAAATAGTATGTCTCTTATGAACAATCTCTACTTAGTGAATGTGTGCAATATTTCTCTCTAAGGATCCACTTTTCCTTGGCTGGGTGTTATTTGCTTATGATATGATGTCATTTCTTGTGTGGAATTGTTTATTCGCTCAAGGATTCTCTCTTATGCAAGAGGTGTGTATCTCAGGTACAACCTCTTCTTTGCTTGACGATGTATGTCTATTTTAAACAAATTCCTCACTTGGAGTCAAAAAGTGTGTTAGCCATCATCAACAATCCTTTTACCTATAAATATGAGGAAGGTGTGAATCCTTGTTCTCCTTTCTTTCTTTTGGTTAAATTTTTTATTTTTGTTTGAGATCTCCTCTTGGAGGTAGATGTATTTGAGAAAAGATCTCTTCCTCCTTGTTGTATCCCTCAAAAGGAACCCTTTAGACTTGTTGTTGGAATCAGGAATCACTGAGAGGGGGGGGTGAATCAGTGATCTATCGGGTATTAGATTTTCAAACTTAACTTTCAACCATCAAATGCAAACACTTAAAACTGAAATACAGAAACATGAGACAAACAACCACAAGATCATAACACCGGTATTTTTACGCAGAAACCCAAATGGAAAAACCACAGTGGGATTTGAACCCACAATATTATTTCACTATGGCCACTAGCAAAACAATATTACAAAATGGGAATGCACAGGTATTCAGGCACACTGCCTAGAGCTCACTGCTCAATTACAATAACTCGGAAGGCTACAACCCTCAGGGAAGTCTCACTGACTTACAAGATAATTACAGTGATGAATTACAATGTATGAACTCTGAGATAGCATCTACTATTATTGGATGAGTTCCTCTTGAGCACAAATGAACTGACTAGAGCACCTTCTCTTTCTGCCCTGTTCTACCCTATTCACTATCTTAGTCAGCTACCAGATCAAGAATGTGCATGTGAAACTATGCCAAAATGGATTCTTGATCACCTCCCGCTCACATATATTCACATCATTCACCAAAAATATCATCTACACCAAACTTATATACTGATGCCCACAAAATAGGTCATACATCATGTCGGCCTAAAGGTGTAACTTGTAGTCACATGTCGACTTGAACAGATCCAAAAAGATAAGTTTGGATCATCAAAATGATAATAAAATGATTTTTCTAAGTCAGCCCAATCAATAAAAACAAGATTCAATGCAAATCACTAGAAAGCTTTCGAACCAAAAAATGCTTTGTTTTACCTAAAATACCGGTTAACACTTGCTTCCGGATAAGAAGAATTGTGACCATCGGATTGGATCTCCATGAAGAGTTTCCATCAATGATAGCCCTAAACCAATAATCAACCATCGAAAACCACAAGAAGTCACTGGATGAGTGTCAATTGCCAACAATCTCCCCCTTTGGCATTGATGGCAACACTCGTGAAAAATGACTAAGTGGTGAGCATTGTACACTGGTTCAAAAGAATTAAGAGAATCTCTAAGGCTCCCCCTTAGAAAAAAAATTCCACTCTTCGATACTGTACATTTTTCATCATTCCTCTCCCCCTTTGAGATAAATTTCAAAGATGGGGTGTTGTCCAAAATAGAGATACTTATAAATACTTGAAGATATCAGCATAAGTAGTCTTAAAAAATCCTAGGTGAGTATCCCACCCACTCTTCAAGTTATCCAAAACTCTGATGAAAGTACTAAATAAAGTGGCATGGATTTCTAACTCTCTCAGATCAAATGATATAGGTCGGGCCATCTCCTTCATACAATCCAACTTATTACTTAATAATGTGTTCAACTGAGTGGCAATCAAGTTCCGGAGTTCACCTACTTTTCTCAAAATTTTCTCCTTGTCCGCTTGGAGGCTTGAGATCTGATCATGTAGAGCTATAATATGCCCTTCAACACTTCTAGTTAATGTTGCATTTGGGTCAAAGGACTGAGAAATACCAGCAAGCTTGTCCTGGCAAACACCTATTTGCTTATCAATATCTATAGTAAACTTAGGCAAAATTAGGTAGGATTTGTACAATTTTTTGGCTTCTGACAATGTGTCATAAATAATTTGCAATCTTTTATTTAATCTTACTCTATCATCTTCAATCATCTTTTGAAATGTTTGAATTTTAACATCCTTGAATTTATCCAAAACTTTTTCTGAAGTCGTCTTCTCCAAAGAATCAAAACTAGTATTTACATTGTTAAACAATTGTAGCAATTTACCAGAGGAGCTATTATTTGAATCTATATGTACATTAGGGGACACCTTATGCAAAACATATGTTGACATCAAAATGATCTTTTTATCCTCTAATTCAGACTTTACCAAATCCTAGCTAGCTTAAGCTTGTACAACAGCTACGAGCATGAGTTTTTCAGTAGGAGACTCCATTCCAAGATGAACAGAACCATCAACATTAATAGGAATCTATGAAGGGATCCCTATAATTGGAGGAGTGAAAATTACCAGATCAGCTATACCTTTTCCTTTGATAACCTTAGCTTATGTTGTCTCGACATCCTTCTTCTCTCCCTTATCCCCTTTATCTGTTGCACTGGTCTTGCCACTTGGTGCAGTATCAGCCTGTTGGATCTAGGGGTTGCAAAGCTATCCACCACCAGAGGAGAATCACCGGTCTCAACATCAAGTGGAGTGTTATCCTAGTCTTCTAGATGATCCTCAAATTGAGTTTCAACCTTCTGACTTCCAGAAACACTTTGCTTCTCTTCTAGCTGAGATGACTTGAATACATCTTTGCACAAAGGGTCATTCTGAATTATCTTTCTTCATATCTCCTCTATTTGTTTCCTCACCTCCTCCACATTTTCAATCATCAATCTTTTAATCCTATTTTTACTTCTAAATTCCTTCTTATTTGCCTCTTCAATGAGTCTCTTGACTTCATCATGAGTAATACAAGTACAAACATTTACTAGTTCTCTTTCCTTCATCTTCCTGTCAATCTTACTTGCAGTCATTCTTCTTGCATCAATCAGATTATATAAATCCTTTGGAACAGTCTTTTCTAATTCAATCAATGTCTTACTAAAGTTGTGTAAATATAGTACAATTGCTTCTTCAACTTTTCTCTTATCACCTTCGTCCAAATTCTCAAAGTATACTCCAAGATTCTTCAAATTGCCATCAACTATTATTTCATCTATCAACTGATCTGTTGATAGTGGAGGAACAATTATGTACTTACCTTGTATGTTACCAGACTTAAGGTCTTTGTCAATTTGACTTTTTACCTATCTACCTCTTTTGGTAGGAGCAGGATCAAATTTTGCTTTCTTGGATTGTTGGGCTCTACTAGTCTGTGACCTCCTCACCACTCTCACAAATTATCCTTTCTTTTTTGCCTTTCCTGCTTCCTCCTTAGACTCTATCCCTGAAGCTACCAGAGATACTACAACATAGGTTCTTTTAGGTTTCTCCTTCTGCTTCAACACACCTTTCCTAGATGGGCTAGGTTTTACAAATTGAGTCACCAAAGCAAGAGTAGACTTAGCCTCTTTTGGTTTGACCTTGGAGGTAACCGAATCAACCTTAGGTTTCTTGGTTTCCTCTTTGGCCTCTTTTTGCACATGACTTTCCCTTTCTTTCTTCACCACCTCTCGGGTGAAACCCATCTGAACTGCCACCTCCTCAACCATCTTAGTAACTTTTCTTTTCCGGGCTCGTGCAATGAATTGCATGTGCAAACTGAGGTCCTTTTCTTTGAAAGTCACAAATCTCCCTTGCTTAGGATCCACTGGTTGACTCAGAAGATGTTGAGAATATGCCTCAAGTGTAACAAATTCAACTTCATACCCCATGGGTATGATCCACACTATTCGAGGTTCCACTGCTTCCATTAGGCACTGATCCTTGTCGACCATGAAGCAAATGGTTTTCTCATACTCTTCAACAACCTCCTTAGGGATCCTCTCTATGTTATTCATAATTTTTTGGAAGGTTTTGAAGTATCCCTAGAGAGAAGATATCTTCATGGTTGCATCCCCAACTCCCCATAATCCTTATTTGATCTGCATAGCTACTGGTCTATCATAGGCCCATTGGACCTTACCTTTTATATTGGGTATCTCATTTAAGAAGTACAAAGCCAAGCAAATAAGAAGTGTACCATATTTGAATGTGTGTTTTTTATCCTGCTTGATCTTCTTCAAATTGCTCAATAGCTCATTCAAGAGGGTAGTGCACATGTCATACCTTTTATCTTCTTTAAGCATCTGGTATGCAGAGTAAATAGTAATACCAAAGACAAAGTTGTACATGTTGGATTGGTAAACCTTGTAACTAACTACCATCAATGCAAACTTCACATCATTCTCCAGGATGTCGTTAATGGTCATTGCTTTGTTGTCAAATTTGGATCTTGTGGTGGCTATGACTGTTTCATTTGACACTTTCCTCATATTGGGAACATCACCGGTTTCAGCTAGGTCTGTCACGGTACAAATCACCTGCTTGGTGATTTTGTGTGGCCTATCAAGCCATATGAATTCATCATGAACATGACTAAGAATGTACCAGATCCATTTTGCCTTATCAAACAACAGAAAATGCACAAACTACAAGAAACCCTTGTCTTGAAGCACCTTGTATTTGGGTTTGAGATTGCCCAAACCATTAGCCAAATGCTTGTTGTATTGGTCCAACATGTTCACATTCCCAAGCTCTTCAAGGTCATAGTGAATGTAAGCCCTTATATCTTTTTTATGGAGAACGTCGTAGGGCACAGATGAAAATGCACCTTTTGGATCATCCTCGACCGACTTGAAAGGGTGTTTCTTGAAAACTAGATGGGCCCTATCCTTAATCTCAACCACCAATGGGGTAGCAACACCAGAAGTTGAAGCCATTTCAAATGCTAGGGTTTGTAAAAACTGAAAGCTCGAACAGATAAATACCTTGCTTCACAACAGAATGTTGAAATTCACTTTGGAGTCACTAAAATCACTATTGAAATCGCCAAATCACTTGCTCTCTTCTTTGCTCTACTTTCTTGATCGCATTGTGACAAATGAAACTTCAAAATGCACTTTCATCCTTCAAAAACCTAATTTTCCACTATAATAAATGTAGCAACTAGTTATCATGATTTTCGTGAAATCGCATACCGGATCACCAAATTATCTTAGAGAGTTCTGGATAACATCTGCACTCATGATTCAAGCCTTCTGCAATCTTCCAAAATTAATTGTAGACCATCAAAGAAAAGTTCTTGCAATCTGCATGAAAAGCTCCCCCCAAGGCATAAAGCCCTAGTTATCAGATGAAGATCCTACATTGGATTCGGGTGCAAACCCATTTTCAGTTCTAGATTCATCTTTTCTTACCCATATCTTCTCATGCTTCTCCTTGATCTCTTCTATTTTGTCTTTTCCCTTCTCATCTAATTTTCTCTTGTCTATCGGAACATTGTTCTTGCTTCTGCAATACTTTGCAATGTGACCAGTTTTGTTGCATGATCGGCAAACAACATTGTTCTGCATAGGTCTGAAGTTCATCTGATTTGGTCTCATCCTGCACTGATTATAGATATACATCCAAACATCCCACAAGCATAGCATATTTTGTTTTGGAAGTTATTCATTACTTCTCTACACATATTTGACTTGTGACCAAAATTATTGCATATGAAACACTAACCGGTAAAGTTAAGAATATTATTCATGTTGTTCATTCCATTATTCATCCTACTTTTGCATTGATTCACCATATGACCAAACTTATTGCAAGTAAAGCATCTACCATTGAATTTATGAGAATTAGGTTGTCTTACCAGAGGATTCTTGCTCTTCTTATGATCAGGTTTAGCATTGCCTTGTCCAAATCCAGAGGATTCACCTTTCTCAAATCCAAGTCCTCGCATGTCCTTTCCATGCCTCTAACTTTCTAGCATCTCATCAAGCCTTGCTGAGCTATCTTTGAATTTGTATTTATATTCATTAGTAGTAGCAAGTTCATCCCTTAAGGTAGCAATTTGTCTTTCAAGTTCTTGACCATTATTCCTTGACTGTGTCAATTTAAGCTTCAATTGATCATTCTCATAGGTAAGCCTCAAGCATTCATTTTCTCTTTCCTTCAATAATTGTGCCAGATTTTCTTCATTTTTCTTTCAAACCTCAATCTCCTTAGTCAACCTCATCACAATGGATTGTATATCATTCTTCAAGGAAGCATTCTCTCTTTCAAGCTTGTTAACTTCATCAGCTTTATCCTGGTATTCCATGATCTGATCTTCTTTCTCCTTTAGCTTGTCCATTAATTCCTTCATCTTCTCTCTAGAGATGTTTGCTTGATCCTTCAGGTCATTAATGAAGTCATTGAAAACATTCAAGTTCTTCTCCAAGTTACAAATCTCATTTCTAGCTACATCAAGATCCTCAAGTGCCACACTAAATTGTCCCTGAAAATCAAAATCCATTGAATCAACCTCTTGGACCTTCCTCAAGCGATTAAGCTTCCTCAAAGGTACTAGGCTCTGATATCAATTGTTGGAATTAGGGATCACTGAGAAGGAGGTGAATCATTGATCTACCATTTATTAGATTTTCAAACTTAACTTTCAACCACTAGATGCAAACACTGAAAATTGAAATGCAGAAACATGAGACAAACAACCACAAGATCATAACATCGGTATTTTTACGTGGAAACCCAAATGGGAAAACCACAGTGGGATTTGAACCCATAATATTATTCCATTATGGCCAGTAGCAAAACAATATTACAAAATGGGAATGCATGGGCATTCAGGCACACTGCCTAGAGCTCACTTCACAATTACAATAACCCAAAAGGCTACAACCCTCAAGGAAGTCTCATTGACATACAAGATAATTATAGTGATGAATTTAAATGCAATAACTATAAGATAGAATCTACTATGCTTGGATGAGTTTCAGTTGAGCACAAATGAACTGACGAGAGCAACTTCTCTGTTTTGCCATGTTCTACCCTATTCACTATCTTAGTCAGCTACCAGATCAAGAATGCGCATGAAACTGTGCCAAAATAGATTCTTGATCACCTCTCACTCACATATATTCGCATCATTCACCAAAAATATCATTGACACTAAACTTATATACTGACACCCACAAAATAGGTCTGTAGTGTCGTAAATTATACACCCTTGCTAGGGTGGTACAATTTCACACTTAGGTTAGTACCCGCCTTAGTGTGTCTTGCATCTTGCATTTCTCATTCCCCTTTAAGCATTTAATTAATTAATTTAATTATATCTAAGTTCATGTTTCATCACTTTACACATTGCAAAGTTGGACCCTTTACCCTAAGTGTGCCCCTTTTCATCTTATTTCTCCAATGAATCATTTAATCATAAACCCTAATTATGTCTTATTTCGATCGTTTAGGCCCAATTTCGCATATCAAAACATCTCGAAATCAGTTGTAACTTTCGGATGTGCTCTAATATCATCATATCTAACGGCCCCAAAAATTTGATGAGTTGGTCCGACTATGGCGGGAATGCACATGGTCCACGGCTTTTTTCCCAAAATTTTGAGAGCACAATCCTATGATATAATAATGCTTAACCCCAAAATATCAGCGGGAGATTCAAATCCTAGGTCGGCCTAAATATGAAATTAAGCTCTAGGGTTTCATACTTAAGAGCTCTCTTTCTTCATTTGAAAAGGGTCTTCTTCTAAGAATCCAAGAGCAGGTTTTTGGAATATTAGAGCTCTCTTTGCAGTGAAAGAGTAGATCTTTGAAGTCTTCAACAATATTCATCCATCAAACATTCATCAAGCATCATTTTATCAATTGGGGGCTTTTGAAGAGGTGAAGAATAATAGGAGATCAATGACTGACAATTGGCTTGTACCTCTCCCTTGGGGTTGGGTATGGTTTCATGTTGTTTTCATGTCTTTGCATAAGCTTCATTTTGAGTCATATTCATTCCTAAGATCACTTTGCATTGTGGATTAGAGCATTTACTTTGTCAATTATAAGCAATTAGGTTTTACTCTTTAGGGTTGCTCTAGGTTGTTTACTTTCACTCTTAGGATCTTGCATATACACAAGGTTCTTGCACACAAATTTTCATTATATTATCGCCTATTCGTGGAGGTGGAAATCACCAACATAGCGGTTTGACTAAGGAAAAACCCTATATAGCCACCCCAAACCTTCCCTTTTCAGTTGCAGGTGCAGAAACAGGAATCTAGAGGCAGTTTCAAATCTGGAAAAGGCATCAACACCACCTAGAAGTCTCAGAAGTGCAAAAATATGTCAAGGACAAGGGCGTGGTGCCCTGGTCCTACCCAGGATAGTGGTGTGGCACCATGGTCCTACCCTTTGTCAGCAGGACTTGACAAAACAGTACTTTGCAGATCTCAGAATCCCTCTTATCAGTTGCAGCTCCAAAATTGTAGAATCAGGACAGTGGCGTGGCACCCTAGTCCCGAACATTTCTGCTCAGATTTTAGACACAAGTGCAACTCTAATTTTTCCTTCTAATCTATACTTTTCAGCAATGTATCATTTTCTCTTTGATCTGCATTCTCATATTATGATTTGCTTTCTTACTTGCTTTCTAGGTTAGATTGCATTGTGCATCATTCCTCTCTCTCATTTACAGCAAAGGAATAGAAAACCTAAGAGGTAATCCATGACTCTCTCTTTCTCATAAGAAGTAGTCGACGTGTGTTACCTCCCTAGGCTCTTTCTTATTCCATAAGTGTGTATGAGAGTGGGATTAGGGTTTCCATACTTAGTCTCTTTTTCCCCTACACAAGGTCATACATCATGTCAGCCTGAAGGTGTAACGTGTAGTCACATGTCGGCTTGACCAGATCCAAAAAGATAAGTTCATATCATCAAAATAGTAATAAAATGATGTTTCTATGTTGACCCAATCAACAAGAACACAATTCAATGCACCACAATCACCAGAAAGCTTCTGAACCCAAAAATGCTTTGTTCTACCGAAATATCGATTAATCAACTATTAGTTAACACCTATTTCCAAATAAGAAGAATTGCAACTGCCAGATTGGATCTTCATGAAGATTTGTCATAAATGACAACCCTAAACCAATAATCATCCACCGAAAACCACCAGAAGTCACCGGACGACTGCCAATTGCCAATACTTGTCGCAAGATATCTTAGAATTATCTTTTCCTTGGCTCATAAGAGTTATTCCTCTTTGGCTTTGGTAGCATGTACATTATTTTTATGGATTTATCCTTCTTGATTGAAGTTGTGTATCCATGTTCTTCTTTTCCTTAAGATACCACCATAGCTCTATGCTGCCATCTTAAGGAAGGGGCCATATATGCGGTCTTCTTGAGTATTATATGGCAGATTTCCTTGGAGATAATACTTTCCTTGGTTAACCTTTTGCACCATTTATTGTATGTTTCCTTGGAGATAATGCTTTCCTTGGTTATCCTTATGATGGGTTGACTAGCATAACACAACTTGCTAGAGTATTTGACCTTTCCTATGCACCGATACATTTTCAAGATGGGTTGACTAGCATAGCACAATTTCTTAGGCTATTCAACTCTCTCTTTGCGTCGAGCTCTCTTGGGAAGAGTAAAACTAGCATACCATAGCTTGCTAGATTATTTTCTACTCTTACTCTCTGATTTCATGGATCCCCTAGTATAATGCAACTTTCTCACTTGTGGAATCCATGCTCTCCTTCCCTCTCTCTCCTCTATGATCCCATAGTATCCCTTTGCAAGTTAGTTGGACCATAGAGTCTTGTCTTGTCTTTGATGTGTTCTCTTGATCTTTCTAGGTGATCACTTGTTCTCTTGAAATAACATTCCAAGTGTTGTATTAGTGGATGAGACATCTTGATTATTGAGGTCTCTTCAAGTACTTGACTTGGAGCCTTTGTTTTTAGTACTAACCCCTTTTTGTGCACACATCTTTTGTTTGTCTTTGTTTTTTGTTTTTGTGTCCTTGCATGACATGGTTGTACAAGTTAAGATTCTTGGTTTGGGGGCTTGTTCCCTTGAACTTGGTTATGTCTTTCCTCTTTGAAGGGTTTCCCAATGCCTCTCTCTTTCTCTCCCTCTTTCTTCTACTTTACCATGAGTATGCATGGGGGCTAAATGTAGCACCATAAATTATATCCCTATGCAATTTCCTGGTCAGCTAAGCCATTTTTAGCATGTATGACCTCTTGTCTCCAGTCTTATTTCTCCCAACTCAATTTCATATGCCATTATGACTTCTCCTTCCTAATTGGACCTTACGTGACTGGGCCAAAATTATTAACCCAATCCCAATGTTTGGCCCCAAATTTAATTCACATGATATTTGGACCTAATGAGTGGGAAATCTCTTTTTATGTCGGACTCCTCCAAGTTTTGCACCCTAAAATGCCTAAGAGAGGTATATAAGTAGGGTATCCTCCTCATTTTGGGTAATCAACTAGAATCACAAGTGCACATAATCAAGTAAGCAAACTTGAGATCAAGCATTCACACATTCAAGGCATTTTGTCTCACCATATCCTTCATTGTGGCAACCTTCAAGAATCTTTATGCAAGCATGTCCTTTATTATTTTATTTTAGGTATTTTGTATGGAGTCATGCTATTACATTAATATTTGTGATCATCTTCAAAGAAGCATTTTCAGCATCTAGACCTATAAGACATTTTTACTCTTAGATTTAACCTCTACAATATATCAGCACACTTTCCTTTTATGTTCGATTCAATTCAATTTCAAGGTTGATTCCAAAACTAGGGTTTGACCTAGGCAAACCCCTTTCCATCCAACATTTTCTCTCCTTTGTGTGTGCAATAATAGGTGACAAACTTACAAAAATATACAAGCTAATCATGAGGAGAGCTACAATATGCAAATTGTCAAAGCCAAAACTATCAGGACTCTATTGATTAGATCAACCCAGTCTCAAGACTCTATTGATTAGATCGACCCAATCCTTCCATTTCTACCTCAAATTTGGACTACAGATTAGTCTTAGTTTTCTCGGTTGTCTCCTTTTTTAGAATCAGTCTGCTAGTCTACTATCTCCTTGTGGATGCTAAAAAGTTTTTTAGCTTAGCCTATTTTCACTCATTTACAATTGCATAATCATTTTCAAGTACCCCATAGTAAAGGATCATTACATCCACTTAGTGCTTGAGTCTTCTTGAGCTTAGTGGATCATCTTCCTTCCAACGGTAAGGTAGCCCATGGAAATAGGTTCCTTGTTTGCATATATAAACTTGGAATCCTATTCCCCCATCTTAGAGTAAGGAGAAATGAGAACTAGGACATAAATGTGAAAATATAGGTTGAGCTCATAAGATAGAAGCAACCACCGATGAAGAGATCAAAGAGAATCCTAGCAAAAAAGAAAGGTAAGATGAAAGAAATCTTAAAAGCATACAATCAAAAGAAGAAGGGACAATGAGAAAATGGAGCTTTATGGAGGAACCAATCTAGTAATCATGACACCCCATAAATATGGGAGCTAAAACCTCTTCATAAAACCTCAAGGTTTCGTTGTCAATAAGGGAATGAATACATTCTACTTAATAATAAGGATCTAGTAATAATTGGCATGAGTATGCTCTATGTTTATATACAACCATGTGTATGATTCATTTTTTTATGTGTATGCTTTGTGTTTGGTTCATACCTAATGTGCTTGTCTACTTTATGAGTGTTTGTGATTACTATAGACATATTCATATCATCATAAGATTTATATTTTTGGGTTGATCTAGAATATGAGATAACATGGATATTAAGGTCATAGACATGTGTCATGCTTCTAATCCTCAAACATAATTTGTTGCACTAATTTTGCATTTTCAAGTGATGAGAAAAGAAAGATGAAATAAAACTTTTCTTAAGATTAAAAACCATGCAAATTTTAATTCATTAGTTGAGATAACCTATATTTAAGTAGAAGCAGTGACATATGCATCAAGGATCAAAAAGATAGCTTATGGATTCTCCCATTAAACGGACTTGATTAGAAGTATCATTGCTCGAGGACAAGAAAATTTGGGAAGCGCAGATATCATGCCCCCGATCTTTCCTCAATAATAAGCCTATAAGTGAAATTGTCTTACAAGATAAGACTTCATGATTTCACCCATAAATATACATTATTATATATTATCTTAAGATTAATATTAGAGATATTATCCATTATTATTGTGTCATATTCCTGATTTGATATTCAATAAAAGAATAATAATTAATCTTCACATACCAATGACTCCAAAAAAAATATCAATTGGTATTATTAATAAAGCCAACATTACATTCTTAGCAATCCATGTAACTTAATGATTCAACAATCTTATTTAGCCACATTTTGATTAGGCAATGGAACGTTTCACTTAAGAAAATAACAATTAAAGATAAGAAGAGGTGTTTGTTTAAAGAGCAACGGATCTAGGTAGCAACGATTAAGATTAGCAATTAAAATAATAACATACATTTTACAAAAGAGGCGACTATGAAAGGATATGACCTTTGACTTTTGATAAGACACAACCATTATGAAAGGTTATATGAAAGGTGTAAAGGTGATAAGATTTGGATTTGGAAGGCATTGACTAAGAAATAAATAAAAATGAGTGGTAAAATGGAATATTACCGAGGAGGAGATTGATCATTTCCAACATTACAATTATTCACTATCGTAACTAAGACAACATGCAAAAATATTAGACACATTTCTTCCTAGTCATCACTTTCACTAAATTTGTTTATCCCACATGTTCAGAAAGTAGTAGTATCTTGGTGTAGAGTTAAAATAAATAAAGGGTTTAATAGTATAATGGACCATCCATGAATTATATTGTATTAAGCATTGGTCTAGGAAGTTGCCTCCTCAAAGAGGTTGGTTATATAATATAACATGAATATGTCGTTTCAATACAATATTATTCTTATGTTTTCATCTGTAGAATGTATTTTCATAATTTTTCTAGTATATTGTAAGGACCATATCAAAAATTGTAATTGCATTTTTATTCTAATGGAACAATATTTTGTTGCAGATCCTCAATCTTTTGTTTTTGCGTACAATTTAACTTTGTGGTTCGTTCTTGTCATCTAGATCTTGGGTGTGGATACATAAAAATATAAACCTTACATGGTTCCAAATCATTTTATATCATATCTATCATAATATCAAAGTGATCTTTGTATCAAGCCACACTCTCATGAGTGGGAGCATCTTACCATCCTTGCTCATTTCTAATATTACAATTTTGTATGTTGTTTATATTAGGGGCATCACACCTTCCACATCTTGAACTTTAGATCATATTTCTAGATGCATATTACCACTAGGGACCTATATCCTACCTTGGACATATTGGGATTATATGCACTTCATAGTGCCTAAAGTACCACACCACCACTTTCATATTACTTTGAGTATCTATAGTGCACATATTAGTGTGTTTGGTCATTGATAACCACACCACCACTTTCATATTACTTTGAGTATCTATAGTGCACATTATATGATTTACTATTCTATATGCTATGTATGCTCATTACACATTTACTTTATATGATTTAGATGCTTGCATGATTATCTTTAGATTACATTTATATTTCATGCCTTGATTTTCATTTTCCTTTAATTTCTTGCTTCTTATGAATGCAACCAATTGTATGGGCATATATTGTCACTAACATTAGAATATGATTGAGTTTTTAGGTAGTGACAAGTATTGCATATAGACTTATCACCATGAGTAGATGGATCTCATATCACACAATATGACATTGTTTGACATGTCTAGGGACAATAAACTATCACTTTCCAAATAAGTGGAATCTCTTAGGACCTTACTCAATTCTTGTTTTTTTCCTATTTTTTAGATAGTTTTTAACATCCTTGTATTTTGTACCTCATATTCACTTATAAGACAAAAGCTACTCATTGCATATTTTCTCTATATTGCAATATTTCATGAAGCATGTAATGCCCACCAAAATACCCCAGAGAAATATAGCTAAAAACATGCTAATTTAAATTTTTTTTTTAAACAATACAGCACATAACATCACTTAAGCAATGCAGTGAGCACACAACAACATTTAAGTGTTATGAACATAGAATAATTCACTCAAGCTATTTAAACAATTACGCTAGTGGAATACAATAAATCATTACTACCAACTCCCTAGGGTATCTCAACGCCATTACTTAATCTACCTACATAAGCAATAAACATTTACTTTCATCTAGATCAATACCTCATAATCTTAGTCATTATACGCACATAGGTGCATCATAGCAATACCTAACACTCATGATATGCAATCTACTTAATCTTTCATTTAACATGAGATTCTATCTTTTAATGCACCACTATTTCCTTTTTCACTTAGATTCATTTTATACACCAAGTCCAAATGTTCCTATTATCATTAACCAACCTCTAACTATAAACATCACCATACACATACCAAGATTAATCCCTTACATTGCATTAACATGATTTCCGTTTACAATTAACTTCTACATAGTCATTTATAATTCTATACTCCTAGCGTACTTATTACTTCATCATGATTCCAAAAGTACATAATGCAATACTCACAAAGTCTCCTTAAAAATTTAACCCATATCTCATTTAATAATCATAAAATCTCTTACACTATATCAATTAACCAACAATCATCCCATTACAAATTAGGTAACTACATGAATTCATCTCAACACAAACTATGATACAATATCCTAATTCCATAACCACTAATAGCATCCACCAAATGGAGATATAACCTTAAACCATAACACATGATACATTATAATCCTTTCCTAAAGACAAGCATTCATTTTACCATCTACCCATACACTTACTAGTAATTTCTATTTATAAGATTAGCAATTCATTCACTAAGAACATCCATACAATATTTTCATAAGGAACATTCAACTACATCCCAAGCATTATAAGATTTTCAATCCTACCATTAGATCACTAACTACGAAGTATGATGATATAATTTCAAATTCTTTAATCACAACTCATAAACATGTCCTAAGATATCTTCCAAGATTACTCAAACTCATACATCCTATCAAGACATAACATTTCTTCTACTTAAATCATTAGTTAAAGAGATCATTTCAAATATAATACCATTATCATAACATTTACTCGATTTACTTTTAACATGGCTCATCAAGAATACAAAATACATCATTTCATTTTAAACAACAATACTTATCCACATCTCATGCATCCATTTCATTTAATATAAATATGTTACAATACAACTCAAGTTCATCATTACAATCACATACCATAACCAAAAGCTATCACTATAACTAGAACAACATAATCATTTCTCATAAGCATGATTTCTTTTACAACCATTACATAAGAATTTCATTACATAAATCACACCATCATTTACATTCTTACTACAATTATTATTCATGAACTATCTAAAGAAGCATCCTCATCCACGCAAGAAGAATCCAAAGATAGGAACATCCCAATGGTTTAAAAGCACCAACCACCTGACCATGTGGAACTAAAGGAACCACCCCCCATGCTATGAGATGACACAAGGTCTCAAAACACACTCTACATCTAGGTTGACACTCAAAACCAAAGAGACTAACCAACAAGGACTCTCAAGCAAGAACTCACACAGAGCCACAAGAATAAACTCCCAGAGGCGTAAAACTCATCAGGACATAAATGCATCCAATAAGCATAATCATAAATCATAAAGGGGGAACACATGTAGGAGTGGAGTGTCATCACATGCCATCCTCATAACACAATAACATAATAACACAAGGCACTAGCCTGATGGACATGTGGAGCCATCTCAACCTATAAGAGACCAAGGGAGATTAGCTTACCGTCTTCACAGCCTTCTCATGCTTATCCTAAAACATCCTCCCTAGGACATAAGTCATGAGGCTCAAAACTATTCATTATCTTGTTTAAGTGAGTTATAATTTTTCCATCTCAATTAATTCATTATCAATGTTATCACTTGTTTACAAATCATGGAAAACTCCAATGTGCCCTGGTGGTCTAGACTTCATGCATCCTTACAAGGAACCTCATGCCAGCCTATCTCTCGTGACCCCGGTCATCACAAGGAAGCCCACTCCTCCTAACATGACCCAACAACACATCACAAGAGACTCTACCTACATAAATACATTAAAATAATACTCAATGCAGCCAATAACTTCCACACATACTCTCACAACATATGCAAGGCTACAACAACATCAATATAACAAAATGAGTCTCTTGGCTAGCAATAAACAAAGGCATATGAAGCCATTAAATTTGCTGCCATTAATGAAAGTAAAACCACAGCAAGGCCAACTCACTTGCTGCCCCAAAACAACAACACTTCCAACTCACCAACCATAGCACATCAATATGGATGAAAGCACAATTCTTTCCCCAATAACATAGGAAGGTAACTATGCTTGAAACCAACAAAATACATCAAATAAAATCAGATATAAAACTATAAATCATCAACACCCTCAACAATGCCTCTGGTACAAGAATTAATCCGGAAAGTACCACACAATCAAGCAACTAGCAAATGAAGGCCTATTTATCAAAAATAAAAAATAAAACAAAACAAAACCAAGCAAAACCATGTTCCAATCAAAATATTTCAAAAATATTATATTCCATACCTACCTTCCCAAAGTTCAAGAAAATAAAATATATTTTCTACCTACCATAAACTTCCAGCCAATCAATTCCAAGGGTAGGTAAAATAAATTAAGCCATTAACCTGGGGTGAAAATAACTTTTAAATAAAAGAATACAAATTACCCCCTCTTTTAATTACTTAATGGGTAAAATAATATTACCCAATAAATAAAATTCACTTTAACATTAAATAAATAATAAATACTTGAAGGCCAATATTAAATCAAAACTCCATACGATTCATTTCCCCAAGCTCACACATTCAATATGCAGACACTGAGCATACAGGAAAAGTGTAAAATAAAATATAAAAAGGTAGAATACATCTCCAACCTGCAACCCGTGTTATGAAAGAACATAAACCAAACCAAATCCAACCCACGAAAACTTCACGGAAAAGAAAATAAAAAGACAAACATTAACCAAAAACCCTAGCCTCAATCTCAGCCAATCAAAATATTCCAATCTATAATGTATTTTACCAACCCCACCATATAATATAATTTTACCTCCCTTTTTAAATTCAACCAATAAGAGAAGAGGGTAGGTAAGGTAAATATAAATCGTGGTTTACAATTTGGTGGGAATGTTTTATTATTTTATTATTTATACAACCCACTTAATATAAAAGTCAAACTAATAAATAAAACATGAGCCACAATTAAATAAATTAAATGGAGAAATTAAATTAAATAAACCAAAGGCTCGCAAATGAATTAATGAACTAGATAAACATTAAAAGCCAAATAAATATTAAACCATAGACGATTAAATAAATAAATAAATACCAATAAAGGTCAAATTATAAATAAATATAAAACACATCATAAGCTAAACAATAAATATTAAATAAATATTAAATCATCATTAAAATAAATAAACATTTAAATATCAAATAATCAAATAATCAAAAAAGAAAGAATCCAATAAATTAAATTAAACATTAGATAACCAAATAATCAAATTGCTATTAATCAAAATAATTAAAATAAACATCATTAATTATCTAATCTCGCATCATAGTCAATCTCAACATAAAAGGAATAATCAGCCAATACTAGCATACTCACAACACAGAAGAAACCCAGCTTACTAACTATCATGACGACTTGCGCCAAGACACTGACGACTCACAGTGAACAACTTAGACCTAGAGTATGTGAGGGGAAATTGTGCCAACTCCGAACCACATACCATTGGGATTTAAAGACACGCTCAGACCTGTGGAGCCAGGTGGAGTTTATGTCTGGTACCTGCGAATCCCGCATCCACAAAACAATGATACAACATATGCATATATATTATAACAGGCAAGGGTTAGAGAATCGCAAGGACACATCCCGCTCACAATGAGTGATGTGGAATTGTCTCTATCCCAAAGACAATCATACAACAATCAAACACATCATAAGATCAACTCGTCATAGATAATCATTAATATGGTTAGTACATAAAAAGATCATCAAGTGCATGATTAGTATAATTCATGATTATAGTAAGGTATGTAAAATCCATCAACACTTATGCTCATCAAATCACATGGTCAATATAATTTTTCGATAGTCAATCACATAATAAGCATATAGTGTCTAATAAATGACACGATCAATAATGATAGTATCAACATCATATAAATCATCTGAAATAGCATATGCCCAATAATGTCTATCTCGCATGAATTAAAAGTCAACTCTAGTCAAAACAAGTCAAGTCATGGGTGGACACTACAAAGCATGCATGCCAAAGGATGAACACACACAAATGATATTCAATTAGATCAATTACATTTTTATTGACATGAGTGTCATTTTATGTTTGGATATTTACTTTACATACATTTTTTTGAGTGCTACATACTTTGAGATACATGGTGTTTATAGGATTCACACTCACCTTAAAGTAGGGAGCAAAATATAATTGTAAAATTTACATACTCGTGCTATTTTTCTTTTAGTTTTATGCCTACTTTGGGAAGATGACTTAATACACTTATATTCTGACAAATATTATAATCTTGTATGAAGTTGGACTCCTTCCTCGAGCCTTCACTTGCTCCTATTAAACATTTAGACACGGAAAATTAACTTCTTCATTCTTATTATTTGTTCTCTTCGAATTAATTAAAAAAATTTAAAATTAATTATTAATTATTTGCTTTCTTCCAACATTAATTAAATATTTTTTATTATTACTTAATCTATCCATTTTCATTAATTAAATAATATTTTATTATTCAATTAATCTATCCTCTATCCTCTATAATTTATATATTCTTTTTCCTCACACATGAATTAAATAATTAAATTTATTTAATTCCTTCCACTCTCCAGCCACTTGTCCTCTCTTCTCTTCCACCACTTTTTCTATCTTTGGCCTCCATTCATCTTATGCAATCTCAATCATTGATCTTTTTTGGATGAATTCAAATTGGACCGTTGATCTATCTCCCTTAAATTATATAGATTTGAATATCACTCTCCTTTTTCTCTTTAACCACAAATCTTTGAGCTTTTCTTTCATTTTGATATCACTTATCCTTTTGAATTTATGAGAGAAACACTACTACCATTCAAATAGATCTCAAAGGACAATGAAGATGGGTGCTTCAAGGTATCAATTTGAGCTTTCTAGAATAATTTATGGTTTTAAATTTCATTTATATTTTTTTAAGTTATCACAATTTTAAGATTGTTGATGCTCTTTCAAAATTTGTTTTGTTCTCTCATTAATAAAAATTTTACATACAACATTTTGTAAAATGGTTTCAAGGTTTTATAGGTCTCAGTCTTAGCTTTCCAAAATATTTTACGGTTTGAAATTATGTTATGATTTGACAAAGTTATCATGGTTTTAATATTTCTATTGTAGTTGCTCAATCCAAAGGTTGGTGATTGTTGGGAGAAGGTAAACATTGAAACTACTAATAAGTGTGTTGTTGGGTTTTATGTGTTTGTAATTTCTATATTAGCTTACACTTCATTTTTATTAATGGAATGAACCTTGTTTGAAGTGTGTGTGCACTTGCACATTCTATTATACTTAAGGGTATTTGTGGCTTATCCTCTCCCTTTGTGTGTTTATGTGAACTTGGTTGCGAGAGAAACCACAACATTCTTCTTTTTGGTAGAGAGGATTTCTTGGGGAGCCTATCCCCCATTGTTTTGACCTTCAGCATGTTTTCTAGTAGGTTGTGTAAAGGAGGGGGAATGAAACTTGTATCTCAATCCAATCACATCATGTTTGGAACATCCTTGGGGGGCCTGGTAATTTAAGACACAAGGTGAAGGGACCTTCGCTTGCACTTAGGTCTCATACTTATAGATAGATTGGTGTTCACAATGAATCCCCCATTGAGAACCTTTGTTGTAGAATCTTAGGATTTGTTTCCATAGTGTGGTGCAAGGTACAACATCATGCCTAAAGTTACTTGACATGTACCATCTTGAGTAAGGTGGAAATCCCTTAGTTAAATTTTTTTAAACCTTTGAGGCAAGAGGAAATGTGATCCCTTGTGACATTGGACCTCTAGCCATTAAATCTTGATGTTAGAGTGTGCTTGAAAATCCTATAGTATTTTATTGCTCGAGCCTACACCATTGAAAAAATACCTACCTAGATAATTGAGTTGTGTTTTTGTTTTGAGAGTGTCTTCTCTTGTGTTATACCAATGAAACCATTTGGCCTTTTACCCTAGAAAATGTTTTGTTTTTTTTAGGCAAGAGTGGCGAGCCACTATAACATTATATTAAATATAAATAGGATATTACAAAAATTGGTTCTAAGGGGTATACTGGCAAGAAAGAATGAGTAAGAAAACCTCTAGTTATAGCCCAAAATTTAAACTACGAGTTTGTACAATTTTATGGCTTGAAAAAGCATACTGATAGTACAAAATTAGCTTTCAAAATCCAAATAGCTACCTCAAAAAACTGAACTAACACCCGTATTAAATATCAAATGACATTTAGCCAAAACATTAATCCCACAAGCTAATCTAACCCATATTAAGTATCAACTAACATTTTTAATCCCTATACAAAATAAAGTGAGCCCAACCATTTTAAACAAAAACCACTTAAGACAACTTCTACATTTTCAATGACCCCCCATTAATTGAGTTCTCATCCTCCAATTTGAAACCCTCTGCTAGTTGAAGTCCCCGCTTGAAAACCCTTCTACTTCGAACAAGAGCTCTATGAAGTTGGGGTGTGAAACTGGCCTAAGAAGGGAAAATAATCTAACGTGCATGCAAACTAGTGACTTCGAGCCCCAAAATTATATGAATTCAATCTTCAAACCTTTCATTATCTATCTTGAACATAGTTCGAAGAGCATCTTGAGTGTTATAGTCTTTGAATGGCCTCTACCACTATCTAACTGGTAATGATAACCTCAGGTTCCACAGATGGCGCAACTTAAGAGGTGGATTATTTGTTCAAACCTTCTCCAAATTTCTGCTTACGAACCTTCTGTTGCAAGCTTGTAATGTGCAAATAGTGTCCACAATGGTTGTAACTCCGTTTGAAGGTGGTAGTGAGATGTACTTATAGTTTACAGAATGAGACAAATTTAAGTTACCCATTTTAATTTCCACATGCCTCATGTTAATGCACTTAGCTGACTTATGTCTTGTACTACCTTTATCTCCTTGCCCTCACATCCTAAGTTGGCAAAAAAAATTGTTATCTTATCAATGCCTTCCCTATAAGTATGGGTGATTATGGAGGTGTTAAAGTTGTCTATCATAGCCCATACTTTTTGTAAAATATAGTTTAAATTTCAATTCTAAACTTTTCTTGCTCTGCATGCATTTATTATTATCATAGAATCACCTTCTATGTGTACATTTGAAATCCCCAATTGTGATGCCAATTCCAACCCCGATAATAATGCTTGTGCTTTTGCACTGTTATTTGTGCCATGAACTAAATGGATTGAAGAAACTGCCAAAATATCCCTTGATGAGTTTCTAATACATATACTTGCTCCCAATTGTCTTGATTCACTTCTAGATGCGCCATCAAAATTTAATTTGGTAAAGCCCTCTTGAGGTGGGATCCATTTGACTAAGCTCCTGTCAACTTTGTTGGTAATATTTTTAAGTAGGCTACCATCAAATGACAACTTAATGCTCTTCCAATTCTTCAAGATGAAGTTGTCCCAATTTGTGAATAATGAATTTGTGAATTTCTCTTTCTGAACACAAGTGTTTACCCCTTTTGATATTGCTTTTTCTATTTTTACCATTGTTAGCCTTACTAGAGATTTTCTTTTCAGAAGATTCTCATGTTTCTTTCCCACCAATGTTCCAAACCACAATCACTGGGACAATATGTCGGATTCATGCAAAGAAAGAAGATTGGTAAAGTAATGGCCAACTTTGAAAGAGGTCCCAAGTTATATTTGGGAGAGGAAAATAGAGATCTAACTTGTGTTTAATGATAGACCAACACTGATTAGCAAAATTGCATTGAAGAAGCAAGTGATCAAAAATTTCGAACACTTGTTCACATAAAGGGCACTTAAAAGGATCTACAATTTTCAATTTGACCAGATGATCACTTGTAAGGATTCTTTTCTATATGGCAAGCCACGCAAAACTACCCACTTTAGGTAAGACTCTATTATTCCAACAAAAGGTAAATGCTCATTGGGGTTGAAAGGGGTATTTTGATTGACTTAAAAGTGCGTACCCTTTTTTGATAGAGTATGTTCCAAATTTTGAAGTTGCCCAGATTATCTTGTCTAGCTTTATGGATAAGCACATTATTCTTTCCTTCATGGCATTACAAAAGAGATCAGATTGTTGTGTATAAATGAGCTTGCTTGGGGTTTTTTTGTGTCTTCATTTTTTTCTGAGTGTCTTCTTGCTAAACAATCCAAAAAAATCAGGCATTGACAAACTTTTCGCAGTTGCCTTATCAAAATTAGACCAAAAATAAAATTGTCATTGAACCTTACGCTATTGTCACTTCTTGTTGTGCCTATGTCTAAATAAAAACTATCAAAAAATGTCTTACCATTAGGCTGACACACAAACAAACCTAAGAGTATAATTGAGACCTATTAGGTTGCACTTTTATTTACCTTTGCACTTGTCTTGTATCCTTAGAATTCAAAAGCTTTCACATTTAGCTCAAATTGATTTGGGTCATTCCAAGGTTAATTATCAACTATTTGGACCTTAAATCTTACTTATCACTAGTTTAGCATCCATCTATGTTAAGATTAACTCATCGACATCTCTCATTTGTTGGGATTGTACTCATCAATCTAGTGCAAGTTTGACACATTAATCATCACCCCAATCATTATCACTTAAGGTCTAGAAATAATCTTTGATAATCTTAGATCTTCCTTTAGGTTGAAGTTTAATATTCATTAAAACATTTTCAAAAATTCCAAAAACATTAAATTTAAAAAAAAAAATTCCCAAAAAAATAAAATTTCCCCAAAACCCCAAAAATCCAAAAATTCAAATATTCAAAAACATTACTTAGCTTAGATTAAATTTGTATGGACATGAAATTAGTTCATATCACAAGTCTCTAGGTCTCTTGCATGTTGATCTTGACTAGATTTCAAAGTGAGAAAACAAAAATGGACCCTCAACAAGACTCAATGTTCAATCCTACAAGCTTATATTTGTTAGACAGTTCAAATAATTGGAAGACAATTGAGAGGGGGGTGGGTGGGGGGGTGAATCAGTTGTCACCAAATTACTGGAACCTTAAGCAATTAAAACTTTAATACTGGAACCTAAAAGATCAATACTGGAATGCATAAACCAAATACCGAAATAGGAGATAAACCAATTAAGCATAAGTAATAATCAGGGAATAAATACCATCCACATGACACCAAGATTTATACATGGAAAACCCGGTAAAGGGAAAAATCATGGTGGGAAGCCTACCCAAAATCAGATGATACTTCTGTAGTAACTATGTGAATTACGATTGAGGGGCCTACACTTGCAGGAAGGGCAGCATCCTAGAGTGCACTGCTCATCACAAAAGGATTTTCACTGACTACATAGAAATCCAAACTACAATCTGGAAGAATGAATGAACTAAAAAGATAGCATCTCCTATGCCAGAATACAGTTCTGATTAAGCTCAATACTGAAGGACTAAATCCTCTTACATAAACCTATGATCGACCAAATCCTCTGCTTGAATGATTATTACATTATTCACTCCTTACATATCCATATCCCATTCCATATATTATCTACAATGAGATCTTACATCATAATCCGACATCTGGCAATCCTCCTCCGACAAACTTGGATAAGGAGCTTGAGAATGATTGTAGAGCTAGAGAAGCCCTCTTGTGTGCACTTTCTAATCAACAAATAATGGGATTAACTGACAAATCATCTGCAAAGGCTACATGGGACAAGTTGGAGACTCTTAATGAAGGTGACCCTACTGTGAAGATTGCTAAACTTGATGGTTACCAGGTGAGATATGAAAACTTAAAGATGGAAGAAGGTGAAAGGATTACTGCATTCATGGAAAGGGTAAATGGGATAGTTATGGGAATTCAATGTTGTGGTGGAACTCTGAGTGAAGATAAAATTTTATCTAAAGTTCCGACAGCTTTACCACCAACTTACCAAATGAAGGTTACTGCAATTAATGAATTGAGAACAATGGCTAATACTTTTGTCAATAGAGATACCTTGGTTGGGAAATTATCTACTTTTGAGCTTGAAGAATTTGGAACCTTTGGAGCTATGAAGTCTGAACTTGCTTTTCATGCATCTACATCATCAACCGGCAAGCAAGATTGGAAAGCTTTATATGCAAAGGAATTGGATGATATGAAGAGATAAGATGAAGAATTGGAGAAACTTGAAGCCCTATTTGCTAGAAGAGTACGTAAAGGACCAGTAGGAAGTAAGTATGAAGAAAAAACACCTTTTAAATGTTTTGCATGTAATAAGATTGGTCATTTTTCATCTAGGTGTCCTGAAAGGAATTCAAGATTTGAAGAGAGAGATAAAAGATCTTTTAAGCGTAACCCTAGATATTAGAACAAGTATAAGTATAGGAAAAATAGAGACAAATCAAGCTACATAGCGGATGAAGAAGGTGTGACTGATTCTGATGATGAACCAACAAAACTCTACTAGTGGTTCTGATAATAGAAAGGAATGGGTGTTCCTGGGTATCAAGGAAGATGTTCTGGCACTAGAAGAGAAGGAACCTAAAGAGAAGGCACTTGCCACTAAAATTGAAGATAAGGATGAATGGGCAATTGATAGTGGATGTTCACATCATATGACTGGAGATAAAGGGAAGTTTCTATCTTACAATCTCTTGTTATAACATCTATATGACAAAGCATATAGATGTTATAACAAGAGATTGTAGAGAATTGTGAAGAATGCTAATGTCAAGGTGGATGAGTTGAATAGAAGTCAAATCAGAGTTTATGAGCAAGAACTGATAGTGGAAATGATCATAACTGAACTGGTAACACCTTTACCAGAACAAAATGTTGAACCAGTTACTCCGGCAGTATCAAAAAATTCAACAGTAACATAAGAACTGAGAAGAGGAATAGAGAGTCATAAGACTCCTAGGTATGTGAGATTGAATCATTTAGAAGATCAGATCATTGGGGATAAGAACAATGGAGTGATGACAAGAAGGAAATTTACATCTAATGAGGTATGTTTAATTTCTCAAGTTAAACCAGTATCAGTAATTGAAGCATGTAAAGATGAATGTTGGTTGAAAGCTATGGAAGAAGAATTAGATTAGATAGAGAAGAATAACACATGGACTTTAGTTCCTTAACCTAAAAAAAAGAATTTGTTATTGGAACTAAATGGGTTTTTAGGAATAAATTGTATGAAGATGGACAAGTTGTAAGGAATAAAGCTAGATTGGTTTGTAAAGGATATTCTCATAAGGAAGGAATTGATTATGGTGAAACTTTTGCTCCTGTAGCTAGGATTGAAGCTGTAAGATTGTTTCTTGCCTATGTTGCACATAAAAAATACAAGGTTTATCAGATGGATGTCAAGTGTGCATTTTTTAATGGGGATCTTGATGATGAAGTTTATATTGAGCAACCTGATGGTTTTCCACTTTCAAATGATAAAAACATGGCTTGCAGATTAAGGAAAGCTTTATATGGATTGAAACAGGCACCTAGAGCTTGGTATGCAAGGTTAGATAAATATCGTTTGAAGCTTGGATTCACTAAAGGTAATGCTGACAGTAATCTATATTATAAATTCATTGATGATGATATACTAATTATTGAAGTTTTTGTTGATGACATCATTTTTTGAGGTGAAGATAAGTTGTGCATGAAATTTTCTAAGAATATGGAGAAAGAATTTGAAATGTCTATGATTGGGGAAATGAAATTTTTCTTAGGTTTACAGATTTCTCAGACTGATAAAGGTATTTTCATCTGTCAAACTAAGTATGCTAGGGAATTGTTGAAGAAATTTGGTATGGTAGATTCTAAACTGGTAAGTACTACTATGGTTACAAGTGAAAAATTGTCAAGAAAAGATGAATCTACACCGATAAATCCTACAAGATACAAATCTATGATTGGAGGTCTGCTATATTTGACTCAGACTAGGCCTGACATAATGAATGTTGTTTGTATTGCATCTAGATATCAAAGTGATCCTAGAGAAAATCATGAGAGTGCGGTGAAAAGATTTTTTAGATACTTGCAAGGTACATTTGAATATGGTTTGTGTTACCCTAAGGATGATGACTTTACTTTATGTGCATATACAAATGCAGATTGGGCTGGTGATGTTGATGACCAGAATAGTACTTCCGGTGGAGCTTTCTTTCTTGGAAAGAAGTTGGTTTAATGGATCACCAAGAAACAATCATATACTTCTTTATCTACTGTTGAAGCTGAGTATGTTGTTGCTGCTATTAATTGTACACAGGTCTTATGGATGAAGCAAGTGTTGAAGGATATTAAAGTGCATTGCACTAAAACGGTATTTATTCACTGTGATAACTCTGCTACTATTGACATATCAAAGAATTTGGTATTTCACTCTAAGACAAAGCACATATCTATCAAGTATAACTTTTTGAAGGAGAAGGTGGAAGAAAATGACGTTGGACTGGTTTATGTGAACACTAAAGAGTAGATTGCAGATATTTTCACTAAACCTTTTCCTAAGGAATCATTTGAGCACTTGAGAGACACATTAGGGGTGTCTGCCCCTCCGACAGAGAACTGATTGATATTATTTGACATCAATCCAGTATGCATTATCAGAGATATCATTCATTTCAATACTGATTTGGGGATGCTACTACTCAGGGGGAGTAGTTAGCCTTGCGTTTCAGTGGTTTGTGTGTTTGCTTTGATATTTTTGTCAGATTTTCGGCATTGATGTCAAAGGGGAGAGATATATGTGAAAAAAAAAGCTTTACAAAGATATCATTCATAGGGGGAGTTTGGTCTTTGTTTCAAAACTTCATTGCTATATCTTTGTGTGGGAGATTGTTGGTTGTCTTCCATTGGGGGAGACTTGTTTGGCATTTCTTGGAACTTGGATGTTTTTCACATCTAGTGTTGCCATCAATGCCAAAGGGGGAGATTGTTGGCCATTTGGAGGAATTGATTATGTGTTGCATTGATCAATCCGGTATGCATTATCAGAGATATCATTCATTCTAGCATTGATTTGGGGATGCTACTACTCATGGGGAGTAGTTAGCCATGTGTTTCAGTGGTTTGTGTGTTTGCTTTGATATTTTTGTCAGATTTCTGGCATTGATGTCAAAGGGGGAGAGATATATGTGAAAAATAGAGCTTTACAAAGATACCATTCACAGGGGGAGTTTGGTCTTTGTTTCAGAACTTCATTGCTATATCTTTGTGTGGGAGATTGCTGGTTGTCTTTCATTGGGGGAGACTTGTTTGGCATTTCTTGGCGCTTGGATGTTTTTTCACATCTAGTGTTGCCATAAATGCCAACAGGGGAGACTGTTAGCCATTTGGAGGAATTGATTATGTGTTGCATTGATGTTTTGTCATTGATGTCGACACTAGTTGTTTTGGATGCGTTACCGGCACCCTTCTGGTCCCAGTAGGTTGTTTGGTTTCTGGTTGGATTGGATCCAGCATAATCCGATATGTTTGGGTTATGGAATTGGCTTACTCATATCCATGTTTAGTTAGTTGGTTTTGTTCTAGTGATCAGATGGTATCCTATTTGCTTGGAAGCTTGGTTTGTGGTTTTGACGAGGGTTTCACCGGTAGAGCCTTGATGAAGATCTTTGATGATATGCATAAGTGGTGTTAGTGTGGCTTCTAGTGGAGATTAAGAATCCACACCAATACCACTTATGCATATCATCAAAGATCTTCATCAAGGCTCTGCTGGTGAAACCCTCACTGGAACCACAAACCAAGCTTCAAAGCAAACAAGATAGCATCTGATCACTAGAGCAAAACCAACTAACTGAACATGAATACAAGTAAGCCAATTCCATAACCCAAACATATTAGAGCATATAGGATTATATCGGATCCAATCCAACCAGAAACCAAACAACCTATTGGGACCAGAAGGGTGTCAATAACGCATCCAAAACAACTAGTGTTGACATCAATGACAAAACATCAATGCAACACATAATCAATTCCTCCAAATGGCCAATAATATTACCATAGGATGTCTTCACATTCAACATGAAAACCTCCCTAATCACAATCAAAAAATTTGCAATTCACAAATCCCCTCTACCAACAAACCATATCACCTATCCATATTACCACATTCATCCCCATGACAACAAATTATACTCTCATGAAAATAAACCAATCTTGGAGAACAAAACGAATCTTGCTTAAGAAAATTGGTCTAGTCAAACATCATCACATTACCCAAAATTTTTCACTATGAACCTCAAATCAAACCCACATGGTAGAAAGACAAACTTTTGTAAATACCATAGGACCAAAGGACATGAAACTATTGATTGCAAATAACTAAAAAATCTCATTCATGACCTTATTGATCAAGGTAACATTACTATTAAAGGACATCCCAATAATTCACTTTATGAGATATTATACATATGTCAAGACACTTTTATGTGTTTATCAAAATCATCTACCTATGTCTAACAATGGCCATAACACGTCCACCTCATATTACTCCATTTATCCCATGATTCCTTCATCCTCGAAAGCTTCACAACAACAATATGTATCATCTCCATCAAATAAATTACCTAACAATGAAACCTTTCAAGTTTATACCCAAGGTATATACACAATAGATGATCATGGTATTCAAGCTAATTCATTTCTTGATACAAATCCCTTCTATGGTTCATAAATCCTAGATCCAATACCAGCATTTACTCTATTGCCAATCAAACCTAATCTAGAGATTCCTATTCAAAATTCATTTGTATCTTATCAAAATATATAATCCTTCCAAGAATCCTATATACATGTGATCCATAATCATACCCCATTATTAGAATTAGATCTATGTTATGAATAAAAAATTCTTCAAATGAATCAAGATCAAGATTCCAAAGCTTTCCCATTCCATCCAATTGTTGACCAAGATCCCATCTCTCTAGAATCTCAGGATGATCCCATCATCCTTTTTCATTCCATCCAAGATGATCCACTTCCATCTCTAGAGAAAAGTGTCCCTCCAAGTCCCATTCATAATCCACTTCCTAAGAAATATCATGATATCCTTGCCATCCCATCCAATGATCCCATTCCAAATCAAGAGTAAAGCACCCTTTCCACTCCATCCAATGATCCTCTTTCATTTCAAGATCAAAGTATCCCTTAATATCCATGTCATAATCCTCCATATCCACCTCAAGATCCCAACATCCATCCTAAACCTCCTCATGATACTAATCCCCCCCAAGATCCCATTACATTTACCCAAGTTGTTCATCAATCCCATACTTATCAAATTGGTTCCTCCATTTTCACCCAATCTACTTTACTCCATGATCTTATCATTCCTTCCATACCATATCCACCTCAAAATGGACTCAAATCCTATTTGAAAATAAACAAGTTGATGCAATCACGGATGGAGGGTCTAAAATAGGACTATCCTACCATACAACATAGAGTCAACGCAACAAAAATAACTCAACAAAACACTCAGTAAGAAAGAAGATTAATATATTTATCATTATAAACATCAATTGCATAATATGTGTTGGTATCTAGAATATCAATGGGCTCATAAGTCTGTTGCAAGGCATTACAAGTTAACTCTGCTATTTCTCTCTACAGTGGTTCATCCTCTCTTTTGATATGGCTCTCAACTTTTGGACTACCGAACTTCTTTGGAATCAATGCCAAACACATATTTTCATCTCTCATTCTTCCCAATAATTTTCTGCCAATCAACCAAATAGATTCTGGCATTACCACACACTTCACTTTTCTCTTCTTCTTCCTCCAAAGGTATCAATATATGTTTCTTGCCATTAGATGCCATAGTATAAGTGTTCCTTCTCCCATCATGAACCACCTCTCTATCATATTGCCATGGTCTCCCAAAAAACATATGACATACATCCAATGGCATAATATTGCATAATACTTCATCATAATAAGACCCAATACAAAATTTCACCCAACATTGTTCACTTACAAGTACTTTGTGTTCATCTCAAATCCATGCTATCCTGTAGGGTCTTAGATGCTTCAATCTCTTCAAATCCAGCTTGGTCACCATCTCCTCAAAAACTAAATTATTTTTAATACCACTATAAACAATGACTTTGCAATATTTACCTCCAAATTTGCATCTAAACCTGAACAAACTCTTCCTTTGTGGTGGCTCCTTAGTGTTCTCTTTTTGCAATAAAGCTCTCTGATTTGCCTTTCTCAGGTTTCCCAACTGAATAAGGTGATCCAACAGGTTCTTCTTCCACATCAATTATCCTAACATTGTGTTCAATTCTCTTATCGATACTCCCTTGATGACACTCAAATGCTCTATGTCCTTCACTTCCACACTTGAAACAAGTTCCATTGAATAGTATTTTCTTAGATCTATTCTCATCTCTCCAGTAACTATCATCATGGAATGAGTTGTAGCCTCCTTTGTCACCATTTTAAGTATTTCTTTCATCTTTTCCTTTGTGGTATATGATCAATGCCTTCTTTTTTATCATTCCAAATAGGCCTATCTTCCTTGTTTTGCTTGGTGTAGGACCTTCTTGCTTGACATTGTATTTTGCCTCTTTGAAATCTACTTCTTTCAGACCTTTGTCTTTGCTCAAACTTCTTATTCAACTTATCCTCTACCTTTAATATAAATTGGTATGCCTGCTCAACTAATGTTATTCTAATTACCAAACCCAATTCTTCTTGAATACTTACTCTCAATCTATTGATATACCATTCAACCTTTTCTTTACTTGCTTCACTATATCTAGCTCTAATGGTTACTTTGTGGAATTCCTCAATATACTCCTTCACAAACTTCTCCTTTTTTCTTAGGTTTCGTAATCTTTTCAACAACTCAAGCTCATAATTAGTAGGTATGAATTGGTTTTTTAGTTTTTGTCACCATCCTATCCCATTTTGTAATTTTCCATTTTCCTCTCTTATTCCTTTCCAACCAAACTTCTTTGCACCATAAAGCAACATGAGCTTTCAACTTGGTTTTTGCAAATCTCACCCAATTTGGATCTTCAATTTCCTCATAGTCGAAGTATTCTTCCATGTTATTTATCCAATCAATCAACTTCTTTAGGTTTAGATTTCCCATGTAATTTTGAATTTCAATTCTAGGTCTTTTATAGGTCTTTGAAATAGCTTTCATCATCTTTATTTGATCTTATTCTTCTTCCTCTTCTTTGGAATCATCTTCCACTAGGTTTTAGTGTAATTCATCATCACTTTTGCCTTTTGGTCTAGGGTTTAAGCCTCTCTTTCTATCCTCTTCTATGGTGTCCAATCAGACTCATTTCTCTCGTAATTTCCATTATTCCATCCATTCCATTAGCAACATTTGCACAAGTATGATCCTCGGAGGTATCTCTTCCTTGGCTCTAATGCAATTGCTTTAATCCAACGATCTAGCTACAAGGTCTCAACTGCCTCATAGTTGGCGATCAATTGACAACACTTACAATTTTCCTTAGGTCGGTGATATATTTACCTCAAAGAATGCCTTAGCTCCACAAGGTCTCAAATCTCACTCTAATACTACTTGATGCAGTCACGGATAGAGGGTCCATAACAAGATTGTCCAACTATGCAACATAGAGTCAACACAACAAAAATAACTCAACAAAATACTTAGTAAGCAATAAGATCAATATATTTATCATTGGCAACATCTATCCAAAATAACAATGGGTTCAAAGGCTTGTCGCAAGGCATTACAAGTTTATACAGGGTGCATCAGCCCGATCATAGTCCCAAGAAATGGTGGAACTCAACTCTTAATGTGGATGTTATATTATTAGGAATCTAGCTACTGATCTCCATGAATGCTTACAAGAGGTTATTATATAATCTTTACAAGTTTTAGAAGATCTGCATTGACCTTAAAGGTCTCAAACTCAAAGAATGATGAAACGTGTAGGTCAGCCTCAAAATAAACTATGAAAGGAGAAAACAAAATGTGGACCATAGGAAGGGATTCTCCTAGGTTCCAAATGTCTTGAATGATGCTCCAATTGGATATGCACGCCATGGGAAGGGTCCGCAAGTGAATTGGCACCATAGACACAAAATGCTCTAGCAAATGAATGAGCTTCCAAACGTGATAACTTCATAAAAATCAAAAGATCTTTAGATATGATATAGATGACCACGTTCAAAGTGTGGATCTAGATTTGCAAGGAATGTAGACAAATATATGATGCAATGTATAGAAAGTTGAGACAACTACAAACTGAAATGCAAGAAAGGAAATGATATTGGTTGATGTAGGATTGCTTGATAACTAGAGATTCTCTTGCATCATAGGTATCCCATTGGTAATTTTTTTTATCAAAACATGCATATCAAGAAAGCCTCTGTGAGAAAGGTATATTATAACCCCTTCATATTAATGAGAATCCCAATTATCATGGCCTTGGCTACATAGCTCACACTCAAGATGCTAGTATCCATACTAAATCTCATGCCACTCTATCTAAATCCAAACATACATGTTCTCCATTTTCCAAGTTCATTTTGGGTCCTTATATCCCAAAACCAAGCTTTCATTCCTTCCATCCATCTTGGGTCCTTATATCCCTCCATCCACTATCCATATCACCCATATCTCACAATTTAATTTCTCTATCATAAATCAAGATCAACAAGGCACATATCCTTGAGAACCTTCCAACAATCCACCTACATAAACCCATCCAAAATACCTCCATATCATTCCTATCCATCCATAAATCTCATTCTGCTTGGAAGTGATTTTGATGCCAAACATAAAATCCATGTACATTCAAGGATCAATATGTTCCATCTAAAAAATATGCAAAAAGAAAGTAAATCTTGATCCAAAAGCCAAAAAAAAATCCAAGAGGGCAACAAAGGCCCATCAAGAAAAAATAAAAACAAAAAAAACATGTAGATTTCAAAATTGCTCATAAAAGCAATGCATCGCAAAGAGATAAAATTTGGCATCCAAAATTGCTATTCCAAAAGATTTCTTTGTTCCTATATCTAAAAGTCTCCCACTTTTCAAAGCTATTTTAGGTTGCTATGTTTCAAAATCTATTATATTAAATCCTCCATCTCTTTCTTCATCCATTATGAGTCAGGTTATATCCCAAAATCCACTATCTTAAATCCTCCATCATCTCCTTCGTCCATTTTGGGTCCATATATTTTAAATTGCATATCCACTCCTTCATCAAAATCTCAAAATCCAAAATCCACTTTTCCTCCATCACCTAGCTACCCCTCAAGTTGTGTGTTGATGTTGATCTTGTAAAAAATTCCATCCACTCATATATAATTATCCCAACACCCCATCTATTGTCTAACACTTATTTTCCAACTATCCATCCCTCTCATCCAATACTTTGCATAAATATGTTCTCTCTTTTCATTTACTCATTTATTTCATCCCCTTACCATCATTTTGTTAGACAATTCAAATAATCGGAAGACAACTGAGAAGGGGGGGTGAATCAGTTGTCACTAGATTATTGAAACCTTAAGCAATTAAAACTTTAATACTGGACCACATAAGATCAATACCAGAATGCATAAACCAATTACTGGAATAGCAGATATACCAATTAAGCACAACCAACAATTAGAGAATAGATACCAACCACATGACACCAAGATTTGTACATGGAAAAACCACGGTGGGAAGCCTACCCACAGTCAGAGAATACTTTTGCAATAAGTATGTGATTACAAATTGAGGGGTCTGTACTTGTAGGAAGGCAAACAACCTAGAGCACATTTCTTATTACAAAATGAATCTCACTGACTACATAAGAATCCAAAATACAATCTAGAAGGAAGAATGAACTACAATGATAACATCTCCAATGCCTGAGTACAGTTCTAGTTAAGCTCAATACCAGAGGACTTAATCCTCTTACATTAACCCAACTCAATCACCAATGATCGACTAAATCCTTTGCATGAATGATTATTGCATTATTCTCTCCTATACCATTCCATCCATTATCCATCACGATTTACAATGAGATCTTACATCATATATGTACAAACCCTCAACCATAAACAATAAGGTCAACCACCAGACAATAAACAAAATACATAATTATAAAACATGTTGGCTTGATACCAAACAAATATTATCCAACCCATAAGACATCCCAGAAACACATCGAGAAGACCAAACAACACGTTACATTAAGTCGATACATAACCTAGATAGTACCAGACCCAATTTAGGTCCACACACACTTAAGCAATGATCCCAATCAAACAAGGCTCAAACATGATCACCATCGACATCCTGAATCCCTACTAGAAGCTGCACCAACACCACTTACGCATATCATCAAAATATCTTCAACAAAGCTCTGTCGGTGAAACCCTCACTAGATCAACAAATCAATCTTACTAGCATACAAGATAGCATCCGATCACCAGATCAATACCAACTAACTGAACATGTATCTGCGTAGCATAAATAACATATCTAAGCCATTTCCATAAGCCAAAGAATACCGGAGTATACCGAATCAACATGAACTAATCAACCAGAAACCAAACATCCTACCAGGACCAATTAGATATCGGTAAACAACCAAAGCTGCTAAAACATTAATGCAACAAATAATCAATTCCTCCAAATTGCCAACAATCTCCCCCTTTGGCATTGATGGCAACACTAGATGTGAAAAACATCCAAGTGCCAAGAAATGCCAAACAAATCTCCCATACGAGAATATAGCAATGAAGTTTTGATCCATACTCTCCCTATAGATGATATCACAGTTAAGTTCTGCAAATCTATCCCCCTAATGTATATATCTCCTTAAGTTTTTCACATGAATATCTCTCCCCCTTTGACATCAATGCCAAAGATCTGGCATAAATATCAAAGCAAAATCATAAACCACTTAATCACAGGACCAACTACTCCCCCTGAGTAGTAGCATCACCACATCAATCCAGAATGAATAATATCTCTGATAATGCATACCAAACTGATGCCAAATAGCATCAATCAATTCTCTGTTGGAGGGGCATAAACCTCTAATCTATCTCTGAGGTACTCAAATGATTCTTTAGGCAAAGGTTTAGTGAATATGTCTGCAATATGCTCTCTAGTGTTCACATAAACCAATCCAACTTCATTTTCTTCCACCTTTTACTTTAAAAAGTTATACTTGATAGATATGTGCTTTGTCTTAGAGTGAAATACCAGGTTCTTTGATATGTCTATAGCAGTAGAGTTATAATAGAGATAACTACCCGTCCAATGCAATGCACTTTTATGTCCTTCAACATTTGCTTCATCCATAGAACTTGTGTACAGTTAGTAGCAACAACAACATACTCAACTTCAATAGTAGATAAAGAAGTACATGACTGTTTCTTGATGATCCATGAAGTAAGTTTCTTTCCAAGAAATAAAGCTCCACCAGAAGTACTTTTCCGATCATCAACATCACTTGCCCAATCCGCATCTGTATATGCACATAAAGTAAATTCATCATCTTTAGGATACCACAAACCATATTTAGATGTTCCTTGTAAGTATCTAAAAATCCTTTTCACCGCACTCTCATGATTTTCTCTAGGATCACTTTGATATCTTGAAGCAATGCAAACAACATTCATTATATCTAGTCTAGTCTGAGTCAAATATAGAAGACCTCCAATCATAGACTTGTATCTTGTAGGATTTACTGGTGCTGACTCATCTTTCTTTGTCAATTTCTCACTTGTAACCATAGGAGTACTAACTGGTTTAGAATTTTCCATACCAAATTTATTCAACATCTCTCTAGCATACTTAGTTTGACAGATGAAAATACCTTTATCAGTCTGAATAACCTGCAAACCTGAGAAAAAAAATATTTCCCCAATCATAGACATCTCAAATTCATTCTCCATATTGTTAGAAAATTCCATGCACAACTTATCTTCACCTCTAAAAATGATGTCATCAACAAAGACCTCAATTATCAATATATCATCATCAGTGATTTTATCATATAGATTACTGTCAGCATTACCTTTAGTGAAACCAAGTTTTAAAAGATATTCATCCAACCTTGCATACCAAGCTCTAGGTGTCTGTTTCAATCCATATAAGGCTTTCTTTAATCTGCAAACCATGTTTTTATCATCTGAAAGTGAAAAACCATCAGGTTGCTCAATATAAACTTCCTCATCAAGATCCCCATTTAGAAAAGCACACTTAACATCCATCTAATAAACCTTTGTACTTTTTATGTGCAGCATAGGCAAGAAATAATCTTACATCTTCAATCCTAGCTACATGTGCAAAAGTTTCACCATAATCAATTCCTTCCTTTTGAGAATATCCTTTACAAACCATTCTAGCTTTATTCCTCACAACTTGTCCATCTTCATTTAATTTATTCCTAAGAACCCATTTAGTTCCAATAACATTCTTATTTTTAGGCGGGGGAACTAAAATTCATGTATTATTCTTTTCTATACGATCTAGTTCTTCTTCCATAGCTTTCATCCAACATTCATCTTTACATGCTTCAGTTACTGATACCGGTTCAACTTGAGAAATTAAACATGCCTCATTAGCTGCCAATCTTCTTCTTGTCATCACTCCTTTTTTCTTATCCCCAATGATTTTATCTCCTGAATGATTCAACCTTGCATACCTAGGAGTCTTTTGACTCTCTGTTCCTCTTCCCTGATCTTCAGTTACTGTTGAATTTTCTGATACTGCCGGAGTAACTGGTTCAACATTCTGTTTTGGTAAAGGTGTTACCGGTTCAGTTATGATCATTTCCACTATCGGTTTTTGATCATAAATTCTGATTTGACTTTTATTCTACTCATCCACCTTGACATTAGCGCTCTCCACAATTCTTTGCAATCTTTTGTTATAACATCTATATGCTTTTCTTTCATTGGAATAACCAAGAAACATTCCTTCATCACATCTAGGATCAAATTTGCCAATGAAGTCATCTCTCCTGATATTCATATGACATTTACTACCAAAGATTATGAAATACTTAACTGCAGGTGTATTGCCAAACCATAACTCGTAAGGTGTTTTACCGGTTTCTCCTTTGATATGAACTCTACTGAATGTGTAAACTATCATGCTCACCGCTTCTCTCCAATAGATATGAGGTAGATTAGCTTCCATCATCATGGTTCTAGCAACATCCAAGATAGTTGTGTTCTTTCTTTCCACGACTCCATTCTGCTGAGGTGTCCGGGGAGCAAAAAATTGTCTCCTTATGCCATGCTTCTCGTAAAAGTTATTAAACTCACTGGATGTGAATTCTCCACCATGATCCGACTTTAACCACTTAATCTTCAATTCTGTCTCAGTTTCAACTTTAGCTTTAAAGATTTTAAACTTTTCAAAAGCCTCAGTTTTCTCCCTTAGAAAAGTAACCCACATCATTCTAGAATAATCATCAATGATTAGCATAAAATATCTATCACCTTGAAAACTTTTGATTCTAGCAGGACCACACAAATCAGTATGAATAAGACCAAGAACATCATTAGATTTGTCTTGTATACTCTTAAAAGAGGTTCTAACCTGTTTTCCCATTTGACATTCTTTACATACCGAATTATAGGGCTTTACAATCTTAGGTATATCTCCAACTACCTTAGTTGAACTGATCTTTACCATGCAATCAAAATTCACATGACATAGCCTTTTATGCCAAAGCCAACTGTCATCAATTTGTGCAATCAAATATGTCTTCTCACCAAATTCAAATGAAATATATTACCTTTTGTCTGAGTACCGGTTGCAATCTCCAATCCAGATCTATTAATGATTTTGCATTTTCCATCCTTGAATTGTAATTGAAATCCCTTATCCACCAATTGTCCTACACTCAAAAGATTATGCCTTGAACCTTCAACATAATAAACATTATTAGTATTGTGCTTACCATCTAATGATATAGTTCCTCTTCCTTTGATCATGCATACTTTGTCATCTCCAAATCTAACCAGACCGCTATCAAATTCTTGCAAAGATAGAAACTTCCATTCTTTAGGTACATTCTCTTCAAGTGTCAGAACATCTTCCTCGATAGCCAGGAACACCCATTCTTTTGTAAATATTTTATTTGTTGTTTTTGGATTTGATTGTGTTCCTTTTTTGACTTCGAATCAAGAAACAACAAAAAATAGCAACAAACAATTAGCTATGTGGATTGTGGAAAACTGATATCTTTAATAAATAAATTTACAATTCATTAATTCTTTTTCCTTAGACATGAATTAAATAATTAAATAAGTTTATTTGTTTCTTTCCACTCTCCAACCACTTGGCTTCTCTTCTCTTCCACCACCCTTCCACCACTTTTCTATCTTTAGCCTCCATTTCTCCCATGTGATCTCAATCTTTGATATCTTTCTGCGATGAATTCAAATTTGGATTGTTAATAAATCTCCATTTTCTCTTTAACCAAAAATCTTTGAGCTTTTCTTTTATCTTGATATCACTTATAGTTTTGAATTTCGAATAGAACATTACTACCTTTTGAAGAGAACTCAAAGGGCAATGAAGATAAGTGACATGGGTGCTCAAAGGTATATTTTGCCTATTGTTTTTTTAATTTCTTGCAGTCATTTTCATATGCTTCGTTGGGAGATTAGATTCTTGCATAGGTTTGAGGCTTTTTGTGATTGACCCACTGATGATTATGCTAGTTTAGATTTCTAGTTTCACAACATAAATTTCCATACATTTATCCACATCTTATCCATTTTTGTACCTATTTGTATATTTCACATTTACTACACCTATCATGATTGAACTCCATTCATATACTTCAACATTTTGTTAGCCTAGATCATTTCTATTGGTGCCTAATTCACCCAATAGAGGACAAATCTATGGAAGGTTTGATAGTTTGTAGGCATAGACTTAATCAAGAGAGTGGGGGCAAATCAAGAGAGTGAGGGCAAATCTTATGTCAAATCCAAAGTAAACATAAACAAAGATGTCCTATTCATACTTCTAAGATATATAATATTTGGTGTTAGATCCGTTACATTCATCTTCATTGTCTATAATTAGGACACCTATCTATAACATTTAATTCTATATTATCATGCCCAAAACTCTCATTTGTTAATCTAGGTTGATTTATGTAGAGTTGTATGTGTTTTATTGGATTAACCTAGACTAAGCTCATTGAAAAAATATTTTCTTTTATAAATATACCAAGTCAATGAAGTTGGAAAATGTTACGTAGTCAAGCTTGGCTACACACCATCTAGGTTTTTCTAATGTTAAAATTTTTGCTAGCATAATCTAGACAATTTACTTTCTGTTAAGCATACACTTTGACCAAAACTAATTAAAGTGATATACTACTTCTAAATCCAACCATAAAAATCTAATAGATTAAAATCGAGTAGTTAAAATATTAGTCCTCATTATGAAAACTTGAGATCATATCTCTAAAAGTGACAACTAAGATGGAATTATATGATGACTCTTGATCTTCTATTATTCAAATTTTGTAATAATTTCTAAATTTTTCCTTAATAAAATATCACAAAATCTCCACATCCTTTGATTTAAAAAATACTGAAAAAAAACACTCCTACTCTCTCACTAATATATACATTCATCAAATCCACATAATCAAAGGAAAAAGGCAAACATTCTCAAAAGCTAAAATCTTTCATCTAGGTTAAAGATGACAGCCATTAAAAACTTGGTCCAAAATGATTATTGAAATCATTGTGTAACCATCGTTGTCCAAAAGAAACAGTTCATAGCTGAAATGAAAAAACGCCCTAAAATAGAAACTGCAACAATTCATAGCTGAAATGAATAGCACCCAAAAACAGAAAGCAACTGAATGCATGAAACCCAATTAAAAAAAAAAAAACATCAAAGCTGACAAAAGACAGGCACTCCTTCCACTAAAAACTCCCCAGTTTCCCCATAACCAGAGTATTTCCCGAAGCAATTAAAAAAAAACTATTATAAGGTCAGGTGCATCCGCGTGGGTCCCGCAGCCGACGCGGTCTGCCATGTCACAATCTTAACCAGAGGTGAAAGTGAAACTGAGCTGCGGTTAGAAAATACTGGACAAAATAATAAATAAATATGAATGATTGAAAAAACCTCGCTTCTGCATATGTATATTTTGTACCGTATTTACGATTATTGTCCAAGTCAGACACACATAATAATAATTATTTTTTGGATTGCCCTATGGAAGTCTTCGAAAAATCCCCCCATTTGACACAACAAAACACCCAGGAAAAAGTCCGAGAAATCTAAGAAAAAACCGAACACTTAGTGTTTTCGTCTTCCCAAATTTGACGAGCCCAGATTTTGTTAATAACCCCATCCATGTTTCAATTTTTTGAATTTGAAGTCATTTCTGAGGTGGGTTGTTGGAATTGATCTGTGGGTGTTTTAGGATTTGAACCCTTGACTTGTAAAATGGAGGATTTGCCCAATTTGCTTCAGAGAGACTATGGGTTCAAGCCGCAAGGAAAATCTGCGCCCATGTCGCAGCAGCGAAACGCAACAGGCACCGCTAGCACGGGTGCCTCCTCTGTCTACGATGATGTCTTCGGTGGGCCGCCTAAATTTACAGCACAGTCTTTTCCAGAAACAGGTGCATACGACGACATTTTCAGGAGCTTTTCTGCGCCCATAAAGAATTCCTCTGTTCCCGTCTTTGATACGCCGGTCTACGATGACGATATATTTGGAGGCTTGAAAGGGGTGAAGACCAGCGGAGTTCCTTATGATGATGTTTTTAGCGGGGGATCTGTAGCGCCAATTGGGGATCTGGTGGGGGAGAATTCGAATTTGGGGAATCGAGAAAAGGGTCCTTCTTCGCTCTTCGATGATTTGATTCCAGGGGTCTCCGTCGAAAAAACACGGTGAAATGGGGTTTCAATATGTTGTGTTAATATTTGTGATTTAGGCGTTTTTAAAAATGTTGCGTCTTTTTTGATACCTAAACTTACAAATGGGGTTATAGCTGATTTTTCATTGTGCTGAAATATGAATTCTATATTATTGTTTTCTTCTAAATTGTGGCTTTGCGAATTTTCCTTGGTTTGGAAAAATGTTTATTGTATTCTAGTCATTTAGGAATTAGGTTTCTGCTAATTTTCCATTTTGAGGATAATTGTTTCTGCTGAATTTCTGCTGCTAGGATAAATGCATTTGGCATTATAGTTTTAGGAAATTTGTTAATGCTAGTTTCCACCGTTTGGAGTGTTGGATATTTCGTCACAGTTTATAAGAAATAGGTTTTTGCTCATTTCCCCCGTTTGGAGAATTGCTAATATCATATATATATATATTTTTGCAAATACTCCACTGTAAGGGAGCATGCAGTTTTCAAGAATTAGTTTTTTGTCGCTAATTTACCACTGTAAATAGACGGGCAGCTTATATTATAATTTTAATAATTGGGAGTCTTTCAGCAAATTATTCAGTCTTTGGAATTGCATCTTATACTACTGTATGAATTGTGGTTTCAATAATTTTCCATTGTTTGGAGAATTGCACATTATACTACAGCGTTACAGAAAATGGGTTTTTGCTATTTTTCCATCGTTTGGAAAACGGTTTCTTATGTTTACAACTCATTTATGAATTGGGTTTTTGCTATTTTTTAATCGTTTAGGGAAACACATCTTATATTACAGTTTTTCTTTATGAAGCGGATTTTTTACTAAATTTCCAACATTTGGAGAAATGCACCTTATGTTGCATTTTTTTTAATAACTTGGGTTTTTATCTAACTGCTAGTTGAAATTTATCTTATATTAGTTTTTTATATGACTAAAAATCACCTACCAGCTGAACACAAAACAATTCATTCTTCGTCTTAAGATCAATCCTTCACTTAGTAGCTGAAAATTGAGAAGACCAAGTGCTCCGAGCCTTATAAAGATCCTCACAATTAAATACAGGTCAGGTACATCTTCATCGTCAACTGGACCTGGCTATCAAGATAACTGACTTGAAATTATCAGATCCTCAAACCAAGGAAACTTTGTCTGAAATGCACCTGAAAGCCTGAGCAATATAGCATGATAGCAGCAACATTTGCACACAAAGAAGGGTCTTTGCACTAGCCTGCAACAAGTTCTCCATATAGATTGCATATCCCTCTTCAACAATGATAGGTGAGAGAACAAACCAAAATAAATTACCTACCATGAGTGCCAGTGACTCCTTTAATAGAAAATATAAATGCATCTAATCTTCAACTAACCGCAAAAATAATGACGAGTGAAACAATAATCAAGAATGTGGCCAAACAGAAAAGATGTTGCAATCGCAAATAATAGACACCAAGTTTAACTCGCAGAGCATGCTGCTAGAGATGACATTTAAGGTCTGGCCAGCTGTTCACCAAAATTTGGTGGCTTCAAAACATAGCCCCTCTATTAGACATATCATCAAAGACTAATAACTACAACACAGACTGAGTCCGAACAATAAGTGAATTCTATTTTAAGACAAGACGTAATACAGAATTTCTTACCATTCAAAAATAAAAATAACCAGTTTAACTTTCTCCTTATTTGGAGGAACCGACATTATTTCACTCTTTCTAAATTTCTGAACATAAAATTTCAAACCCCTCTAATATAAAAAAGAGTAATATAAGATTAATTTCTTCAATACAATCAAATTTTTTGATTGTATTGAAGAAATTCATCTTATGTTACTCTTTTTTGTACGTTGTATTTTAACTTTTTGTTTATTGTTAGAATTTTGTGAGTAAGCAATCGTATTAATTGTAATTTGTAACTTATAGTAAAGACTCGAATTTTCAACCTTTTATCAATGATCTCCCAATAGTCATATCTATCTCTACCTCTTTGGAATAGTTTTGGATGGCTAGTTTAGCCCTATCATGGCCTCGTAAATGTATTCCATATGTTTTGCTTCCATCCACTAAGTGCATAAGGCTCATTAAAGGCTCCAATACCTACAAAATACAAACAAGTTAAAGTTATAGACTTACAATTGAAGTAAATACTTTTAAAAATTGAACTTTAAATTGAATGGCCTCTTTAGCCCTATCATGGCTTCATAAATGTAGTCCATTAGGTTTTGTTCCCATCCACTAAGTGCAAAACGCTCATCAAAGGCTTTGATACCTACAAAGTACAAACAAGTTAAAATTATAGACTTCCAATTAAAGTAAATACTTTTAAAAATTGAAATTAAAGGATTTGATTTGAACTTTAAATTGAAGTTTGAACTTACCTTGATGATCTCAATGGCTTTCTATGCAAAGGTATCATCAAAAACTAAGTTTATGGTCTTCTTTAGATTAACCTTCTTTGAATATGTTGAGTCTAGCTATGCTTAATTCACAAACATCTACTTCAACGATGCCAATGAATTTGAAATGCTTTGCAACTTTGCGAAGTTATATGTGAACCTTGGGACCCTTGGTCATACGAGCTTTTTTCTCGTGATTTTTCATCAAGCTAAGAACTCAAGGTTGGTTATAATTATATTTTGTGATTTTCCTTGTTTTTCTTACAATTGGTCTCACCCAATCAATTTTTCCTTTTCCCTCCAAATTAAAAAGGTCAAGGCAATGGGTCTAAAAGGTTGATGGATGCCCCTCTTGAAAAAATCGTCCAATTGCTACATATGTTTATGCATTGGCAATGACAAATTGCAACACAATCCCAATCCTCACCTATAAGACAACCTCCTTCAACATTAGGATCAGTTTTTTTACGTTCTTTATTACGTTAGATGCATCACTGGACTTTAAGAAAGCCATCTCACCGTTTGAGCCACCAAAAAATTGATGAGGGTGCTAATTCCTTTCCATTTGTTCATCCATTTGAAAAATGGTGCATTTGAACTTTCACCACTATTTCTTTTCATCTTCCAAAATTAACTTTGCATTTATAATAGCATCCTAGAGCAACCATCCACTTAAGTTTTTGGGAGAGGGTGCCGTGTATCCTTCCTTGCAATTGTTAATTGTTAGAAAATTTGTCATTGATGTTAAAAGCAAACAGATTCATTGATGTTGATGTTGGTGTTGACCGACGATGGACTGGTCCAAGAGGGGCCAGTAGCTCAGTGGTAGAGCACTCCAGGAGTGTATGGAAGGTCCTAGGTTTGAGTCCTAGCTGGTCCATGTCTCAACATGGTATCAGAGCCAGGTCCAGGCTAGGAGCCCCAAGCACACGAGAGGTGTGGCTTAAGGGGGGGTGTTGGTGTTGCAAATAAGCCACACCCGGACCAACGATAGACTGGTCCAAGAGGGGCCAGTAGCTCAGTGGTAGAGCACTCCAGCAGCGTATGGAAGGTGCTAGGTTCAAGTCGTAGCTGGTCCATGAACAGTTGAGTTGCAGAATGAACACTTACAAGTTCAGATCGGGTTGATGTTGAGTTGCAGACCAAACACATTCAAATGCAGAAGATATGTTGGGTTGACATTGGAACAAACTTCTAATGCACTTCATGTGAATTGTATCAGTAGATAGCATCATATATTCAATAGATGTATCTGTAAGTGATAAAATGGTAGCATGACATCTTTCAGACAGTAAAGTAATGACAGGGAGTAGGGTTTCCAAATATCGATGTTATATTTGATTGATGACTATATCCTTGATCTTTCTGTAAACTTCATTCTTAATCTTTCTGTGAATTGGATTGATCAAGAGCAGTAACAGAATATTATATTGTTTTTACATCAAATACTCAGTGGTTGAATAATGTTGACCATTCTGAAGTTGCTGTTGCTCTCTCCTGTGATAATGAATTGCTTTAAACAAATATTGAGACAGAAACGTTCTGTTAGAATAGCACGGGTTGTATTTATCAGACAGAACTATGTTTCTTTTTTGCTCAATAAGAGGCCGAAGCCAAATCATACGGAACTATGTTTCTTTGAAGTTCGTGATCTGTATAATGTATATTGGTTCCTTCATTGAGTGGGTTTCATCGTTGCCTCAGTTATGTAACTCACAGAATATCTCAGAATATATTGAATCATTGATCGCTTCAGTCATGATCAAGATTGATTTGTAACTCTCAGAATATCATATTGAACTGCCATAACAATCCTAGCGATCAAGTTTAACGATGAATGATTTTTGATGGGCGTACTTAAGGTATTGTATAAATATTGTAAACGAAATACATCTCTTTCAGTTGTCAGTTTTAACTAAGTTTACTTACAACTGTAATATTAGATGAAAGAAGTTACAACACCTCCTTGTAACCATCTTTACCTGATCGACAGCTTGATGAGTGTATGTAAATGCTGTATGTGACGTGGTTTCAATTAATGTGTAGTATTGAAGTATTGAATTTTTGAGAGTTTCTATTATATAATAATTGATGTAGAGTATCTCTGCAATTGAGAGAAGTCTGAGTGTGAATGGAGTTAATTATTATGAGGCTGGGAAGCAAGACAGCAGCGATACATTATTGAATGTTTTGATGAGATTGTTTGAACCTGTATGAAAAGAATATCTGAAGGTTGACAGAATTCATATTGTAAAAAGTTTGCTTGCAGACTTCAGATGTTATGAAATGTAGTATTTCTGAATTGAAGGAAATATAAGTTAGTGACAGTTTGTATTTGTAACATCTCTATGGTTGGTGCTCAGATTGAGTAGTTGGTACTTCTGTAAGAGTTGGTGCTCTGAAGCAAGGAGCTCAGTGATTCCTTAGGGTTGGTGCCCTTAAACTTTGTACACATTATTTCTTTGTGAGGCTGGATTAGGACAGTAGATCCTAGCAGCAATTTTTCACTGTGGTTTTTAACTCATTCTGGGTTTTCCACGTACTTATGTGTTGTGGTTTCTATATGTGATGCTTTCTTTTCAATTTTGGTTTCATGCTTATCAGTTTATCAAAGTTATTTTAATCAATTAAGGATCTGAAATTTAGATCTTCTATTGATTCATCCCCTGTTAGAAAATTTATCGTTGATGTCAAGTACAAAATTAGAAAATCTAACAAGATGCAGAAGTTATATGAAATCTGTAGAATGATGATGAAGGACAAACACATACGTTGGGTTAGAGACTTTTGAATACTTCCTTGATTTGCAGTCTTACAAGTACCTGCGTTTTTCAGACCAATGTTAATGATGAATGGTAACAGATCAAACATTAGATATACAACGAAAACAATATCTGTCTTTACCGTCATTTTGTTCTGATTGTATTTATCTCTCAAGATGCAACAATGGTATTGTACATATTGGGCATGGTATCGACTGAGATTTGTGGTATGAAAGGTCAAAGACTTCTACAAATATATTTGGTTCTGCGATGCCTTTGTTCAGAATTATGTTGCATATGTCTGTTGGGTCATCTTGGTGATTGGTATAATTTTTTTTATGATCAAGTATTTCACTTAGATTGATCTGTATATATCAAGTTGGTCATGTCTTGGTGATTTGGTTACAACTGACAATAGCCACCTATACATATCGTCTTTATTATTTAGAAAACTATTTTCATATCTTGATTTGTGTATGGCAAATATACCTGTAGGGTTGGTTTTATTGGTTGTAATTGAGTCGGCAGTTTTAGTAGTTTGAACTTCTTATAACTGTTCAAACTATAGAGGTGTCTATTTAAAAAGACTTGAAAGTCCAATGGAAAGAGTTAATATCGTTTATGAGAAGACAAAAAAAGCAGAGACATGTAAATATGTAATGCACAAGCATAGAATATATTGACAAATTTGTGTCATGTATAGAAGTATTGAACAGGAGATCAAAGAAACCGGACTCGGACTCAGCAAGGCCGAATCAGACTTGGACTTGAGACTCAGGACTCGGAGTCAGACTCGGCTGGACTCGGGAAAGTGAAAAACTCAAGAAATTTAGAGATTTTTAAAGATTTAAAACTTGTTTCATGCACCCTTTATTGAATACACCTTAAAGACACAATAACATCATCAAACTCCTCATTTGATTACATACACAAGTATACATCAATCACATAAGCATAAACGCAAATTGTAGCTGAAGGAAATAACAAACATAGATATATAAATATTGTCAAATGTATATGATATTACAAAACTCATGGAATAAAAAATCCATGTCATCATATGATCATCATCAAATGTTCCACACAAATACCAAAGGTAAATACAACTACAAGCCTATGGCTCAAAGGAGTGTGCACCTGGCCCCTTGCGAAGGCGTTTAAGGTAGGTCCTGGATGATTCGACAGCCATAGTCGCTCCTCGTGACACATGCCATGCTCACCAACATCAGGAACTTCTGTGTCACGATCAGTATCTCCTGTCTCTGCTCCTGCTCTCTGCTCGTGCCCTGCCATGGCTACAGCCTCAGCCTCTATATCTACCTGGTCAATCCAATCAGTGTCATCATCACTAAATACAGCCGCAGGAATTGCAGGATCTGTTTGACTCTCATTGGCCCACTCTGCTTCATGATCAACCTCATCTAGAATGATAGGAGAGATGTCAACTAATGCATTCTTTCTCATTCTCAGGCGGAGGTTGTAGTGAACAAAGATGAGATCATTCATCTTCTCCACAAATAATCTATTGCGCCTCTTGGAGTGTATGTGCTCAAACATACTCCAATTGCGCTCACAACTAGATGCGCTGCATGGCTGGCTTAAGATGCGAATGGCCAACTTGTGAATATTTGGTGTCATTGGGCCAAAAAAGCTCCACCAATGATCTGAGTTTGAAATGAGAAAAATAAATAAAATCAGTCTCACTTATGAACTCATTTTAACAAGTTACAATATACAATAAAACTAAAATTAAGCCTTGAAATTTATTTTTACCTGACATCATAGTTGTCCTACCGCCTTTGGCGACAGGATGAGAGAAGGTCTCCCCTTGTGCATCTGAGAACAACAGTAGCTCTCGAATAAGCTCTATCTAAGTAGTACCAGCAGGTCCCATCTTCTCCATGATTGAGTATAGCCCATTAAGGACCTCCACATCAACCTTGAAAGAAGGGATAAAATGGAATGTCGGATTCAGATAATAGGCTGTTGCATGGATGGGCCTATGAAGCTGATGATGCCATCTCCTATCAATGATCTCGCAAATGGGACCATACTTGCTCTCATCTCCTCCATAGACGGATTTGATGCCCTCCTTCGCCCTATCCATGCCCTCATATATGTAGCCCATTGCAGGCTTTTCTCCATTCGCAACTCGCAACAAAACCACCAAGGGCTTAACAAATTGCAAAATTGAAAATATTGTGTAATTTAGAAAAATGAGCAAATAAGAGAATATATATAATAAGTTATAAAACAAAAAGTTAAATTGTAGAATTTATAAAAAAATTACCTTCACTATCTCATCACAAGGGACCCAAAAGTCTCGCTCATCAAAAATGCAGTCTACCATAACTTTCCCTGCAGGGGTGGCAACATAGGATGAGGAAGACCACTCCTCACCAACAATCATACGTCTCAAGGCCAACTTAGAGCTAAGCATGGACTGCAATGTGATGAAGTTTGTGGCAAATCTCGTGATTCCTGGATGATGCAACTCCTTCTGCTCTGTGTCTCTCATAAGAGCCAACACCCATGCATGATTATATACAAATTTGCACACATTTCTTGCCCTTTCTACACATCTCTTGACCCATGGGAGTTTTCCAATATCCTCCAACATGAGGTCAATGCAATGGGCAGCACATGGAGTCCAAACTATAGATGGGTGCCTCTCCATCAATAGTCTACCTACAACAACATAATTTGTTGCATTGTAATTAATGGAGGTACAAAATAGTAATTAATTTGCAAACAAAATTAGTTTGTAATCAAAAGTTTACCCGCAACAACATAATTTGCTGCATTGTCGGTCACCACCTGTACCAGGTTCTCCTCACCTACCTATCAATCACCTCCTCTATCTGCTCACATAGGTAGGTGACATTCTTGCAATGGGCGGAGGCATCAATGGACTTGATGAAAATGGTGCCCCCTGAAATAAAAAAATAAAGCTAGATCGATGATCATTCAATAAAAACCATTAAATAAAAAATAAAAAATTAAAGACTAAATGAAACTAAAATTAATCAATCCCCTGTGGAAGAAACAAGAAAACTAAGGAGAGTTCTATTTCTCCTATCCGTCCAACCATCAGTCATGATGGTGCAACCTTTAGTGCTCCATATCTGGTGTTGTTCATCTAATTCCTTCTTCACATCATTCACCAATTGAGACAAAATGGGTCCCCTCAAATCACACTTAGTAGGGGCTCTGAACCCCACCTCGCATATGGTAAGGGCATCAACCATTTCTTGCCAATAAGGAGACCTGTCACAAATAAACTCAATGAGATAAGTCAAGTATGTTCTATGTACTATGTAGTATGTACGAGAAAAAATAAAATGAAGAGAATCAAAGTATAAAAATTAAAACAATCAAACATAAAAGTTATAAAACATTCACCTGGATGTAAAGAATGGAATACTGCTATAGACCCCAAACCTGCCAACTGCCATTTTAGCGGCATCATGGACCTCCTTGTTCCAACCCATGCTCTCAAGCGACTGTTGGGACCAAGAAGTAGTGCGAGGCACAAAGAAGGTATCCAACCTAGATTTACGAATCCTAGGTCCAATGCTAACACTCCCACTACAACTACTAGTGCTAGGAGCATGATAAGTGGCGGTGGCACTGCCACTTACAGAAGCAGAAGCACTAGCAATAGCAAACTGAGTGGGACGATATGGAGGTAAGGAAGAAGAGCCTCCAACACAACCTAATTGTGTCCCTCTTCCTAAAGTTGCCTTTCTCCCAATGGCCACTCAATCCTCCTTTTGTTTCTTTTTCCTTTCAATTTCCTCAACCATTACATAACAATCACGTACGGCCTCAGGCAGTGCTTTTAGGCATGGTTCGACATCATGTCCACGCACACTGGAAATATGGTATTTTAGTCTATATATACCTCCATGGAATATTGTTTTGCAAAATGTACATTTTGTTTGCCCCTTTCCTTGCCCTGGAAAATCACATGATATTTCCAAGCAGGGTCCTTTCTAATGGGGGGTCTAGAAGTTGAAGTAGACATTGTAGGATAGTTTTGTGAAACTTGAAGTTGAGGCAAATAATAAAGTGAAGTTTGCTGCAATAAAACATAATAAATTTACAAACCTTCAAAAGATTTTGGAAGAAAATGTAAAACTTTCAAAATAAATGAATAGAAAATGGAATTTTTGCATACAAGAAACAAAAAAATCTTCAAAAAAACAATCTTACCTTTTACAACAAGCTTGAAATGCGCTGCAAACTCTTCCTATCCAACTCTTGATGCACCAAATCCAAACACAATGCAGCCCCAATGTGATAAATGGAAGAAATCTTGAACTTCCTCCTTGCTGGTTTTTTTTCAATGCACCCTTGTTTTTTTTCACAACTCACTTTTCTCCTCCTATTTTTCCAAATGAATGAAATGAAGTTCACTTCTAGGGTTGGAGGATAAATAACTTAAAAAAAACAAAGTAAAAAAATGTATTAAAAATGCTTTTTTTTGGGCCTTTTTGGGCCTTGCCGCTGGCCGAGTCCAGGCACGGCACTTGCTGATTTTGGCGAGTTTACGCCAAACTCGCCAACTCGGTGAGTCTGGCGAGTTCGCCCTCTGGACTCGGATGAGTCCGAGTCCGAGCTCGCCAGACTCGAGGGGCATGTCTCGTACTTGGACTTGCTGAGTTTGGCAAGTCCGAGGCGATTTTTCGATCTTTGCAGGATGAGTCCGAGTCCGAGGTCGCCAGACTCGGGGGGCATGTCTCATACTCGGACTCGCTGAGTTTGGCGAGTCCGAGGCGATTTTCTGATCTTTGCAGGAGATGTATATTATTTGAGAGCATAGAGAGTGTGTTGAGAGTTTCTATAATGCAGTAGAGTATCTTTGCAAAGAAGAGAAATCTGAGTGTTGTGAGTAGTTTTCATTATGTGAAGGCTGGGTAACGTGAAAACAGAGATACATCTTAGTTTATTTGCTAAATTTTAGATGTTTTTGATTTGAAGGAAATATAAATTAGTGACAGTTTGTATCTGTAACATCCTTATGGTTGGTGCCTCTAGGATGCTAAGTTGGTGCTCAGATTGAGAAGTTAGTGCTCTCAAGCAAGGAATTTGGTGATTCCTTAAAGTTGGTGCCCTTAAGCTTTGTAAACATTATTTCTTCGTGCGGCTGGATTAGGACAGTTTATTCTAGCAGCATTACTCACCGTGATTTTTCACTTATTTTGGGTTTTCCACGTATTTAATGTGTTTTGACTTGTATGGGTGGTTGCATTCTTTTCAGTTCCAGTTTTATGTTTATCAGTTTATAAAAAAAATATTTTAATTGACTAAGGAACTGAAATTTATATCTTCTACTGATTCACCCCCCCTCTCAGTTGAAGAGTTGTGTTCTACCCCCCCCTCTTAGTAGAAGAATTGTATTCTACAATTGGTATCAGAGCATGGTTCTGGACAAGGCTTAAATTTCAAAGGTAGATCTTGGATAGAGAACACATGGCTTGTCTAGAAGGATCCTCCTCAAATAAAGCTCCTTTATTTGATGGTTCTAATTATGCTTTTTGGAGTATTAGAATGGCTAGTTATTTGTCTTCTTTGGGATTTGATGTATGGATGCCTGTTGTAAATGGATATGCAATCCCTACAACTCTTCTAACTGATCAGGCTGGAAAGAGGGATTATGAGAATAATGCAAAGGCAAAGATGCCATTCAGAATTTGTCAAAGTTATGTATTGTCAAACTGCTAAAGACATCTGAAACAAATTGAAGAGTATTTATGAAGGTGATGCCAAAAGCAAGCAAAATTACAAACATACAAGGCAAAGTTTGAAGGTTTAAAGATGAAAGAAGAAGAGCAGATTGCTAATTATCTTCTTAGAGTTGATGAGATAGTGAATGGGATTAAAGGTTTTGGAGAAGACATAATTGTTCATAATGTTTTGAGATCTTTGCGTTAAAGATATGATTTTAAAATTTTTGCAATTGAAGAAGCCAAAGATCTTTGTTAAAATTACGATTGCTGATCTACATGGCATTTTTACAGTATATGAGATGAGAATGGTTGGTGAAGATACATTTAAAAGAGAAGCAGCGTTAAGGCTGCAAAGAAAACAAAGGAGACGAGTTCTGAATCAGATTGTGATACTAATGAAGAAGTTGCAAATCTTGTTAGAAAAATTTTAAAAAGGGTTTTGGCAAGTATAAAGGGAAGATGCCTTTTAAATGCTTCAACTGTGGAAAGACTGGGCATTTTGTTGCTAAATGTCCTTATGGTGGAAATGATAGATAGTGAAGAAGACTTTAAAAAGAAAAAGAAAAACTAGTTTCGTTACAAGCAAAGAAATTTTCAAAAACAAGAAAAGCTTTGTATACCAAAGAAGAAAACAACACAAATTCAGAAGACAACAATGAGTATGTATCTGATGTTGAAAAAAAACATTGTTCATGGCTGTTGGATCAATTAATGAGTTTCAAAGTAATGATGAAACAAACATTTTGCGTGATGTTGAAGGAGAGATAGATCTTGAAGGAGAATAACAAGCCAAAGATTTTGACATTGAAAGAAAATGAAGCACTAAAGAAAGTATTTGAAGAGGGCAATTAAATGATTATCAGTCTGAAAGTTGAAGTTGAACTAGGCGAGAGAAAAGAAGAGGTAATACAATTTGTACAATTTGAACTTCTGTTGAAATTAGACAGTTAAGTAGTGACTTTAATAAATGATCTTGAGAAATTCAAAAGTTAGTATGAAAGAAGGATAAAATTTGTGAAGAGTTCTAACATGTTGGATGAAATGTTACCTGTTCAAAGGTTAGACAAAAACAAATTTGGTTTGGGTTTTGACAAAGGTCAAAGCACCAGCACAATTAATTTTTTCAATAAGAAGGATAATGATGATGGTTTCGTTAAAGTCCAAAGGCAGAAAAAGTATCCACACTGTTTTCCTCCTACAAGAAGAGCTGCAATGAACAGGTTTTATCCCTAATTTTATGGTAATTGTAACTTATGCAATTATTTTGGTCATCGGGCAATTGATTGTAGAGTTATACGAAGAAGGAGAACTAACTTTGTTAGTAGAAATTCTTTTTGATTATTTAAGAGATCTTAATGTGATCTGTTATAATTGTAAAAATATTGGTCATATTGAAAGACAATGTAAAATAAGTTTCACAGAATAGAGAAGAATGGAAACACGTTCTCAAGTGCTCCTGAAAATTTCAAGAAAGAAACATAGAAAGTGTGGAAGAAGAAAGAAGGAAAGAAGCCTGAAAAATCCATGATTGTTCAAACAACTTTTCATGCTAAAAGGCAGAATCTATGGATAATGGACAATTGCTGCACTAAACATATGATTGCTGATAAGAGTAAGTTTATCGAGTTCATCGATTGGAATGGTGCTTTAGTGAAATTTGGAGATAAGTCATTAGCTAAGATATGTGGTAAAGGTACTTTGAGCATTAATGGCATTTTAGAAACACTTAATGTTTGGTATGTAGAAAGATTCAAATATAAATTGCTAAGTGTTAGTCAAATGTGTACAGTGTGACAATGGATACATTGTAATTTGTAATGCTCAAGGATGTGAAATCTTAATTGCCAAAGGGAAAAGAACATAAAGCAATGTCTATGATTTCAATGAGGTAAAAGGTAAAAGTTGTTTGTTGGGGCAAGTTGATGAAAGTTGGCTTTGGCATAGATGATTAGGACATGTTAACTTTGATAATCTTGTCAAGGTAAGTTCTATGAAATCTGTGAGACATATGCCTAAAATTACAAAGCCGAGTCAGTTTCAAATCTAAAGAATATTCAACTTCAAAACCTTTAGAATTAGTTCATACTGACCTTTTTGGTCCCACGAAAACTAAGGGTTTGAAAAATGAAAGATATTTTATATTATTGGTGGACGATTTTTCAAGAATGACATGGGTAACATTTTTAAAAGAAAAGTTTGAAACATTTGAAAGATTCAAAATTTTCAAAGCTATGGTTGAAAAGGAAAGTGGTTTAACAATTAAGTGTCTTGGATTAGATAGTGGTGGCGAGTTTACCTCTAATGAGTTTGATGAATATGTGAGAAGCATGGTATCAAAAGGCATTATTTTGCAGCAAGAACACCACAACAAAATGGTGTAGTAGAGAGAAAAAGTAGGATAGTCAAAGAGATGGCAAGAACCATACTTAATGAGGCCAAGATATTTGATATGTTTTGGGTTGAAGCAATACATACTCCTAATGGAGTATAGTTAATGCCAAACACCAATAAAACTCCTTATGAATTATGGTATGGTAGACCAACTTTTGTTAAACACTTTAGGGTATTTGGTAGTAGATGTTTTATCAAAGAGATGAAGATGGTTTGGGCAGTTTTGATTCTAGATGTGATGATGGAATATTCCTTGGATATTCCACATATCATAGCAAATCCTATAAATTCTATAATGTGGAATAACTTGAATTGAAACCTATTGATGAAGAAAAATCTGAAAATGTTAGTGAAAAAGATTCTAAAAATGGTGATGAAAAGACTCTTGCAAACATTGTTGAAAAGACCCCTAAGTTTGTGCAGATTATAGAGGACAAAGACGATGGGGTTCAAACAAGAAGGCGTGTTGCAAAGACAAATGATGTAGTTAATCTTTCTCTTTTGTCCAAAGTTCAACCTAAGACATACAAATGAAGCCAACAAGGATGAAAGTTGGATAAAGGCAATGGAAGAAGAGTTGAGTCAAATTGAGAAAAACAAAACATGGGAGTTAGTTCCTAGACCTACAAATTCAAATGCGATTGACTCTAAATGGGTGTTTAAGAACAAACTTAATGAGGATGGCAAAATTGTTAGAAATAAAGCAAGACTTGTCTACAAAGGGTATGCACAAGTTGAGGGCATCGATTTCAAAGAGACATTTGCTCCTGCAGCCAGATTGGAAGCCATTATAATGTTTCTAGCATTCTCTGTTTATAAGAACTTCAAAGTTTGGCAAATAGATGTGAAATCAGCAATTCTGAATGGAAATTTGGAAGAGGAAGTATACATAGAACAGCCAAAAGGTTTTTAGTTGCCAGATAGAGGACATGTTTGGAGATTGAAGAAAGCCTTATATGGACTGAAAAAGGCACCAAGGGCTTGGTATTCCAGGCTAGATTGGTATCTTCAGCAGCAAGGCTTTAGTAGATACTGGTAGTAATTTATATTTCAAATCAATAGGTGAGCATATGTTTGTAGTAGTTATTTATGTTAATGATATTGTTTTTGGTGGTAATGATGATAACATATGCAAAGATTTTGCTACTCAAAATGCAAACAGAGTTTGAAATGTCTATGATTGGTGAACTTCCTTTCTGTCTTGGCTTACAAGTTTCACAGTTAGATAAAGATATATTTTTATTTCAGACAAAATATGCAAAAGAAATGTTCAAGAAGTTTCAAATGGAAGATTGTAAACGTGTGAGCACACCAATTATTACTGGTTGCAAATTGAGTAAGTATGATGAATCATCTGATGGGGATCAGACAATGTATAGGTCCATGATAGGCCGTCTTTTGTATCTCACTACATCAAGACCAGATATTATGCAAGCAGTCTCTATGGATGCTAGGTTTCAATTTGCTCCCAAAGTTTCTCATGGTAATGCTGTAAAACAAATCGTTAGATATCTGAAAGGCATTGCGGATTATGATTTGTGGTATAGGTGATTGATGCAACACTAGTAGTGGAGCATCTTTTCTAGGAGATAAATTAGTTTCTTGGTTAAGCAAGAAGCAGGAATCTGTATCTTTATTCACTGCTGAAGCTAAACATGTTGCAGCTATGATAAACCTATTTCAATTCTTTGTGACAATACTAGTGGCCATTAATATCTTTAAAAATTTAGTTCTACATTCTTGCACTAAACATATATCTATATCATTTTTTGAGAGAAAACGTTGCTGATCATGAAGTGAAAGTAGAATATGTTGCAACTAAGGATCAGTTGGCAGATATTTTTACCAAACCCCTTCCCAAGGAAACCTTACTCTTTGTTAGAAGCTCGGGCTTTTGGTTTCTCCTTCTCTCTAATTTATTTCAAGGGCAAGCATTTGCTCAGGGGGAGTATGTTATTGTTTTTCTGTTCTATCCCTAAATGGTGCAGCTTCTAATCTTCACCGTTTATCATTGATGTCAGAGGGGGAGAAAGAGATATTGATGCAAATGTAGAATTGCAGATTGATTGAATGTTTATTGTTGCCGATTGATTGATTGCCAGATTGAGTGCAAATTGCAGTTTTTTGTTATTTGCAAAATGAGGTGGTTTTCAGATTGGAGTTTTGCCATCAACGACAAAGGGGGAGAATGTTAGAAAATTTGTCATTGATGTTAAAATCAAACAGACATGACCAAACAGATTCATTGATGTTGAGTTGCAGAATGGACTCTTACAAGTGCAGATCGGGTTGATGTTGAGTTGCAGACCAAACAGCAGGTGTAGAATTGCAGACTGATTGGATGTTTATTGTTGCCGATTGATTGATTGCCAGATTGAGTGCAAATTGCAATTTTTTGTTATTTGCAAAATGAGGTGGTTTTCAGATTGGAGTTTTGTGCCATCAATGACAAAGGGGGAGAATGTTAGATAATTTTTCATTGATGTTAAAACCAAACAGACATTACCAAACAGATTCATTGATGTTGAGTTGCAGAACGAACACATACGAGTGCAGATCGGGTTGATGTTGAGTTGCAGACCAAACACATTCAAATGTGGAAGATATGCTGGGTTGACATTGGAACAAACTTCTAATACACTTCCCGTGAATCTTATTAGTAGATGGCTTCACATATTTGATAAGATGTATCTGTAAGTGATAAAATGGTAGCATGACAGGGAGTAGGGTTTGCAAATATCGATGTTATATTTGATTGATGATTATATCCTTGATCTTTCTGTAAACTTCATTCTTGATCTTTCTGTGAATTAGATTGATCAAGAGCAGTAACAAAATATTAATATTGTTTTTACATCGAACACTCAGTGGTTGAATGATGTTGATCATTTTGAAGTTGCAGTTGCTCTCTCCTGTGATAATGAATTGTTCTAATCAAATATTGTGACAGAAACGGTCTGTTAGAATAGCACGGGTTGTATTTATCAGATAGAACTATGTTTCTTTGAAGTTTATGATCTGTATAATGTGTAAACGGTTCCTTCATTGAGTGGGTTTCATCGTTGCTTCAGTTATGTTCAGTTATGTAACTCACAGGATATCTCAGAATATGTTGATGGCTTCAGTCATGATCAAGATTAATTAGTAACTCTCAGAATATCATATTGAACCGCCATCACAGTCCTAGCATTCAAGTTTAATAATGAAGAATTTTTGATGGGCTTTCATAAATATTGTAAATGAAATACACCTCTTTCAGTTGTCGGTTATAACTAAGCTTAGTTACAACTGTAAGATTGGTTGAAAGAAGTTACAACATCTCCTTGTTACCATCTATACCTGATTGACAGCTTGATGAGTGTATATAAATGTTGTGTGTGGTGTGGTTTCAATTAGTGTGTAGTATTGAAGTATCAAACGTTTGAGAGTTTCTATTATGTAATAATTGCTGTAGAGTATCTCTGCAAATGAGAGAAGTCTGAGTGTGAATGGAGTCAATTATTATGAGGCTGTGAAGTAAGATGGCAGCGATACATTATTGGATGTTTTGATGAGATTGTTTGAACATGTATGAAAAGAATATTTGAAGGTTGACAGAATTCATGTTGTAAAAAGTTTGCTTGCAGACTTCAGATGTTGTGAAATGCAATATTTCTGAATCGATGGAAATATAAGTCAGTGACAGCTTGTATTTATAACATCCTTATGGTTGGTGTCTCAAGGATGCTGAGAAGCAGATTGAGAAGTTGGTGCTTCTGTAAGACTCGGTGCTCTCAAGCTAGGAGTTCAGTGATTTCTTAGGGTTGGTGCCCTCAAACTTTGCACACATTATTTCTTTGTGATGTTGGATTAAGACAGTAGATCTTAGCAGCTTTTTTCACCGTGGATTTTCACCCATTTTGGGTTTTCCACATACTTCATGTGTTGTGGTTTCCATATGTGATTGCTTTCTTTTCAATTCTGGTTTTATGCTTCTTAGTTTATCAAAGTTATTTTAATTGATTAAGGATCCGAAATTGAGAGCTTCTACTCATTCACCCTCCCCTCGTAATTGAAGAATTGTGTTGTACATTAATGTCGTCATGAATTACTCCTAATATAAGCTCTTGGCCATGTTGAAGGGAAGGTGGTTGTAATACCAAAAAGTCACACATGCCTTATCTATTTCTTGGTACGCCTTGTTCCGTCCTATACCTTGCAATGCAGGTTGTGCTCTAGCTACATTTCTAAATAGAAAAATCTGTGTAGTCTTTACTTGAATTGGGTGAGGTGGATGTACCTTTTGTGCATGGATCATCACTAGAGTACACAATCTTTTCCTTATCTTCCTCTATTTCCATTTTTGAGTATGATTAATGGCTGCTAATGCCTTTGCCTTCACTAGTTTCTTCTCATGTAACACCGCAAAGCCTGCTTGCTTTCTCTAGTCTTGCCTCTTTCATGGCTTTTTCCCATGGCTTGTTGTTGTGGCAAGGAATGCATGTGATGTGTTACTTGAGACAATTGATGCCTTCATGAACTTCTTCTAGCAGAAGAGGTAAATTAAACTCCTTGATGTTGGTTCTCATAGCGTATTGCCAAGGTTTATTGGTTCTAGTGGCATATTTTCAAGCTGTGTCATGTTTCAGCAGGGCGGCTTCCACTTGTTAATTCTAAGCCCGATGTGGAATTGGATGCCATTGTATTCTAACTTAAAACATTTTTAAGGACAAAAAAACACCATAATAAAAAAAATACAATGATTTGAACAATAAATTAATAAAATCAGATAAATGCATTTCATATGCAATATTGTAATTGAATAGCAATAATATTAGTTAATTCAATCAAACTAACATTTTTTTGACCCTAAAGAAATAACCCTATGATTAGGGATGAAAAACCAGCAATTTCATTGACAAACTTGCATAATCAGCAATAAAATTTATGTAAATTGAACTCAATGCATTTAAAATTGTAGAATTTAAATGTTAGAAATAATTCAACATGCTATAAAGAATTTACATGCTTGTAAAAAAGGGGGGAAAGTAAATAAAAACAACTAACTGCGAAACCCAAAATTCCTCACTTTTTTTTAAAATCTGCTCTAAATTCAGTTCAATTTGCTCAAGAATGCTCAAATGTTGGTCTGATCTTTAGCTGTGGGTGCGTAGGCAACTCGCTGAGTAGTCAAACTATGGCTCGGGGAAATGTATCTCATATTGCAGTTTTTCTTTCGATGAATTGGTTTTTCATTAATTTTTCAGTCTGGAGAAATTCTTTATATATTATAGATATTTATGAAGTAGGTTTTTTCTTTCTTTTTTTTTTGCATCGTTTTATAGAAATTGATTCTACATTGTAGTTCTTTTTATGAATTGGGTCTCTGCTAATTTTCTTTTGTTTGGAGAAATGCATCTTATAATTCTTTATTTCAATTAATAATTTTTTTCCCAATTTTTCACTGTTTAGACCAATGCATCATATATTAAAGTTTTAGTGGCTGCCAGTTGGGCGTTCTGACCTAATGCTGACTACTTGCTGAATAGGGCCCACTGCAAAAATCATTTTGTTCCAGTACTAAGGAATGTCGCCAATTTGCACCTCAATTGTTATTCACCTAAGTTGCCGGTTCAGGTTTGGGTTTGTTGTGTTAAGTTTTGATAATTTTATTTGAACTTTAATCTCAGGTTGAGGTCAATTCAACCTATGCTTGGTGGAAATCCAATCTGCAGGAAATATATTGCATTCATGGGAAGAGAGTATCACAAACTAATGTATGTATATGTTATAGACTGCTGTATATTATTTGTCACGATCTATGGGTATACTTCAATCTGCTGTATATTATCTTCTGCTGTATGTATATTATTGCCGATTACCAACCACGATAATTTTTCCTTCCAAAGGAATTTTTATCATACATATAGATGACTACATAAGAAGTCGTGACTATACACCACAAGACGTGAAGGCAAAGGGACACAAGCCCATTCATAATTGGAATCGGTTTTACTTCCAAACCGATTCAATTATAATCGATTTAGTTAATATAATAACAAATCAATTAATAACAGATTGACTATCAATCAGATATGATATTAACCGATCATTGATTGTGTAATGTAAATAGATAATCGGATACATACGTCTAAGGTAAACACAACATGGAAAATGGTAATCACAACTAATCTCCAATAGCAAGTTAAAATATGAAACATACTTAACTGAAGCAATTAAGTTGAGTCACCAAATGTCAAGGCCGATAGGCCAATTAGACATTCGGATTAGCTAGGTAGATTAGATGAATCCGACCATAGCTACAATATCTTCAACTCTCCCTCTTAGCAAGGGAGGAATTCTTCTATCCTTCAAATAAGTTATATTACACATAGTCAACACAATAGCTTCATCTGTTGTGTGAGAGAAAGATATCACCTCACTGTGATATCAAGAGTTATGGCATATCCACGGATATCATGTCACATGATATCTACCATAAATCTTTTATTGTAATATCCACCATTATGGCTTGTCCACGGATATCATGTCTCATGATATCCACCATCATGGTATATCTAAAGATATTACTTCATGGCATGTCCATGGATTTCATGTCACATGAAATCCACCATGAATATCTCTTTATGTAATATCCACCATTATGGCTTGTCCACGGATATCACGTCTTATGATATCCACCATTATGGCATATTCAAGGATATTACTTCATGGCATGTCCACGGATATTACGTCACATAATATCCAGCATGAATATCTCTTTATGTAACATCCACCATCATGGCTTATCCACGGATATCACGTCGCATGATATCCACCATTATGGTATATCCATAGATATTACTTCTAGAGATATAAACCACTATGACATATCCATAGATATCAAGTCCCATGATATCCATCATAGTGGTATGATCAATCAATATCGTAAGATCGTCACCTTATGATAATGATCAGATGTACAAGTGTTCATTATTGAGAGATCGTCACCTCACAATAATGTTCACAGGGGTTTATCAAGTATTGAACCAATGTTGTCATGGAGTCACACACATGACACTAATCATAAACCATATCAGATTAATAAGATTGCATTAATAAGAGTTTACACTTTAAACATCTTAGAGAATACATTAGCACTATTAAAACAAATCAATGTTGCTGAGACTCAATCTCAGCTAGAGTTACATTTTCTACCATACCAAGCTTACCTCGAAAGTATGCAAACTTTATTCTGAAGAGAGGCTTGGTGAGAATGTCCGTCGTCATCTCATTAGTATCTTAATTGAATAACATACCTTTCCACTTGATCTCCACATGCCTTGACCTTTCATGAAGTACAAGGTTGGAGTCTGCATCATTCTTGATGTATTCCAAGCTCACCAAGTATTCATCTATCCAGAAATATCATGACCTATGAATCAGCATAAAGGCCTTCCAACCTATATACATGGGACTCCATCTCATGAAGCATAATTCTTTGATTAATCACTAGAGAAACCATCTTGACATGGTGTACTCTCTTTGAATCAATATGATAAAGATCCTCAAATATCAATCGAAGCATATCTTCTCAATTACTCCCTCTGTTACAAAAGCATCCTCTGCTCACATGGACCCAATCATGGAAGATATCTTGCTTCAGGAGACTCTCATTTTCTGGTATGATCCTCATACGTCTGCACAAATGACTTGATAGCTTTTCCAAGATGACTGTTGCACTTCTGTAAGTAAATATTGTTTCATAAAAATGGAAATTCAAAGTCTTAGAATCTCCACTAAAGTCCTCTGCATATTCCTCCTGAATTTCAATCTCTTCATCACAAATAGAACTCTAAAACTCCACAAGTTGTGATCCTAAGGATGTCCTATATGTAAGGGATAAGTTTCTCATAGGAAATTGAAGAAATTTAACCACAGGATATCCAGATGTAGCTTGTCGTAAACAGACATCTGCTAACAATGTTGATTCACAAATAACCCGCATAATGTAATTCCATGAATTAATAACTACATATGAAATTCATGAACATTATTCAATCAATTTTTTTTTTTAATCTCTTTCAAGTCAGAATATGAATCCATTTGAATCCTTTTGAGGAAGAGTTTCATCAACATCTGCAATGGAAGCTCGAGGCATAGTCTTGGTAGGACATTGCATTGCATAGTGACCATATTTGTCACATCTAAATCATTGGATTTCTGAAATATCCTTCCTTCTTTATATTTGCTGCTTTCACTTTGGTTGCAATACCACTGTCCACTGTTTATCTTTGGTTCTCATAGACTGTCATATCTGTCATCATTTCTATATGCCTTATGAAGCCCTATCAACTATGCCCCTCATTCATAACCTGGCTTGCTACTCACCACCTTCCCTTGTGATAGAGCGAGTCTTATCCTTTTAGCTCTTAACATTATTGCAGCTCCATCTATGATCATAATGAACTGTATAAAGTAGTCATAAGTAATGCACAGATGTTTAACCAAGTATATCATTTCATTCTTTACTACAGATTTCTATTGAAACAATCATCATCAATTCTGTTAACTCGTCTATTCAGTTTAGGGCAAGCTGAGATTAAGGATTTGATTCAGCTCTGAACCATTGACATTTTCGTGAGGAATCTAACCATTAGATCATCCAAATGACATAGATTATCCACATAACTTTCCTCTGAATGTGCTATCTAGGTTAGGCATTTAATTTTGCACTCTCTAAGGTCCTTTTATAACATTTAGCACCATGGGAGTTCAATACAGTAAACTGAGGAATCAGCTCTACTCACGGCATCAACCCTATCTTCTTACTATACATCGAACTAACCAGAGAATGTTTGTGTTGCCTCTTAATGTCATAAAACTGTCATCTTTGGACCTTAGATATACCAAGTATTATAATTGTCATATTGATTTCTTGTCCCATTTATTTTCCCCTTGAATTCTTCTGCAGGTAAGTCTGTCTTATCCATCTCGACCATGGTCATGCATTTGGTTATTTCCCAGTCATAGTTTTGGAGCCAAAGAAAACTACAGACTGCATGAATTAGACCACCTGTTAGTATTGACATCATGTTCCCAGCAAGCAAGAGTGCATTCCTTCCTGTTGTGTCAAGATTGACCCTCCCATATTCTATAGTAGTCACAGTGAGCCTTGTACTTATTCCAAATATACAGCCTCCTATTGCTCCTCATATTGCTCACACTGCATTTGCTTTTCTCCATGGGAGTATGAAAGCTATGGGCATTACAGCTGAATCAATTAGCACTCCGATGCCCAAGTACATCCATCCAAAGAGATTTCAGCCTTGTTCAGTACCACTGCCAGAACACCCATAAGGCATCCAAACGCGAGAACCACTGTCCTGGAGACTTTGAGGATCTGCTTTCCATTGCCCTTGGTATTGACATAGGTTCGGTAGATGTCATATGTTCATGGTGAAGACACTGCAATGATCTCTTGAGTCTCTGAGGAACCAGCAGATGTCATTACCATGAATAACATTGTAAGAAGCAATACAACACCACCCTTTCCCATGGCTAGTCTCACTTTTATAAATCTGATCTAATCTTTCCTTATCCCGGCTCTGATACCATGTTAAGTTTTGATCAGATTGTAATAGGTAGGTATTTTAAATTTTATTTGAACTTTAATCTCAGTTTGAGGTCAATTCAACCTTATGCTTGGTGGAAATCCAATCTGCAGGAAATATATTGCATTCACGGGAAGAGAGTATCACAAACTAATGTATGTATATGTTATAGACTGCTGTATATTATTTGTCACGATCTATGGGTATACTTCAATCTGCTGTATATTATCTTCTGCTGTTTGTATGTTATTGCCGATTACCAACCACGATAATTTTTCCTTCCAAAGGAATTTGTATCATACATATAGATGACTTCATAAGAAGTCGTGACTATACACCACGAGACGTGAAGGCAAAGGGACACAAGCTGATTCATAATTGTAATCGGTTTTACTTCCAAACCGATTCAATTATAATCGGTTATGTATAATCAATTTAGTTAATATAATAACAAATCAATTAATAACAGATCGACTATCAATCAGATATGATATTAACCGATCATTGATTGTGTAATGTAAATAGATAATCGGATACATACGTCTAAGGTAAACACAACATGGAAAATGGTAATCACAACTAATCTCCAATAGCAAGTTAAAATACGAAACATACTTAACTGAAGCAAGTAAGTTGAGTCACCAAATGTCTAAGGCCGATAGGCCAATTAGACATTCGGATTAGCTAGGTAGATTAGATGAATCCGACCGTAGCTACAATATCTTCAACATGTTGTGGGTACACATTTACAAAAACTATATAATAATCATAAATATATACTTATGATACCTTAGCGTAAAAACTGGGATTAATTTTAAATAACACATAACATACATATAATAATCAAAACAATGATAATTTACGTATAAGATTGTATTTACCTCAATGTTAAAAGTTGTGAGCCTCTATGTGGACCCCACCATGAGCTCTGGATCATGTAAAAAAATGAAACCCATGATATGCATGCAGTGGACTCTTGTAGACATGTAAAAATAGAGCAACTGTTGTTTTTAAGTGAAGTGGGTAATTATTGCTTTTTACCAAGGAATGCAGCAGGTAGTACTCCAAGGCTTACCCTAGAAAGGTAAGTAATAAAACCCCAACAGCTGTACAAATCCCCAAAACTAAAAATAAAAAAAAATAAAAATGAAAGAGCAGGATACAAACTGAAAACAGCAGCAGCACCAACAATGATAATGTCACCACCAAAATGCTATCTTTTTGTGAACATACTCATCGGCCAATGGCCATCATTGGATGAAGAAGTAAATAGAAGAATGAGAAGCCCTAGGGAATGATGGCCTTCCTACAACATTCTTCTTGGCTTCCTAACTGTTAAAGTGCCGTTTGTACAAGTTCCTAACCATTAATGTGTTTTATTTATTCTTTAATATGATGACAAAAACAAAACTTATAGTGAGGAGAAAAAAAAATAAAAGCCCTGGTTCACAGAGGATTTGCTTTGGGTGCAGGATTTGGACCTTCAACTCAGCTGGCCCAAAGTCCATGCGCTGCCTGTGCCCACAGCAGACTGGACGAGACACCTGAGCTTCAAACAAATAAGACCCATTTCAAGGGGTTTCTCTGAGCAAATGGGTAACTTTGTTGTTCACAAGTGCCTCACTATACTACTAGATGGACCTGCACTTGTTTATAGGCATTGGTTTATATGTTATATTTAAGCTTAATACTCTTAGGAACCTCCTTGTAGGACCCTCCACAAACAAGGAGAAGTGAGTTTTTCATTGTAACAATGGTGGGGGTGAGACTCAAACCATGGTTATGCTGGAAACTGTGGACCCCCTTAACCAATTTCTCTCATCTTTTTGACTTTGGTATATACCTTATTGAATTTCTCTAATTTGTAGGGAAATTGTAATACTTGCCCAATCAATCAAACATGAAAGTTTTACATCAAGCTTAGAAATACCTTCTGAGTGGTTTCTGAGTTACGTACATTATTTGCTATTCTTGACTCGTAGGATCTTTTTAAAAAATGAGTTTTGTTGATTGTATTCATTTAAAAAAAATATTACTTAAGGGAACAAAGAGTTACATCGATTAAACAGGGAGGGTAATCTCTTGCTTAGAAAACAAAAAGAGCCTTGTATCTGTGTACCAGTAGGCAAATACAACCTATGATCAGAAACACTTGAATTTACTTTGATCAGTATAGCCAACTCTTGCTTAAAAAATCTTAAATGCTCCTAGTGTGAGAGGTAGAGAGTGTCTTCATGAAAAGTAGCTGCACACTTGAATTTCCATGGGAATCCAATAGCTGTCAACTTTGTTGTATGCCATAAAAGTATGCAGTTAGCTTGTATTACAGCTTCTTTCTAAGAAAGAGGGGTAATGGATAATGGATTCTCTGACAGACATTTTTGGCTGACAAGTCCTTGGATTGTTTTTGAAATTGATTTTCTGTTGATTTTGAATTATCTGATTGTGGTTTTGCTCACTTGGCACATTGGGGCTGAAGTCACTGGTTTCTTTTTTCCTTTTTCAATTGTGACTGAGTTTGTATATTCTATAGATCAAGATGTGAAATGATTTTGCAATTCCAAATTATGGCCACCCACTTTCTGTATCGTCCAGTTTGTAGTGGGCATCTGGCTGAGGGTCAAGTTAAAGAGGGAAACGGTATTTAAATTTCTAATAAAAAACTAAAATTAATAGAGGATAAAATCCAATTTTCAGAAGGAAGCTATTTTATTGGTAGTTGAGTCAGCTGTAATCTTCGTGTTCTTCTAGACAGCGATGGTTAATGGACATAATGATTTTTTTTATTTCAATTGATTAGAAAAGGACACTTGTCCTGTTTTGCGGCTGCTAATGATAACATGAAGCATTGGTTTTTCTGTGTGCAATTTATGCCAAATCCTTGCTGATAAAACACCATTATGTAAAAATAGTTCTGGTCCAGTAGTAAGTGGTGCAACACAATCTTACAAAATTTACAATTGGCACTAACTACTGGGCAAGTCCTCCTTTGTTGAAGGGAATTACAATACACCTTGCTGAATTTCTCTAAATACGAGCCATTTTTTAATTTTTAGAGACATTTTAAAATTCATACCATTATCAACCGAACGTGAGAAATTTGCTATCAAGCTTAGAAATACCATTTGGCTTGGGGAGCTTCAATCAGAGGGTTTCTGTTCCAGCAAAACATGTTTTTGTGTGATGGGCATTCTCTAACTCAAAACTGCCTTGCAGACTCCTTTATGGTTGATGGCCATCCCTACACATGCTGAATTCTCCTTGCTCTCTTTGATAGGAAATTTGTAATATTCTCCCTGCCATCAACTACATGCAAAATGAACCATTGAATAACTATTGGCTTACGAGTCTCTTCCCCCTTGAGCAATTTGTCCCCTTTGAAGACAAGTGTGGAGTCTCTTCCACAAGGCTTGACACTTGTCCTCCTTGAAGACAAGTGTCTCATCCTCTAACCCCTTCTCCTTCTTCCTTTCTTCTATTTAATCCCCCCCCATTTTTAGACCAAAGGATCCATCGTCATACCAAAAAGCACCGTTACGCTGCTGGAATCATTACTCACATCACGTTTTGCACCAAATCATCCATCATCATTTGGATCTATCATCATGGAGCATAATCGAGGATTTGAAGCTACGTCATGAGCACACATCCAATCACAGAATAATCAAATTAAAGCGGGAATCGTGGTTTGCATTGTTTATCATTTTGTTCTCCGTTTTAGTTTTACCATTCTGATCTTGAGGTGTTTGAGTTTAATGGCTTGTTTGATTGTTTTCTTCGTTATGCTGAGAGGGGGGGGTGAATCAGTAATTCATAGAAAATTACAACTAAAATTCACTGAAGAGAAGGACAAAATACAGAGAGAGCCAACACAAGATTTATCTTGTGATAAACCCTTTCGGGTAAAACCACAGCAAGAAAAACAATCAATCGGATCGAGGGTTCCCTCCAACATTATAGACATGGCAATACATATATATCAGCAATAATAGTAATTCAGTTACATAAAAACAGACCCACTCAGAATGTTGGGGGCACTCCAAGTTGGCTAGGCTACCCATCCAAACCCATCCCGTCTCTTAGGGCTCATAGGGTCACCTGAGGATGGGCCCAGCATACCTCTGGTTGGAACCCCCTTATTCCGAATGTGCTAACAAACAAAAAACAGCAGGAAGATTGTTGTCGGGAATAATCATTATGTTATGTTGTTATATTATGTTTATGTTGTCGTCGGTAATAATGAGTTACGACGGTTAGTTAGTTAGCCGATGGGTAGGTAGTTGGAGTCGCAACGGTTGTGTCGTACCCCTTCGGGTATTATATATTGTGTACCTTTTCTTCGAAGGAGGAGCATGTTAGTCGTGTCAGATGTAATGTTATAAGCACTTATTGTACATGGACTGTGGAATTAATACAGAGGCTGGTTATTTAATATATTTCCATTATGTTCTGTGCATTTACTTTTTGCATTTAACCGTTTACCCGAGAGGGCAAACATTTGGCGCCGTTGCCTAGACGTACTCGGGAACGGAAGACACGGATGGCGCACAGACACAATGGGCCTACCCGTTGGTGAAATAAACCCAGAGGCTGATGACGCCCGAACAAAACTTTACACAGGAGAAGACACGGCAACGCGAGAATTTTCAATTTTGCTCCGGGTAGCCATTCAGACCTACGTCCGACGAGAGGTGGCGGAGGCAGAAATCCCACCAAGTGCCATGTGGACAGCGCTGGAGGTTAGCCCGGCAGTAAATCGATTGATGAACCACCTCCTCCGGTTGCTTGCATAGGCATCGTTGGCACAACAGGCCCGCTTGGAGGAGATTGCCCAGGAAGAGCGACGACAACAAATCGTGCAACGCTACGAAGAGAACAACCGACGGGAAACGGAACGAGATGGCGCCAGGCCAGGAGGAAATTGAACCTTGTAATAATCCCGACACACTGCTGATATAAATTGTGGCCGAAAGGCAAAATAAAAATAAAAATAATAAAAGTTTTTTTGTGTACATGGCGTGTGTTTGCTGTGTATGGAAGTGACTTATGCCCAATAGATTAAATAAGGACAAAAATAAAAAGATACAGAGTGACGAATGGGAAGTGGCACAAACCGCGTTGAATCTCAGACAGCAGATAGAACGAAGGTGTAGGCTAAGGCAGCTTGCCGAAGGACGATCGGTCGAGGGGTTGCCCGAAGGGAACCCAGGAGGTGTCACGGAGGTTGCGGAGGCAGAGATAGACGGAGAGAACTACACTGTCTACACTGTTGTAGGGCTGCCAGAAGGAGTCACGGAGGGTGCCGAAGGAGAACTCTACAGTTCGCCAGAATACCACCGTAGGGTAAGAAGCCGCGAAGAGTTGGTGGAACAAATAAGGCGAAGTCTAAACCTGATCGATGCTACTAGAGACTTGCTAAAGAATTTGTCCATTTCAGAGGACAACCGGAGGGAGACAACGGAAGGTGACGGTACGATTGAAGGTGCCGAGGGAGCACAAGGGTACCGTACGGAAGGCAATTTGTTTGGTTCGGTGTCAGCAACTTTTTCCGGAGGACCCACGAGTGGAGGTTCAATTGCAGGAGGCGGAGGATCGCCAGGTACAAGCACACAAGGAATTAGAGGAGCGAGACCCAGCGGTGGGATGGCGAGTAAACAAAAATTGCCAAAGTTCACAGGGGAGGGCAAGGAAGACCCCTTACGGCACTGCCGTACATGTGAAACCATTTGGTCCGCCAATGGAGTAACAGACAAGGATGATTGGGTACAACAGTTCCCAACCACGTTACGAGGAGTTGCCATAGATTGGTACTTCGATGTGGACAAGCAAAAAGTGGCCACGTGGGCCAATCTATAGAAGCAATTCACGGGTGAGTTTCGGTTGCTCCGTGATGATAATGAAATTGTAACGGAGATATACAGTACCAAACAAGGTACCAGGGAGACAGTACGGGCATACAGGTGGAGGCTGAAAGAACTCTTGGGTAAAATGGAAAGCCAACCCACAGATGGATTGAAGAAACGATGGTTCGTTGAAGGGTTGAAATCCTCCCTATGGAGGAAGATGAAAATTGTACCCCCGACGTCATATGTTGACGCTTATAATAGGGCGATGGACTTGGAGAGCGAACACAAAACATCAAAGAAGAAGAAAAGTAATAAATCCTCATCCGAGGACGATGACTCTTCATAGGAAAGCAGTAGTGACGACGAGGCTGGCAAACGGGTGCAAGTGCTCCAGAAAGACATGGAGCGAATGAGAAAGGAATTCAAAATAATGAGAAGCACTGGTCGGAACGAAGGGGACATATGGTGCACTGAGTGCAAAGAGGAAGGGCACACAAAGGGTACTTGCCAAAAGAAGGCATTCTGCAAGATTTGCCAAGTGATGGGACACTCCACCAAGGAGTGCCCATACAACATGAAAACCCGAGGTACGCAAATGAACCAGGTGCTGTTCACGGAGCAGGCCACAACATTCGCGCCAGCGGGTACCGGCCAACATACTAACACAACGGCATCATTTGGAGGATACCGGGACAACAGACGCGGCGGTGGAAGGAATAGCAACAATAACAATAACAATAACGGAAGCCGTATCCAGTATGACGCCAAGGGCCGGCCAATTATCCAATGTAGGGCCTGTAATTAGTGGGGGCACTTCGTCCGTGATTGCACAAAGGAAGCCACCCCTCAGCACCTCTGCCGTTGGTGTGGGCCAGGCGACCATGAGGACGCAAATTGCCCGCAGGCAAGGGTTAATCTCCTCAACATTGAGAAGGCTGGGAAGACTGGTGAGAAAGAAGTACTGGCGATCACCCGCGCCCAGACGAAAAAAGCCACTTATCCCGACCCCCATACGGAGAAGGAGAGATTATGGGAGGCAAAGGCCAATATTGAATGTGAAATGACGACCGAACGACGGGACAACGAGGTGGCAAGTACATCATCCCGTACGGAAGCGGAAAATAACAACATTGGGCAAATCTTGCAGAGAGAGGTGTCGATAAAGGTAAAAGACCTTCTAGACTCTATGCCACAATTGAGGACTGCCATCCTCACCAATGTGCAAAGCATCGCATTATCGAGTGCACCACAGGTAGGGGTTCCCGCCACCGCATTGTCGAGTGCACCACAGATACGGGTTCCCGCCACTGCATCGTTGAGTGCACCACAGGTAGGGGTTCCCGCCACCGCTTCGAAGAGTACACCACAGGTGGAGGTTTCCGTCAACCCTTCGACTGACCCGATGTTACTAGCCTTGAGTAGTGGTAGACACCCAGTTGTGGTAGAAATGGGTATCCGTGGGACCATTCTGAAGGACACCATTGTGGACGGGGGATCTGGGGTGAATGTACTACCAGAAGAAACATGGAAGCGGCTGGGGAAGCCCACCCTGTGGCCACCCACATTCAACCTGGTGGGAGCGGACCAACACGGCATTAAGCCACTCGGCCTATTGATGGCCCAGCAAGTGACAATTGGTACGCAACCATTCTTGTTAGATTTCGTGGTTATTCCCTCGAAGAAGAAAGGCTATGACGCCATCCTGGGGAGAGCGTGGTTGATCAACGCGAGGGTAAACCACAACTGGAAGAAAAATACACTTTCCATGGAGAAGGGAGGGCGGAAATATACCATTGACCTACACACCCAAGATGTCGGCGAAGAGCTCGCCTCTTCCGACTCGGACTCAGAGGACTCTAATAAAGGGGAAGGGGGTCCTGATGAAAGCAAGGGCAAGAACGCGATGGAGCCGAATAGTGAAGGGGTGCTCGAATTGGAGGGATGTTTTGAAGATGAGGTATGCTCACTTAACGGGCTCTTCCACTGGCAAATGGAGGATTACGAAATGTTCCAAAGCTACAGGCTCGAAGTAGAGGAACCAGAGCAACCAACAGAGGTGTACCTGCCGGAATACAGAGAATATTGGAAGGGAGACGCCCCAAACCCTGGCGACGTAAATAATCCGAAGAGTGTCGGCAACGATTGGAACCCTGTGTGGAAGGCCACAACCTTCAAAATATTTATTATTCTTCTTCTTCTTATGTACGGGAAGGAGACCATGGTCCCTGTAGAATTTGTGGTTCCAGGTCTTCGGATGGCCATGGAAAATAAACTTGCCACCAATAGGTTCAAATTGAAACCCTACAACGAGAAGCGCGTAGGGGACCCGAGAGGTCGGAAGGACACCCGGGAGTCCGGAGGGGGACCCGAGAGGATGGAAGGGGACCCGAGAGGCCGGGCAGGCAACTCGCCAGGCACAGGACCAAAACGGGAGACTCTCGGGTGAGGCAAACCAAGAAGGATGAAGGGCGATCCCAGAGACAGGGGACCCGAGCCGAAGACTCTCTAGACAACTAAATCAGGAAATCGAAAAAAAAAAAGAAAAAAGAGAGAGTACCATATGGCCATACGAATCCGTAGGACAATTGACCGTACGGCTGAAAAAGTTATATAAAATTAAAAAAAAAAAAATAAAGAAAAAAAGAAAAAAAAAAAAGAAAAAAAAGAAAGAAAAAGGAAGAAAGCCACGGTGGAACCACCGTACGGTAGCACCACCGTGCGGTGGCAACATCGGCGGTGGAACCACTGTGCAGTGGCAACATCGACAGTGGGGCCACTGACAGTGGAACCACCGTACGGTAGCACCACCGTGCGGTGGCAACACCGACAGTGGAACCACCGTGTGGTGGACCACTGTGCGATGGCAACACCGATGGTGAAACTACCGTGCTGTGGAACCATCGTGCGGTGGGACCATCGTGCGGTGGAACCATCGTATGGTAGTACGTCCACCACCGTGCGGTGGAAACCACCGCTGTCGCGGAGCACGAAGACATAAACGCAGCCCCCACACAAACAAACACAGTCGTACGGTGGAGGGTGTTGATCGTATGGGAAGGTGGCCACACGATTGGAGGTGCCAGTGCTGTTGTTGACCGTACAGGGAGGTTGTATGGCTTGGGCGCCATCGGGGACATTACAGTGCCAAAAAAAACAAACCAAAAAAAACGACGACGACCAGATTTAAAATGATTCGCTGGAGTTTGAAGCCAGGACATTGGAAATTTAGAGTGGAGAAGAAGGGTTTTTGGCATCTTAAAATATCACAGAAATGTTGTGTGCCATGGACTTTCGTATGGTTCTGAGGGTTGTAAATTGGTGTTGGCGGCACCTGGGGTGTTGCCCCAGGACCCCGTGAGGGGCGCTGCCCCTTGACCCCACGGGGGCACTGCCCCAAACCCCGCAAGGTGCGTTGCCCCTTGACCCCGCTGGGGGCGTTGCCCCCAAACCCCCAGTTTATTTTTGAGCTACAAAATACCACGGGAAGTGTTGTAGTTGTCCGTACTATGAGAATGAAGCCTGCAGCTAAGCATTGGCGGGGAAGCCATAAGCCGTAGAGGGAGACGGATTTGGAGGTTGGGAATAAACAAAGTTTGAGGGAAGGCATTGTAGGTCCGCGCAGTCGTACGACAACATGGAGTTATTCAGTTCAGTTATTAGCCTTTGGGGAGTGTGATGGAGGATTTGAGGTGTCTCCTAGCATTTGTGCCAGCGGATTGTGGCCACCTCCAGGCATGACTGGTACGCTTTGAGGAACTTGGAGTATGTCTCGGCTGGACGTGAGGTTGCCTTGGTGGATGTACAGAGGGCTCGGGAAGAGCTGACCACCATGTTGGAGGCGATAGTCGCGTGAGACTTAGTTCAGCGTACCCAGGAGTTGGATGCCAGGAGAGCAGCACGGGTGGCTATCGAGGACAAATTGGCTAGGGAGACAGTATCAATTGAGTAGCAGTTGGTGGAAGCTGAGACTGGAAAATGTGTTTTGCAAACAAGTTTGGGTTAGGCACAGGAGGATTGTGATGGCAAAGGAAGCAATATTGGTGAAATCCGCACTTGAGCATCAGATGGTAGCAGAAAAGGGTTTTCAGGCGAGGACGCAGCAAGTGTATAAGATCTGGGCCCGACTGGCGTCAGTAGTTCTTGCCGTTCATCTCTATTTTGTATTAAGTCGTCGGAGTCGACTTCTTTTCTTGGGGGGGATGATGTTGTCGAGAATAATCATTATTTTATGTTGTTATATTATGTTTATGTTGTCGTCGGTAATAATGAGTTACGGCGGTCAGTTAGTTAGCCGACGGGTAGGTAGTTGGAGTCGCGACGGTTGTGTCATACCCCTTCGGATATTATATATTGTGTACCTTTTCTTCGAAGGAGGAGCATGTTAGTCGTGTCAGATGTAATGTTATAAGCACTTATTGTACATGGACTGTGGAATTAATACAGAGGCTGGTTATTTAATATATTTCCATTATGTTCTGTGCATTTACTTTCTGCATTTAACCGTTTACCCGAGAGGGCAAACAAAGATAACAATGTCTACAAGGAACAAAGAATTCAGGATATGTGTTATGTGTTTTTACCCTTTTTCCTATTAATGGTAGTGTGGATTATGTTCTTGTTTATTTACAGAAGCATGATTGCCAGTAATTATAGTTCTTTTTCTTATCTCACATTAACGTGTTTTATGGATTAATGGTTTATGTATATTTATTCAATTCATTGCTGTCTGTGGTTAGAGTTTATTTTATTAATTAATGATTGGACCTGATATTTCAGATCTTATGTAAGGCGTGAATGATAAGTTTATTACAACTTTGATTGCTTTACGTTCTACACATTATAAATATGATTGATTCACAGAAAATGTTTATTTACGGATCTGCATTATGTATGGAGTAATAATAAATCTGATTATTAGCATTCTGCCTGTGCTATTACATGGACTATGTTTATTCTCGTTAAGATTAAGTTAAATTACAAAAATTAAGATTGAAGCAAACTCGCATATAAAAATACTTTCAATGGAATATAAACAACATGGACGACCTGAGCCACCCAGACGGTTTAGCCGGGGAGCGTACCAAACTGTCGGCAATGGGGAGGGGGGGGGGGGTTCTGCACGTCTAGGCTCTGGTTCTTCATTGCTGGGAAGAACCAGCACCACTACCTCCCACATCGACTCAGCCTGATGCGCTCACAGACTATCCCGCTGGCCACTAGGATGCAGTGCAAATAAAACTGAATTAATATTAATGCTGAGTAATAGGGTTACTTGTTTGTTGCTTCTCCTTTTCCGTTTTTCCCTCCTCTCTTTTCTTATCTGTGCTTCTTGTTATCACAAAAGCTTGCACCCTTGCTAAGCTATCAACTCGGCAATCTTGTGAAACATGGAAACAACCCCGAAGTGTGGGACCTTGTGCAAGGGGTTGAATCTTTGGAGAAGGCCGACTTCCTTCTTCAAATAGGTGCAGGTGTTGAACCAACTCAATGCTTTAAAACTAATTCCTAAGCCTACCTAAACAACTTGCAGAGGTAAAGGGAAGAGAGAATGCTGGAAATAGAAGGAGGTGATCACCAAGAAGAGATTGTTCCTCTCCCCACCGAGATGACACAAAGAATTAACTGAAACACCCAGGAGATGCACAAAATTCAGTTGCATGAGTGACTCCAATGCATGTATGGAGCTTAGAATTTGCTAAGTGTCAAGAGGGGAGAAGGATTGCCACAAGTCACACTCTGAGAACAAGTTAACACAACATATATGGAGAGAAAAGCCACAAGACATACACCTATAATGAAGGTAAGAAAACATACACAGCATACATAGGTTGAAAGAAGTCAAGAATGGTGATTTTCAATTAATTTTAAGGCCAATGGCCAAACTTACAGTTGGATAAATGCAAGATAAATACAAGAGAAGTGGGAGAGCATGGAATAGTTCCAACCAACAGGGAGAGAACCCTTTACAATGAGGCTTAACAACCTTTATATAGAAAAATGGTTACAAGGGTGATCATGACCTTTGCATGTCAGTCTGGAAGTGCAGGGAAGTGCATGCACTTGACCTGAACATGCAAGCAACTTAGCCATACCCACAAAGAGCAATCTTGTGAAGGTGGATTGACTAACCTTCCAAAGTCAGGCATGACATAAGTCACCAAGCATGGCCCCGTACCTCCCTTGATGAAAATCTTGCCAAAAACATTTAATGCACCCTTGTGGCTCCAGAAAAAGGAAAGTGCACAAGTCACCAAAATTGTTGGAGCATTAAAAGCCTTGAGTGTCGATCATGCCATCTAGAATTGTTGCCAGTCGGAAGGAAGTCCGGAGTCTTCGGAAGTCCGGACTCCTGAAGTGGGAAGACAAGGGAAGAACTTCGGAACCTCGGGGTTCTGGAGTTCTGGGATAGAGAGAGGAAGAGAAGAAAAAGAACTTTGGAACCTCGGGGTTCCGGAGTTTCTGAGGAACTAGAGAGAGAAGGCAAAGGGGGAAGGAACTTCGGAATCTCGGGGTTCTGGAGAGGGGGGGAAACGAGGAAGAGAACTTTGGAACCTCGGGGTTTCGGAGTTCCGGAAGAAAAAGAAGGAAGAAGGGCTAAGAGGGAACTTCGGAACCTTGGGGTTCTGGAGTTTCGGGGAAGGGAACTTCGGAACCTTGAGGTTCCAGAGTTCCGGGAAAGTGGAGAAGAGAAGAAGTATCTTCGGAACCTTGGGGTTCCAGAGTTTCGGAGAAACTGGAGAAAAGCTAAGGGAAGGAAGGGAACTTCGGAACCTTGCGGTTCCGGAGTTCCGAAGTAGGAAAGAAAGCGGCTAAGGCAAAGAACTTCGGAACCTCGGGGCTCCGGCGTTCCCGGGGAAGAGAAAAGAGGGCCTAGGAACTTCCGACAAGGCAACACTTCAAACCATGATTCCACTGCTTTTATCCTTGATCAACTGGGACAACGCTGGTCCATGGAACATATTTTTGATCGGTTCTTACTGATGGGCCAAGGGTATCATAAAATGGCAACATTTTTGGCGATTTCTGCGGGATGCTTGCCTGCTAAGCATGAAGTCCATAAACCTTAAGCATCCATTGGGCACTGAGTCATTGAAAAGACCCAAAACATGTGTGCGCCATCACTTGGGAAAACTGAAAACTAGAGCGCACACCCTCTTAAGGAGAATGCGGCATGTGCATAAGCACTTATGAAAGCAAAACAACTTCTAGTCTAATATTTACATAGTTATCAACACCCTCTTTAGAAGTAGGGCTTGAGATGAATCCCGTTCACTGGGATTAGAAGAACTTTGCCATCAAGCCTGGAGAGATGAAATGCATTGGCCTCCTTGCAACTAATGATGACATATGGACCACTCCGGATAGCATCAAATTTGGAGTGGCGCCCAGCTTTGGCTCTGTCTGCGCCCAGCTTCTTGACTTGCTCTTGATGAGTCTTAAGTGTATGCATAGCTTGACTTCTAACCTCCTCCAGCTCCATCAGTTAGCTAGTCTTGCATCATTCTCTATCAATTCCAATTGATGTGCTAGTTCAAGAGAGGGTAACTCTAGGGAAGTTGGGAGTCTTGCTTCCTTCCCATATACTAGCATGAAAGGGGAGTTACCAATCGCCCTCTTGGGTGTGATCCTGTCAGCCCATAATGCTGTCCTCAACTTAGTGTGCCATGCCCTCTGATTGTCTTCAATTGTCCTTTTAATTATCCTGATGAGGTTCTTGTTGGAAGATTCAACTAAGCCGTTACCCTGAGGTTAATAGTTGGATGATGTTTTCAAGCATACACCATGCTTAACTGCCCAAGAACTGATTTGGGTTCCAACATATGCCTTTGGCATTGTCTGATATGATGGTGGAGGGGACACTGAATCTTGTCACAATTCCCTCAAGGAATTCCAACAGTGAGGCCTCAGTGGCATCCCTCAATGCAACTACCTCTGTCCACCTAGTGAAGTAATCTGTTGCGGCCAAGATCCACTTATGGCTAGCACTAGAAGGTGGGTTATCATGCCAATGAAGTCTAAACCCCATTGGGCGAATGGTTGATCTACTTGGATGGGATGAAGAGGTAGGGCAGCTAGTCTTTGCTTCCCAGAGAAGAGAGCACATTTCTTGCAATTCTTCACCCATCTATGTGAGTCATTGAATAAGGATGGCTAGTAATAACCAGCCCTCATTATTTTGATAGCCGTAGTCCTTGCAGAGAAGTGGCCCCATGAAGAGCCATCATGAAATTCCTCTAACAATCTGCTGACTTGGTTTTGCTCAATACATCTTAGTAAGACTCCATCAAAGTCTTTTCGGAAAAGAGTGCCATTCACTAAGACATAGGGAATGGATTGCAACCTGAAATGCCTTCTTTCGGTCCTGTCTAGACCTTGGGGGTATCGACCTTCCATTAAGAAGGTGGTCATGTCACCTACCCAACTGAATTGAGTGTTGTTGCCAGTTGGTTGATCCTCTTGTAACACAAGGGCGACCTCTGAAGTAGTCTTAGAAGATGAGACAAGCTGTTCACGTAGGCCTCGGCCTCTTACAAGCTTGGTGATCTTGATGTTGATGTCATACTCCATGACCTTGGTTATCCACCCAGCTCTCTTCTTACTGATATCCTTGTTTAGAAGGAAATCTTTGACACTTGTATGCAGAACTAAGAGCTAGATCCTATTGTTGGACAACATGTGTCTAAACTTTTCTAATGCCCTTACAATAGTGAGGACTTGTTTTTCTACATAACTATACTTAAGATCATAGTCCTTTAGCCCCTCACTATAGAAAGTAATAGGTTGCTCCAAATTGTAATCGTTTAGCTGTGTTAGGACAGCTGAGATGCTGGATTCTCCTCCGAAGGTATAGAGGATAAAATCCCTTTCGTAATTAGGATTGACAAGGGTAGGGGCCTGAGCAATTGCTTGTTTGATCTCTTCGAAACTGGCCCATCCCTCCTTGGTCCAACTGAAAGCCAAGTTTTTCTTCAACATGGAAGTGAGGGGTTTTACCATGGTGGCAAGGTTGGGAATGAACCTCCTCACAAAGTTGATCCTACCAGGGAAACTTTGCTATCCTTTCTTGTGATTGGGGAGTGGAAGAGAAAGAATAGCCTCCACTCGCTCTGGATCAATGGTCAAACCCTCCTTGGATACGATGTGTCCTAGCAATCTTCCTTGATCAATAGCAAATACACACTTGCTAGGGTTCAAGGACACACCATACTCCCTGCATTTCATGAAAACCTGCTCAAGATGACCAAGATGTTCAGTTGCATGCTTCAAATAAACAGTTATGTCATCAAGGTATACAAGCACAGACTTTGCTAATACACCCTTGAAAGCCATGTCCATTGCTCTTTGGAACGTGGCACCTGCATTGGTTAGCCCAAAGGGCATTTTACAATAAGCATAGGTAGCCCACTTAGTAGTAAATGCAGTCTTGTATTGGTCTGATTCTTGGACCAAGATCTGATTGTAGCCCTAGCACCCATCCAAGAATGAAAATCTTTCCGAGCCATTGACCTTTTGGAGAATTTGCTCCATAGAGGGAAGGGGATAGTGATCCTTGAGGGAGGGCTCTATTTAGATCCCTAAAGTCTACACATAGTCTGATTTCCCCATTCTTCTTTCTTACAGGTACAAGGTTGGCCACCCGGGAGGAGTGCTTGATAGGGAAGATGATATTGGCTTCTATGAGATTGGTCAACTCCTTCCTCATTAGTGGCTCAATCTTGGGGTTTATTGGCCTTTGTTTTTGTCGAATTGGCTTTGCATTCGGGTTTAGCTCTATACTATGTTTGGCTAAGATAGGGTCAAAAGCCTTCAAATCTTCATAGGTCCAAGCAACTATGCCATCATATTGTTGGCAAAGCTCAACAAAGGCCTCTTGCTTGGTTGAGGAACACACCTTGCCCAAGTTTAAGGACCTACCCTCGACGACAATAACTGGCTTGTAATCACCCCACTTTGCAGCCAAGTTCATCTTCTTCTTCAACTGATCATCCGAGTTGAAAATGCCTTACAAGGTAACTAGACCTTTAGGCAACTTGTTGGAGCTGAGCTGCATGATTTGGTCTCTATACTGGTCTTGCAACTTAGATTGGTTTTTAGCAGAAAATTTTGCTTCATTTTGCAAGAAGTTGACGATCTGCTGATCGCTTTCGAACACTTGCCAATTTACTTGATTGTCTGGGACAACAGGCCCCACAACAAGCCTGATGTGTTGCTCCTTCTCACTTGCAACATGTGCTGGTATGTCGAATTGAGCACCAACCGCTGCAAGCCTATCAACATGCTTGTTCTGACCTCTAGGAATGCTCTGGATATTGAAGGCCTCAAATCCTTCAATCAAATCCCAAACCTTGTGTTTGTATGATTTGAGTAGGTTGTTTTTTGCTACATTATCTCCAAATACCTGCAAAGATCTGATCTTTCTGCTTTGTGCAAGTTGGAGACCTTGGATCAAGGCTTCATACTCAGCGACATTGTTGGTGCAAGCAAATTGAAGCCTAAAAGAGAAGAAATATTTCTCCTACTTAGGAGAAACATGCATCACACCGACACCTGCACTTGCACCATTCTTGTTTCTTGAACCATCAAAAAACATGTTCCATAACCCCTCCGAGTCTCCTTGTGTCTTGATGAGGTTAGGGATAGGAGTATCCTCTTCATGGATACAATAGGTGCCAAGCCCAGTTTCTTCAGTCTCAGCTAATGGATCAAACTGAAAAGCATTGGCCCATTCGTCCAGCAAGCAATCAGGAACCTCTTGCAAAAGAGTGGCAGGCTCACGGGCAGTACACTCCTCCCCCTCTCCATGCAAAGTGCAATTCATGTTTATAGGGCTGGGGGTGTAGGGCTCAATGTGGTTTTGGGCAATGGGCTCTTCCCTTATGGTGACCTTGGTACCATACCTTGTTTGAAATAGCATTTGGGACTAATCAGAAGACAAGTACCCACCTATCTTGGCGATGAAGTCTCTAGATAGGCAGATGGCAAAGAATGCAGGGAGGTCGATAATTGATACGTCTTGCAAGACAGTGCAACCAGGGCATGCATGCAAGGTTAACTTCAAATTTTTTACCATCCCTACTGTCTTAATAGAAGTGCCATCTAATTGGACCACCCCTTTGGTCACATGTTCGTATTCTATGCCAAGAAGATCAGCTACCTTCTTAGGCATGACTGAGCTACTAGCTCCTGAATCTATCATGCAGTTGTGAACCAAATTATCTCCTATGATTAAGGAGAGATAGAAGGGGGGAGGCTTGCTGTTCTTGCTTGAATCTTACTCCTCCTTGGGTTGCACCAAATTGGTGGAGACTGCCTTTTCTCTGACTACTGCCTCATCACCTGACTAATTGACATCCTTCAGTGCCTCTTTAAGCAAATCCCTTTGAGATGGGATTGAAAGGGCCTCCCACATAGACATTGAGGTTGGCCTTCTTCATCTGATCAACTATGTTGAAAGGAACACCAGCTGACTTTAGAGGCCCCTTTGAGGCTACAAGGTCTGCCTTTGCTCTTTGGACGACTTTGGCCTCCTCCCGCCTCTTGCTCCCTTGCATGGTATTTTGGCTTGTATCATGGACGACTACATTGGGTGTTGGAGCTTGGGCTGATGTTGAAGGTGAGGCAGCCTCCATGGCTCTCTTCTTTGACCTTGCATACTGCAGCATGGACTCACCATTTGTTTGGTTCAAACCACAAAATTCTTCCTCTTGCCAATTGACAAAGGTAGAATCCCCTTATAAGTGTGCCTGAGTACCCATACTACGCTGATTTGGGTCATATTGCTGGTTAGAAGTGGTCGGCTCATCTTGCACTACTAAGGTTTGGACAAACCCTCCATTTTAGCATGCACCTTGGTTGTGTGGCTGATTGGATGGTTGACACCAATCTTTCTCTTGGGCGAGGTTATTTTGTGTTGGGACTATCACCTTTGAGTTGCTTGCGGTTGCGGGGTTCATACTATTCAATAGCCTGGCATTGCTCCATTGGTTTTGCCCTTGAAAGGGTGGCCTATTCTGTTGATAGTTCTGATTTTGTGCTTGGTAAGGTTTGCTATACTGAGTTTGTTGCCTTTTTAGTGCAACCAATTCATTGCCAAAGTTTTGCAGTAGAGCCTTGACCTCATGGAGCTCATTGGAGGATGTAGAGGGTGTGGATGATTGTCCTGTGGGAGCCAAGGTGGGATGTTGAGTAGGAGCTTTTGGGAAGAGAGGCATTGGAGGCCTTGGAGCTATTTTCCCAGCCCGAATCAAACAATTTTCCGCTCTTATGGCTGTGTCATATGCACCCGGTAGAGAGGCTCCACCGATTGATTGTACCATGACAGCTATATCGCTGTTGAGAGCTCTAAGATAATACAAGAAGGCATGATTTGGAGATGGCTTCACTAGAGTAGGAATTCTATTCCATGTCTTATGAAATCTAAAATTGAAATCTACCATGAACTCGTGGGGTGCCTTCTTGATCGTAGTCAACTACTCCACAAGTTATAGGTGATCACTTTTGTCTTCAAAATGGTTGCACAACCTCTCCCCCAATTCGTCCCAATTGTGAATGGAGCTAGACGACAACCCTCTATACCACTGCAAAACTTTGCCTTTCAAAGATGTGGCTAAGACTCTAACAACAACATTATCCTGAGTGATATTATGGACAGAGCAGATGTTTGCAATGTCTTGAATGTGCTCAATGGGGGTAGTAGCTATTTCACCAGTGAAGTATGGTATACTCTTCAACGCAGCCACTATGTCACTCCATTGAGTCAAAATAAGGGGACTCCTTCCATTGAAGGTAAGCCATGTGAAACAATGGTCTATTGATACGAGTGGTGGGAGCCCTTGATAGTAATGGTCTTGTAAATGGAGGAGTAGAACAAGACTTGGGAGATGGAGTGTTTACAACCTTGACACCCCTGACTAGTGTCAATGAAGGTCTACCTCTCCGCCTTCTAGAGCCTGCAGATGGGAGCTCTTTGAACTGGAAACTACCTCTAGAAGACGCCCTTGTATGAATTCTGGACATGAAATCCGGAGCTGCAACAAGTCATGAGCAAACAGTGGACCTGTTGAGCAGAGACTTCGGAACCTCGGGGTTCCGGGGTTAAGCACTTCGGAACCTCGGGGTTCTGGCCCTCCGGAGTAGCAAACTTCGGAACCTCGGGGTTCCGGAGTTGTGAGAGTTGCTATGACCTGGGAACTTGGGGGTTTCGGGGTCCCAGAGTTATGGACTTCGTGTGAACAAGAACTGGACCTTGAGCAGAGTCGCCAAGTGCTTGAAGATAACTGCCTCTAAAGGCTGAGATGCCAAGAATAGCACTAAATCCTTAGCATGTAAATCGAATGAAGTCCCACCGGGCGTGCCAAAACTGTTATCTCAAAAGCTTGTACCCTTGCTAAGCTATCAACTCAGCAACCTTGTGAAACATGGAAACAACCTCGAAGTGTGGGACCTTGCGCAAGGGGTTGAATCTTCGGAGAAGGCCGACTTCCTTCTTCAAATAGGTGCAGGTGTTGAACCAACTCAACGCTATAAAACTAATTCCTAAGCCTACCTAAACAACTTGCAGAGGTAAAGGGAAGAGAGAATGCTGGAAATAGAAGGAGGTGATGCACCAAGAAGAGATTATTCCTCTCCCCACCGAGATGACACAAAGAATTAACTGAAACACCCTGGAGATGCACAAAATTTAGTTGCATGAGTGACTCCAATGCATGTACGGAGGTTAGAATTCGCTAAGTGTCAAGAGGGGAGAAGGATTCCCACAAGTCACACTCTGAAAACAAGTTAACACAACATATATGGAGAGAAAAGCCACAAGACATACACCTATAATGAAGGTAAGAAAACATACACAACATACATAGGTTGAAAGAAGGCAAGAATGGTGATTTTCAGTTAATTATAAGGCCAATGGCCAAACTTACAGTTGCATAAATGCAAGATAAATACAAGAGAAGTGGGAGAGCATGGAATAGCTCCAGCCAACAGGGAGAGAACCCTTTACAATGAGGCTTAACAACCTTTATATAGAAAAATGGTTACAAGAGTGATCATGACCCCTGCATGTCAGTCTGGAAGTGCAGGGAAGTGCATGCACTTGACCTGTACATGCAAGCAACCTAGCCATACCCACAAAGGGCAATCCTGAGAAGGTGGATTGACTAACCTTCTAAAGTCAGGCATGACATAAGTCACCAAGCATGGCCCCGTACCTCCCTTGATGGAAATCCTGCCAAAAACATTTAATGTGCCCTTGTGGCTCCACAAAAAAGAAAGTGCACAAGTCACCAAAACTGTCGGAGCATTAAAAGCCTTAGTGTCGATCACGCCATCCGGAAGTGTCGCCAGTCGGAAGGAAGTCCAAAGACTTCGGAAGTTCGGACTCCCGAAGTGGGAAGACAAAGATGGCAGCAAGGAACCTCAAAACCTTGGGATTCCAGAGTTTCGAAGAACTTTCAAAAGGCTAAGGAAAGAACTTCGGAACCTCGGGGTTCCGGGATAGAGAGAGGAAGAGAAGAAAAGGAACTTTGGAACCTCGGGGTTCCGATGTTTCAGAGGAACTAGAGAGAAGGCAAATGGGGAAGGAACTTCAAAATCTCGGAGTTCCGGAGAGAAGGGGGGGAGACGAGGAAGAGAACTTCGGAACCTCGGGGTTCCGGAGTTTGGAAAGAAAAAGAAGGAAGAAGGGCTAAGAGGGAACTTTAGAACCTCGGGGTTCCAGAGTTTCGGGGAAGGCAAGGGAAGGGAACTTTGGAATCTCGGGGTTTCGGAGTTCCGGGGAATTGCTCAAAGGAACTTCAGAACCTCAGGGTTTCGGAGTTCTGGGAAAGGGGAGAAGAAAAGAAGGAACTTCAGAACCTCGGGGTTTCGAAGTTCCAGAGAAACTGGAGAAAAGCTAAGGGAAGGAAGGGAACTTCGGAACCTCGGGGTTCCGAAGTTCCAAAGCAAGAAAGAAAGTGGCTAAGGCAAAGAACTCGGAACCTTGGGGTTCCGGTGTTCCTGGGGAAGAGAAAAGAGGGCCTAGGAACTTCCCATGGCAACACTTCAAACCATGATTCCACTGCTTTTATCCTTGATCAACTGGGGCAGCACTGGTCCATGGAACATATCTCTGATCGGTTCTTATTGATGGACCAAGGGTGTCATAAAATGGCAACACTTCCCTTGGTGGCGTGGTTTATATCTTCCTGAAATCACGCAACCTCTTTTTGAAAGCATGGCGTCTTTTTGGAGGCGGTTGGAAAGGATGCATACTTTCATTAATAAATTTAGTTAAAGCGTAAACCACCTTAAATTGGTCAACATCATTTTATTAATGGTAAGTTCGGAGAATATACATGTGTTATAAATCTCATACAGTTATGCCTCTCGCTGTCTACACAGGGATATGACAGAAACCATAATTATGAACTCTAAAGAGCTAATCAAAGCTTGAGAAGCCAGTCGATTCAGCAATAACTCGAACAGTAGTTGTTTTTTAACATAGCAAAGCCTCTTAGCAAAGTGACTTCACAAAGATAATATTCTGCCACAATATATTTCAAGACAAAAGTCATGCCCAGGACATTCTTCAAAATAAATCTTAATGTCACAAAAAGATGAAAAACTCATTCATCGCTAACTAAGCGCCACACGATACCATGTCTGCCCCGCCAGAAAGAAACTTATCCAGACAAATTTGATAACTATGCCACCTGTTCCAATAAAAAGGTTTTTCCAGAATTGATGGCTTCTACAGAAAAAGAATATTACCAAAGGCATATGTTTTTAATGCCTTACATACAGAATGTAGGAAAAACGCTGCACCAAGAAAAAAAACGCATATAATTTTTGAGTCAAATAATCATGGTCATCAATTCTTTTTCAAATTTTACATAGCTTAGCCACCCGAAGAAGATAATGCACAAAGCTTCAGAAACGTTTTTTTTAAAAACAACCTTCCAACTGACTAATGCCTCCAGAGAAAAAAATTGCTGACACAGAAGAACGGATTCCATTTGAATTCATCCATGCCATCTGATTGCATGATATGATTTCTAAAAGAATTTGACACCTCAATGTGTCATATCCGAACATTTCTAGCCATGTTTCAAATACATTTGCCAAGTCGACACAATGGTGTAATATCCCTTGGTCAAATAGGAGTAGAAAATGATGTATTCTAACTCAAGGAATATTGTCGAACACTTCATATGCAACCTTCCAGCTTGCTGTAAAGTCCCTCTCCTATTCTGATTTGAATTTTCAGTTTTATTTCCCTATGACAATTTCGTCAAACACTTGGCATATGACTGATCAAACATTTCAGACTTCAATGGTTATCAAAAGATTCTTATTTTCAACAGTAAGAGGGCTTTTTAGACATAATATGAATGCTATGGGATGACCAATCAACACTTTTTCCCAAATATATGATCTTATGATGTTATAGTGTTCATGAATTAATGGAACAGCAGATAGACATAACTACAAACAGCTGGCAAACAACTTTTAATATTGACACCAAACAAGGCAACCTTCTGATTGTTTATTCATGAAACCAAATCTTAACTACATAGACTGATTTCGACTATGCATTTATTCTGAAAACACATACATTTTCAGATCTGTCTGAAGACATTGACTGATATAATTACTCTAACCTCTGAAAATACTTTATAGAATGGGCAATAAGGAACCTGAACAATCTGTGATGATGTAAGGAGCCAAATTGGTAGTCATTCAAGCCTTCCCAATATCGAAATGTGTCACAAGAGGGACCGCCTTATCTGCTGTAGGTGTTGCCTCAGAAATGTTGCTGTCACTGCTGGTAGATGTCTCCCAAATTGACTCTAACCTAATCGGATTTTCCCTTCAATGGCAGCGCCTAACTCTTATGATGGACTTTGGGCAATGTTGAGTGACTAAGCATGAAATCGAGGGTTCAAGGAGGTGGCGGACCTGGTCTGGTTCGGCTTCTCTAATAAAATCATATCAGCACTCTGACTCCCAATAATTGCCCCTAATAGTATTGCCTTTGCCTCACCTTCAATCTGCAATCATCAATGAGCAAAATCGATGCATAAATGGAAAGATAGGAATGAAAACGTGGGTACCAAGGGGTCTGCAACCTCTGTCAACAGCAAGCTAATACTCTTCGATCTGCATCAATCTATCTCCAAATTTCCAAATGAATTCACCATATTATCAAGAGAAAATATCGCTGACCTCTTAGCTCAAGGATATGCCTCCACTAGCAATCTCCTTCAAATCTGAAAGCTCTGAAAATCTGAGGCATATATGGTCTGATGTAAATTGTTTTAGGCTCAAATCCAAGAAACTGAATGATTCCCACTCACAATGCAACCCTTCAGAGGGTCTTTCACCTCCTCAGTTATGCTGACCAATAGGGAGGTATTGTTCCCTAAGATCTTCCGCGGACAACCTGTGTCTTCACCACTCAACAAGAGATAACATAAACAACTCATGCCCAACATGTTTTTCTCCCCTTCTATTTATTCATTACATAACACGTCACAATCACCTTCTAGAAGAGGGTAGGTACACTTTATTATTTTTAAGCGACTTCAATTATTTTTTATTTTATCCTTTAGTCACTTTATTAATTTAATAAAACATGAAATCTCACGTGTGATTTAAATAAATATAATGAGACAACTTAATATAATATTAAATTAAATAAATTTCCTCCTTATTTCTCCTCAAACAATTCCAGGGTAAAATCGGGGATTTTACAAATGGAGAAAGGACAAACACATACAAAACCGTCAAGAAGGAATGACTTCAGAGGCATACTGAACCGAAAGCAAGTAAATTGACATGTATTGCTGAAAAGAATCACACTCAGCAAAAAGAATTTGTACATCACCAGAAGTCGAAAAACATTCTCTGCAAAAGAACATTCCACAATAAAAGTATACAAGGCATTTGTTTGCAGAGGTACCATCATTTGTGGCCTGACCACAAGCTCAGTTGACCAAAAAGACATGCTGAAGCTGACAGCCACAAAACTATAACAAACACAGAACTTCCAACTTTCAATCCAGCACCGAAACACAACTCTCGACATCAATGACAAAAATGCTTCAATAAAAGGGTTGATATACGCTTTACTGCAATGAACATGGTCTAATTGTGATGAACTGTGCTGAACAAGCAAAGGGACTTGGTAGATGGCAAGTTGAAGACAAACAACTGAGAAGGTATTGGTTACTAGGAAGAATAATGACAGAATGGTTTTGGAACACATCACAAAGAACTTTCTCGCGAGGACAATGAGGAGGAATGTGTACTAAATTGAATGAACAATTTGGTTCTGTGAATAGCTGTGTCCCTAGTTGCAAGGTGTTGTAGACAGTTGTTTGTGTCCTTGTTCACAACTTTGAAAGATGAATAGCTAAGTGTGTGATGGTTCATGTCTGTAATGGGGCCATTCCCACTGAAGAAGCATAGTGTGGCTATTCCTGCTATTTCTTGGGATGAATGTTAGGATAAAATTGCCACATTATAGCATGTTTTTACTTTGTTGGAGGGTTTTTATATCAAACCCAAAATTGCTTAGCTAAGCGATATGGGAGCATGAGCCATGGGTTGAAACCTCTTCAGCTATTATGTTTTATTATTCAAGGTAAATATGTAAGTTTGGTTTACGGCTAAGTTACCGGGTTTGCCTATTTTGGTCCATGCACTCGAACCGGGTTTGCTTGGGTTCGGGTTTGCCCAGGGGTTCATCTGGGTTCGCCCTGGGTATGTACCCAAGGATTTGGGTTCACACCTGAGTGTATCCAAAGGCTCTAAGCACCAAAACAGAACAAAAACAGACATTTTTGACCTTTTTTTGCATCCAAAAACTCTAAAATGTCCCTAAAAGCACCCCTTCTATCGTTGGGTTTTCCTCACACATTGATCAATGATGAAGTAGCATACTATTAAATGTTTTTCTTCTGCCATTTTGCATTATTCCATCTTCCAATTCAATTCTGAACTATCAATCGGTATTTGGCATTGCTCAATAATGAAGTACCATACTATCAAATGTATTTAGTTTTATAATTTTGTATATTTCTTTAAATTTTTGTATATATATGCATTATTCCATCTTCCAATTCAATTCTGAACTATCAAACAGTATTTGTCATTGATCAATAATGAAGTATCATACTATCAAATGTATTTAGTTTAATAATTTTATATATTTCTTTAAATTTTTGTATATATATATACGGACGAACCCAACCCACGAACCAAAAGGGCGAAAAAGTTTTGCCTGAACCCATGATCTGGGTTCGTGTGCCGGAACCCGAATCGGTAACTTAGGTTTAGGGTTAATCATAGGAGAGATTAGTTTGGAATTAGGTTTAGAGATGCGAGGGATATTAGCATGGAAATATGGCGTGCATCCTAAAAATGTTGGTGCACAACGAACTTGTAAAATTGTGTAACTACATCTTATTGGAATTAACAAAAGTATACCTCATTTGAAGGAATGAACAAGATTAATTCTCTGATATATTTGCTGAAATTTGTTTCAATCATGCTTAAATTGTCATATTGACTTCAATTTTTTTTAACCGTATGGGGTGCAAATTAGGCTTTGAATGCATAGTTCCATTGCCATGGCAGCAGCATACAATTAATTAGCATCTCAGGTGGATTTTCTCCTGAATTCCACATGTTGTTTTCAGCAATGCCACCTACTGCCTTCATATATACATTGATTTCACTAATTAATGCTGCAGTTTATAATTTATAGGCAAGCTCCTGGGAATGAAAAAGAAAATGCATCTTGCCATAGTTCAGTCCTCTGTACCTTGCATGTTTCCTTCTCGTTTCAATCTTCATTATGTCTAGTCCCACCCTTGTCCCACCCTTGCCTTGCCTTAGCAGTTTTTGAGCATCTTTTGATGATGTGGTTGCGCTCTTTATTGATGATATGAATCTGCTATTTCATGATGACATGGATCTACTTCTTCCTGATCACCCCCTGGGCCATAGGGACAGACACATTATGATTCCTCACTAGTAAAGTAGTTCACCAGCCTTGGATGTTAGCGGAGATTCTAGTGTTGTGTTTTGCTTCCTACTTGCATCACCATGCCAAGCCCTCTTGGTCTTCAGTACTCCCTAATGAGTGTCATCAAATTGTGTATTGGTTCTTTCACAGTGACTGACAATGACACCAATGATTCCTTCCTTCCAGGACCTTGCAAAGATGTTTGATGAAATTTGAATCCTATCTGTCCAATCTTCTTTAGCCCTTGTTCTTTGGCGATTTCATTTGTTAACTATTTTTGGCATTGAGCTGCTCTATTTTATTTTTATTGCTTTCGTCCATTTATTTTTCTTCTGTAGGGTTCTTCCTTCTAGGACTTCCTATTATTGACTGATGTATTCATGAGTCCCATTGACCTATATTTGGACACTTGTAGACATTAATATAATTATTCTTATTCTGATTCTCTAACAAAATTGGTTTCTATGGAAGCTTGAAAGATCCCTAATGGATCCCTTTGCTGATCTGCTGTAGTTTTTAAATTAATAAACTATATCTTCCTGTGATTCCTTTGATGGTTTTAGAGAATAGACAGAAGTTGCAGAAGGTTTGTTTCTTTTTGTGTTTTTTGATAGTTTTCAAACAAGTAATGAATAATGAACAGTAAACATGAAAGGAGACTGAAAATAAATAAGAACATACAACCAAATTCAAAATTGCTACAAGCTGTACCAGACAGATTTCTGATTTGTAAAACCAAATAATAATTCCAATGCAGATCCAAGGAACTTACATCCAACAATGATGCCGAACTGAAAGGTGAATAGTGATCATGAATCAAGAATACCTCCAAGGCTGAATACATGCATTCCTTACATTCCACGTGGGATGTACCTATTGCAAATGGCGGCCCTAAGGCTGCAAGGATCACGCCCAAGCTGAAGAATCAATTTGCCATGCTGAAACCCTTACTCTACAACCTAAATCCACAATGAAGAATGGCGTACTCAATCTCTGTCAACAATGCACTCTGCCTGAAGAATCCAATGCCAATAACTGCTGAGGGCTACGTCTCAGCCAGTCCAGATCTTGGGGTTTGCGTCCCAGATGAAGAATTGCCCACTCAGAGCTAATTCGCAAAATAAGTTTGATTGTGTAAAAAGATAATGAACAATTTGGTCTTCATCTCCTTATATCTCCTTTCCTTTCCAAGCCAAACCCTAAAAGGGAGTAAAGTTGGCGCATTATGAAAAGAGTGTTATTTTCTAATTATGGCGTCAACTATAGGAAAATAACACTAAATTGCAAATAAATAGCTTCAGGCATCCAAAAAGACTCCGGAAGGTGAGAATCATGTAGCAAAGTTCAAGACCTTTCCAACGAGCTATAACACATAGGCATATCAACTCAGATGAAGCTAGAAACCCCTTATTACTCCGAAATGACTAAATACATAGCCTTATTTTAATTTATTTAATCGCTAACTTAGGAAATATTTAAATATATTAAAATATCTCTAGATATCCAATGATAGCCCAAAATGACCAAACAATCATGAATATAACTTTGTCACCTATCTGTGACCGATGCTGGAAAAGCTGAGCTAACTGGCAGTCCCATCCCTAAAATCTAGGGATACTCCTAGAAATTAGGAAACACACCCAATCTTCCTGAAACTGAAACCATGGTATGGTCCCGTGGAACCTCAAATATGGAAACTGCCACAACCTCCTAAAAAGTAGGGAATCTCCTTAAAATCAAGGAACTGCTCCCAACGGCCCACAAACTGCCCGAAACACCAACTCCGGATATTGAATACCCTGTGTGAGTCTCTATCCACCACTGCCAGCCTACTAGATCCAAATAATAGACCATTCCACTACTCTTCTCCTGTCACCTAGAAAGGGGACATTACAAAAGCTCATGGAACCATTTTTACAAGTGCTGCATATAACTTGCATGCAATGTTATGAAAAAGTGTAAAAAACCACTTCTATCTTTTGTCTTGATTATATCTGTGGTAATAATTCCTAGATCTACGATGGAACTTCTGTTGGTTTAATTGTGACTTTACTGTTGTATCTGAGTCTTTGTGGTTCAGACATACATCCACTGGATTCAGAGGTCAATGCTTCCTTCTTTTTCTTTTTGGAAAGGATGACCTAAACTGGATTCTAACTTATTTTCACCTCTCTTCTGAAATTCTGTTGAGGATTATTGGGTGTAAAATTTGTATCACCATTAATTTTGCCAATGCAAATCCATCATGACAAGAGGTATCTGGAAGTGTATTCACTGCTTCTGTTGTTTGAGCCCTTGAGACCTTCCAATTTGACCATGCCTCTGATCAGCATACCCATTCACTACATTTTTGCACAATTTTAATTTTTTGATTATCGACTTAATAAATTAATTCTCCATTGCAAATTACCTAGAAGACATCTGTTTCTTTTTTTAGCTCTGCAGGTGTCACTGTTCATTTGTAGTTCCACCTTCTTGCATACCTCTGTTCACCTGGCTCCGTCCCCTTACAATCTTGCTGCCCTATTGAGATATTATAATAATAATAACATTAAAAATTAGCTAATTGGTGTGCGTTTTCCAAACTTATATATGTTTTGTTACTCTTGGATTTGTTTATCAGTATGCACTTAATTGCTTTGCATGGTGTCACTGTGTTCCTTGTAGCCTCCATCTGGCTGTGATTTCCAGTTATCTTCCATTGTGTATCTGTTGTGTACTGTTCCATCAAGTGTTTCTGCAATAAACTGTTAATTTTTTTATCTTTTGATATTTCTACCAATATTTCTGTGTTTCTGCTTTCTTTCCAGTTGTATATATTGTTGTCTCACATATCCAATGTTCAATTTCCATTTTGAGCCATTCTTGCTCTTTCACTCCCATCTTGCATTATTCATTTTCTCGATTGCATCTTGACTGCAATTAATACTCTTTTTGGTTTTGGTCGTTATGTAGTAGCCAAGCTTGGATTTGACAAGACAAAGGATAGTAGTCATTTAAACATGGCCAAATATGTGGTCATAAAATCAAACAATTCAAAACATGCATAAAATGTTTGGAATTTCATAAAGCATTGCATATATTTTCTCTCCCCTTTAAAAAAAAATCCTAATCTTGTTATTTTTGAAACTTGACGGAGACAAATTATGAAGAAAAAATTGGAAACTGCCCTCCTTGATTGAAATTATGGAGAAAAATTGTTACACGAAAATTCTCCCACAGTCAAAAGTCTGAGATTATCATCCAAAAACTAAAGTTTGGGAGAAGAAAAAATTCCCTGATTTAGTAAAACCATCCACTACAGAAATAAATTCACTCTCTGATGTTATAGAAATGAAAATGAGAGCTTTTAGACCTTTGTTTGCCCTATGTAGGTCACAGAGTATGCTATGGAATGGGCAGACCTGGGAGACTTCTCAAATTCAGGATCCTTCACAGATTTGATCAGATAGTGCACTTGTCTCGTTTTTTTTCAGACTGGAAACTACTTAAGTAATTTCTCACCTGGTTATGAGAAAGGAGTATTCTTGAAAGGAATTTGGCCATATATATAAAAGCTAGAGTTTATGTTCTGAAACTGAAGTTTCATTTATGGGTTGTGGATCTGCCTTAAATCTCGAATCTTTTCCACCCTGAAGCAACTGCCAAATTAAGCCTTTACAAAGCTACCAAAGCCTCTGCTTCATATTGGATTTGGCATTCAAAAAGAAAGGAGCTCCTTAGAAAAATGTTACAAAAGGTAACAAAAAACAATACTTGCATCAGCCACGCCAGATTTACCACTAGCAGCCGCATTAAAATTCATTTTCAGACATTTTTTTTAACGTGGTATCCTAGAGGATAATGAGCACTTATGATTAGTGTCAATTATCTGCTTAATAGGTTTATAGATGATTATGAACATAAATGAAAAACTCGGACTCCACAAAAACTCGGCAAGGCCCAAAAATGTGACTCAGCAAAAATTCAGCAACTTAAAAAATTGCTTAAATTTCATTAGAAACACATTTTTTTTTTTCAAAATTCAATGAGGATATGCATCCAATGAGTCAATAAATGAGTACATAAAATAAACAAATTGAGTCTAGTTATCTTTGATTGATTTAAATACAAATTGTGTACAAAATGGCATCTTCATGTGGAATGTTGATGGCTGATAGTTGAAACAAAATGAAAATAGCAAATTGTTTTTGTGAAAGTAAAAGTAAATACTAGATCAAAACATTTACATCTTCCTCTTCCCAGCTATAGTGAAAACTAGAGGAGAGGTAGAACTAGAGGGTCTAGTCCTAGGAGTCCGTTGTGGCTTCTCTACCTCGCCAAAACAAGGTTGATGGTAGCACCCCTCACGGGGGTCTGAGGATGAGAGAGAGAGATAGGTAGAGAGAAAGGTCTAGATCTTGGGGGAGAGAGGAGAGTGAGATTGAGAGCGGTAGAGAGAGGGGATAGAGGAAGAGTGATAGGTCTAGAATTTAGGGCAGATAAAGTGAGAGATAGAGAGAGCGAGAGAATGCTGATAGGAGCCTGCTGATTATTAAAATCCGACTGTTTGAAAATTTATAAGATCTTCTAAAACCTAGAATTTGCATTATAATTTCTAGAGACTTGAAACCGCTCTTAAACATCCTGCCAATATAAATGTTATATTTCATGTATATATTTTGATGAAGAGAATGAGGTTGACTTGAAGAATTTTTTTTTTTTAGATAATTTTTGGACGCTATTGGGCCTCTTTTTTTAATGCAGCTGAATTTTTGCCAGAGACTCACAAAGTTTTTGCTAAGAACTTGCCAAAAATTCAGTGAGTTTTTTCTGCGATTTTTTAGCTAAAAAACTTGTAGAGCAAAAAAACTTGCCAAGTATTCTGCAAGTATTTCAACTTTGGTTATGAATATGTGTTTTCAGTATTTCTGAGTCTCATGAAAGCTTACTGCTCAAAGCATAGCAACAAGATTGAAGCAATTCATAGGAAAGGAATCATACTTGTAAAATCTAAGTGAAGTTTGTTTTATTCTCGTCTGGAGATCCTGTCTTATCTAACTCCTATACTCGCTAATAACTCATATTAGCTTCCTCATTATAGTTTGTTACATCCTGTTCCAAGCCCCATCTCCAATATTAATAGTAGACCTGAAAAATTCTCATTTTGAGATAGCAACTGTCTTGTTTAAGAACAACAAATGAAAAATATGAAAAGTAGCTCAATTGGAATCATCTTGTCTGATACTTTGATCTAGGCTGTAGTTGAAGTATCTCATACAATGACTTAGTTCATTTCTTCAACCCAAAAGAGGCGGCCTGAACAATTATCCTAATGAATTAGCTTGAAAAATAACTAGTTCTATTAAATGAGTTCTATGTTTACTTTCGTAAATAAACATAACAAGGCTTATGATTTTAACTAATGTAGTTTTAGAAGACAGTATATAGAATTCCACGATGAGGGGAGCTCTTTATACTTGTAAAAACCCAGTCAAGTGTTTTTTTTCACAGCTGGAACTTCCATCTAGGTTCTTTCATATTCTCTGATGCACTAGGTAAATCATTATAATTTATTATTTTCCTGCCCCAAGTCTTCTCCCAGATGAAACATAGACTTGTAAGGTTCTCTTCTTGAGATGATACTCCCTAGTCAGCGAAAATGTTTGAGAAGTATGCAAACTAGTCCAATTGGATGTTCATCTTGTTTGATTCTTGATATTGGCTGTAATTGAATTATTATAAATAAACACTTTGTTCACACCTTGAATTGCCTTAAGAAACTGGAGGAATAATTATCACAATGAAAGAGAGCTTTTAAAATAGTACTTGTATTATATGAATATAAAGTTTTTTATATTCATTAAATGGACTAAGGAAATATCATGTCTTCAATGAATAAAAAATTTCATTTTGCAAATCAACATTAAAAAACTTAGGAATATAATGAATTTAATTGTAGAAGATGGTTTATTTGGAAAGCAATGTGGAAACCCTACACATAATTTTCGAAGGGAAGCTTATGTTATGTGCTACATGAGATAGTTGGTTGTCATGGAACCTTATCTAGAATAGTATTATATATGAGAACAGTTATTTGATGCCTCATGATTTATTGTATTCAGATGAGCATTTATTTTTGAAAGAATTGCTATGTTCCTGCCCTTTAAAATAACCATCTAAAAGGGGCTAAATGTTGTTAATTATGCAGATCAGCAGGAGAGAGCAGGCCAAAATACCGGGTGTCCACTGCTTCTTCTCAGAAGCCTTCAAAGGATTCTTTTGTTGTGCTAGATCCAGATTTGTCATCAAATTCAGCATCTACTTTCTTATCTAATCCCTTGGAACAATTGAATGTACCATCTCATCCTTCAAGCACTAAAGATAGTAAATTTCCAGGCAATGGTACAAGAGGAATTGATGGAATCAATGCCTTTGATGGATATCCATCAACAGGACGTGCAGCCTCTTCTCCAATGAGTAAGTCCAGAGTAGCTAAGAGTCCATTGAAAACAAGTCACAGCAACAGTCCTACTCATACAAGTGGTAATAATGAGTTAGTGGAAGGCAAATCTGTAAAAAGGAACTCTATGATTAGCAATTTTGTTAGAGATCATAGCAAGCCTCCTTCATCATCTAAAGTTTCTTCCCCAAGGCGGCATCGGCAACCATTGCATGAAAACTCTACATATGTTACTGATTTAGGCACAAGAGGGGTATCTCCTTTAAAGAAGTCCGAGAAGGGCACAAATGCGGTAACTGAAAGATTAGTTATGGTGGATGAAATTAAACTTAGAACAAAACCTAGCATGCTTCCACCACCTTCAAGGCCACCTCCTCCATTGGTTATCAAGCAGGGCACTTCGAAGAAAATGTTAGACTCAAATGCTGGATTGAGTACAAATCTGCTTCAATCTGGCAAAGCATCTAAATATTTGCCTATTCAAGAACTTGAAGATTTTCCATCTGGTGGATCTCGAGTTCAACTTGGAGGAGATAAATCATCAGTTTTAATGGATGGGATGGTGGAGGGTAGTTCTGCTGCTGCAGCATCAACTGCTGCTATGAAGGAAGCTATGGAGAGAGCAGAAGTAAGATTGAAACTAGCTAAAGAAGCAAGAGAGAGAAAAAGAGGGGACTGGGAAAGAGAAGCAAAGACAGCTAAATTCAATGAAAAAGAAAAACAAAACATAGGAGATGAAAGAATCACACAAGATGATTGGGAACTGGAAGAAAGAGAGAGGTTGGTAAAAGCAGCAGAAGAGGCTCATCAACGGGAAGAAAAGGAGAAGGCTGCTAAGCTTGTTCGAGAGGCTCGTCAAAGGGAAGAAAAAGAGAAGGCTGCCAAAGCAGCTCGAGAAGCACGTGAAAGAGAAGAAAAGGAGGCTGCAGCAAAAGCAGCTAGGGTAGCTCGTGAACGAGAAGAAAGAGAAAGAGAGGAGAAAGAAAGAGAGAGGAGACACAGGGAAAGAGAACGCGGAAGAGAAGAAAGAGAACGGGAACAAGAAAGAGAGAGAGAGAGGGAACGTGAAAGAGAAAGGGAGAGGGAACGTGAAAGAGAGAGGGAGAAAGATAGGATTGCTGTAGAAAGGGCAACTAAAGAGGCACGCGAGAGAGCAGAGAGGGCAGCAGTAGAGAGGGCAGCTGCAGAAGCACGGGAACGAGCTGTTGCAGAAGCTAGGGAGAAAGTAGACAGAGCTGCTTTTGAGCGAGCTGCAGCTGAAGCAAGGGAAAGGGCAGCTGCAGAAGCAAAAGAAAGAGCAGCATCAGAAAAGTCAGTGGCAGCAGTTCGAGAAAGGGCAGCAGCAGCAGCTGAAAGGGCAGCAGAAGCCAGGGTTAGAGCAGAGCGAGCTGCATCAGAGAGGGCCATTGCTGAAGCTCGAGAACGAGCAGCTGAGAGAGCTGCTGCTGAGAGAGCAGCTGCGGAAGCAAGAGAGCGAGCAGTAGAGAGAGCTGCTGCTGAGAAGGCAGCTGCAGAAGCTAGAGAACGAGCAGAGAGGGTTGCTGCAGGGGCAAGAGAGAGGCAACGGAGAAATGAGAATGACTTGGAGGCTTTCTTTGGTATGGGCGTTCGGGCAGAAAGTGCACCAAGGCAAAGACCCCCTACCTCGGTAAGGTCCAGCATAAAATTCATATGGTTAATGCCTTTGGTTTATAATATATGATTTTGTTGTTTTTTAACACTTAATATTATCTCATGAAATTTGAACATATTCCTTGTCAGGATGCTACTTCGGATGCACAATCTTCAACTAAGGGGACTTCTGGTGATGCTTTCCGGAAAGCAACTGCAGGAACATCACAAAATTATAATCGATCAAATGTGTCAACAAACACAGCTGACGATTGGATATCGTCTTTTACTTCTAGTAAGAATTGTGCTAAATTTTTTCCCACTTATGTATTAGTCTTTATGAAGACTATGCTTCCTTCTCACCTTAAATAGGTTACTTTGTTTATATGAAGCCTATTCTCTCATCCTGCATCAATTATCAAAATTTTAAACTCAAATGGTGTAAACTTTTCTTAACTAGTAATTTGTTTGTCTGTGAAGATGCTCCGTCTTCTGAAGAGTTTCAAGAAATCCCTGGGGAATCTTCTGAAAGGAGAAGAGCTAGGTTGGAGCGGCACCAACGTACACGAGAGCGTGCGGTATGGGTTACCAATTATGCATAGGAATCCCTTCTGCTGTTTAGAGCATTCATAATAAGTTTGTGAATTGTTCTGTAGTGACAGAAACCAAAATTAGAGTTTTTTTCTAATTTGAAATGACACTCTTGTAAATATTATAATGCATTAGAATGATTTTCTATCTACATTTAGTGACTTGAATTGGAGCTCAGTACATTTTGGTTGATCCTTGGAGTTGCCTTTAATGTTTGCAGGCTAAAGCGTTAGCGGAAAAGAATGACCGTGATTTGCAAGCTCAAAGAGAACAAGCAGAGAGACATGTAAGTTCACCTAGTTTCTTTATGGCTGTATGTGGTCTGGCAAGGTTCTGTTTGCTTGTGAACCTGGTTAGGAGATGAAATTCAAGGGGTACAGGATTGAACATTTATACAGGGTAAATGGAGTGAAATCTCCCAGTGGTTTCTCATAAGGGGGTCTGACACACCAAATTGCCATTTGGCTTGGCTTTGTCCTAAGATAACAATCAATACTAATATCAAGCTCAAAGAGAACAAGCAGAAAATATGTAAATTCACCCAGTATCTTTAAGCTAGTATGGGTGGAAGTGGACTGGCAAGGTTCAGTTTTACTTTTGAGATGGAAATCATGGGTGCAAAATTGAACTTTATTTATGCAAGGTAAATGGAGTGAAATATCTGATATGCTAAACTGCCATTTGGCTTGGCTTTGACCTAAAATAACAACCAATACCTTTACACTGCTACCTTCATTTGTTATTTTGTATTTGTAACTGCCAATGACGGGAAACTCTCAGCAAGTTAGATTCCATTGCCAGTCGTGGTATCTAGAAGAAAGTTCTATAGGGGCCCTTCGTATTTGCAACAATTTCTCTTATAATTTTTTTGTGTTCTATATGACTTCCTGCAATGTTGGTGAGCACGATGCTTTCAATCACACTGTAAAACACTATTCATCTATTACCCATGATTAGATTGCTTTCCAAATTTGTAAACAAAATGATGCTGAAGTTCAACATGAGTATAATTCATTATCTTTTAGATCTTAGTACTCTAGAACATCATACTTTCTTTTGGATGGTTTATATTTAATTGATTGGAAAGAGTAGTTTTTGCTGGTTAGTACTAAATGTTGCATTTTAACAGAGGGATTCTTGTTTTATTATTCATTTCACTTATCTATAGCTGATAAAATGTGGCCCTGAATGTAGGAATTGCTTTTAGGAAATATCCTAATAAATGAAAGTGTGGAGCACACTATAAGCTGTAAGGAAACAAGATATGCTAATGTTTTCATGTTTTTGAAATGCAGAGATTAGCAGAAACATTGGATGCTGATGTAAAGCGGTGGGCAACAGGGAAGGAAGGCAATTTGAGGGCCCTGCTTTCAACATTGCAATATGTAGGCATCTTTCCTATATATGTATTATCAATTCTGTTGTCTCCCATGTTGTACAACTGATGTCAAATTTGCAAGGCTCAGTATGCTTGATTTACTTATATTTTAGGATAAATAATGAATTGATATACCACATCTTCTAATTATAGCTTTAGCATTTACATTGTCATACGAGATCACTTGTAATTGATCTGAATATCTTGCTTCAATTTTCAGTATGAAGAGCTATAGATGTGTTTGGGTATATATTTTTGTCCATGATTATTTTTGGTCTAGAAGGGGTTGGTAGATCATACTGCTTCAAACATTAATGAAGCAGAATAAACATAATCCATTCCAAAGTTTTAACTGGAAGAATGATATGGCAGCACATAGAGCTACAAAATAGAAAAGCGTGCACACCATGGATGGTTACTGTTCCTACTTAAATTACAGTCTTATATAATCTATTATAAATTTATCGATTATAAACATTAGTGCTAACCATTTAAGCCGAAGGTAACTAATCTGAACTCAATGGTGAGAGACAGACTGTGGCACAATAAAAACATTGCATATGCAAGTGGTTTGTGTAAGCAGAAATTGTAAACATAAGGACAAATCATGGTGCAACACAAGCAACAATCTGCTTCGATAATAGTATGGATATGATATTTACAGTTTAATTATGGTGATCCGATGGAACACTGGTAAATAAAGGTAGCATGATTAATAATTTGAGGCAAATAACAGTGAGATGGCAAGCATATACGTTTCCTTTTTTGTTATGGTGATAATGATAAGGTGTCATTGAAGTTTTTAAGTTTCCACCAACTGTCTGAAAACTTGCATGGTTAGGCTTATTAAAAGGACTTAATCATCACATTCAATAAGTTATTTTGGAAGAAAATAACATAGATTAACAAATAAAAACCTGCACTAATTTTTCAACTTAATTTTTGATGATGAACTAGTTTCTTTTGTTATTTAAAATGGGTTCCCTTCAGGAAAACATAGACGGGGGAGATCAAAGTTGGAATACCTTCATGTTTGAGCTTGCAAAAAAACTTGTGAAGAGGTTTTTCTGGATAGGGCATTGTTAGTTAAGAAATTCCTGGCATTCAATTTTGAAATAGCTCATCAAACAAAACCTGTTGTATGTTGTTTCAATTTGCCTTAGTAACTTTGATTGTTTCTATTACATAAACATCTATAGTAGTGATATATTTCTGTTCAAAATGCAGATAATTATCTTTTCATTAATCGTACTATTTCATTATACAGAAGTATTATTAATTATTTTATTCATTTGCACTGGCCATTAGTAATTTAATCCTCATTTATTTTCTTCATGTTCAGATCCTTTGGCCAGAGAGTGGTTGGAAGCCTGTGCCACTAACAGATATAATCACTGCTGCTGCCGTTAAAAAAGTTTATAGGAAAGCCACACTATGTGTGCATCCGGATAAAGTGCAGCAGAAGGGTGCAACTATCCAACAGAAATATGTCGCAGAGAAGGTGTTTGACCTTTTAAAGGTATTGTAGTCTTGAATATTTAAGAAATTGAGCAATTCTGTATCTCTAGTAAGCTATTTGCTGGCAAGCTTTTTGTATTGCAATTTCATTTCTTTTGAATGTTGCTTTAAAATGATTTTGATGCAAATCTCATGTTCCGTTGAAATGCAGGAGGCATGGAACAAATTCAATTCAGAGGAGCTTTTCTAGAGCAGCAGTCAGCATCTCTTATTTATTTTGACTTTTGACCGGAAGCGCCTCTCTCAACTGTCAGTTGAAGAGATGCTGTTCCTTTACTCGCAGCAATTGATTTTGGTTGCACGTATCCTGCTTGGGCCCCTGAGCAACATGGTGGTATGAGAAAGGTATATAATTGGTTATTGTGCTGCGATTGAGTTCAGCATCCAATATGACATACCACTCTTATGTACTTCGCTGCTGTTGTATGTTCAGCTGGCTTATATATTCTTTTGAACTCGCTGGAAAGCAGATTATTCTAATATACAATAAGAAGATTCTTTTAGGCTCTTGCATCGAGTGTTAAGTTGTATGATTTGTGTCCAATTAGGGTCAGTTCCGTAATCTGGTCATTCTCTTGGCCGCTGTCACTAATCAAAACCTTTGATATTCAACATCCGGTCAAAATGGCATCTATACGGTTTTGGCCTCCAGTTTCATTTACATATTGCAGCTTTGGTCAAAGTGCTTACTTCCATTAAAACATGTAAGAGTTGAATTATTGGTCATGCTTCTTGTGATGGCATGTTCAAGGAATGGCGGCCAAGTCAACCTGGATGTGGTGCTCTATTATTTGCCTATTAAAAAATTTGTGCAAAATGCACAATCATTGACAATTTGACAGTATGCCACTTACAAGAATGATATTTATTTGAGCCAATCTCTGAGGAATATAATTCATATTCTTGATGTGTGGTGTCCCTGCAATTTTAAACCCAGTGAAACTGGAATTGTTACAATGAATTTGCCCTCATGGCATGGCAAATTACTTTGAAGTCTTTGCTATCCGACTTTTTTAAGTGGGACCTTGGAGATCCTGTATGATCAAACAGTGCTGGGATTTTCTGAAGGGAAGCATTTTTTCCAATAATTTTATCTACAGGCAGGGTTGAACAATCTTGGATTGCCTAGCATATCAAATTAACTGCCGAGCATTTAATGTTTACAGGAGCTTGAAGATCTTATGTTCAGAAATTTAGAAAGAGTGAAATAATGTTGGGTCCTCCAAATAAGGAGGAACTGATCATTTTTATTTTTGAATGGTACGAAGTTCTGTTTACGTCTTTAAAATAATATTCATTTATTGCTCGGAATCAAGTCAGTGTTGTAGTTATTAGTCTTTGATGATATGTTCTAGCAGAGGGTTTTTTCAAGCCACCAGATTTTAGTGAACCGCTGGCCAGACCTTAAATGTCATCTCTAGCAGCATGGTGTGTGAGTGAAACTTGGTGTCTGGTATTTGCGATTTCAAAAGCTTTTCTGTTAGGTCTTTTCTTGATCAATGTTTCACTCGACATTATTTTTGGGGTTAGTTGCAGTTAATTAAATCTATATATGAAAATTTTAGGGGAAGGCTAGATGCATATATTGTTTTTTAATATTTTATTAAAGGAGTCACTGGTAAGTAGGTAATTTATTTTGGTTTGTTCTCTTACCTATCATTGTTGTTGAGGAGTGATACTGCTTTTGATTATTTTTCGTTTCCAGTGAACTACATATCTATATGGGGAACTTGTTGCAGGCTAGTGCAAGACCTTTCTTTGTGTGAAAATGTTGCTGCTATCATGCTATATTGCCCAGGCTTTCAGACAAAGTTTCCTTGGTTTAAGGATCTGTTAATTTCAAGTCAGTCATCTTGATGGCCAGTTCCAGTTGACGATGAAGATGTACCTGCCCTGTATTTAATTGTGAGGATCTTTATAAAGTGTGGAGCACTTGGTCTTCTCCGTTTTCAGCTACTAAGTGAAGGAGTGATCTTAAGACGATGGATAATTTATTTCGTGTTCAGCTTGTAGGTATTTTAATTTTTTACTCGTGCCCTTGCAAGAATTTGCAACATGGGGGTTTGCTAGGTTCTGCTTTTATGCAGTGGAGCTTATTGGTCTGTATAACCATTAAATATAATAAATAGCATAACATAGTTTATGCTTTTAAGAAATCCAAGGATGATCAATCTTGCAATACTTGTTTAATCTTTTTTGAGTTTTGGGTGTTTCATAGACATATTGGAGTACCACTGTCCAAGCTTCTCTGTAGGGTTTCTACCTGTATAGAGTATTGCTTTCTGAGATCCTTTTTAGGAATTCTGACTCTATAGATGAGGGATTGTGATTAGCATATTTTGGTCTACATTAAGTAGTGATTTTAGAAAAGATCAAAGAAAAGGATTTTCAATGTTTTTCAAATATCTGAGGTTGATTTAGAAAAGCTGAATTTCCCAATGGTACATTTCTGCAATAGGAGCAAACATGACCAGCTTGCTGCAGGTAAATCAAATAAAAGGTTTAAACAGCAAGAAGAAAATTTCACTTTATTATGATAATGATGAATCATATTGTGACCTTTTTGGCTTGTTAAAATTTGCCATGGAGCCTGATTTATATAATGAAACAAAGGGTAAATGGGAGAAAGAAGACTGAATATAATGAAACAAAGAGTAAATGGGAGAAAGAATGAGACAGGCAGTGTTGAGACATGGACCAGCTAGGACTCGAACCTAGGACCTTCCATACGCTGCTGGAGTGCTCTACCACTGAGCTACTGGCCCCTCTTGGACCAGTCCATCGTCGGTCCGGGTGTGGCTTATTTCAACACCAACACCCCCCCTTAAGCCACACCTCTTGTGTGCTTGGGGCTCCTAGCCTGGACTTGGATCTGATACCATGTTGAGACATGGACCAGCTAGGACTCGAACCTAGGACCTTCCATACGCTGCTGGAGTGCTCTACCATTGAGCTACTGGCCCCTCTCGGACCAGTCCATCGTCGGTCTGGGTGTGGCTTATTTCCAACACCAACACCCCCCCTTAAGCCACACCTCTCGTGTGCTTGGGGCTCCTAGCCTGGACATGGACCAGCTAGGACTCGAACTTAGGACCTTCCATATGCTGCTAAAGTGCTCTACCACTGAGCTATTGGACCCTCTTGGACCAGTCCATTGTCGGTCCGGGTGCCAACAGGCAGAATATGTTGGCCTTTAATGGATTAAAATTTGGATTCTTGTAAAGAGTTACCGCAAGGAAAGAGATCCAACTGAACTAAATGAGTATATAAATTGATGTACAACATTGAAGAAATATTTGGATAAATGCCATACAGGTTGGTGTTGGAGGAATTTTCTGAGCGAGAGACCTTTGCTTCATTAGCACAGATGACTGTAATCTGGTGGGTTAAAACTACGGCAAGCAGTTTGGTTAAAATGCTAGGTCTTCTAGTGTATATTTAATTTCTGTAGCTGTACGTTTTTTTAGTATTGGGTTATCTTGAGTTATATCTTTTGTTTATCCTTGGTTTTGTGATTCATAGCCAAATCCTTGCTCTGTGGTCATCAATGATGTAATTGTCATTTTTTTTAAAGTCAATGCAATTGCAAGACCAATGAAAAGGGCTTTCCAACACGTTAGGTGAGGCAAGATTGGAGTTTGGACAAGGGAAGAAATGAGAAGATAGTCAATGGCACAAAAAAAGGATGCACTTGAGTGTATAGGCACACCCCTGTCAAAGGATGTCCCATTGTGAAAAAGCATGGAAATGTGTTACCTAGTGTATGGATGCTAACCTTTATAATATCAGGTAATTTCAAATTGCAAAGGAATGCATTTTGCCTTCAAGAGTGCTTCTGTAGGAGGGATGAGCATAAGTGAGATTTTAAAACTTTTAAAAAGTGTTGCCCATGTCAAAAAAAAATGTCAGATTATTAAGTAAAAAAAAAATCAAAAGAGAGCGCCTCTATGCAGGGGAATGTAACAAACTTTTTGTTTGTGTTTTAAAATCGTGTGCAAAAGCATCCCACTTGGAAGGCACAAAGTTTTGAACTTGCCTAAAATGTGCACCTCTTTGAAGGGTAAATCAGATCAATAAAAAAAGACAAAAAAGGGGGTGAGTGGGCAAGTGTGTGCTCGTACATGCAGTGGGAAAGGATAATTTTTTAGGTGTTTGAAATGGTGCCATCGAGCTTCAAGTGTGTCTACAAAGGTGGTGTTGAAGTGAGTTAAGAAAAGGAAAAAAAGTAATAAAGGAATAAGCTATATGTGACTCCACTTGCAACAAGGGATGTACTACAAGTAAAATTATAAAGAGCTCAAAAAAGAAGTTGTGATACACGTTTTGCAAAGTAGAGTCAAATCAAAACGTTGTAAGGATAAAACTAGACATGCTATTCTTTATAAAGGCGCTTTCATTGAAAACGGAGAAAACTAGGTGCTCAAACCACTTTAGATTTCTTCCTGGCCCTTAATTCCTTCTTTTCACCTTCAGAATCAATATCTTCTTCCATATCCTCTGCAATAGTCTCAAGAGTTCTCTGAGCTTCTTGTTTCTTCCTTTTTTTTTTTTTGTACACTTCTTTCACTTTTGGTGCTTGAGGCTTTTTTGATTTAGGTTTTCTTCTAATTTGGATCTTATGAGGAGGGTTGTTGGCATTATGTGAACCAGTATGACTGACATAATGATATTGTATGTTGTCATTGATGTCAATATGTGATATGAAGTGAATCGGCATGTGAGAAGAGAGAACCGACATATGTGTGAACCGGTATATATGTCAAAGTGAAGTGGTATATTTGTTCATGGTGAACCGGCATGTTGTTATGAGAACCAGTACATGGAACCTTTGTGTGACTACCGGTTGGTAGTGTCAGGGTTTTCGGTTGAAGCGCCTCAAGCCTGTGTGACTCAATCGGTGATCTTTGTGTGATGAGCTAACATGGTAACGAAGAACAGATCGTGTTGCCACGTAAGCCCTATGCGCGTGAAAGATCTTGCATGAAGAAGACTATCCCTATCTACCTCGGGAATGTGCGAAGTTTGTAAAAGATGATAACGCGTGATGGGTTATTAGTCGCCATGAAATCGGTGGAAAATGGACGATGGAGGAAGTCTTGAGATTGGATCAAGAACTGTTGCATTTAATGCATTATGTTCAACGGTTAGGATTGAACCGTTTGAATTGCTTAACCTAACAGGTTTAGGGTTTAGGGTTTATGCTTCCGATCTGTCTGTTTCCTATAAGGTCGATGTTGTGTTTCTTTTTAAAGTTGTTGGCAAAAGTTGTGTGTATCCAAGAGAAAGGATACGTGATTCTTGCCAGACCAGAGGAGAGAAGTGATACCTGTAGAGTGTAAATGCAGAAGGTAAAGAGGAGCTTAAGCGGATCTGCATTGGCATTGAGTGCTATCATCAGATCATTGTTATCCTTGTTGATCTTAAACCACTTCAACAGTTGTGAAATCCTTTAACAAGGTAGCTTTAACTGGCTTGCTATAAATCCTTTAACAGGGTAACTTGAAGCTATTGAGTTAATGAAATCCTTTAGCTATTGAGTTCTTGAAATCTTTTAACAAGGTTTAACCCTTAACCGGGTATTCTAGCCATCCCTTAACCGGGTGATCCCTAACAGGATCGGTTCCTAGCAGAACCTATTGTAATGTCTTTAACAGGACAAGGCTCCTAACAGAGCGGACTTCTAAAGGGTTCAAAAACAAGCTTGTGGGTATTCATCCCCACCATGGTTTTTCCCAGTTGGGTTTCCACGTGAAAAATATGTGTGTCATGTGTGATGCTTTTATCTTGTGATGCCTTGTTATTGTCTGTCAAGCATGTGATGGTTCTGTGTTTTATGCCTGTCAATAAAACATGTTGAACTAGTTGTTATTATGTTTTGATGATAGATTAACTGTTCATGCATAAGGGTGAAATGGTAGTGTTGTTTTGAGTTGAGTGGAAAGCTAAGTGATCAACCGGTTAATGCTTGTCTCAGTCACTCTTAGCTTTACTGGTTTCTCTCTGTTACAAACTAGTATCACTGTTTACCAGCTATTTGAAGTATTTGTTGTCAAACCGGTTTAAGACTGTGTTTTTGCCTGTACTGATTCACCCCCCCCTCTCAGTACCGGTTTGGTACTATTCATTCATCATTGAGTTATCAGAGGCTTCTCTTTCTTCACATTTACACTCCTAGTTTGCATACCAGTGTTGGTATCGGTGTAGATAGAAGATGATCAGCATACATAGTCAAAATATCTGCTTCTACTTTGTATCCCATAGGCATAACCCATGAAGTTCTAGGGTCTGTCGCCTCCATCTGACATGTATTTGTATCAACCATAAAATAGATAGTCCTCATACCTTTTCACCACCTAAATTGGTATCCTTTCTCTGTCATGCATCTTCTTCTGGAAATCCTTAAAGTATCCCTAGAAAACCTTTGTAAACTTATTACCAAGCATCTTGATACTGTTCTTGATTTGCAGGGATGACGGTGTATCATCTGACCATTGTATTTCACCTATACCGAGAAAGAAGTTTTGAAAATAGAAAAACAAACCAATGATCAATTGACCATACTTGAATCTTTGTCTCTTGTCCTTCTTGATAGATTCAAGATTCAACACCAATTCAGCTCTCAAAGCTTTTGCAAGATCATAGTCAACATTTTCCTTCAACATCCAATAAGCTGTACGGATAGCAGCTTTGGGAATGCTATTCATTTTGCTTGACTGGTAAACCCTGTAACCAATGACCATAGATGCAAACTTTACTTGTGGATCATCAATATTATTCACAGTCATCGCACACCATCCCATTTAGAGTTAGTGATTCGATTGACCTCATCCTTTGGGATTGATCTTAAAACAGGAACTTCACAAGTGGCAGACAATCCAATGACAACATGAATCTCTTCCTTAGTAATCTTATGTGGTCTATCCAACCACATAAATTGGTCATGAACTCTGCTCAAAACATATCTAACATGCTCCTCTTCAAAATCATCAAGAAAGTTCAAAGCACGATGAAAACCTTTATCGGTAACCCTCCTAAATTGATCCTTCAACAATCCTTGCTTATCCCACAGTTTCCGGTATTGATCGAAAATAGCAAATGTACCCAAATCCTCCAATTTGCAGTGAATGTATGATATGATGTCTTCTACATGTAGTACTCTGTCGCGCACGCTAGATAGGGCTCCCGTTGGATCGATTTTTGTCTACTTGTGAGGATGCCTCTTGAATTCCGGTCGAGGCCTTACAACAACATCAACAATGTGTGGTGTATCCATTGCAAAATATCAAACACATAATCAAATCATAGAAGAATACCTTTCAACTCCTTTGTAGCTAGGGTTTCTAAACCAAATGCACTTTCAACAATTCACTTCATTGCAAATCTCCTCAATCCCTTGTCAACTTCGCCAATGCAACAATCAAAAGTTCTTTCAAGTTTTTCTCGCTCTCCAAATGCTCTCGAAAATTCTAGGTGAGAAATGAGACTGAAAAACTCCCTTTTTATTTCCTTTTACCAATTGCATTAAATGCTTTACCGGTTGAATATACCCTAAACACCGTTCAACCCTAATACACGCTTACTGGTTCACATAACACATTCAATCTTACTGGTTAGAACACAATCACTTCACAACATCATAATGCATCAAAATATGTTGATTTAACTTACTGCACATCATTCAGGGGGTCCAAAAATAGATTTGACAATAAGCTCCCCTTAAGATTTATATATAGCTTAGTTTATCGGTGAGGGATTCTCCACACTAGGTGACGAATTAGAATCTTTCGATGGTTTCTCCTCACTTTTCTTTCTCCAGATCTTGTTCATCTCAGCCCTGGTCTCTTCCACATCAACTTTGTTCTTCCCTTTTCGGTCAACAAATTGATTTACCAGTTGGTTCATCCTTGTTCTACAAAACCTTGCAATATGTCCCAATTTGTGACAATGAAAACAAGCCATTCCAAATGCTCTCCAGGGTCCATCATTGGCTCTACTAGCTCTTCTTTTGCAATTCATAGCTACATGTCCATAGTTATGACAAATAGTGCAAATCACATTCCATCTGTTCTCCATTTCATAAGGACTAGACTGGTTTACATAAGGTCTCTGCCATTTAGGGTTTCTCAGATCATTAAAGATCTCTGCCAATCACCACCAGACCTCTAATTTATGTAAGGTCTCTGATTATTCATTCTAGATCTGCACTCAACAACTCTATGCCCATACTTGTTGCAATTGTAGCAATAACCATTAAAAGTGCTAGGCATATATCCATCATATGTATTAGGTCTATTACCATTAACAACACTGGATCTACTTCTACAAACATTAGCAGTATGACCTACCTTATGATAGTTAAAGCATACTGGTTTGTAGGATTTCTTATCGGTGCTTTTCTTGTTCTTAGGTACATATTTATCTTCATGCATGATGTCCTTAGTATCAGATGGTTCTCCTTTCTCGAAAGTTGTGTAACCCAAGCCATGTGTCTCTCATTTTTGCCTCTGTGACTAAATTTGCTCATCAAGCATAGCAATGCTCTTGTTGTATTTAGCCAATATCTCATTAGCATCAACCAACTCCTTGGTAAGATCTTCATTATTTTTCATAAGACTCTCTCTAAGAGACATAGCCATGTCTAGATCAACTTGTATCTTCTCTTTTTCCTCATGAAGATGAGCATGCAGGGCACCAATCTCTCGGTTCAGCTTTAAGATCTCATCATCCTTCTCTCTTATTTTGTCTTCAGCAGTCCTCCTGGCTTCCAACTCTTGACTCATCCTGATAGTTAGGGTTTCCAACTCTCTTCTCGGATTTGACTTCTCATCATTCAACTTTTCTACCTCATTAGCCAACGCATCAATGTTAGCTTCTTCAGATGAACCGTTTTCACTAAGTTCATACAACTGCTCAGCTAGCTCTCTCCTTTTAGCCAATGAAGCTCTGTACTTGACCCTTAACTCACCTAGGGCTTCTTCAGATTCTGCAAGCTGGTTAGAAAGTTCTCTATAACTAATATCCCTCATGATAGCCTTAAGGATCCTTCCAAAGCGATTAAGCCTTACGGGAATTAGGCTCTGATACCAATTGACAAACTTATAAGGCACTGAGAGGGGGGGCAAGGGGGGGGGTGAATCAATGCAAGCAAAAATAGTATAAATCTGATCACCACTTTAATCAACTTCAAAATCAATAGGCATGTAAGAAAGATAACCACATAAGTTAACAACCAATAAAACATGCAACTCATAACATAGATTTTTCACGTGGAAACCCAAATGGGAAAAACCACGGTGGGAATTGGTACCCACAAAAATATGCACTCTTGCAGAATGCACCTTATTAAAGACCTAGCCTGGTTAGGAGCTTTACAACAATGCCCGATTAAGAGCAGACCCTATTAGGAGTCACCCGATAAAGGGATTTCAACCTCAACCTTGTTAAGAGCTATACCCTGTTAGGAGTAACCTTGCTAAAGGATTTACACCCAAATTAATGAGTCACCCGGTGAAGGGATTTACAAGATCAGGCCTGTTAGGACCTACTCGGTTAAGAGATTTTAATACTGCTACAATTGTTAGGAAACAACATGTAAATGATCTGCATATAGCACCTCTGTGCTTGATAGATCCGCTTCAGCATGGACAAAACATTAATACAGAGCTTCACCTACACTGCACAATCAAATTCTCATTGTAGATCCTTCATCTCATACATCATCACACAATATTCACCTTTTTATAAATAAGTTTGCTAAGCCGACAAATATCCTTGGAACAATTTTCTAGGTGCAATGTATATAGACAATCTTGCACATTACTCTTTACTCATGTCGGCCACATACATCATAACTAAAAAATACAACATTAAGTCTACCGGTTTACTGATCAAGTAACTCTGCTCTACCGGTTAACTGTTCTTCCTGATTGACTGCTCAGTACATCATAACTCGATCCAAACTTCAAATCTGCTAATGCGGTTCCAGTCATAGACTCCTACCAATGTCATGAACATACATTCCAAACCGCAAAACTTAACTCTTCACCGATCTTCCGTAGTCGCTTGAACATAGCACTGTTCTTGTTTACCGGTTTTGCTGTCCTGTTTACTGGCTACCGGTTGGACTAAATGACTTAGATGAATGACAAAACATGGTTTCCATCAATGACAACACAATTCAAGTCATCAATCAACCTATTACAATTCTATCATCATCATCATCATCAAGCCAACACCTAAAATCATTCAACCCATTGTAAATCATAGAAGAAAAAGTGGTTCCATCTTCATCTTCTTCACATAAAATGTTAGACATGAGTTGACAAAGGTAGTGGTGGTGATAAGGAGGCATAAAGAACACAAATACTTCTTATGGTATTGATTTAGTGTTGAAGATTAGAAAAGTCAAGTTGGTTGCAAATATATTTGAAGTCTCCTTTGTTTCAACTAAATCAAAAGCCTCTAGTCCCATCAACCATTTTGGCATTGTTATTAGTCTAATTTAACCACCTTATAGGTCACCATCTATTTTACCTATATGCCATTATCCACCACCCAAACTTACATATGTTGTCTTGGCATCTAGTTTCTAAATCCCTAGCATCCCATCACCTTATCCACCACATCCCCAAGATAGTTCATTTTTACTATTTCTTTCTTGTAAGAAGCACTACTGGATGACATGAGTTGGAAAACAAACCAATGAAGTTAGTCATGTTTGAGGTTATGAGGAAGACTAATCTTGTATCCTCTTATTAGACAAGTTGTCTTATTTTTAAGGCAAAGCCAAATAAACCAAAGAAGCAATCAAGTGTGAAGAAATGAAGGCCCTTGATTGTTGAGATTTATATTCATTTTAAGGAAAAGGTAGCACATGATATTGAGCTTGCTGATTTTTAGGTGATAAGAGATTGTTGATTTGGTATCAAGGTCATGCCAAGGAGATATCAATTTCTTAATGTTTTTTATTGGGAATATCAAGGAGAGAGTCCACAAGGATGGCGAGGACATGTTAGACCTCAAAGTTGAAAACTAACAACTTTAGGAATACAATGCTTATCTTTTACAAATCATTTTGATCCCCACACATTTTGTGCCTTATACTTTCAATTTCATTGAGCAGTATGGGTGATCAGACTAGTAAGTCACATGGGAAGAACATAAAGAAATGTATTAATAAAGTTTGTCAATAGGAGACAAAGGTGCTGGAATTTATGTTGTGATGTCCAAAGTGAAGATAGTGAGACATGAGATTTTAGAATTGGAGAATGGCATGATGGACACAGTCTCCACCTATGACAGCTTCGTAGAAAAATCTCAAACCTATTTATACCCTTGGGTAATTGAAGTTAATTGAGATGTGTGTGGTGGTGATTGTTAACAAAGATCATTCATTTACTTGGTTTTTTAGATCTTGATAAGGCTATTATTATTGAAAGTAATAAAAAGTAATTGCGTTAGCTAACATGTAAAACATAAAATCAAATGTAAAACACAACACAAATTACCATCCTTACTTCATGGATAGAGCTAAAAATGGATGCAGCCATGCTCCATTTGATTTGGTCTTGATGGATTGTTGTTGGGAGGAATGTGGTTGCTCCAACCAACAACATGATGTTGGGATTGTGATGGATTGGATAGAAAGAATGGCAACATAAGGGTAGGAAGAAGAAGGTGATAAGATGGACATCATAATGATAGCATATGAAGAGATGAAGAATATGAGAGAAGAGGTCTGAATTTATAGATTTTTCATGATGGAAATTAGTGGCCAAGATTCAATGTCAAATGAAGGGTTAGGATTTAAATGGGAATGCGGTCCCAAATTTAGAGGCTTAGCCTTGTGACAAGTGTCACAAGGAGAAGTGATGTGTGCTCACACGTGTGAGCACACATGGGGAAGCTCATGAAAGGGACATGTCTATGACATGTAAAAGATAGGTTGACTTGGAAAGTCACGTGTAAAAGGTAGAGGGCTTGTCAAAGTGACATGTGTAAGAGGTAGGGTGACTATGAGGTGATCTTTCATGCTCACACACGCGTGAGCAAGAGGAGGGTAGGGACACTTGTCACATGATGACTAGTTTAGATCTTGTTTCATGTAGATGGATTCAAGGGTTATGATTGAGGTGAGGTGGAAATCTAATAATAAGGAAAATGGTAATGTAGGTTAATTAGCCTAAATCAAGTAACTAAGTAGGTATTAATTAATTGATTTAGTGGGAAGATTTGTAGGACAAGGTTAGACATAATTAAATAAATGTAAATTTATTTTTATTAAGGGTGAATGTTAAGCTTAATTAAGGGTGAGGGTTTAAGGTGAACGTTAAAGTTAATTAAACAAATATAAATTTATTTAATTAAGGGCAAGATATAAAGGTATAGGATTAATTAAAAATAATTAATATTTAATTGGCTAGAATAGGATAAGGTTGAATGTGGTTGGGTATGGACAAATTTATGTATCTACATTTTGCCCCTCTTTGATATAGCATCATTAAGTGATGTTATATCGAAGAAGAATAAAATGTAGTGGATAAAAGAGATAAAAAGTAGTAGCATGATGCCCCAGTCATAGGAAGGATGACGAGGAGGTAGTGGTATGCCCCCTCAAGAGGACATGCATGTTCTAAGAACACATGTGTGCTCTTGAAATGGATATGAGGAGTAGAGGATTAAGGATGTGAAAAAGATAAGGATGATGAAGGGGTGGATAATCAGAAGAATAAAGGAGAATAATGCTGCAATGATATGAGCAACCTAGATTTGATATTGTACTTGACGTTATGCACCACGGTATAAGGAACTGGGATAACAATGTGCCGAGTATGTGATCAAAAGGGTCGAGTGCAAACAAATGCCTTATGACACCATGATATGGAAAGACCATGATTCCTTTGTGGCAATAGGATGCAAAGACCTTGATAAATGCAAACAATGATAACACACACAAGCAACAAGCAAGTATGCACAACAAGCCAAAAGCAAACCCAAAATTTTGCCCCTAGTCAAGATGAAAACCAATTGATTGATGATTGATCAATTGATAAAGATGATAGAAAATTTAACGATAAGAACAATGCATACCCCAAGGATTGGGAAGGATACATCCCATGATGATGATTGGATTAAAGGTGAGCAATGTATTATCAACTGATTTGGATCAAGATGATGGATTGATTAAGGATGTTGGGCTGGATTACATGATTGGATTGCATGGATTAGTAATAATTGCATTTGGATTGGATTGATTTGGGATTTGTGGATTGTAGGGATAAATAAATTGGATGGGAAGAGGATAAATAGATTGGATAAGATGGCTGGTGGGGTTGATGGGTTGGATAGAATGGTGGGAGGATAAATGATTGGATATGATAGGAGGAGGATAAATGATTGGATATGATATGAAGAGGTGGACTAGTTGGATAGGATAGGATTGGATGGTGGAAAAGGAGGCTAAAAGGGATGAGATAGGATGGTCGATAAAGGATATATAGATTGGGACCAATGACAAAGGAAAACCAAGGCTTGGTAAAATGATGGATGGATGGAGAGATTTCTTGGAGAGAAGATAGATAGATTGAGTGGATGGATAGGAAAAGGAGATGGAGGACTAAAGGATGGAAGGTAGGACGATGGAGACCCAAGGACTATATTACAGAGTGCAATGCTCCATGCTAGAAGTAGTGGAGTTGAAGGGTGGTGGATAAAAATGTATGCGATGGAAGGATAAGGTGTAAGGGATATGGATGGTGGAGGAATTAAGGCTTGTAGTTTCCAAAGCATGCATTTACATTTTTCTTTGCTTCTAGTTTTTTGATCCAGATCAAAGGTAGGAATGGAGGATGTATTTGGATAAGTTGGGGATTATGAGATGGAGGATATGGGTAGGATAGTCAAGATCAAAGATGGAAAGGAAGATGGACATAGATAAGATTTGGATGAAAGAAAAAGGATATGGAGAATATGGATGGTAGGATGGCATGGATGAAGCTTGTCTCCAAGTGTAGAGTGCAAGTGGACGGGGAATTACATTTGATGCTTGTTTACCAAGTTATTATTTTGGTACTTACCCAAGGCACTACAAGAAGTGGTTTTCACCATTGGATGAATATTTGTGAGATTTTGCCAAGATCAAGAGCTCAATGAAAAGTACAATAGAGAGACAAAATAGATGATAGGAATAAACTATATTCTATGAAGATGAAAATATTGATCAACTCGATCATCAACCAATACTTACAATGTAGATGAGCCTTATTATATAGGTAAGGCTATAAGGATATGTGAGCACACAATTATGACATGTGGCTCAATGATAAACAAGGGTAGGTAGGAAATAGGTGTGGTAGCTAGGAAAAACAATAAAATATTCCACATGAGGTGGATCACCCACCGAAGGTGAAATTATCATCCCACAATAAGTGGATATGATAAAGAAATAACAAGATCACACCATAGAAGGTGGAAATCTCGTACAACACACTATCCCAATGTGGCACAAACACCCAAGTGTCTCATACCCAAAATACTATGAAATGCATGTACCTAAGTAAACTTAAGTAAACTGTAATAATATCCAACATGAATAATTAATTACACCAACACCCCCGCTTAAGTGCAACTTAGGGGAACGCACTTAAGTCTACAATGCAACTAAGCAATGCAAGATGGGCTCCGACTACTAGGCCATGTTAGGTACCCATGTACAAATGCAAATGCAATGAAATCTCTCATAAAGCGGGGAAAGAGAGAAAAACACAATGGGAAAAAACCCTCCCCCAAAAGAGAGATGAAAACTATATACATAGAAATCTCAAAGAAGTATGTGAGGAACAAAACCCCATGTGAGGAAAAAGTCCCCCGCCCCCCCCTCCCCCAATATGAGAGAAGAAGAGAAGCTAGGTGCCCCCCCTCTTAATGTAGAATATGCACCAATGGTAGAAGCTCGGAGATGAATGAAGAAACTCCTCCATGAATGTCGAACAACGTTCCTCCCCTTAGGAAGAAACAAAACCAAAGGTGTATCCATGAAGTCTCCCCAATCATGAAGGGAAGATGCAGGAAAAAAAACTCATGATTAATGAAATCTTTGAAAATTGCTCGTGTCCCCATGTCGATGCTGAAAGTTACCCTCTCCAAAGGTGGTGAACTGCTCCATACTGCTGAAAAAGGCACTCCAAGATCTAGTGGAGAAGAATGTAGAACAATAGCCAAAGACTCATATGTCTCCTTTAAGCATAAAGAGACCTCCTCTAACTGCTGTACAAAAGTATCCACAATCATGTCAACCTCGAAAGAATGGTCATGCACAAGAGGGTCAGAGCGTTCCCTCACAATAATCGAAGAAGGATCATCTTCATCAAAGAGAAGATGAATGTCATCAATGATGTCTCCCAAATTTGCAATGCAAGATTCCACAAACAAACCTGCAATGTCTGTCAAGTAGTCATCCCAATCAACTGAAGCTGGAAGACATGGAATATCCTGCTGCATTGAATCACAAGAAGACAAAACTGTCGCACTAGCTGCATCATCAGGTGCAATAGGTGATGTGATATCAATAGGAGGAGATGAAATGGAAGGCTCAAGAACAGGGTCACATGTGAGAATCCCCAAGTTCAAGTACCCAAAGTTCTCCTGAAAATCTGAATCATCAGGTGAAGAATCAACCTCATCAATAGAACCAAAATGTGAAAAGGAGTACAACCGAGATGCATGATCAACCACCCCAGTCACAATGATAGCTCTAGTCTCCAAGTCTCTAATGATAACTGAATCAGGTGTGAACTCCACAGTTTTCCTCGTTGCCCCATGTGTGATTTGATAGATGGAAAGAAGATTGTTTGTCAAGTGGGGTACACACAACACATCATTAAAGGAGTTATCCTCAATGGCAATAGATCCTTTCCCAATCACATTGATGTATGTATGATTGCCCATCAAAATCTATGGCATGTGGCAAGGCTCAAATGAAGAGAACATAGTCTGTGAAGATGCCATATGATGAGAATCCCCCAAATCTAGAAGCCATCTCCCTGAATCATGACTTGTAGTAGCACAAAGAGCTTGTCCCTTTCCTTTATTTGTACCAAAAGAGTGATCCTTTCCTTTATCCTTTTCTTTGGAAGAAGAAGCCAGTGTAGACATTCTAGAAGGTAGGTTGATTTTGTCCTTCTCAAGAAGATGCTTCAACTCATCAATATCCTTCTTGTAACAATGTTGTTCATCATGTCCTGACTTCTTGCAATATGCACAAAAAAGATTGCCCTTATAGGATTTCTTCTTAGGTGAGAATGTAGAATCACCTTGTTGTGGAGAGGATGAATATGCTCCATCTTGTTGTGGTTTGGACTTAGGTTGCTTTTGGTTCTTGCCTTTTCCTTTTGGATGGCTTGATTCCCCTTATTAGCCACCAAAGCTTGTGAATTTGAAGATTTGAGAATCTCTATCTTGGTAAACTTAGATTTCTCAAGAATCAACATCTCCATGAATGAATCAAATGAGGGAGAAGTGTATGAGGAACCTTGAGCTAACCTATGGGTGTGAAAGCTAGATACAAAGGCTGCATACTCTGATGGAAGCTTGTCCAACAAGTTATAAACCAATTGAACATCCTTTTTGTCAATGCCACAATCCTTTAGCTTTTCTCTTAGCTCATTTGCTTTTGTGACATAATCTTGGATTGTATCAAAATCCTTGGGATCCAAAGTTCTGAGTTCACTATCAAGCTTGTAGGCCTTAATCTCATCAACTTGACCATACAACTTCTCATAAATATCCCAAGACTCTTTAACTGTAGTACACTTATCAACGTGAAAAATGAGGTCATCTGATACATACTTTCTAAGAGTTCCAAGTGCCATAGCATTCTTAGTGAGCCATTCAATTTAAGCATTAGGATCAACCTTAGGATCAGGTGGTGCTGTTATAGTTCCATTTATATAATGAATGAGTCATTTTTCCATTAGTTTACTCCATGCCTTTATCTTCCATGATGCATAATTATGAGGAGTTAAAAGTGGAAATTTAGGAGAACCCATAGCACCAAAATGAAAAAAACACAAGATAGAGAGAGGAAGAATCACACAAGACACCCCCCAAACTACTCAATCAAGAAACCCCCCCCCCCCCGCCCCCTCCCCCCCCCAAAAAAAAATAAAATGGTGATTTGACACTTTATACTTAGTGCGTATACAATGGGCCACTTGCAAAACAAGGCAAGACAAACTTCTAATTTCAATTTTACAACTTCTCAAAATGGAATATAAGAGACTTCAACAAATACTGCAAGTGATCTAATCTAAGATCCAAGCAAAATGCAAGTACCAAATAGGCCAAAAATGACCAAATACTGAAAGTACAATTTCTACTCGAAATCACTGCAAAATAAAGGCTTATTATGAAAGTAGACAAAAAATTATGTACTTTAAAAAAAACAGCACCTGAAAAGGAGGTCATATGACCCCAAACGAAACCTCTGAAGTTGCAAAATCTGGGATTAGACAGGTACAGTCATAAGAATATGCAATTTATGAAAATTCCATCCATTAAAATCAGAAAATTCCTCCACCACTGCAAAGAACACAAAATTATAGCCCATTGCAAAAAAAATTGCACCAAAAAAGGAGCAAAAATGAGCAAGATATAGCCATTTGAAGTTGAACTGCAAAATAAAAAATGCAAATGAGAGGGGGTCCAATTTTTTTCCAAAATTGCTGATTTTAGCAAACTGATGACCGTCAAGCTGTCATGAAAAAGTTTCCTCCCTACTTGTGTGGCATCTATATGGTACGAACATTCTGATGTGGTGCGATGTGATTAATAGGTGATGCTGACGTGTCCGTCTAGGTGTCATGCTGATGTGGCAAAGTGCTGATGTGACTTGTTGACTGAATACCTGTGTGGCAGTACGAAAGTCCAAGTGGCAATAGGTGTAGCCAATGACTGACGTGTCTAGCAACAAAAGTGGCAGGGTCCACGTGGAGGTGTTGTCAGAGTGGATGTTGACAGGGCTCGCTGTGTGGCAAAATGGGCCGTGTGGCAGAAGGAGACTAGAGCTGCGACGGTTGGTCAGTTGGCAACTAGAGAGAAGCCGCTAATGGTTGATGAGGGGAGAAGAAATTGGGTGGGAGTGTAGGCTGATGACAAATACGATCGGCGGCGGTCAAAGCAGGGGTGACAGGTAGGAGTCCCGGTCACGGAGAAAAGCAAAAATTGTAGGGTGGTTGCCAGAGACCTCGACGGGTGACGTTGTCGGAAGACGGGCTGCAACAGAGGTAGGCGGCGAGGATGGCCAATAGTGGTGCGGGGGCCGAAGCAGTACAGGTCTGCAGAGTACGAACTCTGCAAAAAGCACAGAGTACCGAGGTCGGAGGGGGGGAACCCCCCCTAAAACAAATAACTTTATTTTATTTTATTTTTTATTTTTTAACTTTTTACAATAATTAAAAAAAACTTCTGCGAAATTGTAAATGATAAAAATAAAAAAATTCACAGAATAAAAAAATATTTTTTTTGATTTTTTTTTATCGTACTAGCAGTATAGGCTAAATTTTTCCGCCAAAATCGACTTTCTCCGAAATAGGCTGAGTTTATACTCAAAATTCATAGAAACAACCTCCCTAACACAATCGTGATGTCCAAATCGCTATATGACACCCCCAAAAAATATAGATCCCAAAATCCAAAAATTGAAGCCTTCAAAATGTTTCCAAAAGGCTAATCAATGAAGCCCTTTAGACTCTGATACCATTGGAGATTTTTCCAAGATCAAGAGATCAATGAAAAGTACAATAGAGAGACAAAATAGATGATAGGAAGAAATTGTATTCTATCAAGATGAAAATACTGATCAATTGGATCATCAACCAATACATGCAATGTAGATGAGCCTGCTTATATAGGAAAGACTATATGAATATGCGAGCACACAATTATGACATGTGGCTCAATGAGAAACAAGGGTAGGTAAGAAATAAGTGTGGTAGGTAGGAGACAATAAAATATTCCACATGAGGTGGATCACCCACCGAAAGTGGAATTATCACCCCTGAATAAGTGGATATGATAAAGAAATAACAAGATCACACCATAGAAGGTGGAAATCTCCTACAACACACTATCCCAATGTGGCACAAACATCTGAGTGTCTCATACCCAAACTACTATGAAATGCATGTACCTAAGTAAACTTAAGTAAGGTGTAATAATATCCAACATGAATAATTAATTACACCAACAATATTTTTTTCTTTACTTTTTCCTTTTTTTGGAATAGTTTGGATGGATATGGATGAGGATAAGTGAATGTGGAAGATAGTGGATGTGTGAAACGAAGATGGAGGACTCAAGCATCGAGTTACATGAATGGTATCCATTGAAGATAGGCTATAATTAACCAAAATAATTGGAGATATGCTCATAAATGTTGGTATAAATGTATAGCGTGATGGAATGGATGGAAGATGGAGGGGGATAAATTAGTTATGCAAAAGTTTGGACTAAAGGAATGGGATTATGGAAGATGGCATTTGGATAATGGATGGGGTTTTGGAGCACTTGTGGATAAATGGATGGGGATGTTGGGAAGATCAACATTGGTACACACCTTGAAGGGTGGTGGAGTTGTGTGGGAGAGGATTTTAGGTTAGATGAAGGATAAAATATGGTTTTTGGGACATGAGGAGCCAAAATAGATGAAGGGTATGATGGACTTAAGACAGTGGATTTTGGGACATAAGGACCCAAAATGGATTTTGAAGATGGAGGATTGTTAGTGGAGGATTGGAGGACTTAATAGTGGAGGGAGCTTTTGGAGGAGCAAGTTTGGATGCCAATTTGGATTTTACTTTGAGATGCATTTCTTCTATGAGTAGTTTGGGAATCCACATAGTTTTTGATTTTCTCTTTTTGGGCCTTTGTGACCTCTTGGATTTTTCTTTCTTTTGGATCATATTGTTCTTTTCTTGAGCATATCTTTTTGATGGGACATGTTGAACCTTGGTTTTTTGTGGATTTTTGGCTTTATGTATTTTAGCTTTGGCATCCAAAGTGTGTCCAATAGCAATGGTAGGGGTGCATGAGGATGGATAACTTAGATAATTTATCAAAGGGTGGATGGAGGGAGTGTTAGACTTGTGTGAATAATATTTTCATTGATCTTAAACCACTCATCCGGTTTTGGACCAGATTGTGTTTTGAGGCCCGGATATTAGTCTGGATATTATGGATGTTATAATATTGTATGCAGTATGTATGTGCAATTTAGATGTTGCAATTTTGGTCAGAAGTTAGTATGTAGCATAAACATTTCTGGATAATGATTTTTTTGGATTCATTGAGTTCTCATTGATCCCGGTATCCGAGTGCTAGGAGTTCTTATAGATCTCAATATCGGTTATGTGTCTCGGTGTTAGCAGCTTTAGTGATTATCAGAAGTATCTCTTTGAGTTTTGTGTTTCGGTTTCCTTGGTTCATGTGGAGTTTACCTTTTTGAAGATATTGGGCTTGATCTTGAGATAATGGGTCGCTATTCTTGGCTTCAGATGACCCTGCACCTTTCCGGTAATCCCAGTATATGCATTGATAATCAGAGTATGAAAAGGAAGCATGTAGAAATCTTGCGAAGGCCAACATGAGCATATTGGTAACGTGTTGGGCTTGGCCAACACACTATTTTGTATCTATACCCTCTGGTATATATAATTATACATGTGTAGTGGCAGATGAGATCAAACAAGTGAGTGTGAATGTGAAGGTGAGTGATGTGCAAAAGATAATTAACAACGAAGATAGCAGAGTGTGTGAAGTGTGAGTTGCGAACAACAAAGGAAATCAATGTTGCAGTAGTCCTTTACCGGACCTGCTATAGGATAGTTGTACAAATATCTCTAATCGGATCTACTGTAGAGTTTGAGATTTGTAATCTGAGATTAAACTTGGAATTGATCCTATGCATTTGGAGATGCAAACTTTTTTCAATTGCAGTGAGCATTCTGAGAGTTAGCCATCTTTTGTATATCTACAGTGAGCAGTCCGACAGTGAGTCATTTTTGTAATTTGGCAGCGAGTCACCCCTTTCTAAACTCAAACTATAGCTAGTTATATTCTCGTGAGAGTTAACACTCTCCGTGTTTTTTCCCATTTGGGTTTTCCATGTATTAAATTTGGTGTTTATCTTGTGGTTGTGTTCTTCATGTCTATTCTGCATTAATTGCTCTATATTAGTCAAGTGTGTTTGATAACAGTTATAATTGGTGAAAAGTTTATTGTTTTTGAATATGTGGTAATACTACTTCACCCCCCCCTCTCTTAGTATTCTGATGCTTTTAATCCAATCAACAAGGATAATGTTGGAAGTAATTCAAGGATATATGCCTTTTTTGATATTTCTTAGGGATCATTTGAGGTGATGGAGTGGTGGATGGAGGGATGTAAGGACCCAAGATTGATGGAAGGTATGAAGGGTGTAGTTTGGGAACATAAGGACCCAAAATGGATGTGGATGAGGAAGGAATGGACTTTAGAACATAAGGACCCAAAAGGGATTTGGAATATGGGGAATGGGAACTTTTGGATTTAGATGGAGGGCTTTTAGATTTGGAAGGGATGGGAGTACCAACATCTTAAGCATAGCTTGGTATCCAAGGCCATAGAAACTTGTATTTTATTTGATTTGGAGGGGTTCCAATATGCATTGTTCATGGAGGCCTAACCCTTTTGCTTGATAATTCATTTTTTCACAAATTATTTTTCCAATAGAATACTTATTATTTTGGAAACAAGATGCGAGTGCATTTTGAGAGGGATGGGAGGTGGAAGCGATTGTAAGCTCTTGGAGGAAACCATAGTAAATCAAGGTGGAAGAGCCAAGTTGATAGGTATGGGATTAATGGATAGAGGTGGTTGTATCTTGTGTAAGATTGGGATCATGTGGGGGGTTGGGATCATGTGGTCGAGTAGGAGGAATATTGGTTACTTGAGATGGATTAGGATCATGACATGGATATGAAGGAATAATTTTATCTTGATGTGGGATGGGAACATACGTTGGAGTGGAAGGGATGAATGAATCTTGAGATGGAAAGGGATCATGCAATGGAGTGGAGAGGATACTTTCCTCTTGAAATATAATGGGATTATGAATGGGGATATATCATGAGTTGGAGGGATGTTTTGACCTTTAGGTGGAGTGGAGGGGATATTATCATGAGATAGAAGGGGATAATGAGATGGAGTGGAGGATAGAATTGGATTTTTGAGATGGAGAGGTATCATGAGATGGAGGGATGTTTTGATCTTGAGGTGGAGAGGAATCTAGGCTAGCATGCTTTGGAAGGTCTTGGTATGTTTGGGGATTGCATGATGGAGGAGGATATGGATTGTTTAACTTGGGTGGATGGAGGGATGGGATTATAATGACACTTAGGGGATTGGGGTTTGTCTTGATTTGGAGGGGATGGAGGTGGATGTATGACTTGAGGAGATTGGACAACTTTCTTGGGAGGTGGGGATTTTGTTTCTTTGCTTGTATTTCTTCGATTGTTTTTTGGAGTATGCCTTGGATAGGAGATGGGGAAAATGTGGATTTTGATGGAGTGATTTTGGATTAATGGGAATTAAGACTATATGGATGGTTAGGATTAGAAGAGTAGGGTTATGGGTTGGAGGATTAGGATTATGTGAGGTTTAGCATTAGACAAAAGATTGGGGTTATAGTTTGGGGGATTAGGATTATGAAGGGGATTGAAATAAATGGAGGCTTAGGCTTAGATGGAAGATTAGGATTATGGTTTGAAGGATTGTAGTCTGAGGGATTTGGATGGTGAGTGGTGGTGTTGTAAAAAGACATAGATTGGGATGTATAAGTTTTCTTGTGAGTTCCTTCCTTTAGGTTTTTGAGCATGTTTTTCATGTCTTGGATCTTCTTGGCTAGGTCAAGTTCTTGGGATGTGGATGGGGGAGAAGATGGAGGTATATATACTAGATGGGAGGGGTGTGTTTGTGAAGGATTAGATGGAGACATGGAGGAGGGATAAGATGGATTTCCCTTGTTAAAGGTAGAGGACGGATAAGGAATATGAGATAGATTGGGATCGGATATAATTGGTTGAGGTGGAATGGAGGGAGGTATGGAATATGGATGTGAGGTTATGGGATTGACTTGGTAAGTGGGTTGGGGTGGGAGACATGAATGGGTGGAAGCTGGATGAATTTGAGGCATGCATGAGCTGGATGGGCATGATTGATAGGTTGCATGGGAGGGATGCGCAACTTCCATGACCATTTTTTCAAACCAACCCATGATATTTGGATATGGGTTTTGGATTTGGATTAGATGAGGATTGGGATCAAGTATGCATGAAATTTGGATGATGGATGTTTAGGGATGATTTCAGATGGGGTTTAGGCTAGAAGAATATGATGATAGAGGAAATGTTGGTTAAGAGAGTTGGATTTTCATTTGGAGGATGGAGAAAATTTGGAATGTGAAGGATGCTAGATGTTTGGATATGATTTTTAAATGATGATTGAAGATTGAAGGTTTGATTGATATAAGTGAATGGATAATGAGTTATTAATTTTGGATGAAGGGATAGATGGTTTGGAATAAGATTTGGTTGGAATGGTATTAGGTTGACAAAGGAATTGGATTAGGATGATGATGATGATGATGAAGGTTGGGGATTAAGGATGATAATGAATAGAAGATGATTAGGAAAATGATGAGTTATGATATTGGATTAAGAGAAGTGGATTTTGATGTGGATTATGGAGGATGATTAGGATGAGAATTAGGAAATTTATTAGATTAATAAATTTTATGAGGATTAGGTTCCTAATGGATGTATTATAAATGGATTAAGAGAGGATTGGGGATGATTGTGTTGGAAACATGGTTGCCATTGCACCAAAAGATCGACCTGTTGATGCCTGATATAGCCACAAGACTTAATAAATCCATGGGAGGTGGTAAAGCCATGTTGCAAACCCGAGCATTATGTTGCAAAACACAAGGAGACCAAGGACACACACCTAGCAATAATTTATCCCCAGTGCAAGCGAGGGGTTTGAACCCTTGACCCAATCTCTAATGCCACTTGTTGGAAATACGGTTGTCGTTACACCAAAAGATCTACCTGTTAATGCCTGATACAACCACCAAACTTAATGAATCCACGAGAGGTGGTTAAGCCATGTCACAAACCTGAGTGTTGTGGTGTACAATACAAGGAGACCAAGGGTGTACACCTTGCAAAAAATTGGGATAAGAGGAATGATTAGGATGATTAGGAAGATGATTAGGAGATGATGATTGAGATGATTAGGGGCTATTAGGATGAGATGGATGATTGGGATGATTAAGGAGGTAATTAGGATGAGGTTGATAGAAGAAATATATGACTTGGAGATGATGTGGAAAGATCAACTTGGAGGGCATCTAGACTTAAACAAATCTTTTTTGGCTTTTTAAATGTTTTGATTTTGATGAGTTTTTTAAATTTTTTAAATTTTTTTTGGATTGTTGAGTTTTGTGATTTAATATGAAAATATACAATGAAATGATACAAACCCTATGGCTCAATTTGGATGATGTGTCCCATTTTGTTGTCAAGTGGGGAAGGTGATCGAAACATTCAAACACATAAGACACACCAACAAACCTACTCACATGGTACTATCAATTCTTGTATGCACAAGGCACCACAAGGAAAGATGGCTAAAAAGTCTTAACTAGGCTTCATAAGATCAACTAGGGGGTTTCCTCTATATACACAAGGTACGTGAGGCCCAAGTCCATAAATGAAGAGAATAATGCCAAAAAACTAGGAGGAGATGGTAACCCAATCTCCACCTTGACTTCCCAAAGGTATAAAGTTCTTTGGGGCTTAGTCAAGATTGACAAGATTCTACTTCCAAGAGGAGTGTCTTTAGATTCACCTCTCGCTTTTTATACTCTACTGAAACATGAGAGTTGAGGTCATCCTTTGGGGTGATGAAATCCTCAAGTAGGCCTCCTAAAAAAAAGAAAACAAGACCACTTATTTATGGTGCACTCAAGTTTTCCACTAAGACATGCAAGAGGAGAGCATACGTAAGTGGTATTGGGTTAAAAGACATGTTGATTTTTAGAGCCAAATCCAAATGTGAGTTAATTTTAAGCCCAAATTTATAAATATGAGGAAAACACACCAAAAATATTGTATAAAGAAAACATTAACTACAAAAATGGATTCCTTATGATTTTTAAATAATTTAAAAAAAAATGATTTTATATGACCAAGTTATGTGTATTGAAGTTCAAAAAGAAAGGTTAACTTTTAATGTGTGCACTTTATTTTTTAATAAAGATATGTATAATATACTAACAACCCATTTTAGAGATTGGAGTCCTCTTTTCAATGAATTTTGAATTTTTAAAATCTGACACTTGAGTGAAAAGTTATGCCTGTTTTACATTTTTTTTTGAAATGCATACTTAGATTCATAGGAACAAATGCTGATTCATAGGCAGAGATGCCGATTCATAATTTTTAATGAAAGACTCAAGGAAAAGAATCTTAACTTAGGCAAAGGTGTTGAAACTCAGGTGAAAATGTTGTTTTAGAGGTGGAGACGTCGATTTAGGGTCCTATAGCAGACAAACAATATAAAAAATGTTAAAGTGGAGATGTCGTTCTGATCAATCAGAGACGTTGATGCATAAGTGGAGATGTTGTTTCAAAGGTGGAGACGCCATTTCAAGGACCTGCAGAGAACAATTAGCTTAAAAACAAAAGAATTAAAAAATCCCACAAAGCATAGTAAACTTGTTAATGCACAAATGCCATTTTGTAGAATCGGAGATGCTGATTTAGAGGTGGAGACATCATTTCATAGTAAAAAATACCATTCCATTTACTTGTACATGTCAACTCACAAAAAACTTAAAATCTTTGTTTGAGTTTTAGGGGCATGGGTCCTACCGGGCATGTCAAAATGAAAGTAATAAAAAGTAAATGTGTTAGCTAACATGTAAAACATAAAATCAAATGTAAAACATAACACAAAGTACCTTCCTTAATGGATAGAGCTAGAAATGAGTGCACCCATGATCCATTTGATTTGCTCTTGATGGATTGTTGTTGGGAGGAATGTGTTTGCTTAAACCAACAACATGATGTTGGGATTGTGATGGATTGGATAAAAAGAATGACAACATAAGGGTAGGAAGAAGAAGGATTATAAGATGGACACTATGATGATAACATATGAAGATATGAGAGAAGAGGCCTCAATTAATAGATTTTTTATGATGAAAATAAATGGCCAAGATTCAATCTCAAATAGAGGGTTAGGATTTAAACGAGAATGTGGTTCCAAATTTGGAGGCTTAGCCTTGTCACAAGGAGAAGTCAGGTGTGAGGGTGCATGTGCTCACACATGCATGAGCACACATGCGAAAGTTCATGAAAGGGACATGTCTATGACATTTAAGAGATAGGGTGACTTTGAAACTCACATGTGTAAAAGGTAGAGGGCTTGTCAAAGTGACATGTCGATGCCATGTGTAATAGGTAGGGTGGCTATGAGGTGACCTTTCATGCTCACACATGTAAGAAAGAGGAGGGTAGGGGCACTTGTCACATGATGACAAGTTTATACCTTGATCCATGTAGATGGATTCAAGGATTAGGATTGACTGGTGAAAGATTGAGGTGAGGTGGAAATATAATAGTAAGGAAAATGGTAATGTAGGTTAATTAGCCTAAGTCAAGTAATTAAGTAGGTATTAATTAATTAATTTAGTAGGAGGATTTGTAGGACAAGGTTAGGCATAATTAAATAAATGTAAATTTATTTAAGGATGAGGGTCAAAGGTGAAGGTTAAAGTTAATTAAATAAATTTATTTAATTAAGGGTGAGACGTAAAGGTATAAGATTAATTAAATAAATAATAAATATTTATTTAATTGGCTATAATAGGATAAGGTCAAGTGTGGTTGGGTATGAAAAAATTTATGTGTACAATTATATTGGGAGATTAAATGGCTAGGTTGGATGGGAGTGGAAAAGTTTCTTTCTTTGTAATTTCCATTCATGTAATCTTGTAATTGAATGACACAAAATTGAGCATATGAAAGTATTAGATGAGTTTTTGAGATTGGTGGGCACACTTGAAAGGGCTTAGTGTGTTGAAAATACAGATAAGTGTCCATCATTGGTTGACATATCAAGGAAGAAGAGTGGTTGAGATTGAAATTTGGTAAAAAAGAGTAGCTTCATGTTGGGAATTTAAGTTATTCATATGGATAGTGACCCAATGCTAGAGGAGGCCAGGCTTTAGAGATTCCTTGGCATCTATAGAGAGTTGAGGATGCTTTTGTTATTGTTATTACAAGGTATCAACTAGAGTTTTGAAGTATATATTTTAACTACCTTTATATTTAGATCATGATGATTTCAAGATGGCCTATGTCTTTGTGGCCTTGATTGTCACGTCTTTGCCTAGGCAACAAGGTCTCAAGTCCACAATTGTAGGGGTGGCGAAAGGGTAAGTGTGACGAGGTATACCTTGATAAGGGAGTAGAAGGGTTTGTTGTAAGTAGCTATCCTTATTGCATTGGTCACTAGGCCTAATATTTTTTTGCTAATATTTTGTTCTCGTGTTGTCACTTTGGAACCTTAGTCGTATGAAAATTCATCGTGCTCTATAGTCTTTCCTTAAATGTGAATTTTTTTTTTAGAGTAGGTTGATTCCTTTTAGATGAAGGGTTACTCTGTTTTCACTAAAGAAGAAGATCAATTTAGTTCCCTCTTCAACGTTCAATTTTCCATCCACTTTGGGTTGACTATGTGACTACAATTGGTTCAACATACATCCATGGCTTAATTAAAAAAAATAAATAAAAAATGTAAGGATAAAAAAAAGTAATTGGGCATTCCAAGGGTTTTTTAATCAAAGACACTTCTATTTGAGGATAAAGAGTAGACATAATAAATGCAACTTTTTAAATCTAAGGACTCTCCTTGAGGGAATGTGTCAAGCAAAAAAAGTAGAGATAATATATTACTTAATTGACTAAAAGATATTTGTAGGAGGGAGTTAATCCCAATTTATAAAAGACAACCATAAGGATCACACCATTTATAGTGATCTATGCCATAAATGAATTACAATGTACAAAAGAAAAGAGAGAGACATATGTCAAGCAAGAGTGATGACCCACTTGATGACTAGATGAAGATTCCTATTGAAGCAATGAGATGCTTAATAGTGATGGTTAGGCAACTCACACCCTCTTCAATGATGGGATTGAATAAGTTGGAGGATAATTTGATAACCATTTAAGATGTGCTAAATAAATCCACTAGCTATAAGCCATTATATGGGCAAGTTGGTGGTCGCTATTGGTGATGATGGCTTTATCTAAATACATGTACTTGATGAAAATGTTGGAATCAAGGAACATTGAGAGGGGGGGTGAATCAATGTTCTACCGGTTATTAAATTTTCTAACTTAACCTTAAACCACCATAAGCATAAGCATGAAATTGAAATGCAGAAACACAAAACAATCAACCACAAAATCATAACACCAGGATTTTTATGTGGAAACCCAAATGGGAAAAACCACGGTGGGATTTGAACCCACAATATTATTTCACTATGGCTAGTAGCAAAACAATATTACATGAAGAGGAATGCACTAGAATTTAGGCACACTGCATAGAGCTTACAACTCAATTACAATAAGGGATACAACCTTGGAAGGCTCATTGCCTTACAAATCATTTACAATGAATGAAATCCAAAATAGCATCTAACAATGCCTGGATGAGTTCCGGTTAAAAGCAAAACTTTGACTGTATTTCCTCTGCAACCCTGCTCTGTTTTTTGTCTTAGTCAGCTTCTGGATCAAGAATGTGCACGTGAAACTACACCAAAAGGGATTCTTGATCACTACTCACTCATATTACTTTTATACCATACATCAAAAAGATCTTCTACACCAGTCTTATATATTCGCAATCACAAAATAAACAATTATCAAGTCAACCTGTAGTGTAACGTGTAATCATGAGTCGGCTTGAACCGAATCATCAAAAACATATGTAGATCACCCAAATAATGATAATTTGATTTTTACAAGTCGGCAGTATCATCCCAAGAGTGAATCTGTCCACCGCAATCACCGTAAAGCTTCCAGACCAAAATTTCTCTGCTCAACTTGAATTACCAGAGTTGGATTATCGGTTATCGGACCATAATAACTTTTGGATATCAAAATCCGTGATTACCAGATAGGATTTATAAGGAGAGTTGCCATCAATGACAAGCCTAAATCATTAATCAAGCATCGATATCCACCAAATGAGTGTTAATTGCCAACAATCTTTCCCTTTGGCATTGATGGCAACACTCGAGAAAAATGACTAAGTGTTGAAACAACCTAGATACCAGATAAAAATTGCTATCAAAATTACTAAGGCTCCCCCTTAGACAAAAAAAAATCCAAAACCCATATCATGCTCTGTACATTGCACTCTTCTATTCCCTTAGTCGGTGTACATTTTTCACCTTTAATCTCTTCCTTTGACAACAATGCCAAAGATGGGGTGCTTTCCAAAACTTATATACAGGGATATCTACCGAAGACTTTACATATACTTGAAGATATCAACAAAAATGGTCTTCAAAAATCCTAAGTGATTATCCCACCCTGTCTTCAAGTTGTCCAAAACTATAATGAATGCACTAAAAACATATGCATATACCTCTACATCCTTCTGTAATGGTGAAAAGGAGGGGATGATGGAGATCAAGTGGAAAGATTTACCCTCCTCAAGAAAGGAGTGAAAGTTTCACAAAGGATCCTCTTCAACCTCTTTTACACATTACATTTAAAAGAGGGGGTTAAATTCACTAGATCCAATATCAATGGAGAGATTGAATGCTAAGTGAATGAACAATAAATTTGGAAAGTAAAAGTAACCCCTCTTTTAGAATGTATGAGATAAATTAAGTGAATTGAGACTAAGTGTAAAGATGGCAAAGAAATGATTATAACTTGTGATATAAATTTGGGATGAAGTTGTGCACCTGGAATTAGTAGTAAAATGCCGAGATGAAGCTCCCCTGTAAATTTGAGCAAAAGTTGTCGGGACTGTGTTGAAAGTGTACTTGGTCCTCCGAAAAATTTGTGCCTAAAAGGGTTTTTCCATCTCTGAAAAATGAAGCTTAAACTTGCAAATACAACTACACACCTACAACCTACACACATAAAAGAGAGGAAATGTTGTTGGGATTGGGGGTTTGCCTTTAGGTCAAACCATGATTTTGGAATTAACCAAATGATGAAAAGTTCTTGCACGTAAATGACTGAAGTAGAATTCACCTCAAGAGAGGGTGCAATTGAAATGTTGATAGAGCTGTTTGAAAGGATATGTGAAGTTGAATGCTTTGAATGTTGATAAGGATCTCCTCTTCAATGGTTGAATCCTTGACTTGAATGTAACACCTAGCCTTGAAAGGAGACTTGAGATGCTCAATACTTGAAATGATGCTTGAATGCTTGATTTTGCTTCTTGAACTTCTTGAACTCCTTCACTTGATTGAACTTATAAAAATTATGAAAATGAGAGGGGAAAATGCATCTTATATACTTGCCAATTAGGATTTGTAACTGATTTTCCGTCTTAGGCCGACATAGAAAACCTTTTCCCGCTTTCCATTGACAAGCCCAATGCAAGACTTAAGTGGAGGGGGCCCAAAATAGGGAAAGGAAAAGGGTTACACACCCATGTCATAGGAGGAAAGGGGCACCATGCCCCTATCTTGCCCTAATCTAGGACAAGAAGTGCAGGAGGAAAGTGTGGGATGCGAGGAAATGCATGTTTCAGGAGGTATGAGCATGTCTCGGGTCTCCAATCAGGCTTAGGGACTCATTTTGCCAATGTGAAGACCCAAATGTGGTCGAAAAAATTGCAAGGTCATGATTTTATGATGCTACACCTTCAACTCAGATGGAAATTCTTGTCCCATTGTCTTTAGGCAACCAACCTTATTGCTCAACATGGTGTCCATCTAGAGGGCAATAAGGTTTTGGAGTTCACAAACTCTTCTCAAAATTCTACCCTTCTCTGCATTTAGGCTCATGATCTGATCGTTGAGAGCCATTACTTGCCATTCTATACTGCTGGTTAGGGCTACATTAGAATCAAAAGATTGTGAAATACCAACTAGCTTACCCTGGCAAATACTTATTCGCTTGTCTATGTCAGTTGTGAACTTTGGCAAAATTAGACAAGACTTATTTATATTACCACCTTTTGTTAGTGCTTCAAAGATTGTCTACAAACCTTTATTCAATCTTACTCTGTCACCCTCTATCATTTTTGAGAATGTTTGCATACAAACCTCTTTAAATGTGTCCAATACTTGCTTGGTGGTGGTCTTCTCCAAGAATTCAAAATTGGTGTTTATATTAGTTATCAACTGAAATAGTTTTCCGGAGGGGTTAGAGTTAGGATCTAGTGTTGTATCCAACACTATTTTCTGCAAAACATCAATAGATACCCGAATAAGCTTTTTGTCTTCATTTTCCGATTTGACCATATCTTGATTGGCCTAAGCTTGTACTACTGCTGCAAGCATCAAATTCTTAGCATGTGACATTTGTCCAATATCAAGGGTCTATCAAGATTGATTAAGATTTGAGGTAGGGTCCTTGTCCCTTTGACTGAAGGAGTGTCATTTGTCAAAGCATCAATGACTCTCTTCCCTTTATCTACCTTTGCACCTTGGACCTCTGTCTTCTCCGGTTCCTTTTCCTCAATATCTTTACCTTTATCCCATGCATTGGTGTGGTGTCACCATTTGAAATCTCAGGGACTTCTTCAATATTTTCTACCACCAAAGGATTCGTACTGATCTCAACATCAATGGTTACATGGCCTTGATCTTTCGGACGTCCCTCTATTTGAGTTTCATCCTTCTGATTACCAGAGACACCTTCCTTTACTTCTAGATGGGAAGTCTCTTCCTTTTGAGTGGCATCATTATATAGGGTTTCTTTTGATGATTTTATTCCAGATTTCTCCAGTCTCCTTCCTCACTTCTTCAACTCTGCCAATCATTAATCTGTTTACTCTATTCCTGCTTCTGAATTCCTTCTTATTTGCTTCCTCAATGAACCTTTTGGATTCATCCTGGTAGACACAGGTGCAGATATTGATCAATTCTATCTCTTTCATTTCTTTAACTATTTTACTATCTATCAACCTCCTCACATCAATAATATTATACAGATTCTTAGGGATGCCACGCTCCAGTTCAATCAAAGTTTTACTAAAGTTGTGTAAGTAGAAAACAACAACTTCCTCAACTTTTATTTGATCTTCCTCTACTATATTTTCATAGTATTCTCCAATGTTCTTCAAATTTCTATCAATAATTATCTCATCAATCAATTGATCTGCTATCATTGGAGGAACAAAGGTATATTTACCTTGCAAATTACCGGTTTCAAGATCATCATCAATTTGTGTTATGAGATTCCTTCCCCTCTTGGGCCTTCCAGTAAGGGTAGGTTCTGACTTATCCTTCTTTCTCTTCTCTGCACCACTAGATTGCGGTTTCCTCACCACCCTTACAAATTCTCCTTTATTTTTGGCATTTTCTGCTTCTTCATCTAATTCAGTCTCAAATGCCACCAGAGATACAACAACATAGGTTCGTTTGGGTTTCTCCTTTTGCTTCAAAACTCCCTTTCTGGATGAGGTCTGTCCCATTGATGGTATTACCAGAGTAGGGGTAGACTTGACCTCCTTTGGTTTTACTTGGAGGGAACCGGTTCAACCTTAGACTTCTTGGATTCCTCCTTAGCTTCCATGTGAGCATGCTTCTCCCTTGCTTGCTTCACTACGCCACTTTGTTAGCCATTTTAGATATTTTTCTCTTTCTTGCAGGCTCGATGAACTTCTTGTGCAACTCCATATCTTTCTCCTTGAAGGTGCCAAACCTGGGTTCTTTGGGGTCCACCGGTTTGCTCAAAAGGTGTTGAACATAAACTTCAAGGGTCTGACCATCCACCTCATAACCCATTGGCAAGGTACATAATGTCCTGGGCTCCACAACTTCCATGTGACATTAGTCTTTGTCCACCATGAAGCAGATAGTGTTCTCATATTTCTCAACAATCTCTTTGAGATTCCTTTCTCTATCTTTCATCCGGCCTTGGAAAGTCTTAAAGAAACTCCACAAGGCTGCTGTCTGATTTTCCCTATTTCCCAATTTTTTGTAAACTTGGTTTGATCTGGGTCACCATCGGAATGTCAAAAGCCCATTGCACTCTTCATGTACTGTGAATTTGGTTCATGAAGTACAATTCTAGACATACAATTAGAGAACCGAACTTAAATACATGTTTCTTATCAGATTTTATCTTCTTCAAATTGCTTAGGAGATCCTCAAGAAGAACTGAACAAAGATCATACTGAATGTCTTCCTTCACCATTTGGTATGCTACATAAATGGTTTTTCCGAAGACTGAGTTCAATTTGCTAGATTGGTAGACCTTGTAGCCAATGATCATGGACACAAATCTCACATCATGCTCTCAGATATCATCAATAGTCATGGACCTGCTATCAAACTGCGCACCGGTTACCTTTGTCACATTAGTGTTTGATACGTTTCTCAAATTCGGCTTACCACTGGTTTGATGTAGACAATGATGGCTTGCTTGGTGATTTGGTATGGATTTTCTAGCTAGATAAATTCATCATGCACACAACTTAGGATGTACCTCATCCATTCATCCTCATTGAACATGGGGAAATGCTTAAACTACATGAAACCCTTCTTCCACAATTAAGCGTATTCTAGTTTTGGGTTCCCATCCTTATCTCTGATATGCCTATTGTATAGTACAAGGATTGCCTCATTACCGGTTTCTTCAATATTGCAGTGAATATAGGCTCTTACATCATCCATATGCAAAACACCATAGGGCACAAATGAGAAGGAACCATTTGGATCATCCTCTATAGACTTAAATGGGTGCTTCTTAAATTGCAGCCTTTCTCTCTTGAAAACCTCTACTACCAATGAAGTATCAACAGAGGAAGAAGATTCCATTTTGAGAAATTTAGGCTTAAGAGTGTTCTTGTGTAAATACCTCTTGCTCCTGACGAATGCATAATAGCTTCTATCATATCGCCTCAAAGATTTTGATCTCCTTGGAAACTGGTTCAGCTAGCTCTGATGCTTCAACTCTTCGCTCGTAATGTGAGAAATGATTCACATTTTCCCTTTCTAACCTCGCAAACCCTAATTTCAACTTGACATAAATGCACTGATAAGGTTCAATCGGATGCCCTGTCCAACATCAATCAACTCACTGGATGATCTAGGGATTCAAATAATCATCTACAAGCATCTGCAATCTATCATGATCGATCACAGATCTTTCCAAGGGGTGGGGGTTCTATAAGATTTTTCATGAAGATGCCACCCCCTAAGGCTAATCTGCATCATATTTAGGCACAGATCCACTAGCTGCTTTAGATTCATCCTTTTTGACCCACATCTTCTCATGCTTGTCTATGATCTCCTCTGCCTTTGCCTTGCCTTTATCATCAGTTTTGTTCTTGTCTACCAAAGAACTCGTTCACATTTTTTCTTCTGCAAAATTTTGCAATGTGACCAAGTTTGTTGCATGCATGCCAAACAACATTTCTCTACATAGGTCTGAAGTTCATCTGATTTGGTATCATCCTGTACTGGTTAGAGATATGTCCAAACATCCCACAAGCACAACATTTCTTATTTTGAAAATTATTCATTACTACTTTGCATATATTTGACTTGTGACCAAAATTATTGCATATGAAACAATGACCACTAAAGGTAGGACCATTGTTCATATTATTCATTCCATTATTCATCCTACTTCTGCATTGATTCGCCATATGACCAAATTTATAGCAAGTAAAACATCTACCATTGAATTTATGAGCATTAGGTTGTCTTACCGAAGGATTCTTGCTCTTCTTATGATTTGGCTTTGCATTGCTCTTTCCAGATCCAAAGGATTCTCCTTTCTCAAATCCAAGTCCTCTCATATCTTTCCTATGTCTCTTACTTTCTAGCATCTTGTCAAGCTTTGCTGAGCTAGCATTGAATTTGTCTTTGTATTCATTTGCAGTAGCAAGTTCATCTATTAGGCCAACAATTTGTCTCTCAAGTTCTTGACAATTATTCCTTGATTGTGTTAACTCAAGCTTCAACTGATCATTCTCATAGGTAGGCCTGAAACATTCATCTGCTCTTTCCTTCAATGATTGTGTCAATCTTTCTTCATTCTTCTTTTGGCCTTCAATCTCCTTAGACAACTTCATTACAATGGATTGCATCTCATTATTCAATACAACATTCTCTCTTGCAAGATTATCACATTAATCAGTTTTGTCCTGATTTTCCATGCTTAGTTCTTCTTTCTCCTTCAGCTTGTCCATCAATTCCTTCCTCTTTTCTCTTGAAGTGCTCACTTTATCCTTCAAGTCATTAATGAAGTCTTTAGCTGCATTCAGGTTTCTCTTCAAGGATTTGATCTCATTTCTTGCTGCATCAAGATCCTTAAGTGCCACACAAAGATGTCTCTGCAAACCATAATCTATTGATTCAATCTCCCAGACCTTCCCCAAGTGATTAGGCTTTCTCAAAGGAACTAGGCTCTGATACCAATTGTTGGAATCAAGGAACACTAGGAGGTGGGGGGGGGGGGGGTGAATCAGTGTTCTACCAGTTATTAAATTTTCTGACTTAACCTTTGTAAAGTGGAAAATTGGATCTTAGTGACTCCCCACCTACGAGAGAGAAAGGAAGCCACTAGGATGATTTTCACTTGGAAAAGAACTTTACATTCAAAAGAGGCTTGAATCCATTAGATCCAAATCTAAGAGAAACAAGGATGTGAATTTTGAGTGGATTGCAAGCGGTTGAAGTATGATTTACCCTCTTTTGTAAATGATAAATTTTACTTGTTGACTATGTGGAAAATAGAGGAAATGAGTGAAATGAGGAGCTACGAGTTCGGGATCGCGCTGTAACTTTAGATATGAGCTAATTAGACTGATGAGGATCTTCCCTGTAAATTTGGAGAAAAGAATCTGTGAAATGAAAAGGGTTCTTTCATCTCTTCAAATGAAGCCCAAACTTGCAATTACAGCCACACACTTGCAACCTATACACATAAAAGGGAGGGGGAATGGTTGTGGATAGGGGTTTTCCTCAGTCAAACCCTGATTGAGGAATCAACCTTGAAAGAAAGTAATTGCAAATGCTTGAATGTAAATAATGAAAATGTATACCTTTTAGATCTGCAACTTGTTGACGATGATTTCTTTGCTTCTTGAATGCACCACAAATATCATATGAAATGGCATGTAACATGACAAAATCCTAACATGCACACATGCTTGCCAATGAATGTTGTAATGTTGCTCCAATGGATGAATAAAGAAGACTTGAAGGCTTGAATGATTGATGATGACCTTGAAATTTTGTATCTTCTCCTTATGCTCCTTATCTCTTATCATCTGTCTATCCATCAATGAGGGAATTTAATTCCTTTTTATACATGCCTCAAGGATTAATTTTCAACCACCTGAGGCCAACAAAGAGGAGTTGTAAACCCCGAAGATAAGTAGTGCATAGGAGATTGGGTAGACTGAACATAGGGCCACCCTAAGGGGTGGGGACAAGGGTGCCACACCCCTGTCGTAGAGGGACATGGGTGCCACGCCCCTGTCTTGCCCTATTTTGGGCCCCAAACAAGATATAGAGCAACCACAAGTCTTGGAGAAGAAAGGGGAAAGGGATGAAAATGTAGAAATAGGCCTCGCTTAAGGAAGGAGATGTCGTCACTGAGGTGAGGACCGAAAAATGTGGTTAAAATTGCAGTGGTCACAATTTTATGACACTACAACCTTAAACCACCAGAAACATAAGCATGAAACTGAAATGCAGAAACACAAAACAATCAACCATAAAATCATAACACTAGGATTTTTACGTGGAAACGCAAATGGAAAAAACCACGGTGGGATTTGAACCCACAATATTATTCCACTATGGCTAGTAGCAAAACAATATTACACGAAGGGGAATGCACTAGCATTCAGGCACACTGCCTAAAGCTTACAACTCAATTACAATGAATAAGATCCAAAATAGCATCTAACAATTCTTGGATGGGTTCTGGTTAAATGCAAAACTTTGACTGTATTTGCTCTGCAACCCTGCTCTATTTTCTGTCTCAGGTCAGCTACCAGATCAAGAATGTACATGTGAAACTGCACCAAAAGGTATTATCGATCACTAATCACTCATATTACTTTTATACCATACATCAAAAAGATCTGCACCGGCCTTATATCTACAATCACAAAATAAACAATTATCAAGTCGGCTTGTAGTGTAATGTGTAATCATGAGTTAGCTTGAACCAGATGATCAAAAACATATGTGGATCACCCAAATAATGATAAAATGATTTTTATAAGTAGGCACTATCATCCCAAGGATGAATCTATCCACCACAATCACTAGAAAGCTTCCAAACCAAAACTACTCTACTCAACCTGAATTACCGAAACCAGATTACCAATTACCGCGCCACAATAACTTCTAGATACCAAAATATGTGATTACCGGATATGATTTATAAGGAGAGTTGCTATCAATGACAACACTAAACCATTAATTAAGAATCAATATCCACCATATGAGTGTCAATTTCCAATAGAATATGCGTGCCAAACTATTAGAATATATGGTACACAATGAGGAGCAACATTTGTCCAAAAGAAAGACAAGTATGCATGAATAGCTGGCATGAAGCACTAGACCTAGTATTTGGATGAGCTATGGGCCCTAAAAGGCCTTCATGGTTTTATTTTATTGCAAATGTCCATGTAAACTTCAGGGTTCTCAAATGGATGTGCATATGGGTGGTGGGTCCTAATGAGGGCCTATCATTTTTAGTTGGTAGATCTTTGGTGCTTGATATGATATTAATGGTAGACAAATTTTTAATTTCATGATAAAGCTCAAAATTAATGAAAATATTTGCTTGAATCTTTCAAGCCTTTCTCCCAAGGATGAACATTTCCAATATCCTCCAAAAGGTTATATAGATTCTTAGATCTACTACTTAACACAAGCTCTACCATGTTGAAAATGGAGGTGAGAGGGAAGAGATGTGTCACAAATTTCTTCGATGAATGATGTGCATAGGAAAACTCAACATTTTTGGTGACTATATGACTCTTACCTAAAAGATGTAGAATCAAAACTATGAATGATTGGTATATCGAGTCACAAATCTCACATCATGGTTTTCTTTTTGGTGGATACAAGGGATCTTTATTTCAAGGAAATGTTACTGTCATGGCCCTTTCATCCAAATGCATCAAGCCAATCAAATCCCAAGGGAGACATATAGACTTTCCTAGTTATTGCAAGGGGACTTTGGTGAAATAGTAACAACCTTAATAGTGGGAGGGAGTTGTAATACTTTCCTTCCATTATCCATATCCTCTTTTCTCACCAAATATCTCTTTATTATTTTCTAATATCAGTAAGGGGGCTTAGGATGGGCAACCACCTTGACTATTATCCACCTAGATCTTTTTAGCAATATGGATGAATTGATTATGTGTTGCATTGATGTTTTGTCATTGATGTCAACACTAGTTGTTATGGTTGGTTACCGACAAACAGGTTTTTGTTACCAGTAGAAGATCTAGTGTTATTGACATAAGAGACTATTTGTTGGACACTTCCAGCATGTTTGAATCAATGGAGTATGTTCAATTTTATATGTTACATTTTCCTGGAGCATGTTTTGGTCAGTTGGTATTGATTTGGTAATCGGATGTTATCATACACTCTTTTAAACCCTTACCGACATGGGTTTAAGGTTTAACCAGTAGAGCTTTTACTGAGAAATCTTGATAGGATGCATAAGTGGTGTTGGTGCGGCTTCTAGATGGATTTTCAGGATGCTGAAGATGTTCTTTGATTGTGCCTCAACTAATTGAAGACATTTCTTTGGCGTGGTGGACCCAAATTAGGTCCGATGCCTATCTAGGTTATGGACCAGTATCATCTTAACATGTTCTCTACATGTTACTAGGATGTTTTATGGATTGGTTATTGTTGTTTTGGTCTCAAGTCGACATGGCATATCATTGTAATATGGATGTATGTAATGATCTTATTGTAATATCTTTTAGGTGGCCGACCTAATTGGTTTAGGCCTTAGGGTTGTTATAAATTGATGTAAGATCTCATTTTAGATATAGGGCATGTGAATGGAAATGTAATATCACATGCTAAGGAGATTTAGTCGATCATATGTGATCGAATTGGATTAAGAAAGAGGTCAAAGGCCTCTGGTATTGAGCTTAATTAAGATTGTAATCAGGCATGGTAGATTCTATCTCTGGCAGTTCATTATTCTGGATTGTTGTCCATTTATCTTGAAGTGGTTATAAAATCTCTGTAGTTAGTGAGACTCTTTTGTAATGAGCAGTACGCTCTAGGCAGTGCGCCTTCCTACATGTGCAGGCCCCTCATTGTATCACATACCTTCTACAGAAGTATCATCTGACTGTGGGTAGTATTCCCACCGTGGTTTTTCCCTTTCTATATTTTCCACGTACAAATCATGGTGTTATGTGGTATGGTTGCATTGTGTTAATTCTCTATTTCATTCTTAAGTTTTATTGCTTACCAGTATTTGTTTCTGCTATTCCGGTACTTAATGTTTATGTGATCTGGTTAAAGGTTATAAAGTGGTTTAATTGATATAATCTGTTAACAACTAATTCACCCCCATCTTAGTTGTTCACTGGTTATCCTAACAATTGGTATCAGAGATTTGGTCCTCTTTTATAGAAGCTTAACCGCTTGAGGTAGATCCTATGGTAGCTAATACTTTTAATCCACCGACAACTATTTTCAGAAGAGAAATCCCTAAGCTTGATGGAATAAATTATGGGATATGGAAAATATGAATGGAGACTCATGTTAGATGTCTTTGCAAGGATATTTGGGAGATCACTGAGAAAGGATATACACCTTATGATCCGATATCCGACAATCCTGCTCCTTTAGACCTGGACAAGAATATTGAAAATGATTGCAAAGCTAAAGAAGCCCTCATGTGAGCACTTACTGATCAACAAATCATGGGATTGATTGATAAATCATCGACAGAGGTTATGTGGGATAAATTGAAAACTCTAAATGAAGGTGATCCTATTGTCAAAATTGCTAAACTTGATGGTTACTGGGTAAGATATGATGGAAGATAATGAAATAATTGTTGTGTTTATGGAAAGAGTAAATGAGATTGTTATGGGAATTTAATGTTGTGGAGGATCTCCTAGTGAAGATGAAATAGTTTCCAAAGGCTTGAGAGCCCTTTCACTGGCTTACAAGATGAAGGCAGCTTCAATTAATGAGCTGATAACAATGGCAAACTCTTCAGTTAACAAAGACATTCTGACTGGGAAATTATCTGCTTTTGAGCTTGAAGAATTTGGATCTTCTAGAGCTGTAAAGTCTGAACCTGCTTTTAATGCATCATCATCTACTGACAAAAGTGATTGGAAATCCCTATATACAAAAGAATTGGAAGATATGAGGAAAGAAGATGAAGAATTTGAGCAACTTGAAGCCTTATTTGCTAGAAGAGTACCTAGAGGACCGACATGAAGTAATTATGAAGGAAAAACACCTTTTAAATATTTTGCAAGTAATAAGATTGGTCATTTTGCATCTAGATGTCCTGAAAGGAATGCAAGATTTGAAGAGAGAGTTAAGAAATAATTTAAGCCTAATCAGAACAGATATAGATTCAAGAAAAGTAAACAGTGCTACATAGCAGATGAGGAAGGAGTAAGTGATGACTCTAAGGATGAACCAACAACAAAATTTTCTAGTGGATCCGACAATGGAAAGGAATGGAGATAATATAAAATTTCTATCCTTGCAAGAATACAATGGTGGTCAAGTCAGATTTGGAGATGACAAAGCATGTATGATCAAAGGTAGAGGTACTATTTCTCTAGATGGTAAGTAGAATACTGATAATGCCTATTATGTAGAAGGTTTAAAGCATAATCTTTTGAGTGTTGGTCAATTGGTGAACAAGGGATTCCAACTTCAATTTAAAGATAGAAAATGCAAAATCATTAACAAAACTGGTTTGGAGATTGCAACCGGTATGCAGACTAGAGGTAATATCTTTCACTTGAATACTGGTAATAAGACATGTTTGATTGCTTATATTGATGAGAGTTGGCTATGACATAAGAGGTTGTGTCATGTTAATTTTGATTGTATTGTTAAGATCAGTTCAACTTAGGCAGTTAGAGATATACCTAAGATTATGAAGCCTCATAATCCAGTATGTAAGGAATGTCAATTGGGAAAGAAGGTTAGAACTTATTTTAATAGCATACATGATAAATCTAATGATGTGCTTGATTTGATTCACACCGACTTATGTGGTCCAACAAGGATTAGAAGCTTTCAAGGTGATAGGTATTTCATGCTGATTATTGATGACTATTCTAGAATGATGTGGGTTACTTTTCTTAGGGAGAAGTCTGAAGCCTTTGAGAAGTTCAAGATCTTTAAAGTAAAGGTTGAAAGATAATCTGGATTGAAAATTAAATGTTTAAGATCAGATCAAGGCGACGAGTTCACTTCTCATGAATTTAACAGTTATTGTGAGACAAATGGAATTAGGAGATAGTTATCTGCACCTTGAACTCCTCATCAGAATGGAGTAGTGGAAAGGAAGAACAAAACCATTTTGGATGCATCAAGATCTATGATTATGGAAGCCAAAACAACCTCACATCTACTGGAGAGAAGCAGTGAGTACAACAATCTACACACTCAACAAAGTTCACATCAAAGGTGAAACCGGTAAGATCCCTTATGAATTATGGTTTGGACATACACCTACTGTTAAATATTTTAGAATTTTTGAAGTTGTGTAGGGGAAAAAAGCGAGACTAGGTTAACATGTCCTAATCCTACCTTTTGACACACATTACGGAATACGAAAGAGCCTAGAGATATCGCACAATTGGCTACTTCTTTTGGTGAAAGAGAGAGCCACGGGATATCTATTAGGATTTCTATTCCCTTGTTGAAATTGTAAGATCAAGTAATGTAAGTTCAAACCCTAATCTCAAAATGCAAGTATGAACTAATAACAAGATTGCAGAATTGAGATTAAACAATGAAGAGCTGTAAGTACAAGGATGAAATAAGAATGCAGATATGTACCCGGAGTCAAAATCAGACTGAAAATGTTCGGGACGGGGGCGCGGGCGCCACTGTCCTGAAAACTGCATCGGAAACCACTGTTCTGCACTCTGAAACACTGTCGGGAAACTGTCCGCAAGCTGTCTGTCCGGAGGACCAGGGCGCCCAGCGCCTCTGTCCCAGGGACCAGGGTGCCCAGCGCCCCTATCCTGGCAGGACCAGGGCGCCCAGTGCCCCTGTCCCAGTCTTCTGCTCTGCAATTTCACACACGGTGCTGTCTCAACCTTCTCTCTCCGGATCTGTATCCCGCGGCGTCGTCCGAATCCCGAAACCTGCAATAATATTTGAAAAGGGGGAGGAGCGGCTATATAGGGTTTTGCCTTAGTCAAACCCCCGCTTCGATGATTTCCACTTCCATGAATAGCCAAGTTGTTTTGTAAAATGTATTGTGTGTGCAGACCTAGTGTGTGTGCAAGGTCCAAAGATGCAAGAAAGCAAACTAGAGCAACCTAGAAAGTAAACCCTAATTGCTTGTAAATGATAATGCGAATGCTCTAAATCAAGATGCAATGTGATCTAAAGCATGAATAAATGATGTATCAAAGCTTATGCAAAGACATGAAAACAATACGAAATCATACCCAACCCTCAAGGGAGGAGTACAAGCCAATCTTCAGTCGGTAATCTCCTATTGTTCTTCAATGTCTTCCAAGCCCTAAGTAGATGAATGAATTTGATAGATGCTTGATAGAATGATGTTGAATGTTGTTGAAGTCCTCAAAGATCTGCTCTTTCGCTGCATATGAAGTTCCTGGAAACAAAAATCGGATCCCTTCCAATGAAGAAAGAGAGCTCTTATGTAGGAAACCCTAGATCGTAAATTCGTATTTTGGTTGACCTAGAGATTGAATATCCTGCCAATTTCTTGGGGTTAAGCTTTATTTTATGATTGGATCGTGCTCCCAAAATTTTGGGAAAAATGTCCAGGACCATGTGCACCGGGCGCCATGGTCCTGACAACTTTTCACCAAATTTTCAGGGCCGTCGGATATGATGATTTTAGAGAGAATCCCGAAGTTACAGGTGATTTCGAGATGTTTTGACCCCAAAACCAAGCCCCCAAGTTCGAAATAGGACTTAATTAGGGTTTTTGATTAAGTGATGTATTGGAGGAATAAAATGCGAAGGGCGCGCTTTAGTGAAAGGGCCCAACTTTGTGATGTAGAGAATGATGAAATAAGACCTTAGACCTAATTAATTTGATTGATTAAGTGCTTAAGGAGAAATGCAATGCAGAATGCAAAACGCACTAAGGCGGGTGCTAAACTAGGTGTGAAATTGTACCACCCTAGCGAGTGCGTACAATTTATGACGCTACATTTAGCCCCCACTTTAGCGGTCATATGGGTACTACATGCATATGCAAGCTAAAGTACAGAAAAGTAAACATCATTTGAAAAAGGATATATCCATAAGTTGTCGGACGAAGCCCCCAGCGGTATCTGCAGTACACAGTTAGGAACCGCACCCTACAAAACAAACGTTAGATCACAAAATCACCTAATGCTTACTAAGGAAAGTGATGAAATCTGTGAGTAGCTATATGCCCCCCCCTGTTTCGACTTGCTTATTAGGGAGGTGAAACAGGGTAGCATGTTTACTTGCGACAAATTGTGTAAGAGAGTGTTGATGAGGGGTGTTCACTAAATAGGCTTCATCAGAGCACTTTTTGGAACATCCCGAGAGTAGGAGAAGGAAAATACGATTCCAACGCAACAAACGGCTCAAAAATCGCATCTCCCAAACTCAAGTTATGATAAGATGAATGAGAGAGGAAAAATTAGGGTTTCACAAAGTAAGAATAAACAAACGAGAGTATATACTTCGAAAGTGACACTTGTATTCATCACTTTGTCGATTTCAGAATACTATTCAGTGCAGCAGAGCCCACCTAGCCATCACCATGCCTTCACGACGACCAGAGCGTCCCACAAGGATCGAGATCCTGCGCCAGGCCGTGATCGACGACGAGCCACTGGACGAGGTGAGTTGACTGAACGTTTGACTTTTGATTTTTCGCATGTTTGACTTTTTCGTGATCGTATGTGGACGTTGAATGCCGACCGGGGCCCACCCAAGGAGCCATGGTCCCTGAGGGGCGCCCTGGTCCCCCCAGGGCGCCATGGTCCCTGACAGGGGCGCCATGGTCCTTGCAGGGCGCCATGGTCCCTGACAGGGCGCCATGGTCCCTGACAGGGCGCCATGGTCCCTGATAGGGCACCATGGTCCCCAATCAGGGCCCGACGAGGGGTTTCAAGGCTAGTATATGATGTGCAACGGTTTGTATTTGCGATTTCGATGATCGAGTACTGATTACGGTCATGTTTTCGTGTTGCAGGGTCTCCCGTACATGAGAGAGCATACAGCGGGACATATTCTTCGCACTTTGCGAGATCAGATTCCACGGCTGACTCAGTAAGAGAGAGACACCCTATCGATAGTAGGATTGTGGTATATGGTTCTCATGCCGACCATCCGATTTCATCCTACGATGCTGATGGCACTGATGGAGCGATGGGATCCTGATACATGTACCTTTCACCTTCCGGTAGGAGAGCTGACGGTCACACTCGAGGATGTGTACCGTATACTTCGTCTTCCTATCAGAGGAGCGACAGTTACATATGCGACCGATCGGTCAGCGGAGGATCATCAGAGAGAGCAGATGTATTGCATAGGGAGAGTCATGCCGAGCGAGACTAGAGGTCACATCATGGTCAGCTGGCTCTTACATCCTACAGGGGAGGTACCACTTCTGAGACGCCTTATGATAGCCATCATAGCACTAGCCATCTGCCCTAATGGGTGAGGGACACACATGCATGGGGGCCTCACATGGTGTATCAGAGCGATGGAGAGACATAAGAGGGATCTGATCAGGATGTAGTCACTGACTATTCCGCAGAGCCTGGAGCACAACGCAGATATATTTCATGGTTCATGAGATCATATCCAGGTCCTATCTTTCCACCAAATCATCCGACAGGCTATCCAGGCCCGTGGAGACATGGAGACTGAGATGAGGATGAGGGATTCAGGTTAGAGAAGCCAGAGGAGGGAGAGGGTCATGAGGAGGCGGGAGATCCTGATCCACCTTCAGGCGATCAGCCCAGTGACGAGGAGGAGGAGGAGGAGGATGCAGATAGAGAGGAAGACGAGGAAGATGGAGGTGATGATGTGGATGAGGATGAGGATGACAAGGAGGACGACAAAGAGGATGATAGAGATGATGAGGAGGAGTCGGATGCAGCTCCCCACCATTTAGGAGACGATACCATAGCTCTGGATCCACCTCTTATTCCCCAACAGGGGGAACAGGAGGCGATACGGAGACCTGTCACCAGTACCATCCAGCCTACACCCATCGTGGATAGAGTATGTGAGCGAGGAGAGCCTAGCAGTTCCCAGTCACAGATGCTACCATATCATGATCCCTACTGGCGTGAGGGAGATCCAGGTATAGTAGGTTTATTTTGATTGATTAATGTTTTGATGATATAGAATGGTACTAACAAAAATCTGTTCTACTGCCACAGCTAATGTGCAGGAATGGTGTTCCTTGATTCAACAGGCAATGACAGATATCTCCATGATAGCACAGATCCCCAGTTCCTCACAGATTGCTTACAGGCCTCAGGGGAACGCGGGTCGGCATGAGGATTTGTTTTTCCCATTCCGAGTATAGGTAGATATATGGAGGGAGAGAGAGAGAGTCCTATTAGAGGACCTTCAGCAGGCATGGCAGAGAGAAAGAGTCCTATCAGAGGACCTCCAGCAGGCGCGACGAGATCTAGCAGCGGCTCAGACCGAGGCTACCACCTATCGTGCGATCCTTATGGATAGGGATCGTAGGAGTTCCTCTCGGAGTCACTCACGATCTGTATCGCCCTACACACCCATGGGTCCACCTTCACGGCCAGACCAGGAGGGAGCATCCAGTCGACACTCTCCAGCCACTAGCCCTAGGGATAGGAGATGATTGTATGATGTAAAAGAGAGGTCACATTTTGGATATACAGTGACCTAGATTTGTATACGATCCACACATATATATGTATATATACATGCTTCTCTTTTGTCTCAAATGTGTTATCTTTAATGCTTAAAACAATGTATGTTTTGTTTTGATTAAATCTAATACATTTGGTAAATGTACATGTATGTTCTGAATTTAATTTCCATGTGATTGATTTCTCAATGCTCCATGATTAAATTGATACATGTGTGACTTAATTAAAATGTTTAATCAAGTACAACATTGATGATAAGGAAGAAATATGCATTAAGTCTAAGAATCATATAACTAATGTGATTTAATTTTGAACTTAAACACAACATGATACGATTCTACTTAACACATAAAGACATTGTATAATATGCTAGCATAATGGAAATGTAAACCTTTTACAATTTACATTAATGAATTCAAGACAAACTATAAAGTAAGAAGACACGCTTGTCAGGAACGAAGCAATATAGATTAAACAACATAACATTTAATTCTATTTTTCTTTAATTAAGAAATACTAACATATTATCCAATGTTGAAGAATTGAAAAGAAGATAGATAAGAAATGAAGAATTAAGCATAATATCTACGCAAGTGCATAGCATTGATAGGTTCTTTAAGAGGCGTACCGTCTACGTCTGCTATTTTGTAAACACCTGATCCATAATCCTCAATAACGATATATGGTCCAAGCCAATTAGGACTAAATTTTCCCTTTTCGGCAGGCAAGGCATTCACATTGCGCTGATTCTCATAAAGGACTAAGTCACCTACTGAGAAGGAACGTTGAATAACCTTGTCATTATAGCTTCGTTGTAGAGTTTTGTGATACACTTGAATATGCTCAAGAGCGTTTATATGCTGTTCATCAAGCATCTCAAGCTGTTGAAGTCATTGTTCTCTATAAGAGTCATCATCTACTATACCTTTAAGAGAAACCCTAAGTGATGGAATTTCTAACTCTAAGGGCATAATAGCGTCAGCACCATAAACAAGATTATAAGGAGTAGTTCTCGTAGCAATTCGTACACTCGTTCGGTAGGCCCAAAGAGCATAGATTAGCTGGTTACTCCAATCTTTACCATGCTTATTCACGGTTTTACGAAGAATTTGTTCGATTATCTTATTGGATGATTCAGCTTGACCATTTGACTGAGGATAATATGGTGTAGACAATCGATGTTTGATATGATACTTCTCGAGGAATTTCTTCACGCCCTTGTTCTTAAACGATGTCCCATTATCTGAGATAATAGTGGAAGGTATCCCAAATCGAGAAATGATGTTTTCTAGAAGAAATTGACAAATCACTTCAGCAGTAGTAGAGCGAAGGGGAATAGCTTCTACCCACTTCGTAAAGTAATCTGTTGCGGTTATAATGAAGGTGTGTCCTTGAGATGAAGGAGGAGAGATTTTTCCAAAAAGATCCAAACCCCATGCGGAGAAAGGCCAAGAAGCTACTTAAGAACGAAGTTCTTGGGCAGGAGCATGAATCAGATTATTATGTTGTTGACATTGATGACATTTCTTAACAAATGAAAAGGAATCCTTCTGCATAGTTTGCCAATAGTATCCCATACGAAGCAATCTATGAACCAAGGATTTGCCCCCAAAATGCCCCCCACAGGCACCTGAATGTGCCTCTTCAAGAGCAACGGGGATTTCCGACTTGTTAAGACAACGAAGGAGAAGACCATCATGACCCCTTCGATAAAGGATATTAGAAAGGACGATATATCTAGCAGACAGCTTGCGGATTCTAGCCCTAGTGTTCCTATTAGCAGAATCAGGAAAGGTACCATCGGTCAAATATCTTACGATATGCGAGAACCATTCATCTAAGTCTACAAAGTCACAACATGTTACCAAGCTAGAATCATCTTCAATAGCTGGAGAAATGAGATTGTGAATAACGAAATTAAGATTGACCATAGGGTCCTCTAAAGATACTAGAGAAGCCACACATGCCATTGCATCCGCATGTCGATTATCTTTTCGAGGAACGGGTTCCATGGTATAAGAATCGAAATTTTGTAATAAAGAGATAGCAAGGTCTTTATATTGTGATAATTTGTCTTGTTTTGCTTGATACATTCCTGTTACTTGTCTTATAATTAATTGCGAATCTCCATAGATATGTATGTGTTTTATATTCAGAGCTAAGGCTGCTTTTATTCCCGCTATAAGAGCCTCATACTCAGCAATGTTATTGGTACATAGGAAATTTAGATGATATGATAAGGGAATAGGTTTCTTTGTAGGAGAAACTAGAACAACACCTGCCCCCGATCCCGTACGACACTTAGAGCCATCAAAGTATAACTCCCAAGTTTCATCTTTCTCAATAGAAAGAATGAAGTCATCAGGAAAGGACTCAGGGTTAGGGAAGGAGAAAGGCGAAGGGGCCTCAACTAAGTGATCGGTCAATGCTTGTCCTTTAATTGCTCTTTGTGAAACAAATTTAAGGTCAAATTCAGTTAACATCATAACCCACTTAGCTAGACGTCCTGATAAATCAGTCTTAGAGAAAAGATGCTTCAAAGGATCAAACTTAACCATGACGTGGACTTCTGAATTTAAAAGATAATGTCTCAATTTCTGAGTCGCAAACACCACGGCCAAGCATTGTCTTTCTATCGTAGAATATCGGGTCTCATAATCGAGTAAGGTACAACTTATGTAATAAACCGGACATTCCTTTCCATCTTTATCATGTTGTGCTAACAATGCTGCGAGAGCATGAGAGGAAGCAGCTGTATACAGGATAAAGGGTTTATAAGGTTCGACAGGTTGAAGAATAGGAGGACTAGCCAAATACATTTTTAAATCTTCAAACGCCTGTTGACAATCCTCATTCCATTGAAAAGTGATATCCTTCTTAAGAAATTGAGTAAAAGGAAAGGTATGATCCGCAAGTTGAGACACGAACCTACGAATAGCTTGAATCTTTCCTTGTAAGCTTTTAAGTTGAGAGACATTTCTAGGAGGTGGCATGTTAACAATAGCATCTATTTTCTTAGTGTCCACCTCAATCCCACGATGCGAAACTATGAACCCTAATAGTTTTCCATTATCCACACCAAAAACACATTTTCGAGGATTCAAGCGCATGTGATATTTACGAATTCTTTCAAAGATTTGACGAAGGACTTTAACATGATCCATGCGAAGAAAGGATTTGGCTAAAATATCATCAACATAATCCTCTAAAATCTTATGCATATAATCATGAAAGATAAGGGTCATCGCTCGTTGATAAGTTGCACCTGCGTTTTTAAGTCCAAAAGGCATCATTATCCAACAAAACGTACCCCAAGGAGTAGTGAAAGCGGTTTTGTATTGATCTTGAGGGTTTATGAAAATTTGATTGTAGCTTGAAAAACCATCCATGAAGGATAGCAAGGCATGTCCTGCCGTAGAATCAACTATCATGTCAATGTTTGGAAGAGGGAAATCATCTTTTAAAGAAGCCTTATTTAAATCCCAAAAGTCAGTACACATTCTTATCTTGTTATCTGGTTTAGCCACAGCGACAATATTTTAAATCCATGGGGAATAGTCAATAGGGCGGATAAATCCAGCTTCCAATAATTTTTCAATCTCAGCTTTAACAAGCAGAGCCACCTTATGATTCATTTTTCGAATCTTTTGTTTCACGGGCTTAGCATCAGGAACTAAGACAATATTATGAGTAACAATCTTAGGATCTATACCGGGCATGTCAGAATATGTCCAAGCAAAGATCGCAGGGAATTCATGCAATAATTCTTCATATTGTTTCTATTTCTCTTCATCCAAACATTTTCCAATTTTAATAACTTTCTCTTTGTTGCAAGGATCCATCTTAACATCAGTGGTGTCACTTATGAGAAGATTACTTTGTTGAGGAGTATCCTTTAACTGAGGAAATTCTTTAACAATCTCATTGTTATCAATCTCTTTTCCAAAATAGGCTTCAATGTTCAAACAATAAGGGAGTCCCCTATTGTGATGATAACGAGGAAGAGTGTCATAGGCTCCCAAGAACTCAGCTAAAGCATCGTCGGTAGGGAAGATATCCAAAGCACAATCACCCGAAGAATCCTCATCAATATACTCAGGGTGTTGTATTGATAAAGATGTAGAGATAGCATTAACACTAATGCATGGTCTTTTAGAAGCTTTAGTACGTCTGCAGGGATTATAGCCAAGCCCAAAGGCATAATGTTGAAAATTAGTCTCTAGAGGAACTCTAATCCCTTGTTCATTAGCACCACAACCTTTTCCATGATACCCATGCTTAGCAAAAATGCGAAAACCACGACCATAACGATCAGCCATTTCAGGAAGAGAAGGTGGTTTTTCATAAGACAAAGAATCAAACTCTTCATAATTATAGATGTGAGGAGAAGAAGTTTGAGAAGTGGCCACAAAATTATTACTCATAGATTCAGGTAAGGTTGATTGATTTTTAGCTTCTTCTTTATTTTCAACTTTGTGATTCTCAGCTTCTTCCTTCTTTTCAACTTTAAGTTCTCTAGAAGGAACCTTATATTCACCTACAAAGGTAGGGTTAAAATCAAGAGATCCCCAATCATCTTCTGCGAGAACCTTCTCAGGATCAAAATCCTTTTTATGTGTAGTTTCAAGTCGAGAAGGATCTTCTTCAGGAGTTCCAGACTCATCCGAAGGATTTTGATCATCGGAGAGCGAAGACTCATCGATAGGTTTCTTGTTTAAAGAGTCATCACTAGACGAGGATGGCTTAGAAGAATCTCCTTTGGAATTAGATGTTTGTAGACAAGCTTGAAAATTAGTATCTCCTATCAAAGTATATGTCTTATTGTTATAAACGAATTTAACTTGTCTATGCAATGTAGAGGGGACAGCTTGCATGCTGTGAATCCATGGCCTTCTTAATAACAAGTTGTATGTTAAATTTCCCGGCATAACATGGATAGGAGTAGGCAAAGTAACAGGTCCCACTGTGAGAGGTAAGGTGATGATACCCAATGAAGTCTTAGCCACATTGTCAAAGCCACGAATGGAACGAGAGTCAGGCTCCATAAGAGATGTATCCACATTCATCTTATGCAATAAATTGATGCTACACACATTAAGGCCAGAGCCATTATCTACTAGTGTTCGTCTTATAGCAGTGTCTTTCATGACAACCACAATCATCAAGGGATCATACTGTTGTTGAATTTCACTTGTAGGCAACTCATCTTGGGTAAACACAATTTGAGCTTTAGGATTCATCACAGAGTTAACAAAAGATGCTATATTACTAGATGTATTCGGTGGAGGAACATTCAAGTCTTTCAAAGCATCTTGTAACATTCCATGATGAGCGGAAGAAGTTTGAATCAAGTCCCAAAGGGATATCTTAGCAGGGGTAGCTTTAAGTTGTTCTATGAGATCATATTCCTTACCCATAACTTGCGAAATACGGGGAGCTTGAGGAAGAATTGGTTGAGGATTAGGAAGAGAGACTGGAATAACAAGAGGAGGATTAGGTTGCCTATTATTTCTGGTATGATAGGTATGGGCAACCGCATGATAACTCTCTCTAGTTATTTGCTTAGCATAATTGTAAGGACTTATAGGTTTTCTTCCTTGTATAGTGATGATCGGTTTATTCGGGGTATGAAAGGAATCATGATCATACCTCCCTTGGACAGTAAGGAGAGGTGATTTAGGAATTTGAGAGGTGGGAGAAGGATAAGCACCTTGGACTTCAAAGAGAGGCTTATTATATTCATTCAAATTTATCATGTTAACCAATTTAGAGGTCTTGTTCTTGTTTAAAGGTTTCGACAAAGCCACAAAGTCATCAAGAGCATCACCCAACAAAGCATGATCATATCGGTTAAAAGGTTTGTCTTTTGATTCAAAAGGGGACATCTCCTCATAGAGGGGATTGTTGAAAACAACCATGTTACTAGATTCAGGGGAAGAGTGGATAGGAATGTATCCTTGAGAGGAATCATTCGACTTATCTTTCTCATCACACCTAAATGGCATAGTAACAAGGTTTATGAGTTTTTGGTAAAATGAAGGTTTAGCATCCTTAGGGTTTAAAAACTCATCTAAAGCTTCATCTAATTCATCTTGGCTATACTCATAATAATCATCAAAAGCATGAACATTTTGCAAATAAAAATCTGACATTTTGAAAAGATTGCATAAAATTTAAACACACAATGCAAAGAAACACACTTTTTTTTTTTCTTTTTTTCTCTTTTAATAAAAATGAAATGAAAGACACACTAACTCTAGATCTAGATCTAACACATGCAATGCAAGAGGAAGCAATGATAGATTCACATCGGGTTCACCAAAATGTGTAGGGGAAAAAAGCGAGACTAGGTTAACATGTCCTAATCCTACCTTTTGACACACATTACGGAATACGAAAGAGCCTAGAGATATCGCACAATTGGCTACTTCTTTTGGTGAAAGAGAGAGCCACGAGATATCTATTAGGATTTCTATTCCCTTGTTGAAATTGTAAGATCAAGTAATGTAAGTTCAAACCCTAATCTCAAAATGCAAGTATGAACTAATAACAAGATTGCAGAATTGAGATTAAACAATGAAGAGCTGTAAGTACAAGGATGAAATAAGAATACAGATATGTACCCGGAGTCAAAATCGGACTGAAAATGTTCGGGACGGGGGCGCGGGCGCCACTGTCCTGAAAACTGCACCGGAAACCACTGTTCTGCACTCTGAAACACTGTCGGGAAACTGTCCGCAAGCTGTCTGTCCGGAGGACCAGGGCGCCCAGCGCCTCTGTCCCAGGGACCAGGGCGCCCAGCGCCCCTGTCCTGGCAGGACCAGGGTGCCCAACACCCCTGTCCTAGTCTTCTGCTCTGCAATTTCACACACGGTGCTGTCTCGACCTTCTCTCTCCGGATCTGTATCCCGCGGTGTCGTCCGAATCCCGAAACCTGCAATAATATCTGAAAAGGGGGAGGAGCGGCTATATAGGGTTTTGCCTTAGTCAAACCCCCGCTTCGGTGATTTCCACCTCCATGAATAGCCAAGTTGTTTTGTAAAATGTATTGTGTGTGCAGACCTAGTGTGTGTGCAAGGTCCAAAGATGCAAGAAAGCAAACTAGAGCAACCTAGAAAGTAAACCCTAATTGCTTGTAAATGATAATGCGAATGCTCTAAATCAAGATGCAATGTGATCTAAAGCATGAATAAATGATGTATCAAAGCTTATGCAAAGACATGAAAACAATACGAAATCATACCCAACCCTCAAGGGAGGAGTACAAGCCAATCTTCAGTCGGTAATCTCCTATTGTTCTTCAATGTCTTCCAAGCCCTAAGTAGATGAATGAATTTGATAGATGCTTGATAGAATGATGTTGAATGTTGTTGAAGTCCTCAAAGATCTTCTCTTTCGCTGCATATGAAGTTCCTGGAAACAAAAATCGGATCCCTTCCAATGAAGAAAGAGAGCTCTTATGTAGGAAACCCTAGATCGTAAATTTGTATTTTGGTCGACCTAGAGATTGAATATCCCGCCAATTTCTTGGGGTTAAGCTTTATTTTATGATTGGATCGTGCTCCCAAAATTTCGGGAAAAATGTCCGGGACCATGTGCACCGGGCACCACGGTCCCGACAACTTTTCACCAAATTTTCAGGGCTGTCGGATATGATGATTTTAGAGAGAATCCTGAAGTTACAGGTGATTTCGAGATGTTTTGACCCCGAAACCAAGCCCCCAAGTTCAAAATAGGACTTAATTAGGGTTTTTGATTAAGTGATGTATTGGAGGAATAAAATGCGAAGGGCGCGCTTTAGTGAAAGGGCCCAACTTTGTGATGTAGAGAATGATGAAATAGGACCTTAGACCTAATTAATTTGATTAATTAAGTGCTTAAGGAGAAATGCAATGTAGAATGCAAAACGCACTAAGGCGGGTGCTAAACTAGGTGTGAAATTGTACCACCCTAGCGAGTGCGTACAATTTACGACGCTACAGAAGTAAATGCTATATCAAAATGGATGATTCAATTGGGAAGTTTGATCCTGGATGTGATGAAGGCATATTTCTTGGTTATTCAATTCAAAGCAAAGCATATAGATGTTATAACAAAAGATTGCAGAAAATTGTGGAGAGCGCTAATTCGAAAGTGGATGAACAATACATAAATCAATCTATATCATATGAAAGGGAACCAACATTAAAAATGATCATAACTGAACCGACAATGCCTCAACTGGTACAAGAAATTGAAAGAGTTACATCAGTACAATCAGAAAATTCAATTGTGATTGATGATCAGAACAATGAACCTGAAGTTAAGAAGACACCAAGGTATGTAAGATTAAATCATTCTGAAGATCAAATCATTGGAGATAGGAACAAGAGAGTTATGACAAGAAGAAGACTGGAAAATGAAGAGGTATGTTTTCTCAAATTGAATCGGCATTTGTTATTAAAGCTTGTAAAGATAAACATTGGTTAAAGGATATGGAAGATGAATTAGATCAGATAGAGAAGAATGAGACTTGGAATTTAGTTCCCCGGCCTAAAAATAAGAATGTTATTGGAACTAAATGGGTTTTTAGGAATAAACTGAATGAGGATGGTCAAGTTATAAGAAACAAAGCTAGATTGGTTTGTAAAGGATATTCTCAACTGGAAGGAATTGATTATGGTGAGACATTTGCACTTGTAGCTAGAATTGAAGCTATTAGACTATTTCTTGCCTATGTAGCTTATAAGAACTATAAGGTCTATCAAATGGATGTTAAATGTGCATTTTTGAATGGTGAACTTGAGAAAGAAGTATACATTGAGCAACCTGATGGATTTTCACTGACAGATGATAAAAATATGGTTTACAGATTGAAGAAAGCTTTATATGGATTGAAACAAGCTCCTAGAGCTTGGTATGCAAGGTTGGATAAATATCTTTTAAAGCTTGGTTTTACTAAAGGCAGTGCTGATAGTAATTTATATTATAAGATCACTGATAATGATATTGTAATTATTGAAGTATTTGTTGATGATATCATTTTTGGAGGAGAAGATAAATTGTGCATGGAATTCTCTAATAATATGAAGAATGAATTTGAAATGTCCATGATTGGTGAGATGATATTTTTCTTAGGTTTGTAGATTACTCAAACTGACAAAGGCATCTTTATCTATCAAACTAAGTATGTAAGAGAATTTTTGAAGAAGTTTGGTATGGATAATTCCAAATCGGTAAGTACTCCTATGGTGACAAGTGAGAAATTATCTATCAAGGATACATTTACACCGGTAAATTCGACAAGGTATAAGTCTATGATTGGTGGTTTTTTATATCTAACTCAGACTAGACCGGATATTATGAATGCCGTAAGTATTGTGTCAAGATATCAAAGTAATCCTAAATAAAATCATGAATGTGCAGTAAAGAGGATATTCCGGTATTTTTAAGGAACAACAGAATATGGCTTGTGGTATTCTAGAGATGATGATTTCACTTTATGTGAATATATTGATTCAGATTGGGTAGGAGATACTGATGACATGAAGAGCACTTCTAGTGGAGCTTTCTTTCTTGGAAAGAATTGGTTTCATGGATCAGCAAAAAATAGTCATGCATTTCTTTATCTACTGCAGAAGCTGAATATGTTGCAGAAACAACTAATTGCACTCAAGTCTTATGGATGAAGCAAATATTGAAGGATATCAAGGTAATATGTAGTGAATCGGTAGTTATCTACTATGATAACTCAGTAGCTATTGACATGTCTAAGAATCTGGTATTTCACTCTAAGACTAAGCATATATCAATAAAGTATAACTTTCTGAAGGACAAGGTAGAAGAAAAGGAAGTCAAATTGGTTTATGTGAACACTAAAGAGTAGATTGCAGATATATTCACTAAACCGTTGTCTAAGGAATCATTTGAGTATTTGAGAGACAGGTTAAGGGTTTTTGTCCCTCCGATAGAGACTTGATTGATGCAGTTTGGCATCAGTCTGGCATTCTTATAAGAGATATTATTTATTCTGGCACTGATGAGTGGTGCTACTACTCAGGGGGAGTAGTCAGCTTTGAGATTCAGAGGTTTATATTCTTGCTTTGATATTTTTGTCAGATTTCTGGCATTGATGTGAAAGGGGGAGAGATAGTGATGTGAAAAATAAATTCAGAACTTTACAAAGATATCATTCACAGGGGGAGAGTTATTCAGGAGATTGTTGGTTGTCTTCCACATGGGGAGACTTATTTGGCATTTAGATATTTTTCACATCTAGTGTTGCCATCAATGCCAAAGGGGGAGATTGTTGGAAATATGGATGAATTGATTATGTGTTGCATTGATGTTTTGTCATTGATGTCAACACTAGCTCTTATGGTTGGTTATTGGCAGACATGTTTTGGTTACCGACAAACAGGTTTTGGTTACCGGTAGAAGATCTAGTGTTACCGACATAAGATACTATTTGTTGGACACTTCCAACATGTTTGGATCAATGGAGTATGTTTTCTTTTATGTGTTACATTTTCCTAGAGCATGTTTTGGTCAGTTGGTATTCATTTGGTAATCAGATGCTATCATACACTCTTGTAAACCCTTACCGATATGGGTTGAAGGTTTAACCAATAGCACTTTTACTGAGAAATCTTGATAGGATGCATAAGTGGTTTTGGTGTGGTTCTAGATGGATTTCAGGATGCTGAAGATGTTCTTTGTTCATGCCTCAACTGATTGAAGACATTGCTTTGGCGTGGTGGACCCAGATTAGGTCCGGTGCCTATCTAGGTTATGGACTGGTATCATGTTAACGTGTTCTCTACACGTTACCAGGATGTTTTATGAATTGGTTATTATTGTTTTGGTCTCAAGCCAACATGGTATATCATTGTAATATGGATGTATGTAATGATCTTATTGTAATATCTTTTAGGTGGCCAACCTAATTGGTTTAGGCCTTAGGGTTGGTATAAATTGATGTAAGATCTCATTTTAGATATAGGATATGTGAATGAAAATGTAATATCATATGTGAAGGAGATTTGGTCAATCATAGGTGATCGAATTGGGATTAAGGAAGAGGTCAAAGGCCTCTGGTATTGAGCTTAACTGAGACTGTAATCAGGCATGGTAGATGCTATCTTTGGCAGTTCATTATTCTGGATTGTTCTCCATTTATCTTGAGGTGGTTATAACCTCTTTGTAGTTAGTGAGACTCTTTTGTAATGAGCAGTATGCTCTAGGCAGCGTGCCTTCCTGTATGTGCAGGCCCTTCATTGTATCACATACTTTCTACAGAAGTATCATCTAACTGTGGGTAGTCTTCCCACCGTGTTTTTTCCCTTTCTGGGTTTTCCACATACAAATCATGGTGTTATGTGGTATGGTTTCATTGTGTTAATTCTCTGTTTCATTCTTAAGTTTTATTGCTTACCAGTATCTGTTTTTGCTATTCCGGTACTTAATGTTTATGTGGTCCGGTTAAAGGTTATAAAGTGGTTTAATTGATATGATTTATTAACAACTGATTCACCCCCCCTCTCAGTTGTTCACTGGTAATCCTAACAGATCCATGGGCCAATAAAACCATAGGTGTTTTGTCCACACAAACCAAGTAATTGAATACCTTAATTTAGATATCAACATTTCCAAGCACTTGACCTTGGAAAAACTCTTCAAAATCCTCCCTTCTCATTTATTTTTTAGTAAAACTGAATGGGTGGTCCTTCATCTACATGTCCTTGGAAGATCATATAGTTATTTCTTGAAGCCTTCATATTTTTCTTCTTCCAATTATAGATTGACAAGTCTTTATTGTGGTTGAGTGAGGCCTCCAATCTTTGATTTATAACTAGTTATGAAATCCTTTGGATTAGTTCTGTTCATTTCACATGTGTAATAGTGTCAGTGTTTTGCACTTTTTACTCACTAAATCAATTCAAGTTTCAAGGGTACATATGCAATCTTTTATGTGATGTGCTATGGGACATTCCATTGGTAAGGTTACTAGTATTCAAATGTGTAAAGCGTATTTTCTTTGGGTTTCTTTGAACGGGATGATTTTGATCAGACACATTATTCATCCTTGTCAAATCTTAAACCTTTGAATTTTTACCATGAGACTTCTAATTGCGTAGAGGGTTTTTTCATCTTTTTCCTAACGATTTTCTTCATTCATCTTCCTAATGTAGATTGCTTCTTTGTCTCAACAACCAAAATATTGTTATTATTGACAAAATATTGAGGTATAAGAGGCACTTTGTCCTAAAAAATACAAGAGGAATCACAAAAGAAGTAAAATTGGGGCTTGTATGGGTGAATTCAAATTGTCAATGAAATATCGAGGTCTATGACATATTATCTCAAAAAGGAAAAGAGAGAAAACATAAAACAATAAAAAATTGAGTTTTTAGGGGTGAATGTGTTGGTAAGAGACACTGTTCTGGTGAAGATTGATGCATGAGAAATGCTTAGGAGTTGTCATTGATGGAAAATCAGTTCAAAAATCATATCTGGTGTACATAGATCTGATTTACCGAAAGTTGCATTTTTCATACAACATAAGTCTGGAAGGTGGAATACAGAAATCGATAGAGCATGAGTATAGTTTCCATATCCTGATTTTGGTTGTTGTATTAGAGGCAGATGATTCAAGGTTTGAGGTAGATTATTCCTTAATCTTAGTAACCGGTGTTGATTCATGAGCGATATTGAAGGTCCGATATCTGGTAATTCAAGTAGATCAGAGCTACTTTGGTGTAACGTGTGGTTCAAAATCTTTGGGATGATTTCGGTGATTGGTTTCGTGTTCGAGGAGTTTGGACCAACATATATAAAGATTTTTATCATTTTGTTTGGGTCTGTGTATGGATTTGTGGATGGTTTGGGCCGACATGTTGGCACACGTTTCATGTTGCATGTTAAGCATTTTTGGAAGCCAACATTAGAATTGATTTGTTTTATTGGTGCAGATATATAAGATCGATTTGGTTGAGCATTTTGGTAGAGAGTATGGGAGTGAGAAGTCTATATGAGCGAAGGTGTGAGGTTTGGTGAATGTGATTGAAGATTTTGGTGCTCCGATATATAAAAGAGCAGGAAAACAAAGCAGACAGACATAACCGTTGCAGAAGTCAAATTGAGCCTGCCAGGAACTGCTATTTGACATTAGTAGATGCTATTCTTCAGTTCATTCATTATTATAATCATTTGTAATCAATTGTAGGAGAGTGAGTCCTCTGGGTTTTATCCCTTTTTATCTATTTGAGTAGTGAGCTCTAGGCAGTGAGCCTGAATGTAAGTGCATTCCCCTTTTTTGTAATATTATCATACTCCTGATCAAAGTATAATAATATCGTGGGTTCAAATCCCACCGTGTTTTTACCTTTCAGGTTTCCAAGTAAAAATCTCGGTGTTATGGTTTTGTGGTTGATTGGTTTATGTTTTTGCACTTTACTTTCATTCTTATGCATCCGATTGTTAAAGATTCAATTTAATAACTTTGTAAATTGTAGAACACCGATTCACCCCCCTCTCAGTGTTCATTGATTCTAGCAGAATCCAAATAATTTTAGAACATCATGGGGGTAACTAAACAAGGGAATTTACTATTTTTTCCTACTAATAATTGGATGGGACCTGGTGTCCTTTACTTGTGGCCATGTCTATGGACAATAATAAAAAATCTTCAAATGATAATATCTATTAGCAGTATGCTAGAGTACTGATATATACTTTTAGTTCTTGCAAGTGGTTGGATAACTTTAGAAAAATCCTCTATTGATAGAGGAGCAAAAAGACTTTTGTCATATAGAGTTCGTGGAGATTGGAAACCCTTTTTGTGTAGACTATTGAATTCCCTTCACGATTATTAAACTATTTTAATTGATAATGTTTGTTAGCTTTCACCTTGTTTGATTTTCCAATTGAAATTGATAGCCTCAATGACTAGGATGGCTATTGTATTCTTATCAATAACACCAGCACTTTCAAAATTATTGTTATGAAGGGAAGCAAGAAAGAAACTTCATGAGCCCTTTGACCTTTATATTTCTAGTTTACTTGCTAATTGATGTGATGACTAATTTTGTGTCCACTTTATTTTTGAGAAGACTATTAAATAAAAGGCTCTTAGACAAATATGAGGTGCAAGCAAGAATCCTTCCCTAGATCAAGAAGTGTAATTTTCACGGTGCATGCATAATTGTTGGCTTGAGCCTTTTGGATTTTTCACTTAACATCTTACAAAGAGGTTGTTAAGTACACAACCTTATGCTCAATTCGCTTCAAACTATTATAATCTTCCTCTATTTATTGAACAAAAGCTCAAACTATTCCTACTATAACTTGAAGTCTCTTTATTGCCCTACAAGGCTCTCCATTTCCTTGATCTTTGCATCTTTCTTGCTTAATTTTAAGTGAGATGAGATAACATTTGATTATAACATCTTAATCGCATGATTATGATATAGGACTCATAATTTAGGGTTGATATTGTTGACATTATTATTTGTCATTGATGTCAATATGTTCAATAATATAGTTCTTGAAGATATATTTGTTTGGAGAACTGAATAATATTTCACATTTTCACATTTTGGACTCTACATTAGTAGAATGAATGTACATATTACAGTTTTTGTTATGACAACAATATATACAACTAACCATAATTTGCGAACATGTGAGATCTTACCAGACTTATGTGATACAATTTGCATTGCATCCCGTATGCAAATATTTCCAAAAAAATGTCTAAGAATTATCAGTTTGCACTGCATGCATCATGAAAGTGTTTTCAGAAAAAACAAAACAAAAAAAAAACGTCTAAAGACGATCTTTGATTTGTGTTATTGGGTCATATAAAATATTTTGAATAATGCACACAACATCAACAAAGGTTGTTTGATGGTTTGTTTGTTCTAGAAAAAATGGTTTCATTAGGTTTGCAAAAAGATTTTTTTGTGATTTTGTTTAAACTTCTTAAAAAGTTTTAAAGTTCAACGGGTGAAAGGGTTTGGACTTTATCAATAACATATCGTTTAAATTATTTATTCACATTGTCTTGGTTAGTTAGAATATGTGCCTTGGTGGCAAAATCTAGAGTGTTATGACAAGCCACGTTGAAAGTGGTTAAGACAATGGTTAGTTGAACTAGAAACTGATAATAAGAGGTTAGACAAGTGTTGGAAGAACTACAACTTCCTAACCGATAATAAGAAGTCATAAATATTATCATCATTCATTCAATATTTTTGGTGTGAGAGTATTTGATGGTGGTGAAAAGAATATGAAAGTTATATGAGGACTGATATACAAATTTTATGAAAACTTCTGTGGAATATTTCATGAAGATTCTATTTCGAAGACCTTATAAAAAAGATGACGAAGATATTTAGGAAGACTTAAAAAAGAATTATAAAGGACACCCTTCTTTCAAACAAAAAAAACTTTTTAAATAAGAAATGCTTATGCATTAAAGAAGACAATAAAAACTCAAAAAACAGTGGAGAGTATAGTGCTGGAACTTTATTTATGGTAGTTGGACCATTTAGTGCAGACCAAAGTGATGAAGAGATGCAAGATGATGAAGATAGTGAGATAAGTATTGAAGGAGAGTTATTGTGTGCTTTAGAAAAAAATCAAGAGATTGAAGAAAGAGGTCACACAATAAAGTGTTTCAACGTTAAAGGAAAACAAAGATCTAAAGAAGAAACTTGAAGAAGAAAATCAATTGATCACCAAGATAAAAGTTGAAATTGAAGAAGACAAGAAAAGGGAAGAGGCAATACATTCAAAATATATATCTAAATCTGAAGAATGCATGGTTTTAGAAGACAAGTTAGTGACTTTACAACATGCTTTTAAACAACATGGTTTTAAACAATATGAAAGTGAGTCAAATAGAAAAGAAAAAATTGTTAAAAGTTCTAACATGTTGGATGAAATGCTAACTAAACAAAGATCAAATAAGAATACATCTGGTTTGGGTTTTGAAAAAGGCCAAAGCTCTAATGACAAGAACACTAGAATTAATTTGGTTGAAACTCAAGAACAAATGAGGTATTCATAATGTCATTTTTATACTAGAAGATTGACAACAAACAAATTTTATTCCTTTCATGGCTATTGTAATCTTTGTAACTATTTTGGTCATAAAGCAGTTAATTGCAGAGTTGTACCACAAAGGAATGTTAATTTTATTAGTATAGAGAACAAGGTCTTGAAGGATGAGGCAAAAAAAGTATGGAAGAAAAAGGAGAAGAAATCTATGATCATTTAGACAACATTGCATGCTAAGAAGGAAAACATTTGGATAGTGGACAGTGGTTGTTCGAATCACATGACAGGTGATAAGCGTAAGTTTACTACTTTTTCAGATTGGAATGGTGGTCCAATGAAATTTGGTGACAGGTCTTCAGTTCAAATCTGGGGTAAACGTTCTTTGAGCATTAATGGTACTTTAGAAACAAATAATGTTTGTTTTGTGGATGAACTAAAATATAGCTTACAAAGTGTTAGTCAAATGTGTGATAATGGATATTTTATGGTTTTTAATGCTCATGGATGTGAAATGAGGAATTCTAAATCAAGAAAACTTATTGTTGAAGGTAAAATAACTAAAAGTAATGTTTATGATTTAAGAGAGGTAAAAGGTAAAAAGTATATGTTGGGTTAGTTTGATGAAAGTTGTATGTGCATAAAAGATTAGGTCATGTGAATTTTGACAATCTTGTTAAAATCAGCTCCATTAATTCAGTTAGACACATGCCTAAAATTGTAAAGCCTAAAAATGTTGTTTGTAAGGCATGCTAATAGGGAAAGCAAACTAGAGTAAGTTTTAAGCCAAAAAACTATTCAAGTTTTCATCCCTAAGTTAATTCCTATTAATCTTTGTGGACCAACTAGAACTAAGGGATTAAAAAATGAAAGATTTTTTATGCTGTTTGTGGATGAATTTTCAAGAATGACATTGATGAATTTTCTAAAGGAAAAATCTAAGGTATTTGAGAAGTTTTAAATCTTTAGAGCAATGGTTGAAAAAGAAAGCAGTTTTCAAATCAAGTGTCTTAGATCTGACAAAGGTGGCGAATTTGTTTCTAACAAGTTTGATGAATATTATGAAAAGTTAAAGAAATGGAAAGCACTCTTCTTAACGAATAAAAAATTTCAAACGAGTTTTGGGTAGAAGCTATACACGAGACAATATATACTCTTAATAGACTATAGTTAAAGTACAACAGTAAGAAAACCCCTCACGATGTTTGGTATGACATACCTTCTTTTGTTAAGTATTTCAAAGGTTTTGGAGGTAGATGTTTTATTAGTCGAGATAAAAATAATTTGGGAAGTTTTGATCCTAGATGTGATGCAGACATTTTTCTTGGTTACTCTACACATAACAAGGCTTACAAATGTTATAATACTATATTGAAAAGGGTTATTGAAAGTGAAAATGTGAAAGTGGATGAGATTGTCCAGAAAGATAACTCAAAAGAACTATTGTATGCAAGGAATCTGAAAGAATTTGTAGGAATTCAAAAAATTATGCTTGTGCACGTGATAGTGTAGAAATAGGTTCTCAAAATGATGGTGAAGTGGATCCTAAAAGTGATAGGGGAAAGGCCCCCTCAAAATTTGTAAAGAAAAACCATCCTGATCAGCAGATCATTGGTCATATAGATGACAATGTTTAAACATGAAGAAAAATTGTCAAACATTGTAATGAAGAGGTACATATTTCTTTGGTTTATGAATTTGAACCTAACAATTATAAAGAGGCTAGTAGTGATGAAAATTTGATTATTTAAATGAAATAAGAATTAACCCAGATAGAGAAAAACAAAATGTAGGATATTGTACCTAGGCTTGTTCATAAAAAATGTTATTGGTGCTAACTGGATTTTTAGAGACAAGTTGAATGAAGATAACAAGATTGATAGAAACAAAGCCAAAATTGTATGTAAAGGGTATGTAGAGATTGAAGGAATTGATTTTGATGAAACATTTGCACCTGTAGCCAAATTATAAGCTATTTGTATATTTTTGGTATTTTTCAGTCCAAAAGAAATTTAAAGTCTAACAAAAGGATGTTAAATCTGCATTTTTAAATGGATGGAAGAGGAAGATTACATGGAACAACTAGAAGGATATTTATGTGAAGGAAAATAAGATTATTTTTGCATGTTGAAAAAGGCCTTGTATGGTCTAAAACAAGCTCTTAGGGCATGGTATTCCAGGTTGGATCAATACCCTCTTCAACAAGGTTTCAACAAAGGTAATGCAAGTAGCAACCTATATTTCAAGTCAATTGGTGATCATGTATTTGTGGTTTTAGTTTATGTTAATGAAATTATTTTTGGTGGTGATGATAATGTTTGCAAAGATTTTGCCACTCAAATGGAAAAAAAATTCAAAATGTCTATGAGAGGAGAGCTTTCATTTTTTCTTGGGTTGTAAGTATCTGTGTTGGATGTAGGTATATTTCCCTCTCAGACTAAATATACCAAAGAGATTCTAAAGAAGTTTCAAATGGAGGATTGCAAACCTATCGGTACTCCGATGATCACATGGTGTAAATTGAGCAAAAATAATGAATCTCCAAATAAGAATCAAACATAATATGAATCTATGATTGGTAGTCTATTATAATTGACATCATCAAGGCTTGATATTATGTATTCTCCTACTTTAAATTTATTTTTCCTAATCCCAATGTCTTCAGTTGGACCTTCTAGAGAACCTTTCCAATTCTCACATTCTTCTATCATGAGTGCATCGGTAGTTCTATCCATTAGGAACACAAATATTTTTTATCAATGTCATCGTTGAATTCATGATTCATGTAAGGGCATGAAAAGATTTTATCATTATGAATAATCATGCTTAGAGACTTGTGCAATCATGATCAATGTCTTGATTTTCATCGAAGAAAGGGATCCTTCGGATTTCTATTGATTCTTCTTGGTACACATACTCTTTTTCATCTTCCGCACACCAATCCTCTAAATAATTTGTCTTGCTTCAAATACCCCTTCCATGCATCACCCTTGTTCGATCCATGGCATCTTTAATTGAAGTATCATTTATCAATGTATACATTTCTTTGGAGGCTCCTTTCTCGAGGCTTTGGAAATCACCCTTGATGCATGATATTTGAAGTTCCTCAAATGTGGGTAACTTACGAACTTCTTTACTAGGAAGAAGCTAAGAAAAAGGGCTGGATAAATTCGTCCTTTGAATATCATCCATTTGAAGCTCTTCCTTAGATAGGAATGATAGATGGAAAAGAAAATCTTCTTCATTAGAAGAAGGTTCACTTGGGATTTTGGGATCTGAAAAGAGTTTTTTTTGCTATAATTCCTTCTTGTCCTCCTTTCTCTTCTAGCCCAAGTTCCCGTGGGAACACATGAGGTTTTCATCGTGAGAGGTAATCAAAAATTTTCCCAAGTCTTCTTCGATATCTTAACATGAAATATTCTATTAACACCATTACCTGTGAATGAAATTTTTTCATTTGCATGATCATCTTTTACATGTCCTCCTGCTTTAAACAAAAAAGGTGACGCTTCATCAAAGGTAACATTCATTTTTTCACATAACTTTTCTAGGAGACTAATAGGCATGGGTTGTTCTTTAACCATTCATTTTGAAGGTGTGAATGATTGTAATTTCTAAATATTATATTCTACCAACATAGGATAAAAGTCATCGAAGGAAATTTCTACATTTTTAGCATAAACAAACTTATCATGTGGTTTTTCATGAATTTTCTTTCCTTCATCCCTGAAATCAAAGGGCTCGGACAAAAATAAGTCAAGTGATGAATTATCCTTAATTACTTCCATGCATTCTATATTTTTAGCATAAACAAAATCATCATGTGGTTTGTCATAAATTTTCTTTCCTTCATCCTTGAAATCAAAGGGCTCGAACAACAAATACTCAAGTGATGAATTATCCTTAATTACTTCCATGCTTTCGATATTCACCTTATTAGGCACTAGTAAACCATTATTAAAGACAAAAATTTCCTTTTCTGAATGGAGATCAAAAGACTTATTTGTATTTTCAAAGAATTTTTTTTCCTTTGTAGGACCCACTTGATCAAGACTAAAAGTGAAGGCTTCTACTTTAGGAAATGAAAATCAAGATAAAGTATTGTTGTTACCTTTTCTCATCACATCAGAAGCATAATCGACCTAAATTATATATCCATTTTCGTCCACTATTCCACACATAAAGTCATCGTCTAAACCTTCTAGGAACCAATTTGGAATCCAAATGATATTCTACTCCCCCGGTTGGTGTGGTTCATTCTGCATGCTAGTCACGGGTTTTTCCCATTTAAAAAAATTCCATCTTTCTACTGTGATTTGCAATTGACGAGCTTCTTTTTTTCAAGCCTTAAGCATATAGTCTTTGTGATGTACACTTTCCAACAATAGTGTGGATTTATAATCTTTAGAGGGGTGAAGCCTATTCTTTTCTACTTCGACAATATTTTCTTTTAGAGCATCCCAAGATGAGAGGATCACTTCATCATTTTCAACCAATATTTCTCTAATGGTTGGCAAAGGTTGTATGTTGGAAGGATTCATATAATTTGACCGGTGTGAGAATATTTTCTAGGGTTTCTTATTCACAATAGAGTCACTATACATTCAAGGAGCACCTTTGAAAAAATATAAGGGATACGAGTCTTTTCCCAATAGAGTCGTTAAAAATCTATTGGTGAATAGGTTTTGCTACCTAACTCTATATCCTAATGCCCCAAAACATTACAATCTGGCCAATAGTTGAGATAAGTATGATGTCCTTCTATACCCACTCTCTACTTCTTTTACAAGGCACAACTACCTTTCGATAATCAATAAATTTTTTTAAAACTATGGATTCTTTTAACCTAAAAGCAAATAAGACAAAGCTTTTAACTAGAAAGCTTTAAAAGACAAAGTAAAAAGAGATAAACAATAGAATACAAAGCTTCTCTTTTCATACAACAAATTCCTTAAAATGTCATCATACTGTTAATCCAATGAGGATCCGGTTAATAGTGAGAGTGGGGCGTGAATCAAAATTAAGACCAATTGAAACTTTAAACCCAAAATCATACTTATCTCAGATCTGAAACCATTTAATAAATATCTCAACTTTTTTAATCAGATCTAATAACCTATTTATCATATTTTCTTAACTCATTAATCAAATCATTTACCACATCAATCAATACTTTCACCACCTAACCAATCATATAAACTTGATCATTTACCAACTCATTATCCTTATCAATCTGATCAAAAACTTTCTCAAACAACTTCTTATTAGTATCGGTAACCTCTGATAAACTTCTAATAAAATATCGTAACCGGTGTCTCCGAAATAATGCATGAAATATAAACAAGAACATCACATGAAAAAAATTCCACACATGAACACCATAATTTTTTGGCGTGGAAAACCAAATAGGGAAAAAACACGGTGGGAGTTGGCACCCATAAATATTTGTACTCTTTCGAAGTATGCCCTATTAGGAGCTTAGCCCTATTAAGAGCTTACAATACGCCTGGTTAGGAGCAGACCTTGTTAGGAGTCACCCAGTTAGGAGCTTGATGATCTGTTAGCATCAACCTCATGAGAATATTTAACACTCTTTTGAGAGCTTCCCTATTAGGGGACTTAAATGTTTAAGGCTTGTTAGGACCTACCCGATTAAGGGATTTAACCTGCTGCAGCTATTAGGGAACAACAATAAGAAAGTGATCTGTTTACTTGCTTGATCAAATCCAGTTATACACAACACTTTGCAACTCTGAGGTAGTTCTCACACTTCACTTGGATGGGTTAACACAATCTCTAAGACCACTGACATCATAAACATCAATTGTGTCATCCTAAATAACCATCTCAACTAGGTCGGCCACTAAACCCTAATTACATCATGAATTTACAATTCAAATCATAAGAGATCATCATAGATCATTACAACAAATTACAATGCAATATCAACCGTTGGTTGATCGCAACCCATCACAAAAATCCGATCTCTATCCTCAAAACACTTTATTATGCGTTTTGCTGATTCCCAAGAAATTCTTCCTTGAATCGTGCCAAAAAAAATTTAAATATTTTCACATGGGTTGTGTCATGTTACCAGCTTCATGTAGACTCACCATCGATCATCATCATAACAAAAATCATTACCGGTTTGATGATTTATTCACCAGTCTAAAACCCTACTAAAACCTTAGCAAAACTTCATCAAAAAATTTGAAGCATGCCTTCTGGTAATCTCCACAAGTTCTGGTTCTGGTCACATACATCTTTCCATGATACAAGTTCACCATCTAAACCACAAATCACCATTCATTGCCGATCGTCGGATCCAATCAAAATATCTCTGCTTTATTGGTTAAAGTCCTATTTTACAGACTTTATCTCTCTGTTGGTAAACCTCGTCTTTCGGTAAACCAAATCACTTAGATGATAAAACAAAGCATCGAGAACATCAAGAACATCTTTTGATATCGGTTGACATCAATGACAACACAAATAACCGATCATGCCATCTATTCATAGGATCTCAATATCTTCATCACAAATAGAATCCTATCCTTTATCGATGCAGTCATCCAACTTCAACTGCATCACATGTATCTGTATTAGCTATGCTAAATGCCAACAATATCCCCCTTTGGCATTGATGGCAACACTAATCAGATATACAATCAGAGTAACATCATCATTTGCAACTTACTTACCGGTTTGACATCATCTGCCGATTCTCCTCCTTTTGTCATCTTCTTCTTCTGACTCCTCATTGGTCACATCTTTATCTACTGCAACATAACAATGTTTCTTGCCCTTTCCTTTGAATCTTCTAAAATTCTCTTTCTTATCGGTGTTAGGGAAGTTAGTAGCAATATGACCAATTTTACTACAAGAGAAACACTTCAAGGTAGCTTTCCTTTATACTTACCAGTGCCTCTTGGAAATCTCTTTGCTAACAGTGCCTCAAGTTCCATCACTTGATCTTCATTGTCTTCATTTCCCTGGTTACTTCCATGATTTGTCCTGCACTCATGATTTTGACATATATCTTTTCCTTTTCTAGAAGATGAACTGGTAACAGAAGCTTTAAAGGCAAATTCAGTAGATTTTGTCACACTATTGTCAAAACTATTTAACTCAAAAGCTGTAAGATTACCAATCAATGAATCAATAGTTACCTTATCCTTTGAAATAGATCCAAGTTCTTGGATTGTTGATACTCTAATAGCATACTAAGGTTGAATATTTTTAAGCATTTTACTTACTATTTTATCATCTTCTATTTTACCTCCTCCACTCTTTATGCCACCAACAACTTCTTTGATTCTCTTACCATACTATGCAATATTCTCTCCTTCAAGCATTCTCATGTCATTGAAATTTCCTATCAGGCTTTCCTCTTTGGCTCTTTGAACATGCTCATCTCCTCCATAGATTGTCTCTAACTTTTCCCAAACCTCATCTGCAGTTTCCAATCCTTGAACATCAATATATTCTGAATCAAATAAAGTACTTAAAATAGCTTCTAGGGCTTGCATGTTATCTTGCTGCTCTCTGAGTTCATCCAGTGTCAAGGGAGTAGTGGTAGGAGCAACATATGTTGTTTCAAATTTCTTCCAATATTGTGCACCAAGACCTTTGATGTAGATCTTCATTATGTCTTTCTAGATCTTGTAGTTATCCTTGTTTAACTTAGGACCCTCCTTCTTCATCATCTTGACTTCCTCAGAATATTTTCCTCAAGCAGTTAGGCTTTCTCCACACAGAGGAATAAATATTTGATATCAATTGTTAATCCAATGAGGATCCGATTAATACTGAGAGGGGGGGTGGATCAGTATTAAGACCAATTGAAACTTTAAACCCAAAATCAAACTTATCTCAGATATGAAACTATTTAACAAATATCTCAACTTCTTTAATCGGATCTAATAACCTCTTTATCAGATTTTCTTAACTCATTAATCAAATCATTTACCACATCAATCAATAATTTCACCACTTAAGCAGTGATATAAACTTTATCATTTACCAACTCATTAACCTTATCAATCAGATCAAAAACTTTCTCAAACAACTTCTTATCAATATCGTTAACCTCTGATAAATTTATGATAAAACATCATAATCGGTGTCTCAAAAATAATGCATGAAATATAAAAAAGAACATAACATGAAAAACATTCCACACATGAACACCATAAGTTTTTGACGTGGAAACCCAAACAGGGAAAAACCACGATGGGATTTGGCATATTTGTACTCTTTTGAAGTACACCCTGTTAGGAGCTTACAATATGCCCGGTTAGGAGCAGACCCTATTAGGAGTCACCCGGTTAGGAGATTTTCCTAGTAGCCTGGTTAGGATCTTGATGATATGTTAGGATCAACCTCATGAGAGGATTTAACATTCTTTTGAGAGCTTCCCTGTTAGGGGACTTAAATGTTTAAGGCCTATTAAAACCTACCCGATTAAGGGATTTAACCTGCTTCAACTATTAGGGAACAACAATAAGAAAATTATATGTTTACTTGCACTTCTTTGCTTGCTTGATCAGATCTAGTTATACACAACACTCTACAACTCTCAGGTAGATCTCACACTTCACTTGGAAAACTTAACACATTCTCTAAGACCACTTACATCATAAACAACAATTGTGTCATCCTAAATAGCCATCTCAACTAGGTCGGCCACTAAACCCTAATTACATCATGAATTTACAATTCAAATCATAACAGATCATCATAGATCATTATAAAAATCATTACAACAAATTATAATGCAATATCAACCATTGGTTGATCGTAAGCCATCACAAAAATCCGATCTGTATCCTCAAAACACTCTACTAAGAGTTTCACTGATTCCCAAGAAAATATTCCTTGAATTGCACCAAAACAACAATCAAATATTTTCACGTGGGTTGTGTTGTGTTACCAGCTTCATGTAAGCTCACCGTCGATCACTGTCATAACATAAATTATTACCGCTTTTATTATTTATTCACCGGTCTTAAACCCTACTAAAACCTTAGCAAAACTTCATCAAAAAAGTTGAAACACGCCTTCCGGTAATCTCCACAAGTTCCAGTTCCGGTCACATACATCTTTCCATGATACAAGTTCACCATCCAAACCACAAATCACAAATCATCATCGATCATCAGATCCAATCAAAACATCTTTGCTTTACCAGTTAAAGTCCTATTTCACAGACTTTAGCTTTATGCTGGTAAACCCTATCTTCAGGTAAACCAAATCACTTAGATGACAAAAAAATCATCAGGAACATCATTTGACATTAGTTGACATCAATGACAACACAAATAATTGATCATGTCATCTATTCATAGAATCTCAATCTCTTCTTCACAAATAGAATCCTATCCTTTACCGGTGTAGTCATCCAACTTCTACTATATCACTTGTATATGTATCAGTTATGCCAAATGCCAACACATATTACTGTATCATTTGTTCAAAGCTAACTTTTCAACAATAATATGCACAATTTATCATAAAATACTTTCAATAGATACTAGGAAGAATCATTCGAAAATCAATGTATTCAACATAAGAAGAACAAACACTCTTTAACCATAACAAAAAGTCTATGATTTACGAAATTGCATTCAGACTATCTTCTTCATATCTATCAAAAACTTGCAAAGTTTCTTCATAATAAAATTTTCCTGTCCCAAAAAGTGAGCTCCCCTAATCAGTATTGATTCATAACATATATAGTCATTTTTTCGATAACCATCTCAAGAGATAACAGTTTCTTGAAAATGACCGTTTCCACAAAGGGAGCTGAAAAGTCATGAAATCCCACCAAAATCCATAATTCATAAGTGAAAAATCTCCTATAACTATGTTGTTTACATTATTTCAAAATTTACAACATTAATTTAACAAGGTGAGCTTGATTCCTTTGAGCTTTCAGTACCATTTGGAGTTGTGCGTCATATAGTTTAGCCTTTTCTTCTTCCTCTTCTATCACCAGGATCACTCTCATGTACTTAGCAAAACTTGTTTTGCACTCCCATACTAGAGTTGTTAACCTAGAGGGGATGTCTTCTTGTGGGTCTTCCATAAATTTCGTACAAGGTTGAAGCAATTGAGAGATATTGTTTTCTGATAGCACCATCCTTCAAGACTGATTTTTCTTTCTGCAGTAGAGGGTACTCTATCGTAGTAATATGTCACTAATAGGATGCCAAAGTGAATTTCTTCATGCTGGATTTCTTTCTACAATAATTCCTTCTCGTAGGTGCCCATTATGAATTTCTACTTGTCTCTCCTCCTTCCTTAAGGTATCAATTGCCCTTCTGTATTTAGAAAAATCAGTCCGTTCTTTCCAAGCTAATGCACCCAGTCTGTAGATGATGTCACTTTGTTCATTTTACAACCAATTTAAATCAAGTTGGACTACAAGAAACCGATATTCATTGGGTATTACCATTTCAACTTGAAAGAGAGGAACAATCCATACCAAAAATAGATTAAAATGGGAGTTACAGTAACTAACAAATATTTGTCTTCTTCGGTTAGGCACTAATACGTTGCTTTTGTCAACTTTTGCAAGTGAAAATGATTTTAGAAATATCAGCATTTCTTATTTATGAATTTGGTTTCAAACTCATTAAATGTTCGGTCATCATGAGTAATATCACCTATTTTAAAAAATAGCTCCACCACCTTTGCATGCCTCTCTAAGTTCTAAGTCTAATCTGTAATCAAGTAGTACTTTTCTAAATTTTCTGAAAGGTTGCACCTTGATAGTTGCAAGTTTCAACAAAGTCAGATGATTTTATTGAATTTTTGAACTGAGAAGTGTGCTGAGCAAGAGATGTCTTGAGTTTGAAAATAATATGACATATTGACTCTAGGTGATGACCAATTCACTTAGCTCCTGGTGATATGTGATTGTCGTAGATTAGTTGGGTAATCAGAGTATTTAGGAACTCAGGAACAATTTGTGAAGAAGTACCAAGGTTATATATTTAATGGACTAGCTGATTATGAAGGGAGTGGACTTGACTGACAACATGGATTTTGGGAACAAGAGCGAGATTGGGTGGTTGATACTTGGTGAACTTGGGTACTTTGGGGATTGAGTTCAAAAATTTAGAAATGGGCCGATCTAAAGTGTGAATTCGATGAATGAGACCACTCGAAAGGAAAGTTAAAAAATAGGGTAACACTATTAAATATCACTTTTTGCGAGAACATGTTGCTAATAATGAAGTTCAACTTGAATATGTTCTTACTAATGATCAATTGGATAATATCTTTACTAAGCCACTTCCTCAAGAAAACTTTGAAGCTCTTTGCTGGTGCCTTGGGGTTGTAGCCTCACCCATTCCAACTTGATCATATTCTTGCATCTTCTTAGGGGGAGTATTTTTTGTTGTTCTATTTACTATCTCTCGTCCCTTTGTCATTGATGTCAAAGGGGAAGAATGGTTGTAATGGTTGTTCAGTTTATTTCAAAATGATTATTGAGTAGAGAAAATACTTTATGTTGTTGTTTCAGTTCTAGTTTGGTAGCAGATTCAAATTTTAGCTTTGTGTGTTTTGTAGTAGTTGTTCAATTTTTTTTCAGTTGGATTGTTCAGTATGCTTTGATGTTAGTTTCCATTTTTGGCAGGGATGTTGTTTATGTTGCTTGTAGGGATATTCATATTTGATTGCAAAAGTTTTTAATTTAATTCGATTATATTTTTTGATGATGGATATGTTTTGTGTTTTAACATATTGATGCCAAAGGGGGAGATTGTTGACATTATTACTTATCATTGATGTCAATTGGTTCAGTAATACAATTCTTGAAGATATATTTTTCTAGAGAATTAAATAATGTGAACTCCATTCAATATTTTAGACTCTACATTAGTAAAATGAATGTACAAATTACAATTTTGTTATCACAATAATTGTGAGATTTTGCCAAGATCAAGAGCTCAATGAAATGTACAAAATAGAGACACAATATAGGACAAGAATAAACTGTATTCTCATCAATATAAAATGATCAATAGTTCAAATTACATACAATGTAGATGAGCCTGCTTATATAGGCAAGGCTAGGGATATCCAAGCACACAAACATGACATGCGGCTCAATAAGAAACAAGGGTAGGTAGGAAATAGGTGTGGGTAGGTAGGAGAAATAATATAATAGTCCACATGAGGTGGATCACCCATTGAATGTGGAGTGTAACAACAAGATCAACACCATAAAAGGTGGAATTTCTCCTACACACTATCCCAATGTGGCACAAACACCCAAGTGTCTCATACCCAAACTACTATGAAATGCATTTCCTAAGTAAACTTAAGTGTAATAATATCCAAGATGAATAATTATTTACACCAACACTGCCCCTTAAGTGACTTAGGGGAATGCACTTAAGTCTACAATGCAAGATGGGTCCCGGCTACTAGGCCATGTTAGGTACCCATGTACAAATGCAAATGCATGAAAACTAGTGCAATGAAATCTCTCACAAAGTGGAGAAAGAGAGAAAAACCCAATGGGAAAAAACCCTCCCCCAAAAGAGAGATGAAAAACATACAAGAGAACTCTCATAGAAGAATGTGAGGAACAAAATCCCATGTGAGGAAAAAGTCCCCCCCATATGAGAGAATAAGAGAAGCTAGGAAGCCCCCCCTCAATGTGGAATCTGCACCAATGATAGAAGCTCTATGTATGAAGAAACTTCTCCACGAATGTCGAACAACATTCCTCCCCTTAGGAAGAAACAAAACCAAAGGTGTATCCATGAAGTCTCCCCAATCATGAAGGGAAGATGTATGAAGAAAACTCATGATGAAAGGAATCTCTGAAAACTGCTCAAGTGCCCCCATGTCGATGCTGAAAGATACCTCCTCCAAAGGTGGTAAACTGTGCCACACTGTTGAAAAAGGTACTCCAAGATCTAGTGGAGATGAAAGTAGAACAATATCCAAAGACTCACATGTCTCCTCAAAACATAAAGAGACCTCCTCCAACTGCTGTACATAAGTATCCACAATCATGTCAACCTCGAAAGAATGATCATGTAGAGAATGAACAAGAGGGTCATAGCATTCCCTTCGCAACAATCGAAGAAGTATCATCTTCATTTAAGAGAAGATGAATGTCATCAATGATGTCTCCCAAATCTGCAATGTAGGATTCCATAAACAAACCTGCAATGTCTGTCAAGTAATCATCCCATGAATCTGAAGCTGGAAGACAATGAATATGCTGCTGCACTGAATCACATGAAGGCAAAACTGTTGCACTATCCACATCATCAGGTGCAATAGGAGATGTGATATAAATATGAGGAGATGAAATACAATGCTCAAGAATGGGGTCACATGTCAGAATCCCCATGTTCAAGTGCCCAAAGTTCTCCTCAAAATCTAAATCATCACAAGAAGTGTGATCAACATGTGTAGAATCATCAAATGTGAAATCATCATCATCAACAAAATCTGAAAAGGAGTATAACTGAGATGCATGATCAACCACCCCAGTCGCAATGATAGCTCTAGTCTCCAAGTCTCTAATGAAAACTGACTCAGGTGTGAACTCCACAACTCTCTTAGTTGTGCCATGTGTGATTTGATAGATGGAAAGGAGATTGTTTGTCAAGTGGGGTACACACAACACATCATTGAAGGAGTTATCCCCAATGTCAATAGATCCTTTCCCAATCACATCCATGTATGTATGATTGCCCATGAAAATCTGTGGCATGGTGCAAGGCTCAAATGTAGAGAACATAGACTGCGAAGATGCCATATGATGAGAAGCCCCTGAATCTAGAAGCCATCTCTCTGAATCATGACTGATAGCAGCACATAGAGATTTTCCTTTTCTTGTCCCAAAAGAGTGAGTCTTCCCACTTGTAGAAGCCATGAATGGTTGCCCTTTTCCTTTTGAATGTGAGGAAGTGGAAGTTGATGAATCATCCTTCTTGTAGACATTAGGCAAATCAATGTTATGCTTTTTGATGATATGTGTGAGCTCATCAATCTTCTTAGAATGGCAATGACGCTCCTCATGACCAAACTTTTTATAATAGGCACAAGTAGGTCTCTCCCTCTTTGGTGAATTATTCCTCTTGGAAGAGGATGAATCTCCTTGTTGTGGAGAAGATGGTGCTTTGTCCTTAGGCTTTGATTGCCATTTCTTCTTGTTTGAGTTGTCCTTTCCTTGATTTCCTTTGTTCCCTTGATTTGCCACCAATGCTTGAGACTTACAAGCCTTAAGAATGCCCATGCTTATCAACTTAGTTTGTTCCATCATCAACATTTCATTGAAAGCATCAAATGTAGGCATTATGTAGCTTGAACCCATTGTCATCCTATGGGTTTTGAAACTTTAAACAAATGCTGCATATTCTTGTGGAAGCTTGCCTATCAAGTTGAATATCAATTGAGTATCCTTCTTATCAATGCCACAATCTTTGAGTTGTGCCCTCAACTCATTTGCCTTAGTGACATAATCTTGTATAGTATCAAAGTTCTTGGGAGCCAACATGGTGAGATCACTATCAATTTGATATCCCCTAATCTCATCAACTTGACCATATAAGTCTTGAAACTTTTGCCAAGCATCCTTGATTAGAGTACACTTCTCAATATGAAAAATGAGATCCTTTGATACATGCTTTCTTAAGGTACCAATTGCCATGATATTTTTAGTGAGCCAATCCAAGTGACCAGCTGGATCAACCTTAGGATCAACGAGAGCAACAATAGTTCCATCAATGTAATGAGTGAGTCCCTTTTCCATAAGTTTACTCTATGCATCAATTTTCCAAGTAGCATAATTATAAGGAGTTAAGAGAGGAAACTTAGAAGAACCCATAGTAGCAAAAAGGAAGGAACACAAGAGCACAAAAGCACAAGAGACACCCCCCCAAATTCACTCAATCAAGTACCCCCCCCAAAAAATGATGATTTTGGCACTTTATATGTAGTGCGTGTACAATAGGCCACTTGAAAACAATGGCAAGGTGGACTTCTGATTGTGTTTTACAACTGCCCCAATAGGCTGAGAACTACAAAGCAAAAGATCAGAAAGATAGATCTATGCAATACAAATGCCAAATTGGCCAAATAAGACCATATGATGAAAGTACAATTTCTACCCATAATTGCTGCAAATTGATAGTATATTCTGAGAGTAGACAAAAAAGAATGCACTTTCAAAAAAAAAATGGCACTTGAAAAGGAGCTCGTATGAGCCCGAACGGAGACTTGGAAGTTGCAGAAACAGGGATTGGACAGGTACAGTCACCAAAAACTAAGAATTCTAAAAAATCTGTTCATCAAAATCAAAAAATAATTCAACCACATGAAAGTACATGAAATTCTAGCCCATTTCAAAAAAAATGGCACCAAAAAAGGAGCAAAAATGAGCAAGATATGGCCATTTGAAGTTGAATTGCAAAATCAAAAAGCTCAATGAGAGGGGCCTGCAAATTTTTTGAAAAAATGATGACGTCAGCGGACTGCAGGGTTAAATTTGATGGCCATATGATCGTCGCCAAAACTTCATGGCTGACTGGGCGCTCACATGGTGTGATTTGGTTGGCGCTCATGTGGTGCGATTTGGTTGGCCGAAAAAAAATGATGTGGCTGATGACATGTCAATGTGATGTGTCCACGGGCTAGTGGCCTCTTGCCACATGGCGGGCGTGGATTCACCAGGTTACCTGCAAAGTCCGCGTGGCGGAGGAGGTGGTAGGTCCACTTGGGTGGTGGCAACAGTGCAAGGCCGTCAGAGCGCTGGGAGGAGGTATCGATGGCGAGGTATCGGCGGGAGGCTGGTGCCGATGGCAGTGGCGGGGCTGATGGCGGTGGCGACGAAGTCACCGACGGGGGCGTCACGGTAGACTAGAGGCGTGGGTCGGCAGGGCGGCATGATAGGGAGGCATGGCTGGAAGCTGCACGGTGGTGCGACGACTGCAATGAAGGAAGCCGAGGCGCGCGAGAGGTTGCAGTGGCTGTAACGTGGGAGGTTGCGGCGGGATTGAGGCGTGGTGGTTGCAGGGGGGGCAGACAGGGGTGGCGTGGAAGGATGCTGCGCGGTGGCGAAGGGTCTGCTGGAGCAGCGGTGGTCGGTTGGGAGGCCGTCGGCGGAGGGCCTGCCGGAGTAGCGGGAAGGCGGCGTCCATAGCGCCTGCAGATCTACAGAGAACGACAGGTCACGGGGGGGTCTGCTGACCTCCTAAAACAATTTTTTTTTGATGAAAATTTTTTCCGAATTTTTTTTTTTCAATTTTTTTATTTTTTCAGAAAAAACTAATTTTTTTTTTGAAATTCGTACAATAATAGCAAAATTGGCTAAAATTTTTTTCTCACCAAAATAGGCTGACTTTATAACCAAAATTCATGGAAACGACCTTCTGGACGCAATGGCGGGGTTAGATCTGGTCTAGGATGTCTTCAAAAGATGCTGCTCCTTAGATCTACCTCTTGACGTTGCAATAATGCCTCTTCGAGACGAATCAATGATGCTCTAATGGCTCTGATACCATGTGAGATTTTGCCAAGATCAAGAGCTCAATGAAATGTACAAAATAGAGACACAATATAGGACAAGAATAAACTGTATTCTCATCAATAGAAAATGATCAATAGTTGAAATTACATACAAGGTAGACGAGCCTGCTTATATAGGCAAGGCTAGGGATATGCAAGCACACAAACATGACATGTGGCTCAATAAGAAACAAGGGTAGGTAGGAAATAGGTGTGGGTAGGTAGGAGAAATAATATAATAGTCCACATGAGGTGGATCACCCACTGAATGTGGAGTGTAACAACAAGATCAACACCATAAAAGGTGGAATTTCTCCTACACACACTATCCCAATGTGGCACAAACACCCATGTGTCTCATACCCAAACTACTATGAAATGCATTTCCTAAGTATACTTAAGTAAGTGTAATAATATCCAAGATGAATGATTATTTACACCAACAATAATATATACAACTAACTATAATTTGTGAACATATGAGATCTTACTAGACTTATGTGATACAATTCACATTGCATTCAGTATGCAAATGTTTCAAAAAAATATCTAAGTGTAATATCAAAAAAATACCCTATGCAACTCAACATGACAAATGGTTCCTTCCACCATGTCATTAGAGGTTGTATGTCACCATCTTTGTCATTTTGTCGATCAGGATGCCCTTGTTAGCTAAAAATTGGAGTTTTGCCAGCTTTGTCAACCTGTCACCTTTGGGACCCTAGCGCAGTGCAGAGGCATCCATGCGACATGCTAGTGTCCCGTAAATATGGCAGTCTACAGGTGGTTGTTTGAGCATTACACCATCGTCTGGAAGGAATTGTAACACCCCTACATGTACCCACCGATGTCATTTTTTCATCTAGGGCCTATATCTCTCTCATTTGAAGACATTTTTGGGATCTTTTGGCATTTTTGAAATTACTTCTTACAGGTTGGAGCTCTTGGCGGTTTCCTTGAACGATAATTAAATATTTTCCAACACTCTACAGTCCACCATTGTTTCAATCCTTCAAGAAACTCACAAAACTATCTTCATGAAGGGGAGTTGCCTTGCCTTTTCCTTGATTCATTGATCATTTACATTTGTTTATTTTAAATCTATTGTCATTTCTATATTAACTTTATCAATACATATTTCCCTATGGATTTATTTGTGTTGTCCGTGGCGGTGGAAACACCAAAATGGGGGTCTGACTTAGGTAGACTCCAAAACACAACCCAAACATTTTTCCTTCTTGCATGTGTGTAGGTTCATAATCATGAGAGATCTATTTTACTACAGGAGGCTCTAATTGTGGACTGGTTATGAGCTCTTTTCATTTTTTCCCTTTATTTTATCTTAGTCATTTTGTATTTCACATCCACTAGTTTAGTTTCATTGTTTTCTGTGTTTCTGTCCTGTTATTCCCATATTTGGCATTCTCTATACGGGTTCTATACCTTGTCCATACAAGATGACAACACACTACACTGGTGTCCCAGACCTGCATGCTCATCCTTTGGATAGAGGCTTGGTAGAGCTGCTCGAGAGCCCCAATTGCATTTTGTTGGTCCAACTTGTTATTTTCATCCCTTGGCTCACCCTTAGCTCCAGTTCGAGTGAGGTATCAGAGGGTTGATTTTCTCTCTAGGATTCATCATCTTAGAGGTAGAAAATTTTATCCATTACATTTTTGGTGAACCTGATGTGAACCCAACCTTTCTTTTTGCATTTTGTGTTTATCGTTTAGATCATTGCATACATCTTACACCTTTTTTCTAGCATGTGCAAACAATCTAGTTCACTGCATATAATTTACATTTTGTGTTCGCTTTCTCATCTTTAGCAAAACTTTACTAGAAGATAAAATTCTTTGTATCCCTGTAGAGTAGTCTTAGCATCAAAAGAATCATCTATGAGCTTTATGACCCAGACCACCATAGGAGCTGTAGTCAGGAGGTCATCTAGGCAAAGTTTCCTCCCAACTGTTATATTCCTCCTCTTCCTGACATGATGTTTAATGATCAGCTTCCTGACCCAAATGATTTCTTGGCTTCTCACCCCCTTAAGACCATTCTGATGGGAGGTCCTTCTCCACTTGGTTCACAATCCAACTCTCAAAGCAATTCTCCAAGAAATTCTACTCCATCTTCCCCTCCTGCTATTGATCATGACTCTTCTCTCATTGTTGACTTTGAGAAAATTGACATGCTTGAGAAGAATCTGAGAGACTTTGAGGGTTTCCTAAATCAGGAGAATGTCCTCCCCAAACTAGAAATGTCGTGAGCACTCTAAGAGACATGTTGATCTCAAACAAGAGAGGCCTAGAGATGTTGAGGGCATTATTTATGATTATCAAGAACCATGTTCCTTTGGTTGATGCTTCTCCTTAGGATGGCCAATCCAATATCTATGGACCTTAGCTTAGTGTTGGTATGCTTGACTCAATGATATACATGGTTGATCTTAGGCCTACTATTATTCCTAGTATCACTGCTTAATCTATCCCCTTGGGCTATACGGCTATGTCTAGTGGCTCAAACTTTGTCTCCGCTGTAGCTCAGATGTTTGTGAATAGAACTAACACTACATCTACTAGTGGGACTGGTCCTTCCAGAGGTTACAGAGGAGGTGGTGGCACAATTGACCCACCTCCACCTGTGCCTAGCAATCCAGTCTTGAACACCATCCTATAGAACATGGGATAGTTGTAATTGCAACCTACAAACCTAGTTTCCGCCTCTGGTCAATCATCTATGCCTGCATATTAGAGGAAGAGTCCCCTTGATATCACCATCTTGAACACTATCCTTCCTACCATGGATAAGTCATTGAAATTTGATAGGTTTAGTGGTGATGGAGACCCTAATATGCACATTGAATCCTTTATGACCATGTGCAACGATTATCATAGCTTGGACTTCATGCTGCTTAAACTAATCTCACAATTCCTTAAAGGAACTATGTTAGAGTGGTATAGCTCCTTACGTGACCATTCCATTCATACCTTTGATCAGCTCATGGACCTTTTCTCAAATGGTTTCAAGTCAGCATTGGAAACAAGATCACCATCGGTGACCTTGTTCATTGCAAGAAGAAACCTAATGAGAAGATCAAAAATTTTATCTCGAGGTATTAGTCAATCTCCACTAGAATCCCCTTTGCCTTTCTAGATAGCGATCTGTAGAGGATGTTTATTGGCAATTGAAACCAACATTGAGGGAGAATATATCTCTCAATCGATATTAGAACTTTGCTAATATGTGTTTCGTGCTTATAGACTACCAACACACCATGTTGTAGTTTAGAGAATCTACTTTGAACCCTCATGGTGGGTCCTTTGCAGGGATGTCCTCCAAAGGGTCTAGGAAGAATAAGGTTGTAGCTATTGTCATGGCTGTTCCTCCAATAGTTGCTGTGCAAGAATCACAACAAAATAGGGTCTTCACAAAACTGAATGACTTATTTGAGCATAATGCGGTGATTTTTGAAAGATAATCTAATCACCCTTCCTGAGATTAGATCGTTGTTCGATAGTAGACCTTATCCATGCTGGTATGACAGATCAAAATTTTATCATTATCATCATGTGCCTAATCATGATAGTAAGTGATGTTATCATCTTTGACACATTGTCCAAGACCACATCTACAGTAGTGCAAACAAAGTTGATGCACAGAAACATAAATCAAACAAGTTCGTTGACAAGATCAATAATGACTTGCAGATTTATACCGATCCATTTCCTCCGTATTCGACGGATTTTATCTTTGCATCAGATCCATCTTCGGATGATGGTCCATTTGTGAACATGGTCACCATCACTCCTATTTGTTCGCCTGTTAACCAAAAGGGGAAGTTATCTGACTTGTCGCTATCATTCACCCCTTTGGATGGCCCATATTGTAGAGGACCTGCTCCTCTATAAATCCTCGCTAGATTGAATGGTCAAACTATCACAGGTGTGATTGTTGACCTCTGATGCAGAGTGTATGTCATTATGTAGGAGCCTGTATTCATAAATAGTTGGCATAGACCTACATATACTGAGTGTCGAGCAACCCTAAGGACACATGATGGTTTCTCTATCCCTCCTTTGGGTAATATCACCTTGATGGTCCTCAAGGGACCCAAGGCTGTATCTTACACTTTTGTGATCATTCTTGAGTTGGACCTATTTCAAGCTAAAATAGGAAATCCCTGGTTGATTTCTATGGAGGTGGTATCATCAGTAATTCATACATGCCTTAAGTTTCCCCATGAGGGTTCGGTGCATGTCATCTAGGACACTGTGTACCGACCCCTGGTAGCCCATAGGGTTTTTTTGTTAGATCATTTTTGGCCTGCTTTGATGGGGTCCATGCTTCCCCATGGTGATTTGATGTATCGTGCTTATTATCAATATAAGACTAGGGAGTTGGCTCCTAAGTTGACTTAGAATAGCTATTCTTTGCTTCTTCTTGCATCAACCTCTTCTCCGTTTATTCCCATGTTGGACTAGGTAGTGCCCCATGTCCCCTCATCATCAGAGGCCGAGATTAAGCCTATTCCCTCAAATAGACCATCTCATTCGCCCAAGAGCAGACAACCTCCGGTGGTGTACTCTATTCCTATGACTGCATCTAATGTAGACAAGGGAAAGACACCTGCATTGTCATTGTCTACGGCCTGCCCTCCCTTCAAGCTACCGATCATGGTTTATATCCCTTGGCCTCCTCTCTATGAGAAAGGGAAGTGTTGCTCTTGTGTTTTCTCATCTTCACTTGCTCCTATTTATCAGCCTTCATTAGAACCTTCTATATTCCTCCTACTTCTCCTCACGCAAAATAGAGTCGAGAACCAGTTTCTATCAATGTCATGCCTATTTCAGATGCACCTCCTATTCCATCAGCTAGGCCTCCTCTTGTCCTTGACATGGTTATGGAGACCTCCCCCATGAAGCATGGTGCTCTTGAATCCTCCACATGAACACAAGTGCTATCGATGGGCCATGTATCGAGAGCACGATGATGCTTTGCAAGCTTCTACTGCATATGCAACACCCAATTCTATCGTATCAGCTCCCGCTTCATCCGGTGCTCCATGTAATGTCCTAAAATTGCACCCCTTACAATTTTTGACTGCATTTGAGTCGTTGCCTTGGTGTTTGTGCCCCTTGGCCTGATCAAAGACCTTATTATGCTCACACATGTCAAAAACTTCATGCAATTCAATGATGCACCCTTCTTGCATGTTGATCATGCCCCAAATTAGGGTGGGACTAGGGCGTGGCATCGTGATCCCCCTTAATGGGGACCTATCTTGGGCCCCTCCTCCTAACCTATCTCAAATTTGAAGCGGGAAATTACCCTCAATGTCAGATCATGTCAGAAAATTAATCAATTCAACCTACAGGCAAGTATAAAAGAGGGATTTCCCCTCATTTGAACATCCATCCATCTATCATGCACACACAAGAGATCAAGCATTCAAGGGAAATTGAGCATTTTCAGTCTTCAAGATTTAGAGTAGGAATAGAGTCAATATTTCAAGCATTAAAGAGGAGATCATCATTCTAATTCATGAAATTATAATTTCATGTGGAGGCAAGCAAAACTTCACAAGGAGGTATAAGCATTTCATTTTTAGTCAATTCAACATCCCCTTAAAGAGAATAATTTCTACTTTCAGCTATTTCAATTATATTATTTCAACCACTTGGTTAATTCCAAAACTGGGGTTTGACCTAAATGTAAACCCCTATTCCCAACACATTTCCCTTTCCTTCTGTGTGCAGAAAGTAGGTCCACAACTTTACTTCTAGATTTAAGCTTTATTTGTAGAGATAGTAAAACCCTTTTCAACGCGCAGAAAGTTCAGAGGACTGATAGGAGGGCGACTTGGTCCGGATACATGACACCTGCAAATTTTGGCAGATTTCACAGAGCCACTCTGAATCATCTCAAAGTTCTTAGATCCAGGTGCACGAATGAATCCTAAATCTATAGCTCGTTGTTTTCTCATATTTGTCTTCATTTCCAACACTTAATATTAATTCAACTAGTCAACTTACTAAAGAGGGTCAATTACATTCCAAACACAACCAATCTACTTAGTATTCATTCCTTGCATGGTTTAGGATTGGATCTAGTATATTCATCCCCTCTTTTAAATGTAAAGTCTCCCCAAGTAAAAGTTGAGCTTAGTGAACCCTCCTTTACCCGTGGTGAATTTGCTAAGCCCCCAATTTTCCGCTTTACATTTTGGTGAACCCGACGTGAACACCCTTAATTCTGATTTTTATTTCCATATTTGAGTGTATGCAATTTAAAATTCAAAACTTTCAATTACAAGTTTAATTTCCTTGCAATTTAAAAAAATCTGGAGGTTAAATTCACAAAAATCCTAATTTTTAGATTCAAAATTGAGCTTGTAATTTGTCTCAATTGGATTGATTGTTTTAGATTTGAGAAGTCTTCAATTTTATAATTCAGGTTTTCATTTACATGTTCAATTTTTTAATTTTTTTAAAAAAATTAAGTGGTTAAATAAAAAATCCCTAATTTTTAATTTTAAAATCGAACTTGTGGATTGTGTAGATCTTGAATTAATTTTCAAAATTGAGTCCTTGTTTCAATTTCAAAATTCACTTTCCCTCCTTGCAACATTCAAATTTTTAAATTTAAATTTTTAAAATTAAGTGGTTTATGCAACAAACCCTAATTTTTAAAATTAAATTAATCTTGTGCAATTTCAAATTTTCCTTTAAGCATTTAATTGACTCAATTAAATCTAAAGCGTCTTGTCTTACTTCTAAACATCATAAAAGTCGGCCCTTAAGTGTACCCTTTTTTGTTTTATTCTTTCATTTAATCATGTTCTCAAACATCCTTAGTGTGTCCTATTTCGACCTTCAAGGCTTATTTTCACATATATAGACATCTCCAATTCCCATATTCTTCTGGAATTTGCATTAAAATCACAATATCTTGCTTCCTTGAAAATTTGGTAAAAAGTTGGTTGGACCAAGTAGGTACCTACTTAATCCTGACTTTTTCTCCTCAAATTTTGGGAGCCTATTTTGATTGTATTTTGTTGCTTGATTCCAGAGATTTGTGAAATTTTATTGATTTTAGGTCATCCTAAGGTTGAAAATAAATCTGAATTTCAACATTTCAATTTTCAATTTTCAATTTTAAAATTAAGTGGTTAATTACATATACCCTAATTTTTAAAATTAAATCGATTTCTCCAATTTTTCAACATTCCAAAATTTTAAATTTTAAAATTAAGAGGTTAGATTTGGACAACCCTAATTTTAAATTTCTATCTTCTAAGGGATAATTTTAGATTTAAATTAAGAGGTTATTTTAGCAAACCCCTAATTTTAAATTTCAAATTCTTAGGAGATTGCATTATTCTTTCAATCATTTTGCATTCTAAAATTCAAATTTCCAATTTCCTCCGTAAGGAGAAGTTGTAGAATTAGGGTCGCCCAAGATTTAATTACTGAGGAGATGGAGCCTAATTTGGGTAGCTTTTTCAATGAGGATATTGGTGGTTCTTCCCATCCTACAAATATTCTCATTTATCCTCTTGATAATTCTCATAATGAGGAGGAGTCATTAACTAGGGTATCTATTGACCAATTGGCAAAAATGGACAATCAATTTGACAATCTTCAACAATGGATGAGTCAAGAATACCCAAAAAGTGAAGCTCTCCCATTGATTGAAAGATTAAAAAGAATGATTCAAAATGATAAACATGGTGTTGATATATTGCATGGTATTGCTCATATTGTTGATTCTAATGTCATGCCTATGAAGAGTTGTGCTAAAAAACCTAGGTTATACACAACCTCCTAGTCATGTTAATCATTCAATTCCTTTAATAACTCCTATGACTAGTGTTCCTTCCTTCACATCAAACATCATGACTACCTCTACACAAAATGTCATACCTACAAATGTTAGTCATGGGGGTAATACCTCTTCTTTCATTTCTCCTACCATGAGTATTCCCCTTGTTACCCAATCACACTCACCACCTATAAATGTTAGTTAAGGGGCAACTCCTTCAATCACAATTCCTTCATTCCTCTTATGAGTCTTCCATGTGTTACCCAACCTTCTCCATTACCTACTTATCATAGTGTCCCATCTCCTTATTCTCAATCTCTTCCTTCATTCAACAATGTTACTCCTCCCTCTCAATCCAACATGTCTAATTTGAATTCTTCCACCGAAGCTACAATCAATAGTCTAGCCCAAACAATGTCTTCTTTACAACAACAAATAGCTTCTATGAATCAATCCAAGTTAATCTGGCCACATTTTATGTAGAGAACCCATTATCCAATCACATTGTTAGTGTCGTCCCTCCTAAACATGCAGAAGTCCCGCAATTGGAACTTTATAATGGAAAAGGTGATCCCTTAACTCATGTTAAAACATTCCAAACTTTGTGTAGTGACTTTGCTCATGATCAAAGATTATTAGCGATATTGTTTACTAGAACATTAAGGGATAGAGCTTTGCAATGGTATTGTTCTTTGCCTCCTTATTCTATTACTTCTTTTCAACAACTGGTTAATGCTTTTATTCAACAATTTCACAATAACATTGGTCCTAAAGTTACTTTGACTGATTTGATGCATTGTAAACAAGGAGTTAAAGAAAAAGTGACTGATTTTATTGGTAGATATAAGAATTTGTATTCTCATATTTCTTTTCCTGTGCATGATCAAGATATTCAAAATTTTTTTATTGCTAATTTACAAAAAAAATATTAGGGATAAACTTCTCTTAATTGAGTTTACTTCCTTTCCATAGTTGTGCACAATACTTCACAATTATCAATTGACTGTGAGTCAATTGGAACAATCATCTCCTTCCATGGCTCTGAGTGATAAGGGTGATAGTGCTAAACATCTATTTGTGAAGTTCAAACTGAACAAAGGATTCATCAAATTCAATGAGAAAAACAACAAAAATCAACTGGTAGGCGCTGCAGGCGTGTCTCCTATGTCTAAATAATTTAAAAGAGAAAAATAATTTACTCCTTTGAATGAATCTTTGCATAGCATTATGTCTCAGTTAATACAAAGGAATGTGTTCAAACTTCCCCCAATCAAACCAATTGATCCATCTAAGATAACTTCACCTTACTTTGATGCTAAATCCTTTTGTCAATACCATCGTCATCCTAGTCATGATACTGAAAAATATTTTTCACTGAGAAGTAAGATTCAAGAATTGATTGATAACAATACCATATCTGTGACTGGTTTGAATGATAAAGGAAACAAATCCGTAGCTCCTCCTAATCAAAACCTTCATATTTTCCTTGATCCTTTACCATCCCATTCCACTAATGTGGTTAAGACTTATTATCTTGCTTTCTCTCCCAATGATATTGGCCTGGAATCTAATAATGTGGTGAACCTTGGCTTGAGGGGAGATAGAGCTTACGGGCACCATTTTGTGTTTCTCAACCACTTCTGCCATGGTGAAAAGGTAAGCTTGCCCTATTATCTTGCTTGTTCCATGGATCACATAATTAAAGAAATGCAAAAAGACCCTCAGGGTGACCATGCTCTTCATCAGGGTCTTATGGTTTTAGTGTACAAATTGCTGAAAGGGAAATGCATAGAGAAACCAATTAGAGGTAAAAACACCAGGGATGATGAAACAAAAAGTGAGTATAGTGGTTTCAACTTTGACTCGAAAACTAAAGGTGAGTCAGAGGAGCTTAGCAAAAAGGGGAGGAATAAGGGGAAGAGAAAGAGGATTGTGGTTGATTCTGATATCTCGGACTCCGAGGATGAGTCCTTTGAGGAAAAATTCATCAAAAGTAAGAAAGGTAAAGGAATAGGAAAACAAACCCAGAGGAACAAGAACACCAACAAGGGAGTTAACAAAGATAAAAAATAGATTTTGATAGCTTATGATGAGGATGCAGAGGAGGAAAAAAATGACAATGTGAAGGGTAAGGAGGGGGATTGTTGGCAAATGCACACTCCAATGAGATATTGTAGGTGATTGAAGGTTTTGTCATTGATGGCAACCTTGCAATCCTATGACACCAGAAAGACAATTTACTAGCACTAGCAAAGATAGACTCTACACCGGCAGACAGAGACCACCGACAGTGAAAGGCAGTATACCGACACCTAGGCCCACAAGAATTTTGTTTGTAATATATTTTATAATTTATTGTAAAATCATTGTAAGCTGACTTGGAAAATTGTAAAATGACTCATATATGTATGAGATCATTATAGAACATTTGTAAAGAAGAAGATAGGCGAAATAAGGCAGACTTATTATGTGAATTATAGGTTAAGGGTTTATGTATGAAGCAGAGCTGAAACTGGTACTGGATCTGGCATAATAGATGCTATTTTGAAGCAGTACAAGACATTGGATTTACATAATCCATTTTGTAAGTTAGTGAGACTTCCCATTTTGTATTTGAGCAGTGAGCTCTAGGCACTTGGCCTTCCTGCATGTGCAGGCCCCTATTGTAGCAGTAATATTCTCTTATTGGCTAGTAAGTGAATATTGTGGGTCACAAATCCCACTGAGGTTTTTTCCACACCGGGTTTCCTTGTTAAACTACTATGTTATGGTGTGTTTTCTTGTGGATGTTATCATTCTTGTTTATTGCTTTATTTTTGGTTTACCGGTACACAATATTGATATGGTTTTCATGTTTTAAATCAAGTAGCTTCTATAACCGGTTAGATACTGATTCACCCCCCCCTCTCAGTATCTTTGGGAATCCTAACAATTGGTATCAGAGCTTGGTCCTCTATTTTTAGAAGCCTAATAGATTGAGGATGATCTTGACACCGGTAGAGATGGAGAACTTGATGAAGCAATGAGAAGGAGCTCTCTCAGACTATGATGCAGAAAAAAGGAAAAATATCAAACTTGAAGATGATCTAAAAGCTATATAGGATATTATTCAAGCACTTCAAGAAAATCTTACCATTGCAAGAAACAAGAGAAGAGAACTTTGTGAAAAGATGCAAAATGAGAATGATGAAAAGGAAACTCTTAGTGATCTGATGAATAAGCTGAAACAAGAAAACATGACAACAAAGAATGAGATGCAGGATATGACTATGAGATTTTGTAAAGAAATTGAAGATAGAAAGAAAAATGAAGATGACTTGACTTGACTAGAAGACTGAATGATGTTGCAAATGAAAATACAAGACTTAGTTATGAAAATGATATGTTGAAGATAGATTTGATGCATGCACAAAATGACTCAAATGAACTCATGAGACAGAAAGGTATTTTGGAAAGAGAACTGGCTATTGCAAATCAACATAAAGAAAAAATAAAGAAAATCTTAGAAGAACTTGGTGACTTGCTGAAGAATCAAAAACTAAATGGTGACACTAATGGCCTTGGCTTTGAAATTGGTGAAAGCTCCAGCATTGCAAACACACAGGATCATAGCAAACCGGTAAGACAACCTAATGCTTACAAATTTAATGGTAAATTCTTTAACTGTAACAAGTATGGTCATAAAGAAAGTCAGTGTAGATCTAGAAATTATCAGAGCACTAATACACCCACCGGTTAATGTTCAAAATGCAACAAAATTGGTCATAATTCAGAAAATTGCAGAATGAATGTAAGATGTTATGTTTGTGGAAGATTTGGACACTTATCTAATCAATGTAGAACACAAATTGACATAGGATATGGGAAGGCTATTCAGAAAAACAATGTGACCTATTATACTTGTAACAAAATTGGACATATTGCAAAATTTTGCAGAAGTAAGTCATCACCGACAAGTAACAATGGGGCTAGTTTGAAGGGTAAATAAAAGGTTGAAGAGGTAAAGCAAGAATTCTCAAAACAATGGATCGGATTTGAATGGTGATAGGAATACTCCTCCACCGGAAGAATAGAGTAACACTCCACCGACAGAATAGAGTAACACTCCACCGGCAGGAGACTCTTAATCTAACTGAAGAAAATTCCTTTGAGGGTTTGGCAATCAAATGTGAAACATGCTATTATTCCCTTGGTTGATGGTGAGAAGTTAAACTTACTTCTATACTGGCAGATAAGTTAAGTCATTACTTAACCGACAAGCATTAAATGTGGTGGTTGGTGAAATTAACATTATAAAACAAGTGTTTTGGCTCCATTTTCATTTCATCGAGCATTCAAAACTTTGGAAGCACGAGAATTCCTAAGTGAAGGCATTTCAAGCAAAGAAGTGAAGCAATTCATCAAGCAAACATTCCTAAGGTAGATAAAGGTATTTATAACTATGGCTTCTTCATCTATTCCTGAATTCATTGCAAACCCTACTGTTGTTGAAGTTATTAAACGCCCTAGACCCGTATTCCAATTAGTTCCTGAAATTGCCAAGAAAGATGATGATATTGGTGCATTTTCTCAAATCCCTAAGGGAGTAGTTTTTGTTGAAGACCCTAGAATGTATATACATTGTCATATAGAGGAATTAGGTAATGAGAAAATCAAGAAAGTGTATAAAACTATAATTTGTGATGAATCCAGAGACATCAAACCTGAACACAAGATAGTAGAAACCCTAGGTTTCACTGAAATTCTCAGTATCCCAGATTTTCCCAAGGATGTCATAAGGGTAGTACTAAGCAGGGTACATGGTGCATTCTTTTGGTTGGACTTAGTTCACAAAATCACAAAAGAAGCAGTAAAGGCTATGACAAGGTTACCCTCCACCGGTAACAGACCTGACAAAACAAAGAAGGTCTCAAATGATCTAGTGATTAACCTAACCGACACAACATCTAATAAGAGATCCTTAAGGGTAAATGATGTAACAGATATCAATATCAGATTCATAAGTATGATCTTAGGCTACAAAACCACACATGCAAATAGGTTAAACTCAGTCTCTAGCCTATGCATAAAGAGTGCCTATGACATGGTTAATAATAATGAAAAATAGATGTATGTGAATGGCTTAAAGATGAACTAATTGAAAATTTGGGAAAGATAAAGAAAGACAAAAAGGGGACATTCAGATTTGGAAACCTACTTGTCTGTTTAATGCTACACATAACCAAACAAGTACCTGTCATTGGTAACATAAATTTTGGTTTTGATATATCGGTAGGAAAACAGTTGTCAGATTTACTAAACAACATGGGAGAGAATAGAGAAAAGAACATAAATGAGTATTTTCAGGAATTGAAGGTCTGGATGAAGACCAGAGTCAGATTGTCACAAGCAATTGTGAACAAGTATTAAGGATGAAATCTTTTTTGTTATAAAGAAGGATGAAATTTGGATGGAGGCAATTATCCCAAGAACCATCTGGGTTACTGAAATGGGATATGAAGCTGATGACCACATAATAGAAACATATGCAAAAGCCCTCCTAGAAGCACCTAATGAACCTAAAGAAGAGGTATTTGGCAGTGCTGAGACTATTGAAAAACAAATTCATTCAAAGAAAAATGTTAAAAAGGTTGAAGCAATAGTAAGAAAAGGATCCAGGCAAGCTAAAGCTATTAAGGAAGATGTACTTAAACGAACTGGTAATACAAAAGATGAGTTAGAAGCAATTCAATTGGAAACTCACCTTTCACCAATTGGAACTTCCTCAGAAAGTGATATACCAGCTGCATTCAAAAGAGTTGAGAGAAAAAGGAAACCCTCACTGGTATCTACACCTTCTCCTAGAAGAACCAGATAGAAACAACAGGCAGTAAGGCCCCCAGTAAAGAAATCAACTCCAAAGAAGAAGTTAACCCCTAAGAAGAAGACTCAACAAACCATTGCTCCAATTGAGAATCTTCTCAATGAAATTACAGAGGATGGAAAGCTTAAAAATATTAATAGATTATATAACACTTTATCGGCTGATGACATGGAGAAAGTTGAAAATAGTGTAATCCTACACTTGGATATTTACAAGAAATTTTTGATGCAAATTGTTGATGAAATACCGATAGAACTGTACAAAAGACTTGAAGCTAGAAGGCAAGTTGTTGTTGAACTTGATAAGAAAATAAAAATTGAAAAACTACTTGCTGTACATCTTGTCATCTCACCTAAAGAGATAGATGAACTGATTTCTGAGGCTAACTGGTCAATATTTTCAACTACACACCAGCATGTAGCACTTATGGTTGGTAGACTGAATGAGGTAACAGAGGAAACTGCTAATGCATGGGATATATTCCTTGTAGAGAAGGAAAAGCAGGGAGAATATCAAATCCCTAAACCCATCAAGGTATATCAAAAGGATAAGGGAAAAGGCAAGGCTGGTGGACCACCCAACATAAAAATAATAGATAACTTATCCCCACAGCCTCTAGATACTCCATCGGTAGTTACCACTGACAATCAACCGGCTAGTGAGAGTATGGACATACCGTATGAGGACACAAATCCTGATTCTAAGGTGTTATATACAATGAACATTGACACTCAGAAAGTCAATATTGTGGTAGATAAGGATTCAACAGGGAAAATAGATGTGGCAAATGAGCCACTAGTAACAGATAGCACAAAAGGTAAATCGATAGGTGACAACACTGAGAAACAGGTAGAGCAATAGGCTCCCTCACCGCAATAGGTTCATGCAAAACCACTGGCAATAGCTGAGCAATCCAAACCTTTGCTTAAAGAGATGCAAACACAAACTGACCTACCAAAGGTCACCACAAGCAAAGAAATTGCTCCCACTAGCAGAATATAGATTGTTGGTTCTTCCAATGCAGAATTCAAACCAACAAATGTGACAGAAGTTCTTTTCGATTCCATCAAGAAGATAACAAAGTGCAGTTCACTAGCATACAAGGCAATTGATCACACAATTCCAATTTTGAAAATGATAACACCTAAGTGTAATATAGATAATAAAGATTCTTTGAATCAACTTGACACATTGTCTAAGTATATTACTGACAACATTGTGACAGTTGAACAAATAAATGAGGAAGCATTCAAGGAGAAATTAGAGAAGGAAAAACACAAATTCTTTGAAGAGGAAATAAAGAAGTGTATGAGACAATTTGATACTCTTTTACCAGAACTATGTAGTACACTAAAAGAATTTAAAACTTTATACAGAGATACATGTAAAACTAACTTTTTGATAGTAGATATAGACCGAAAGATCAACAAGGTATAGGAAGAAATAAATCAACTAGCTGATAATTTCATTAATTCATCTGAACCATTATCAGTTCTTGAACAGAAAATAATAGGTTTTGAGGAGGAACTTCTTAAATTGGAAAGAGAAAAGGAAAGAATTATAGGAAAGGCAAAAGATCTAAAATGGAGACTTAGTCCAAAATTGGACTACCTATCCTCCCTAAGAAAAGAAATATCCAAGGCTTTAATTCAAGGACAAAAAACACTGACACAACAAATGCAACACCTCACTGGTATAATTCAGAGGATAGAGGCCGCATTAAAAGATAGAAAATGATTCACTGAGAGCCTGAATCTGGTATTGGTAGACCTCTTTCAGATTGTAACCAACCGGTTACAAGGATGAAGTTGGAAACCACACTCAGTTGACACTTTGACAACCTTTGTCATTGAAGCCAAAGGGGGAGTAGTGGTAATGAGAAAAATAAATCAGCAAATGGCTCATCAACTCAGGGGGAGCACATATTCTTTTGGTACACAATTTTTGGTAAGACAATTCTAGCAGAAACTTTTTGGATGACACTTTTTTGGATTTTTCTCATGAGTGTTGCCATCAATGCCAAAGGGGGAGATTGTTGACAAATGCACACTCCAATGAGATATTGTAGGTGATTGAAGGTTTTGTCATTGATGGCAACCTTGCAATCCTATGACACCGGTAAGACAATTTACCAGCACTAGCAAAGACAGACTCTACACCGACACATAGAGACCACCGACAGTGAAAGGCAGTATATCGACACCCAGGCCGACATAAATTTTGTTTGTAACATATTTTGTAATTTATTGTAAAATCATTGTAAGACAACTTGAAAAATTGTACAATGACTCATATATGTATGAGATCATTATATAACATTTGTAAGGAAGAAGATAGGCGAAATAAGGCATACCTATTATGTGAATTATAGGTTAAGGGTTTATGTATGAAGCAGAGCTAAAACCGGTATTGGATCTGGCATAGTAGATGCTATTTTGAAGCAGTACAAGACATTGGATTTACATAATCCATTTTGTAAGTCAGTGAGACTTCCCATTTTGTAATTGAGTAGTGAGCTCTAGGCACTTGGCCTTCCTACTCGTGCAGGCCCCTATTGTAGCAGTAATATTCTCTTATTGGCCAGTAAGTGAATAATATGGGTTACAAATCCCACCAAGGTTTTTCCCACACAGGGTTTCCTCGTTAAACTAATGTGTTATGGTGTGTTTTCTTGTGGATGTTATCATTCTTGTTTATTGCTTTATTTCTAGTTTACCGGTACATAGTATTGATATGGTTTTCATGTTTTAAATCAAGTAACTTCTATAACCGGTTAGATACTGATTCACCCCCCCCTCTCAGTATCTTTGGGAATCCTAACAGGGATGAGATCTCGGATGTGGGTCGTGATGAGGATTTGAATACTCAAGGATTGCAGAAGGATGGCCAAGATAATAATTGGGGAAATCCTAGTGATTGTTAAGGGGATAATGATAGTATTAAGGGATTTTGTGATACTATCAGCAGAATTGTGAAAGATATTGGCAACCTGAAGAATGATATGAATGTTATAAAAAATGCCACGATAGGCGACAAGCCTCTTTCTGAAAATGTTAATGAATTAGCGGTGGGAATCAACAATGCTGAAGCTATTGAAAACATGGTTGGTGAAATTCTTGAAATTGAAAAGAAGGTTAAGGAAATGGAAGGGAATAGAGAGGCGAATGGACTAGAAATTACCATGAATAATCTAGGCAATAGAGTCGACAAGAGGGAACTAACCTTGAAGATGATAGCTGAACATAATTTCTAGATTCTTAAAGCCTTTGTGGATAATATGAACATTCTGGTTAACAGATTTGATAGCATTAAAGACAAAGAGGGCGACAAGAACTAGATGGAGAAAAAAGGTCATGAGAAGAGAACTAGAGCCAACACCAAGAATCAGGGTGACATCAAGGGACGTGAGCTGGATGATTTGAAGACCTCTGCGGACAACATGAAATAGATGGTGGTTCATGCAGAAGATATTATGAAAAATATCTAGCTGTCTCGGTCTTTGTCTTTGTGCTTTCCTTTTGCTTTCTTTTTGCTATCTTTGTGTGGCTCTATGTGTTTTGAGATCCCTTTTTGGTTTGGATGGGATTTGTTTTTTGTTGGGGTGATCAGGCACAAATCTTTTCTGCTTTAATGCTTTATCTATTTCCTAATATGTAAAAGGTTTGGCTTCCTTTCAAAAACCTATTTTTACTTAATCAAAACAAGAACCTCCTAAGGACTTGTGCATCACATTTGATCCGAATGAGACCATTAAAGAACCTGATGGCCCATTATACATAAGTGAAAAAATCAAAGGTATACCTTCTATAGAAGTGCTTATTGATCCTGCTTGCATGGTTAATGTGATAATTAAAGAATTTATTTATACTTTGCAATTGCATCAAGTGATATATGATGATACTGATGTGGTAGTTAAAGTTTTTGATGAATTCTCTTGTCCTGCTATTGGTTCTATAGCACTTCCTATTGATGTTGGCACTAAATGCTTATATGTTCAATTCACTATCGTTCTTACATTCAATCAATTTTGTGTGAAGTTGGGACATCCTTGGATCTCTTCCATGAAAGCGATTGATTATACTATTCATAAGTGTTTGAAACCTCCTCATAATGGTGAAATCATAAATGTTAATCATAGAATGTATCAACCTACAATGAGGCATGGAGATGTTTGTCTTGATTTCTTTTGGTCCGATTGATTCCAACATCTTCAACCTAAAAGTGATGCTCTCTTTAGATCATATCAAAATTGGAAAAATGAAATGATTTTTTCTTTGAGTAAACCTAGAAATCCAACACTTCGCATTTCTTTTGATGATCATATACCCCTTCTTGAGGATAAGATTATTCTTCCTCCTAAGGAAAGAAATAATCTTCTTCCCAAAGAGGCACCCATTGCTTCTCCTAAAGAGAAGAGTATCCTTTCTCCTAAGAAAAGAGATATTTTTTGTCCTAAAGAAGAATCTATTCCTTCTCCTATGGATGAGTCTAGTATTCTTCCCAAAGGTAAAAAAACTCTCCCTCCTAAACATCAATCTATTGCTCCTAAGGCTAGACCTATCACTCCTCCTCATGATGGACCTGGTCTCCTTCCTACACCTCCCATTCCTCCTTTATATGGTGTGGTTCCTCCTCCTTCATCTTATAGAGAGAAGTGACCAAATTCTCCTATTGTCTAACCTAAAATACCTCAACCAATTCATCCTTCCCTAAAATAAGAGACAAATCCTATACCTAATGAACCTAAATTTTCAGCCAAAACTAGGCAAAACCATTGTGTGAGAGAATGCCAATGGAGGTGTCATGCTAGAGCTCGTGAAGTTGCTTCCCAAACCATTTCTTCTCCTAAAACACCAACTATTGACATTATTCCATTTTATCCTAAACAACATGTTCAACCTAATTCTGCAAGATGCAAAATGCTTAAAACAAGTGATGGTTCAAGTTCTATTCCTATTAGAGCTCCTATTCTTATTAATCTTGAGGAAGAAATATGTGAGAATGTTGTTAATGATGAACATGTTGATCATAATGTTTCTGATGATGAATATGAATATGTTGATGTTGACAATGATTTATCTGCAAAATTTTCAAAAGCATTAATCCTAGCTCCTAGTAATGAACAAAGTGATTCATCATTAGAGCATGGTCCTTTTTTGGAACTTGTGATAGCTCGATCTATTGTGCTCGATGTGGCTCCTCTTTCGTGTTGTCCACCTTCTCAAAATAATGATCATCAAGATCACGAAGAGGATGACGTTCTTTATTAGCTTCATTAATACCATAAATTCTCTCTCTCTCTCTCTATTCTCTTTCTTATTTGTGACATTCTTCTATTTGTTTCCCCTGTTTTTGTATTTGTTGTCCCTAGTGTTGTCTACTTTAGCATGATGCAAAGCATTGAGATCTCCTTTGGTCTGTTCTATGTTGACTCAAAAGACACGTGTTCCCTTCTTCCATGGTGGTTTCCTTTCTTTGGGGGACGAGGACAATTCTATGCACACATATATATACATGATATACATGAGATCATAAAAAGAATAATGACTCCAAAGTTAGGTGAAACCACTTTGCGTTTTGTTCTTTGTGTTTATTATCCTTTGATTTATCCTCTCTTGGGGGATAAATTATTTTGATATCGTGCTTGTCTTTTTTAGGTGTATCCTACCTTAACAATTTCTTTCAATAAGGCATACACAATTGCTTTAACGTGAAGGCATACACTCTACTCATGATTCTCTCCCTTGATACTTAAAGTTACTTAGTGAACATTGTCTTTGCTTTGTGATTTTTAGTATCTTCTTTTGATGAATCATAGTAAAAGAAACTTACTAGTTTTAGTCATGGTTCTCTCTTCATCTCTCATGATCTTCCCTTTTACCTTATCATTGAAGTCATAAGATCCCAAAGTCCACTGGGGGCTTGGTGAATCTTGCCTCTTTGACGTGGTGAAAGTCTTTCAATTTGAATTCCTTGTACTTTACCATGAGTATTTGCATAAGCTAATACTCCCGCTAAAGTGGGGTCTAAATTTAACGTCCTAAAATTGCACCCCTTGCAATTTTTGATTGCATTTGGGTCTTCACCTTAGTGTTTGTGCCCCTAGGCCTGATTGGAGACTTGATTATGCTTACTAATATAAAAAAAGTCATGCAATTCAGTGATGGCCTTACCTGCACCTTGATCCTACCCCAAATTAGGGTAGGACCAGGGCATGACACCCTAATCCTCCTTAATGGGGACCTATCTTGGGGCTCTCCCAATGACCTATGTCAAATTTGAAGTGGGAAAATACCCTCTATATCAGATCATGTCAAAAAATTAATCAATTCAACCTATGGGCAAGTATATAAGAGGGATTTCCCTTGTCATTTGAACATCCATCCATATATCATGCACACACAAGAGATCAATCATTCCAAGGGCAATTGAGCATTTTCAATTTTCCTTCAAGATTTGGAGTCCCAATAGAGTTAAGATTTCAAGCATTGAAGAGGAGATCATCATTCTAATTCATGAATCATAATTCCATATGGAGGCAAGCAAAAATTCACAAGGAGGTATAAGAATTTCATTTTCAATCAATTCAACATCCCCTTAAAGAGGAGGATTTCTACTTTCAATCATTTGAATTACATTATTTCAACCACTTGTTCAATTCCAAAACTAGGGTTTGACCTAAATGCAAACCCCTATTCTCAACACATTTCCCTTTCCTTCTATGTGCAGAAAGTAGGTGCGCAGCTGTACTTCTGGATTCAATCTTTATTTGTAGAGATAGAAAAACCCTTTTCGATGCGTGGAAAGTTCAGAGGACTGATAGGAGGGTGACTTGGTCTGGACACATGATGATTATACCTTTTGGAATATTTCACAAAGAAGCTCCGAATCATCTCAAAGTTATTAGATCCTGGTGCACGTCTGAATCCCGAATCTGTAGCTCGTTGTTTTATCATATTTGTCTTCATTTCCAACACTTAATCTTAATTCAACTAGTGAACTTACAAAAGAGGGTCAATTACATTCCAAACACAACCAATTTGCTTAGTATTCAATCATTGCATCATTTAGGATTGGATCTAGTATATTCATCCCCTCTTTTGAATGTAAAGTCTCTCCAAGTAAAAATTGAGCTTAGTGAACCCTCCTTTCCATGTGGTGAATTTTCTAAGCCCCAAATTTTCCACTTTACACTCCTATTCCTGTATCATCCTTGATTTCGCTTCCTTATGCTTTGGGGCCTATTGTTGAGCCTCCCCCTAAATGGGTGCAAGTTTTCATCACTCATTTGGAGATTCCCCTCATCACTTCTTTGTTAGACATTCCTCCATTGTCTTGACCCATCGATATGTTGCATACACAGGTGTTGTCTAGTGCATCTCTATCTTCTCCCCCATGTTTCAAAGCCTTTACATCAGAGCTTTCTTGAGGTTCTTCAACCTTCTACGGTTGATAAGAGGAATGCTTCTCCTTCTCAGCTTAAACACAAATTTGAGTAGGGCCCCGTTCTAGAGTTTCGACGATGGAAATCATCACAGGTATGTTCCTCATCCCCATATTTGACTCATTCAGTACTTGCTCCTTTGCATGTTTTTGTGTGTGTGATTGAGAAGGCTCCACCTTCTCCTGAGTTCGTCACTGCCCCTCTTTTGAAGGCCGATAGTCCTATTTTTATTTCATCCTCTTCGAGTGATTCACCTGTTTCCTCTACAGAGGCTTGCATGTTTGACTCCTTGGAGGAAATCCCACCTTGTTTATGATCTTCACATGATCGTTTACCCTTGCCTCCTTCACTGCTACTTCATCCCTTGCTCTCACTACTGGTGAGGTGACCCTTGAAGCCCTTGCGATGGTCCCTCTCTGAGATCGCCCTCCTTCTCCCTATGATCTAGATTGGGAGGATGGTGATCTCCTAAGGGATAACCTTTAGGATATTTATCTTTTATCTCCATCTATTTGCATGTGCATTTGATAGTGATCCCCTGTGCCTGCGTTATATGTTTTTTCCCTCCCAAAGGACCCACGTTACTCTGTAGGTACTTGGATACGAGAGGTTGACTTTCTTTTTTTGCTGTGCTCTTCTGGAGGACCCAAGTTACCCTGTTGGTGCTTTGATATGGGAGATTTTATATCGTAAATCTTCTTTTATTTGTCTCTCTACTTCTATTTGTTGTATCTTGCTAAATTTGATATTCGAGAATGATGCAAAGTGTTGGGGGAATCTTTTTGCCTTCTTCCATGTTGACCCAAATGTTTATTTTATCTTTGTTTTCATGTTCTCTTCTTTAGATCCAAGAACTCTGGCATTATGATGATATACTGATCTCGTAGTTGTATTTCATCTCTTTTGTCACTGCTATGGGTTCTAATGCTAGACTATCGGATCTCCCTATCCCTTTGCATTTCATTGTTGATGTTGTGGACATTCATGTGTCACCACTTGATGGTGACATTCCATGGAAACATCTTGCTATGTTGACATGCCACAACTGCTCTTCTCCTTAGAATAACATGCCTTTCGTGCATATCATTCTAAGGGGAAGCCATCTTATTTGCATTTCTGCATAATTGACATATGTTAATCCCTTTTTCATGCTTGCCTTGGTGGGGGCCAAACCACTTGATCTCTTTCTCTTTTATGTTTGCCTAGAGGGGGGCCAAACCATTGGCTCTATCTTTATTTGCATTTTTAGGGGCCAATCTAGTACTTACCATATCTATCTTTGACCGCCCAATCACATGGCTATCTAGCATGCCACTATCCATGCTAGCAAAATCTATCTATATTATCGCCCTATTGTATGGTTATCCATACTGATATATCTTATCGCCCTATCATATGGTTATCCATACCAACATATCTTATTGCCCTATTGTATGGTTATCCATACCAACATATCTCATCACGCTATTGTATGGCTATCTAGAATAACACACTTATTTATCCATACCAATACATCTCATATCACGACAATTGTTAATCTCACATCTTTTCATAAGTAGGGGATTTCCTCCAAATCGAGGCTCATTTCTATTAAGCTCTTATCTATCATTTATCTATATCTCTATCTTTTATCTTATCATCTGACATGTTAGTCTGTAGCTAGCATGTTTGTGATGCATCAAGTAACAATATTTATTCTAAATCTCAGCTTCATCTCGGTGGAGGAAACCTCATCTGATAAACAAAAATATGCCTCCCTATCATGACTCTCTATCTTCCTCTACTTTAGCTTCGCATCTCTCAGCAAAGACATTCTTGCTAAAGTGGGGGCAAAATGTAATATAAAAAATCATACTCTATGCAAATACATGTGATAAATAACACCTTCCACCATGTCATCAGAGGTCATTTGCTTCCATCTTTGTCCTTTTGTCCATCAGGATCACCTTGTCAGCTAAAAATTGGATTTTTACCAAATTTGTCGACTTGTCACCTTCGTAACTCTAGCGCAACATGAAGATGTCCATGCGGCATGTTAGTGTCCCACAAATCTGATAGTCTATAGGTGGTCATTTGAGCACTATGCTTGCAGCTGGAAGGAATCATAATGCCCTTGCATGTACCCACCAACGTGTGTTTTTCATCCAGGGCCTATATCTCTCTCATTTGAAGACATTTTTCAGATCTTATGGTATTTTTGAGATTACTTTTTGTAGGTTGGAGCTCTTGGTGGTTTTCTTGAATGATGATCATATATTTTTCAACACTCTACAGTCCACCATTGTTGCAATCCTTCAAGCAACTCATAGAACTATTTTCGCGAATCTTAGAAGGGAGTTGCCTTGACTTTTCCTTGATTCATTGCTCATTTACATTCATTTGTTTTGAATCTATTATCATTTATATATTATCCTTATCAATACATATTTCCCCATGGCTTTATTTGGGTTGTCTGTGGCGGTGGAAACACCAAAATGGGGTCCTAACTTAGGCAAACTCCAAAACACAATCCCAACATTTTTCCTTCTTGTTTGTGTGCAGGTTCATAATTGTGAGAGAGCTATTTTATTGTGGGAGGATCCAATCATTGACCGATTATGAGCTCTTTTTATTTCTTCACTTTATTTTATCTTAGTCATTTCGTATTTCGCATCCACTAGTTTAGTTTCATTGTTTTCTGTGTAGCTATCATGTTATGCCCACATTTGGTACTCTCTGTACAGGTTCTGTACCTTGTTTGTACAGGACAACAATGTGTCACACTGGTGTCTTGGACTTGTGCACTCTTTCTCTAGACAGAGGCTTTATAAATCCGTCTGAGAGCCCCGGGTTGCGTTCTATTGGTCCAACTTTTTATTTTCATCCCTTGGCTCACCCTTAGCGCCAGTTTGAGTGAGGTATCAGAGTATTGATTTTCTCTCTAAGATTCATCATCGTTGAGGTAGAAAAGTTCCTCTGTTACACTAAGAATGATCAGTTCACACTGCATACAACATGAAAGTGTTTTCCAAAAAATTATCTAAAGATGATCTTCGATCTGTGTTATTGGGTCATATACACTATTTTGAATAATTCACACAACATCAACAAAGGCTATTTGATGGTTTGTTTGTTCCAAAAAAATGGTTTCATCGAGTCTACACAAAGTTTTGTTAAGATTTTGTTTAAAGTTTCTTAAAAATTTGAAAGTTCAATGGGTGAAAGGCTTTGGACTTTATCAATAGCATATTGTGTAAAGTGTTTATTCACACTATATTGGATGGTTGGAATATCTGTCTTGGTGGCAAAAACTCCAGTGTTATGACAAGTCGCATTGCAAGTGGTTAAGAACACATTTATAGGAACTACAAACCAATAATAAGAGGTTAGACAATGGTTGAAAGAACTACAACTTCTTAACTAATAATAAGAAGCCATAAATAGTATCATCATTCATTCAATGTTTTTGTTGTGAGAGTGTTTGATGGTGACAAAAAGAATATGAAAGATATATGAAGACTAATATACAATTTTTATGAAAGCTTCTGTGGAATATTTATTAAAGAGTCTATTTAAAAGACCTTGATAAGTCTAGATATGTGTAGAGGTTGTTTTTGAGATCAAGTACAACAAAAATTATATAAACTTTATGTATCCTTGAATTTGATGATTAAAACTCGTGGTCCAGGATTACTTTTCCAATATCGATTTATCTTGTTGATACTGCTAAAATTTATTTATTTATGACACAATTCTGAGAATAAAAAGTTTCAGATTGAGTGTAGATTCTCACTTAGAGTTTTGACTTGCTTCTACATTGATATTATCATTATTTGTGATAAGTAATAGAGTTATTCAATTTTGCAAATAAAAGTTATTAGAGAGGTTGTTGATATTATTCTGAAGAAACTTTGCAGTTCTTTATGATTAAAAAGTGGATCTTTACTCAATTTATCTAAAGTGTGCATATAACTAGTTTGAGATAGTCATTTGTTATTTGTTACTTAAGGATTTGATGAATTTATAATTGAATCAAATTTTTTATGTAGACAAGTAGTTATTAAAGTTAGGACCGCATGGAAAGAATGAGTTGGTCCTCAGATATTCAATTTGAGGTTTTGTAAAGTTGGTGCTTTGTGAAGGGGTTTGGTGATTCCTTGGGTTGGTGCCCTAAACTTGTATAAACTTATTTAACTGTGAGGCTAGATTAGGATAGTAGATCCTAGAAGCATTTCTCATCATGGTTTTCCTTGGGTTTCCACATAAAATATTGTGTTTTGTTTCTTGTGTGGTCACTTTGTTTTTATGTTCTAGTTGCATTTTCTTTTAGATTTCAGTTTGAAGATTACAAAGTTATAATTATACACAATTTAAGTATTAAGGGAGAATAAGTCACTAAAGTTAATATATTGCACTTAATATTGATTCACTCCCCCCCCCCCCCCCCTCTGTAGTAAGACTATGCTCTTCAAATATAAAATCTAGTGAAAGCCAAATTGATGGCCAATCTTTAGAATACATTTCCATGAGGGGAATTTGGATCTTGAGCACACAACTTGCATAGTGCATTGTTAGACTCATTGTGGAAATTAATGTTATTAATTAAGTAAAAAATGGTGAGGTGTATGTTTGCGAGAGTCCAAGATATTGATTTTCTTAAATCATGAGTTATTGAAATTTCTTTGTAATGTGTTGGAAAGAGCATTAACATTTCCCTTAAGCAAAGTGCAATCTCAAAAATGATGAAAATGAGGATGGCCCCTTGAACTAAGGGCTCAAGGGAAGAGGGATTTGACTAGAGGTTCTTGAGGGAGAAAGGAAATGGTATGAGAATGAGAAATAGATGATACAAGGATGCTCCTGCTTACTTTCTTACTTATGAGGGAGAGTGGAGGAGTCATTTCAATTGAGGGCCAAGATTGAAAAGAGATAAAATATGGGTTAGGGGAAGGTGAGGATTAGCTTAGGGAGTGCCAATTAGGGAGATAATATATAGCTCAAAGGGGAGAATTTATGATGGAAAGTGGGTTATTTACATTGTTCAACATATTCGTTGTTCATATCTATTGGCCTATTTCCTCACCCAACTTCTCTAATGAGGTAAGGACTTGTTACATTAACCTAGGTTCTAAGAGTTGAGATTGTCCCTTGGATGCAAAGGATGAAGTTGAATTTAGGCCACTTTTTAGCTTATTTGACATTTAACTTTCAATTTTCCCTATTTTAGTTGCATATTTTACAAGTTCATTAGGCTTTTGTGGCCTCTTTGAATTCCTCTTACAATATTTTTATTTTTGATCCTTCTCATATGAACTCATGGTGGATGGTCATTAGTGTAATAGATGTACACATTAGTGCAACAATAAAACTACAGTTCCATAAATTTTATTTGTTGACTTCAAAATTTTACATGTAGCTCATTCTAGGCCTCCACAATGAATTTCTAGTCTTAGATTTGACATTTTCCTTGTGCATGTTGACTTTTAAGTCTATCCACCATTTCAGAGTGTTTCTATCCATTTTATTTCTATTTATGCCCTATTATTGAAAGTTGTGCCATTATAATTATCTTAATAGTATAATAATTGTTTAATTATGATGCTAAGTCACTAAATAGTAGGAAATAGGGAGATTTTACTATAAATTATAAATTTAATTATGTGAGTTTGTTCTACAAGGATCTACAACATGTTTTTCATATGAACTTTTCACTAGTATAAAAAATATTTGTGAATGATTGATGTTTGTTATAAGTTTACTCACAATACCATAATATCGATCAAAATGTAACATCTAGATAAAATTATGCTTAAAAATAATGGTTATATCAAGCATCTGCTTTTCTAAAAATAGTTCTCTATTGTTTTTCTTAAGTTAGCAAATAGAATCGATACATAATGGTTGTAATATTTTCTAATTTCACTAAAAGGCCATCCATTTGACATGTTGAATTCATTGAAGTATTTCCCATTCAAACTTGGTTTGTTTATGACCTCTTCATATAAATAAAAGGATTGCAATAGTTGATAGGGATATATAAAAAATGACTATGCAATTTTGAAATAATTTATTAATATAAAGTTTGAAGTACATTATTAAATAAATAACTTGACATCGTGTATATGAAGTAATACTTTTCAAGTTGCAAAAACATGGGTGATAAAGGGTCCTCTCATACCTTGGTTGTAATTGATTTAATTCCTTTTGTATGAATTTATGTTTTTTTATTCATTGTATAGTTGTTCATTTATACCAAAAGTATATTTGCATTCACTTGTAGTAAGGTGGTTTCTATAAGTTGGTTCACTCAACTGTAGTAAACCTCTAAGTAATTACTCGTATCTAGTTAAAAATTATAGTTAATACTTGCAACTAAAACTAGTTTTAAATTGTGTGTTTATTTGCATGTACTAAAAGATTAAGTTATTATTTATTTAATGTCTTATTGTTAGAAACCTTATCACTCTCACTTTAGTTCATAACTTGTCTCACTAGATATCTAGTGCAATTACTTGTAGCCCTTTTGCATATATACTTTCCTCTTAAATGATCATAAATATACATCCCTATATTGAGATATGAGAGATATTAATTAGATGAGTAACATCTCTTAAAAAGAAATTGAACAAGACATTAATGAAGGAACTAGATATGGTAAATGATTGCCTAGTCTAGTCTTGTCATTTTGGTGACGTTTTTAGTACTGGTGTTGAAAAACAAACAAATTAGTTGAATTATGTTAGAATCGACATATCTAGTTGAAAGTATAAGAAAACACAAAAAATGGCTAGAAACAACCTTGACTTGTGCTATTTAGATAGGTCATTTAGATTCATGAATGGACTTAGAAATGATAAGGGCATATTTGTTTGTAAACCAACTTGTTGTGAGTCATGGTGTAGGTAAACCTGCAACCTGTACCATGCATGAAAATACTACAAGATTATTGAGACTGCAACCTATACCATGCATGAAAATACTCCTCTAGCTAAACCATGTGTTAAAGTGCATACTAGAATTAGTTGAAATTTCATTGAATTTGGAGGAGAACAAAATAGAAATTAATTAGATTGTCTAACACATTTGATTTCATTATTTGTACAAGATGAAGGTAGTGAAGTTTAAATATCAATTAACCCACAAAATAATTCATTAATCTCTATTTATGTTGACTTTCGAGTTACCTAATCAGCATCATTTGCCCTAGATATCTATGCTCATTATACTCCTTGGATAGTAACTACATAAGCATTTATGGTAAAGATTGAACAACAAATAATGAAGAAGTTTTAACATTAGTTAACAATGCTACTATTTAACTCGAATTTTCCTATTTATTTTTTAAAGAAGCTCTCAAAAAATATTACACTTTCAACTCTTCTACTTTTTCATGGGCTTCTAATAGAAGATATTTGATGTTTTGTGCCGTAATTATGGTTATTAGTCTAATGCTTAGAAATTGAAACTATTTCTACATCAAAATTTGTGGCATTATATTGTTTCATGCTGTTAGAGTAATAGGGTCTTTACTTGATTAATTAAACAATATTTGTTTAATTATTTAAGTTCCCTATTATCTCCTTTTACACTTAAGCTAACATTAGGTGCATAATAATTAATTCTTTTATTAATTATTATGTGCAAGCCTAGGTTTTCTCTTTTAGGGTTTATTGGCCTATTAGAGGTTAATTTTCTTTTCCTTGTATTATTATTATCATATCACACATTTTGTGAATATTGGGCTCTCATCTTTTTCAACATATTTTTTGTGTATTGCTTTTTCTGTTATTTGCTTCCTTGCTTCTCCTTGTAACATGTTATTCAGCTTGTAGAGATCTTTAGGCTCCTGTGGTGTTGTATTTCTCAACTCTCACATGATATCAGAGCTTCAGATCTACAACTATCTGTTCTTGTTTTGAGAATTGTTGCATTGGAAGCAGATCTGGGGTTTCATGAATTTTTTTTATGTATTTACGGATAGTGATAGGTCCCGGAGACAACTGAGAGCGGGGGGGGGGGGGGGGGTGGTTAATCAATTGTCTAACAATTTTAAACCAAAAAACACTTTAACCAATATACTACTTAATACCGGTAAACTAGTCTTATATGTGGGCAGACAGTTTTAATAGTTAATTGCAATACCGGTAAGGATTAATGCATGAAACAAAAAGATAAAGTCATCCACAACACATAACACCAATATTTGTACGTGGAAACCCTGTAAGGGGAAAAACCACAATGGGAAACCTTACCCACAATCAGATGATACTACTGTAGATAGTAAGTGTACATAAATGGGGTTTGCACATGCAGAAAGGCCAAGCGCCTAGAGCTCACTGCTCAATCACAAATGGGAGTCACACTGACTACAATTGGATGGTTAAATCCAATAAGAATGTATTGCTCAAAATAGCATCTTCATATGCTAGATTCAGTATCGGTGTAGTTCTGATATGCTTTCATAAAAACCTAGCTTCACCTTCAAATGATGTCTGCGTGTTTAGCTCTACTTAATCTCACATATACCTTCTTACAATTCTTTTTCACATTGCCTACCCGATCTTACAAATAAGATCTCACATTTATACCATAGCCTAAGACCAGTTTTAGTAGGTCGGCTCTATAAGATATTACAATAAAAATATTTTACAAACAATACAATATCTGATGCAATAACTGATTCAACATGTCGGCTTAATGCATTTGCAACAATACTTAAGCATCTCCATAGTGTGTCATGCTGATTTGGAAAAGATAAACCTGCTGGTGCATAACCTGGACTTATTTGCCGATAACAGCAAATATGTAAATATGAATATACCAATAACAAATTCTTCAAGACAAGATATCCAAACGATGTCTTTGACATTACCAAGGTTTTCCATGCCATTCCAAGTGTCGGTGATCATTATATCCTCCTAGTGTACCACATACCAGTGACTGTTTAAAAGTCACTTGCTTGCCGGTGAATGTTTGCTGGATCTCCAAAAGTCACTTGCTTGTCGGTGAATGTTTGGTGAATGTTTACTGGATCTCTAAAGTGCTAGAGTTTTAGTTACAACAAAACCAAGTTCATATGCAAAATACCAACCAATTTAGTATACCAACTACTCCCCCTGAGAAGTAGCTTCCTCATCAAAGCCGAAAATAAAAGATTTTTCTGTTAATTCTGCCGGTTGATGACAATCATCAACTGTCTAAGTCACTACCGGTGGGGGTATGACTCCAAGCCGATCTCTGAGATATTCAAAAGTGTCCTTAGGCAAAGATTTAGTGAAAATATATGCAATCTGTTCTTTAGTATTCACATAAACCAGTTTTATCTCCCTTGCTTCAACATGTTCCCTTAGAAAATTCAGTTTGATAGAGACATGTTTAGTTTTAGAATGTAATACCAGATTCTTAGATATATCAATTGCTACAGTGTTATCACAATAGATAGTAATAGGTTCCTTGCATTTTACTTTTATGTCTTTCAACATTTGGTTAAGCCATAGTACATGTGTACAGTTATTTGCTACTGCAACATATTCTGACTTTGTTGTTGATAGAGATGTACAACTTTATTTCTTACTCAACCAAGAAATCAATCCGTTTCCAAGAAAAAATGCTCCGCCGGTGGTACTTTTTCTATCATCCAAATCTCCTGCCCAATTTGCATCTGTATATGCATATGATTCAAAGTTTTCATCTCTAGGATACCATAATCCAAGATTTGAAGTGCCTTGTAAGTACTAGAAAATCCTTTTTACTGCTGATTCATGATTTTTTCTAGGATTACTCTGAAATCTTGAAACAATACATATTGCATTTATGATATCAGGTCTAGTTTGTGTTAAATACAGTAAACCTCCTATCATAGATTTATACCTAGTCGGATTAATAGGTGTAGATTCATCCCTTAGAGATAATTTGTCATTTGTAGTCATAGGTGTGCTTACCGGTTTAGAGTTCTCCATCCCAAATTTATTTAGTGGCTCTTTTAAGTACTTGGATTGACTCAAGAATATACCTTTATCAGTCTGTGAAATCTACAATCCTAAAAAGAATTTTATTTCTCCAATCATAGACATTTCAAATTCTTGCTGCATCTCATTAGAAAAGTCTTTACATAATCCAACTTCTCCTCCAAAGATTATATCATCAATAAAAACTTCTATAACCAAGATGTCATCATTAGTCACTTTATAATATAAATTACTGTCTGCATTGCCTTTAGAAAAACCAATCTTCAAAAGATACTTATCTAACCTTGCATACCAAGCTCTTGGAGCTTGTTTCAAACCATACAATGCTTTTCTTAACCTGTAAACCATATCTTTGTTATTTGTCAAAGAAAATCCATTAGGATGTTTGATGTAAACATCTTCTTCAAGATCTCCATTCAAAAATGCACATTTAATATCCATTTGATATACTTTGTAGTTCTTATGTGCTGCAAAAGCCAAAAATAATCTAACTACCTCAATTCTAGCTATCGGTGCAAAGGTTTCATTGTAATCAATTCCTTCTTTCTGAGAATATCCTTTACACACTAGTCTTACTTTGTTTTTGATAACCTTACCATCTTAATTAAGTTTGTTTCTGAATACCCATTTGGTTCCAATTACATTTTTATCTTTAGGCTGGGGAACTAATGTCCAAGTGTTGTTTTTCTCAATTTGTTCCAATTCTTCTTCCATAGCTTTAATCCAATATTTGTCTTCACATGCCTCATTAACAGATGATGGTTCAATTAGAGAAATAAGACATACCTCTTCATTTTCCAATCTTCCTCTTGTCATAACTCCTTTATACTTGTTTCCAATTATTTGATCTTTAGAATGATTCAGTCTTACATACTGGGGTGTCTTTGTTTGATGTTGTTCTTCAGTTAGTGTGGAATTTTCAGATGATACCGGTGTAACTAGATCTTCATTTTGTACTGGTGGATTTAGTGTAGGTTCATTTGTCAAAATTTCTATTGCCAGTTCAGAGTCTATATACCTTGAAGTTCCTTTGAATTGTTCATCAATCTTCACATTTGTACTCTCAACAATTTTCTACAATCTCTTGTTAAAACATCTATATGCCTTTCTCTTAGATGAATATCCAAAAAATATTCCTTCATCACTTCTAGGATCAAATTTTCCAATATGCTCATCTCTTCTAATATAACATTTGCTTCCAAAAATTCTGAAATATTTAAGAGTAGGAGTAATACCAAACCATAGTTCATGAGGGGTCTTACCGATTTCACCTTTGATATGAACTTTGTTGAATGTATAGACCGTTGTGCTTACTACTTCTCTCCAATATATATGTGGTAGGTTTTCTTTTGATAACATACTTCTGGCTGCATCCAAGATAGTTCCATTTTTCCTTTCAACAACTCCATTCTGCTGTGGTGTCTGAGGTGCTGATAGCTGTCTTCTAATTCCATTCACTTCACAAAATGTATTAAATTCCTTAGATGTAAATTCTCCTCCTTGATCTGATCTAAGACATTTGATTTTATTACCGGTTTCATTTTCTACCATAGCTTTGAATAGTTTGAATTTTCCAAGTGCTTCTGATTTTTCTCTGAGAAAAGTAACCCAACACATTCTAGAATAGTCATCAATGATTAGCATGAAATACCTATCACCTTGTAAGCTTTTAGTTCTAGCTGGACCACATAAGCAGTATGAATTAAATCAAGAGCATTATTGGATTTTTCTGGAATACTTTTGAAACTAGCTCTAACTTGTTTTCCAAATTGACATTCCTTACATACTGTATTGTGAGGTTTGACAATTTTAGGTAAATCTCTAACTGCCTTAATAGTACCGATTTTCACCATGCAATCAAAGTTTACATGACAGAGTTTCTTATGCCATAGCCAACTTTCATCAATATGTGCAATTAAGCATGTCTTTTCACTGTTATTCAATTGAAAGATATTACCTCTAGTCTAATTACCAGTTGCAATTTTCAAACCAGTTCTATTTATAATTTTGCATTTTCCATTTTTGAATTGTAACTAAAATCCTTTCTCAACTAATTGAACAACACTCAAAAGATTATGCTTTAATCCTTCAACATAGTAAACATTGTCAGTATTATGCTTACCATCAAGAGATATTGTACCCTTACCTTTGATCAAACAAGCTTTGTCAAAGCCTCCATTGTATTCTTGAAAGTTCAAGAATTTACCTTTGTCTCCTATCATATGATATGAGCATCCTGAATTAATGACCCACTCATCCTTTACTTCAACTTTAGCTGCCAAGGCCTGTTCTACCGGTTGAGCAGTAGGTGCCGGTTGATCTTCTGTTATAGCAACAAAAACCCATCCATTGTCTATCGGCTCCTCATTAGAATCATCAGTCACAGCTTCACCAACAATGTAACAAGATTTGTCTTTATTCTTCTTAAATCTGTATCTTTGATATTCAAGGTTAGGCTTGTATGTTCTTCTAGCTTCTTCTCTTAGTCTAGCATGTCTATTAGGGCATCTTGAAGCCATATGACCAATCTTATTGTAGTTAAAACATTTAAAGGGTGCTTTACCTTCATACTTGCTTCCAACTGGACCTTTAGGCATTTTCCTTGCAAATAGTGCTTCAAGTTCTTCATTTTCTTTCCTACTTTCTTCAAGTTCTCTTGCATAAAAGGCTTTCCAATCAGATTTGTCAAATGATGATGTTGATGCTTTAAAAGCTAAATCTATTTTTATAGTAGAAACACGACCAAATTCTTCAATTTCAAAAGCTGAAAGTTTTCCAATCAATGTATCCCTAGTTATTGATGTATTAGGCATTGTTCTTAACTCATTTATAGTAGTGACTTTCATTTTATATGCGAGTGGCAATCCTCTTAAATTTTTTGAAACAATTTCATCTTCACTTAAAGTACCTCCACAACATTTAATACCTAAAACAATTTCATTTATTCTTTCCATAAAAGCAGAAATCCTTTCATCTTCTTCCATTTTTAGATGTTCATACTTGACTCAGAAGCTTTGAAGTTTTGCAATCTTAACTATGGAATCTCCTTCATTTAGTGTTTCCAAATGATCCCAAATAGGTTTAGCAGTAGACCTATTTGATAATCCCACCATGATTTGTTGATCTGATAATGCGCTCAAAAGTGCTTCTCTTGCTTTGCAATCATTTTCTTCATCTTTAGTCAAGTTAGGTGGATTGGGCTGACTCTGAGTTGGAGAAGTATAGCCATTCTTTGTAACATCCCAAATTTCCTTTCCAATGCAATTTAGATGTGTCTCCATTCTGATCTTCCATATGCCATAGTTGGTTCCATCAAGTTTAAGACTATCCTTTCTGAAATAGTTAGTAGACATTGGGTCTCCTCAAGTTGTTAAACTTCTGCAAAAAGAGGACTAAGCTCTGATACCAATTGTTAGGTCCTAGAGACAACTGAGAGGGGGGGGGGGGGTGAATCAGTTGTCTAACAATTTTAAACCAAAAAACACTTTAACCAATATACTGCTTAATATCGGTCAACTAGTCTTATATGTCGGTAGATAGTTTTAACAGTAAATTGCAATACTGGTAAGGATTAATGCATGAAACAAAAAGATAAAGTCATCCACAACACATAACACCAATATTTGTACGTGGAAACCCTGTAAGGGGAAAAACCACGGTGGGAAACCTTACCCACAATTAGATGATACTACTACAAATATTAAGTGTACATAAATAGGGTCCGCACATGCAGAAAGGCCAAGTGCCTAGAGCTCACTGCTCAATCACAAATGGGAGTCACATTGACTACAATTGGATGTTTAATCCAATAAGAATGTACTGCTCAAAATAGCATCTTCATATGCTGGATTCAGTACCGGTGTAGTTCTGATATGCTTTCATAAAAACCTAGCTTCACCTTCAAATGATGTCTGCCTATTTAGCTCTGCTTAATCTCGCATATACCTTCTTACAATTCTTTTTCACATTGCCTATACCATAACCTAAGACCGGTTTTAGTAGGCCGACTCTACAAGATATTGCAATAAAAACATTTTACAAACAATACAATATCCGATGCAATAACAGATTCAACATGTCGGCTTAATACATTTGCAATAATAATTAATCATCTCCATAGGGTGCTGTGCTGATCTGGAAAAGATAAACCTACCGGTGTATAACCTGGACTTATTTGCCAGTAACAACAAATATGCAAATATGAATATACCAATAACAAATTCTTCAAGACAAGATGTCCAAATGATGTCTTCGACATTACCAAGGTTTTCCATGCCATTCCAAGTGTCGGTGATCATTATATCCTTCCAGTGTACCACATACCGGTGACTATGCAAAAGTCACTTGCTTGCCAGTGAATGTCTGTTGGATCTCCAAAGTGCTAGAGTTTTAGTAGGTGTTGACATCAATGACAAAACCATACCACAATACCAACAGATAGGCATTTTTTTTTGAGGACTTTGGGCCTAAATGAACCTTACCATCATGCTCAGAAGGCCCAAAAACCCCTATAGTCATATATAAATTGCCTATTTTTGACTCCTGAGCATCTGGGGGTAATTTTTCTTCAGTACCAGGCCGTACGACCCTGACACACAGTGAGAGAAAAAATTTCAAAAAAAATAATTTTTGCCTTTTTACGGCATGTAGGCCAATTTTTTGATTTTTTGAAAAAAATAGAAAAAAAAAAAAAAATTAAAAGTTTTTGGAAAAAGGTGAAAGAAAAATAGTTTTTGAAAAAAATGATTTTTTTTTGCAGTTAGGGTTCAGAGGGTACTCCATACCCCTTACAGTCTGACCGCCGGTTGTCAATCTGACCGACCAAACCTGTCAGCATGGGCCCCCTATTGGCTCCATCGGCCTTGCCCTACTAGCCCCATCCTTCGGCCCCCGTTGGCCCTGACCCCACTGGACCCTACTCTCACCGCCGACTTCCGTTGCTCCCGCTGTCGACTTTCCTTGCTCTCGCCATCGGAGATTGCTTCCCTGCCCACTGGAGCCCTCCTCCCCACCGCCGACCACCTTGGTTTTTTCTACCACCACCACTCCCTCTCCGCCACTCCGCCGCTCCTCCTTGGAGCGCCGTCGGAGCACCACCGGAGCACCACCACTACCAGGCCCCTGCCACCAGACCTCCACCCTCTTGTCTTTTTATGGGGGGGGGTTCAATTTTTGGCCATATCTTGAGCATACGAAGTCATTTTTTCAAAAACAAATAGGCATCAGAAAGTTGGTTCCAATCCAAACCTTGTGGTGTTGGATTTTTTGCTCGGTTTTTCTGTTTGACTGTACTTTTTTCTAGTAAAAGTCAGGACTCTTTTCTGCACTTCCGGGGCCGTAAAATGGGCAAACAAAATTCATTTTTCAAAAATGAATAGGCATTGGAAAGCTCTCAGAATTATCTATTCAAATACGTGATCTTGTTTCTCATAATTTTCATCAGGTACATGAGATTTCAGTTTGAAGGTTTTTTTCTTATGCACTACTTCCTTCTCATCAGTATGTACTAGGGTTTGAGTTTATTTATTGTGGGGGGGGGGTGTTTTTTTCTTGCTTTCTATCATTTATATCAGAAATAAAGAACACTAAAAATATGAAAACAAACAAACCCTTCCGCATCTTCTTTCTATTATGAAAGATCACATAATAAAAATAAACCAACAAGCAGGTGCAGGTGCAGAGTTTTCATGGCAGATCCTTCAGTTGAGTTGTTGACATCACACAACTATCACACTTGGAAGTCCCGCATCATGAGGCTTCTCTGGGCATGAGGGTTGTGGTCTTTTTTGGATGAGGTTCAACCTTTATTGCAGCGCCCTTACAAGCTTCTTCAATACATAAACAAGATGGATGAGGCCATGGGTTTTCTCTCTTTGCTTGTCTCCGACAGTCTTCTGTTTCACCTTGATGAGTTGCTCACTCCTCATGCTATGTGGTTGAAGTTTGAGTCTCTCTTCGGGATGGTTAATGAGATTCAAGATTACAGATTGAGGTAGAGTTGGTTTCCTTGTCACCTAATTCTTTTCCCACCATTGAGGATTTTTTGAACAAGTTCAAGACTACCAGATCTATTCTCCAGGGATGTGGCAAGATCAAGACAGACACAGAGTGCATTCACTTGATTCTTTCAAAGCTTCGGGGTCATTTTTTTAGTTTTTTGCCTCTGCTTTCTACTCCACCATGGATGGCTTGGGTGCTCATTTCACCATTCCTACCTTTGATGTCTTTTGTGAGCATTTGTCTTGTGAGCGGTCTCATCTTTCTCAGTTGGACATGCTCTCAGGGTCCAAGAACAAAGCATTGGTTTCCCAATTATCTAAGGAGAAGAAAAAGTAGAAACTGAAGCCAAAGAAGAATTCTACAGGCAGTGAGCATTCCTCGAAGCCACCTCCTAAGTCTGATTCTAAACCACCATTTCCTCCAAAATATGGGAAATCTTCATAGTCTCGTGAGTCTTCCTCCAAGACTAAGAATAAATCAGGAGACACTTGCAATTTTTGTGGCAAGGAAGGACATCCAGTTTCCAGGTGTTGGAAATGCTTAGAGGCTTTAGAGGAAGCCATATAGTAGCATCACATCTCCTCACCTCAGGCGTCTTCTCCTTCCACAGCGAAAGGTCATGCTCTCACTGCTTGAGCTTCAAACTATGGGTCCACTTGGATATTAGATTTTGGTGCTTCTCACCATATGACTCACACTCAGCAGTTGGTTACTTCTCTTGGCTCTTGTGGTAATTCACAAATTGCAGTGGGTGACTCAGTTCAGCTTTTAGTCTTGGGTTCAGGTTCTGTCTCTTTGGATGGGGGTACTCTGCAAGATGTTCTGGTTGTCCTTGACCTCTCGACGAACCTCCTGTCTATTTTTTAGATTTTCCATTCTAGCTCTGATAAGACAGTTGAGTTCTCACCACATGACGTGGTTATTCAGGACCTCCATGACTCTTATTTGGTTGTGGCTACTGGGAGTGTTGATACTGCATCTCATCTGTACAAATTTGATGGATTTGATCCCTCTACAGGTACAGGTTCATCTCTTATAGCACATGTAGATACAATGAGTAAACTTTGGCATAAGTGCTTGGGCCATGTCAATTACAGATATCTTCAACAAATGAGTACACAAACACTTGTTCTTGGGCTCCCACAGATTTTCTGCACTGATGGTGTTTGTCATGGTTGTGTGCTTGGAAAGCATCACAAAGATCCCTTTCAAAAGGGAAGAGCCCCTCGTGCTTTGGCAAGTTGATTCACAGTGATCTCATGCCATTTCCCACTCCTTTTTCAGGGGCCAAGTATGTACTCACTTTTATTGATGACTTCTCTAGACGCACATGGGTGTACTTTCTTAAGTACAAGTATGATGTCTTTGATTCATTTTAAATCTTCAAGACATTTGTCAAGAATCAATCTGGTTGTTCTATTCGGCAGATACCTACACATAATGGGGGGAGTATGTGAATCACGCTTTCGAAGATTTTTGCACTGAGCATGGTTTGTAGCATCAGTTTACTGTTCTCTACACCCCTTAGCAGAATGGTGTCGGTGAGCACAAGAACAAAACTTTACGGGAGATGGCAAATTGTATGATTTAGTCTAGGTCCATGGATTCATCTTTTTAGGCTGAGGCAGTCGATTGTACCAACTATATTCAGAATGAGATGCCTCACAAGGTGATTCAACATATGACTCCTGAGGAGGCTTGGTCTCATGACAAGCTTGATGCTTACCTTTTCTGCATATTTGGTAGTGAGGCATGGGCTTTTATTCCTGATGCTCAGAGGAAAGCAATGGAGCGGAAGAGATGACCCCTCATTTTTGTTGGTTACTGTGAGGATGTTAAGGCATACAGGTTGTTTGATCCTGATTCTGGAGAGGCCTTGTTTCAATAGGATGTTCAGTTTGATGAGTGCCTTCCCACAGTGGATACCCTAACTCCAGTTTCTACTCCTCTACCTACTCCTCCCACTGCATCTCTTCAAGATTATTTTGAGGATGATTCTGATGATGGTATTGATGATCCTCCATCCCCACCTCCACCTGCTCCACCTCAGATGCTCAAGTGGGCTTGCTTTACTATTGAGGTTGTAGGTTCTATGGCTAATGATCCTTCTGATACTCATTGCACCCATTCTCATACTGTGGGTTCTAGTCTTTTGAGTCATACCATTTCAGATGATCCTCAGAAATTTTTCAGAGGCTACAAGACACCCTGAGTGGGATTGTGCTATGGAGGAGGAGTATTCTTCTTTGATGAGGAATCATATTTGGGATATTTGTCCTCTTCCTAAGGGCATGAAGATGGTTATGTGCCGCTGGTTGTATCGCACTAAGTATGCTGCTGATGGTTTGATTGATAAGTACAAAGCATGTCTTGTTGTGAAGGGTATCTTGTAGGTTGAGGATATTGATTACTTCGAGACCTTTTCCCCTGTCACCAAGATGAACTCCATTCGCTTTGTACTCTCTCTTGCAGCTTCTCGGGGATGGCCCATTTTTCAGATGGATGTGAAGAGTGCCTTCTTGCATGGGGACCTACAAGAGGAAATCTATATGGAGCAGCCTCAGGGATTTGTGTAGGATAGTTCTTTGGTTTGCAGACTTCAGCGTTCATTGTATGGTCTCAAACAAGCCCCTCGGGCTTGGTATGAGAAGATGGATTCTTTCTTTCTCTCCACTGGTTTCACCTATATTCATTCTGATCACACAGTGTACATTCAACTTCTTGAGGGTGAGATCCGAATTCTTGTGCTATGTTGATGATCTCCTCATCACAGGTATCTCATCCTCTTGCATTCAACATATTCAACAGACCTTGATGGACTAGTTTGAGATGACAGATCTCGGTCTTCTGCACTATTTCCTTGGTCTTCAGGTGATTCAGTCTTCTGATGGGATCTACATTTACCAACATAATTATGCTATTGACATGCTTCGATGCTTTGACATGCTTGATTGCAAGCCTGCTCCCACTCCTTTTCAGCCAGAGGTTGTTTTGATTACTACTTGTCCCACTCCTTTAGTAGATTCTACACTTTACAGGTAGTTGGTTGGCAGTTTGTTGTACCTGACTCACACTCATCCTAATCTTTCCTTTACGGTTGGCCTTGTCTCTCGATTCTCGCATGATCCTCATGAGAGTCATTGGCAAGCTTCCAAATGTATTTTGCAGTACATTCAGGGCTTTATTTCTCATGGCATTCACTACACATCAGGGGAACCTCACATTGTTGGCTACACTGACTTAGATTGGGCTGGTGATGTCATTGATTGGAAGTTTACTTCTAGCTTTGTTTTCTATCTTGGCTCTGGTCCTATCACATGGTCTTGCAAGAAGCAGACTGCTCATGCATTATCATCTATATAGGCTGAGTACTGAGATGTTGTGCTCACCGGTTAGGAGATCTTATGGCTTTGACAGTTGATGTATGAGTTTGGTTTTCCTCTTGATAGTCTCACTGTTCTTTGGTGTGACAATCAAAGTGTTATTCATATTTCCTGCAACTTGATAGAGCATCAATAGACGAAGCACATTGAGCTTCACATGCATTTTATTCGCCAGTTGATTTAGGATGGTTCTCTCATTTTGGAGTACATTCCCACTGCCGAGCAGGTTGCAGACATCTTCACGAAACCTTTTGCATCACCACACTATCTTCAATTGCGCTCTATGCTTGGGGTGAAGGAAGTTGTCCTCGGGGGGTCTTTATCAGGCCTTCCTTCCTTCTTCTTTCAACATGTTCTTTTATCTCTTTTTGGAGAGGAGTTTTTTCCCACTGGGTTTTCCCATTGGGTTTTCTCCTTTTTCTCTGTTTCATAGAGATTTCATTGTATTTGGGTACTTGATCAAGCCTTATTGTTGGGACCCATCTTTCTTGCTTTTAGTAGCTGTTCTAGGTTTTAGCTTCTCCCTAATTCTTGCTTAAGAGGGGGTGTTAGAGTAATCGGGTCTTTACTTGATTAATTAAACAATATTTGTTTAATTCTTTAAGTTCCCTATTATCTCTTTTTACACTTAAGCTAACACTAGGTGCATAATAATTAATTCTTTTATTAATTATTATGTGCAAGCTTAGGTTTTCCCTTTTAGGGTTTCTTGAACTATTAGAGGTTAATTTTCTTTTTCTTCTATTATTATCATAATACACATCTTGTGAATATTGAGCTCTCATCTTTTTGAGCATACTTTTGGTGTATTGCTTTTTCTGTTATTTGCTTCCTTGCTTCTCCTTGTAACAGGTTATTCAGCTTGTAGAGATCTTTAGGCTCCTGTGGTGTTGTATTTCTCAACTCTCACACATGCGACTTAGTCGACACTCTATTCAATCGTGGGATGAGATGAAAGATAAGTCCCTAAAGCAATATCAAGACTACTTAAAACTAATGAAAAGTGAGATGATTTTTTTTGAATGATATGGAAGGATAAAGCATTGGAAATATTTTTGTAGTTTCTATTTAATATTCAATGTGCAAGGAAAAATTAATAGGAACTAGAAGTAAAGTACTCTTTCTTCATGGATTTTGTGATGATTGTATTGAAGCTCTAAACCTTATTATAGAAGGTGATGTTTTCAAATTGAATTTTTATGAAGTTTGTGATATTTATGAGAACTATTTCATATTTAAGAATGGATGAGCATATTTATCAAAAACATGTCAAGCTTCATCTACTTCATCTATAGGTGTCAACAAATAAGAAATATTTATTTTATTGGACTATCTTAGAGATTATTTTTTGATTCATATGGGTGAAAAATTAGATACTTTACAAGCATATAAGAAACATAATAAATCTAAGAAAACTCTTCTAGTATTTTGCTCCATTCGTTTAAAATGACTTTCTTCCGAGGAGTGTTCTTTCTATAGGAAAAAAATATCTTCCCTTAATGAGATCAATCAAACTATTACCTTGAAGCTCTTGTATGATTTAGCCGATTTACAAGATAATGACAAACTTATGTAATTTATGGCCAAAATTTCCTTGGAATCTTTGATCGACATCTCAAGGTATGCCTTTGAATAATTTTAGTTTAATTACAATTAATATATTATGATATAATATTCACCTCTACTAAAATGGTATGAAAGTGAAAACAACCTTGATATCATTAATAATGGCAAAATTAGTATCTATAGCCTCAATCCTGACCATGACAATGACCAATGGGGAATCAGATCACCATCTCATCCATCTTATCTACATTTTTAATACACTCACATGAATCCATATCTGTAAAAACCACAAAATATTTTACCACCACCATCACCTTCTCAACCTAATAACCAACCTTCTACATGAAATCAACCACTTTGAATTATTGTTTTTTTAATAAGAAAAAATAAGTTTTGAAGGGTCCTTGATATCCTATACAAAATATTGGTAAAAATAAAGACATTAGAGACCAACCAACAACCAAAAATTAACTAGATAGATTTTGAAGGGGTCCTATAACCATAATAAAAAATGTTGAAAAAAGATAAGCAGAAATAAGCACCTAGCCTAGACTAGCCCACAACCAAAAACCAACAGTGCATCATCTACTACAGGGGAATAAAAAAACAAGAAAACATAAGACATGGAAAGAAAATCAAATTTACATGCCCTTGAGGGATTCAACAACTTCCAATTCTATAGATTAGAAAAGTTGACCATCTCATATTTTTCACCTTTGAAGATCCGGTTCATAATGAGAGGAAGGGGTGAATCAGTATTAACAACAATTTCAAACTTAAATTTAAAGTAATAAAACTTCACCAAATCAATCACAAACTAGTGATAAACTATTTACCAATACTGGTAATCATTGATATCCAACTATTAAATTGGTTTATCAGAAATGCTCATTAATTGTTCATCGACATGCATAAACTGAAAGTAAATCAATCAACACATCAAAAACATTCACCACATGAACACCAAAATTTTCATGTGGAAACCCAAATAGGGAAAAACCATGGTGGGAATTGGTACCCACAAAAATTGTGCACTCTTTCGGAATGCGCCCTGTTAGGAGCCTAGCCCGGTTAGGAGATTACAATGATGCCCTACTAGGAGTAGACCATGTTAGGAGTCACCCAGTTAAGGGATTGCTATGATGAGCCATGTTAGGAGCTTTTCCCTATTAGAAGAAACTTCGCAAGAGGATTTGAGACTTAGATGCTAAGCTACCTGGTTAAGGGATTTACAATTTAAGGCCTATTAGAACCTACCTGGTTAAGGGATTTTGACTGTTGCAATTGTTAGGGAACAACAACTGAATGATTTGGAAATAGCACTAACAACTTGCTTGTTCAGATCCAATTTAGCTCCAATCTTCTACACTCTTGCATATACACCACACTAGTTCTGCTTCACACTCTTTACTCAATTTACTAACACAACAAATATCAACTATACTGACCTAAATAACCTTTACAACTTAGTTGGTTACAAAAACCTAAGACTTACAACATAGATCATAATGGATCTTGACAACTCATTACAAATCATCAAATGGATCATTACAATCAATTACAAATCAATTACAAATCAATTACAAATCAATTACAGTCATTGAATAATCACCACACCTTGATCTGATACACTTTCAAACCCTTAGCTCATACCACTAGTCACTTCGCACATTCCTAAGAAATTCTCTCTTTGATCGTGCCAAAACATCATTCAAACACTTCACACGGTTTCAGCCACATCATCACCAACTTACAAACATAATGTAATACACCGCCACACTTAGAATCATTACCAGTTATAAGAATTGAATATTGGTTCTTAAACCCTTAAGAAAATACAACAAAAATCATAAACATGATTTCCACTAATCAAAGCATGAGGCGGTTCCGATCAAAGATACATTACAATGATACAAATACATGTTCTGAACCTCAACACTTGAATCATCACCAATCTCCAAAACCAATCAAAACATTTCCACGTTTACCGGTTAAGGTCCTAATTCCCAGTTCACTGTCTTCATTACCAGTAAGGCATTTCTGGTAGACCAAAAAGACTTTGATGACAAAATAAACATGAAAAACATAGTTCCCACATAGTTTGTCATCAATGACAACATAAATAACTGATCAAAGTCATTAAGCCAATAATCTCAATCTCTTCATCACTATATCATTACCAACAATCCTTTACTGGTTCATCAACATTCTCCATCAACATCAGTTATGCCAACAATCTCCCCCTTTGGCATTGAAGGAAACACCAACATTTTCAAATGTCAACAATGAACTTCTCTGATGCATTCACTCGCTCTTCTTCTGCTGCACTTCATCTATCAGTTGCACTTCTTCACCTTCTCTAATTATTTTCCTCCGGATCATATTAATTCTCCCCCTTCCTCTTATAGTTCTTCTTCCCCTTTGACAACAATTCCAAAGGTGCAAATGCATCTCCGGTCTTCATTCCTACTGTTGTTGTCTCCAACATCTCGACAAATCTAATCTAAGCTGCTTCACCTGTGGAGTAGCCAACATTTCATCAATCCACAGTGAAAAATATTCATTAAGCCCACTAGATTGATGCATCTCCTGCATCTTAGTTGATCTTATGTAGGGGTGTGACCCCTAATTTACTCTGAGGTACTCAAAGGTTTTCTTCGATAAAGTTTTAGTGAAGATGTCTGCTAACTACTTTTTTCTTGTCACATATTCCATTGTGACTTGATTCTCCTGTACTTTCTCCCTCAGAAAGTGATATTTTAGTTATATATGCTTTGTCCTTGCATTTAACTCAAGATTTTTTGAAATATTAATAGCACTAGTATTGTCACAATAAATAATCACTGGTTCAGACATATCTTGCTTAAATCCTTCCAACACATGTCTCATCTAGATTGCTTGTGTACAATTCATAGATCCTACCACATATTCTACTTCAGCCGTTGACTGTGATACACATTTTTTCTTTTTACCTGTCCAAGCAACTGATCTACCTCCAAGAAGAAAATATCCACTGATAGTGCTTTTTCGGTCATCAAAAATTCCCTGCCCAATCTACATCAGTAAACACTTTCAAAGAAAAGTCATCTTAATAAGGATGCCATAAGCCATAATCCATTGTACCTTTCAGATATCTGAATATTATTTTCACCACTACCAAGTGAGTCTCCTTGGGATCTTTTTGAAATCTAGCAACCAATCCAACAACATGTGCAATATCTAGTCTGCTATGAACAACATAATGTAACTTACCAATCATGGACCTGTATTCCTTTTCATCTACAAAGGGTGAATTATCTTGTTTAGACAATTTACAACCTATCACTATCAGTGTACCAATTGGTTTGCAATCTTCTATGCCAAAATTTTTCAATACTTCTTTTACATATTTAGTCTAACAGATAAATATTCCACCATCCAGTTGCTACACCTGCAACCCAGTGAAAAATTCAATCTCACCAATAAGAGATAATTCAAATTCTTTCTTCATTTCCTTAGCAAAATCCATGCACATATCATCATCACCACCAAAAATTATATCATCAACAAAAAATTCTGCTATCAATATTTTGTTTCCATCGGTCTTCAATTATATGTTACTTTTCTCATTGGTATGATGAAATCCTATCTTGATCAAATGTGTATGCAATGTTTCAAACCATGCACTCGGTGCTTTCTTCAAACCATATAGTGCCTTGTGTAACTTGCAAACCATATTTTCATCTTCACTTAATGCAAATTCATCTGGTTGTTCTATATATACTTCTTCTTCCAGGATACTATTCAGAAAAGTGATTTAACGTCCATCTAATATACCTTAAATCCTTTAAAAGAAATAAAGGAAAGCAACATTCTTACACCTTCTAGTCTTGTCACTAGTGCAAATGTTTCACCATGATGAGGAGGTAATAAATCGGAAGGAGGGTAACCTTGAAGGAGCCAACCTCTAAGGCTCACAGACTCAATCGGTAATCCCTAATTCCAATCATCTTTACACAAAACCAACTCTAGCAATGGTTCAATGACACAAAACAACACCTTGGAAAACCCGAAGGCTCCACTATGTCCACTTACAAACAACTAACACTTCTCAACTTCTTGTGTGACTACCCACACCCTTGCATACATGAGTAGGCTACTACTAGGATTTAGGGTTTGAATGGACCACTTGACCAATTCAACACAACGATCCTTGGAGGGGTGTTCTCACAACACCTTAACACAAATGAAATAGGATATCATGGTTTAGAGCCACTAGAACATCAATTTTGACTCACTGGCCCACAAACTGAATTGACTGTTATTAAGTCTCCATTTGACGGAATCGGGTGATAATTTTTGACACCCTGAGGTTCTAAGAAAACAAATTATATTTTCAGATACCATTTTGGGAGTTATCAACAATATCTTAGTTTTTGGTACCGGGTCAACTTGGAGATATGCCAACCAGTACTACAATAATAGACCTAATAGGGCTATTAGACCTATTTGACTGAATGCCTTCTATAAAATGGTTTGGTTATCCTAATAGGTGACCATCATTGATCATGAAAATTTATGTAAACCTCCAAAGTACTCTTCTACCACATTCAAACCCCTTTCTAGTGCTCAACCACTTAGTTCTCACGTACTGCACTCATCAAATTGATCTGTCATATAGAGATGCCAAACCTAGGGTTAGTTCTCCATCCTCTTCGCCCGATTGTATCCTCTTAATGGATTTTTTTACTGACATATGATATAGTGGCCTATCATCTCCTATAATGGTATACTATTTAGTTAAGGATTGATAGGACAAAACCCATTATTGTAGTCAAACCCTAGGGGTTTAAGGGTTTTAGGCTACCTGGTAGAGATTTTCTTGTAGAATGGGGCAGCGATCACTTCAAGACTTCACACTAAAATAAAAACAAAGGTAACATGATCTAACTATAGGAACTATGCCATGAGTGTTCTTGCTAATCCACCTTCAGTATGCAATCAATAGAGATTAGATGGTTTTTCTGAGTTTCCAATAGTTCTTGATGCTTCAATTTCTTTCTAAATAAGTCAACTTACAACCTTTGGTATTTGGGTCCTTTAGAAGTATCTCCCAAATGACCACAACCTCCTTCAACCATTTTTCAAATTTAATTGACCATTGGAGAATCACAACTTACAAAAGGTGAAAAAGTGTCATGACAACAAATTGACAATATGACAACTTTTGCATAATTCGACCAACTTAGACTCCAGACTATCATAGTTCCCCAAAATGATTTCATTTGGTTCTAAAACATAAAAAATTACTCAAATAGACTTATGGTCACTTGATCCTTCAATTTAGACCATTGTGACCCTTATTGACTCAATTTGCTCTACTAGACCCTAGATGACAATTTGACCCAAACATGGACAAACTTGTCACACTCCTAGGACATTGAATTACAATAAGGACCCATAGGGTCTTATTAAATTCCTTATAGCTAATAGAAAGTCATGTTGTTATCGGTTCATTTCTTCATAGGTAGGTTCTCCTGCACCATACTCCTCGAGTGAAATTTGTCTCAAGTTCTCTTAGAGACCAACTGTTGCAAATCACCACCCTGCTTTTTGATAACTTCCTCTAGCATCTAGGTAGATTTTGAGTCATGAAGGCCCTGCCTTTTGACTAAGTGTTCAAAATAGGTCTTGTGCCTTGTTTTCTTGGCTTCCCTGCTATCCAAAATGCACTCCATCTTAGGTGACTTGTTAGGTGGGAAGTTCTTTATCCATTCTTCACTTTCCTGAATAGATTCACTGACACATTCTCCCATAGTAGGAATCCTTTAAAATGTTAGATCAGACACATTAAATATAAGTGAAATAGCAATATTATTAGGGAGTTCAATTTTTTAGGCATTAGGACCATATTTATCCAAAATTTTACAAGGTCCAATCCTTCTCATCATCAAATTACTACAACTTCCCTTGGGCAACTTGTCCTTTCTAAGATGAACCATGACCATGTCACCCACTTGGTAGTGCACATCTCTCCTTCTCTGATCCACTCTCGCTTTAACCTTTTGACCATTATGTTGTAGGGCATCTCTGATTTGTTGGTGCACCTCTTTCATAGCCTCTACAAATTCATCAACATGTCCACTCCTCATGTCCAACCCCTGGACATATCTCAATTCAAAAACTCCTCTTGGATGACTACCATACACAATATCAAAAGGACTCATACCTGTACTTCTATTTTTTTGAATAATTATAAGCATACTCTGCCTAAGATATCACCACATCCCAACTACTACCATGATCCTTTGTCAAACACCTAAGAAGATTTTCTAATGACCTATTCACAACCTCAGTTTGGCCATCAGTCTAAGGATGATAGGCTGAGCTAAAAGATAAATTTGTACCCAACCTTTTCCAAAAGGTTCTCCAAAAATACCCTACAAAATTTCTGTTTTGGTTAGATACAATACTCAAAGGCAACCCATGGATTCTAACAATTTCTTTGAAAAATAATCCAGCAATATAGCTAGCATCATTTGTGGTTTTACAAGGAATAAAGTGAGCCATCTTACTGAACCGGTCTACCACAACAAACACACTATCATGACCTATCTTTGTCTTGGGTAATCCCATCACAAAGTCCATACTCAAATTTTCCCATGGTCTACTTGGTATAGGAAAAGGTTGGTACAACCCTGCATTGGTTGAGACCCCCTTTTCTCTCTAACACATAGTACAACTCTCCACAAACTTTTTGATATCAGTCTACATTTTTGGCGAAAAATAAATTTTCCTAACTAGGTCCAAAGTCTTATTTATCCCAAAGTGACCTCCTAAACCACCACTATGTTTCTCCTTTACTACATTATCCCTCATTGAACACCTAGGGATACATAGCTGGCACCCCTTGAACAAAAGACCATCCTGCAGGGTGTAGTCAGAAAAGTCTCCATGAAAAGCATTTACAAAATCACAACATACTTTATATATTTCCTTGAAATCTTGTTCCTCTTCATATAATGCTTTGAATGCTTCAACACCCATACTTTGCAACTACACTTCTTGCACTGTCAACACCCTCCTACTTAGAGTATCTTCAACCTTATTGGCTACCCCTTTCTTGTGCTTGATGATGGAGGTGTATGCTTGAAGACTTTCAACCCATTTCATATGCTTATGACTGAGCTTCTCTTGTCCATTCAAAAAACTAAGAGCATGATTATCAATATACACAATAAACTCCTTAGGAAGCAAGTAATTCCTCCACTTTTTTAGAGCTTGTACCATGGCATACAACTCTAAATCATATGATGAATAATTCATCTTTGCTTCATTTAGTTTTTCACTGAAAAAGGCCACTGGTCTCCCCTCTTGGCTCAATATTGCTTCTATAGCCAATCCACTTGCATCACATTCAATGGTGAAGACCTTACTGAAATCAAGCAATACTAGGGCTGGGTACTGGGAAAATTTCTATTTTAAACATTCAAAAATCTTATCTTCTTCTTTGGTCCACACAAACTTCACCTTACCACCGCCCTTGATGGTTTCTAACACAAGTGCACAAATATCATTGTAATTTATAATGAACTTGCTATAAAATGTTGTCAAACCATGAAAAATTCTTGCCTCCTTGGCTATCTTCGGTGTAGGCTAGTTCAAAATAGCCTCTACCTTGGAAGAATCCATCTTCAAGTCACCCTTGGAGATGACAAAGCCTAAGTACACCAACTCTGACTTCATGAAGTCACTTTTTTCTAACTTTATCATCAACTTCTGCTCCTGCAGCCACTTAAAGACTACCTCCAAGTGTTTCAAGTGCTCCTCCTTGCTCTTACTAAACACCAATATGTCATCAAGATAGACTACCACAAATTTCTCTATAAACTCTTGCAACACTTTATTCATTAGTCTCATAAAGGTTCTAGGGGCATTTGAAGGACCAAAAGGCATCACAAGCCACTCATACAACCATTCATTGGTTTTAAATATAGTCTTCCATTCATCCCCCTCTCTTATCCTTATCTAATGGTACCCACTCTTAAGGTAAATATTGGAGAAATAGGTAGCTCCCCCTAAATAATCCATTAGGTCCTCTATCCTTGGAATAGGAAATCTATATCTGATGATTATCCTATTGATAGCCCTAGAATTAGTACAAAGACGCCATTTCACATCCTTCTTTGGGGATAAAATAGTAGGTACTGCACATGGGCTAAGACTCTTTCTCACCAACCCTTTATCTAGGAGCTCTTGAATTTGCCTAGCTATCTCTTCATTCTGCCATGGGGTCATTTTATATGCTGCTTTGTTAGGAAGTACTACTCCTGGTATGAGGTCAATCTGATGACTAAGATCTTTGATAGGTGGTAGGGAGTCTGGTATGTCTTTTGCAACCATTCCTTTGTACCAGTCTAGTAGTTCCCTGACCTCCTTAGGTCCTACCTCACTCACACCCTTTTTCCTTTCTTCCTTGGGCTTCACAACCAAAGAAAAACCTACTCCACCTTCCTCCTTTAGTGTATCAAGGAATTATTTTTCTCCTACCATCATCACACTAGATCCTACATGCTGTGGATCCCCTTCTATCACTAACTGTATCCTAAAAGTCACACCATCCTTTTGGAAAGAGTAAGCATTCTTTTCTCCATCATGATGAGATTTTCTGTCAAACTACCATGGTCTACCAAGAAAAATATGGCAAACATCCATTGGAATGATGTCACACAAAATTTTATCCTTATACCCCCTAATACTGAACTCCACCCATGCATGTTCATTGATGAGTATGTGTTGCCCTTTGTTCAACCAACTAACCCTATAAGGACAACTATGGAGTATTCTCTCCAAGTTCAACTTGTTTACTATATCCAAAGATACAATGTTATCAGTAGACCCTGAATCTATGACAACTTTACAAATCTTACCTTGAAACTTGTAGTTGACTCTAAACAAAGCCTTTCTTTGGGGTGGCTCATACTTCACCGGTTCCTTGAGCAGTGTCCTCTTTATCATCAGGTTCTCTCCCATATTTGATGTCGAATTCACTTCAGGAGATGTCACACTCCTTGCATCTTCTTCAATCAAAGTGGTTCTCATCTCACCACCATGAGAAGTTGAGGCCTTCTTTGGACACTTGTAGACTGGGTGCCCCAGTTGATTGTAGTTATAGCATCTCATACTAGAGAACTTGGATCCTCTCCTTGATCCATTTGTCCCACCTCTTCCATTAGGTCTTCTCCCATGATAGCCTCCTCTGCTACTTGAGTCCCCAACTTGCTGTCCTTGGCTGGACTCACCACTAGACCTTTGGTTAGGACTTCTTCCTCCAAAAATGCCTTTGCCTCTAAAACTTCTCCCTCCTTTACCTCTATTACTCTTCTCACTTCTTCTTTTTAGTTTCTCTTCTGCCCTTAGGGCCAATTGAAAATACTCGTTCACAGTCTTTGGTGCCAAGATATTGATCTCATCTTAGATGTTCATCCTTAGGTTGTTGAAGTACCTGTCCACTTTTTTTGACTCCTCTTCTTGTCTCTTTGATCTGAGACTAAGTTTATGAAAATCCTCCATATATGCATTCACATCAAGGTCTCTCTGTCTGAGGTTCTGCAAATTTTTGTACATCTGCACTTCATAGTCAATGGGCATGAATTGTGCTTGGAATTTAAACTTCATCCTTTCCCAGGGGGTTATCATACTTTTTCCCTCCTGTACTCTCTCCCTTTGTACATAGTTCCACCATGTAAGAGAAGACCCCTTCAAGCTTTCTTTTTCCAACTTAACTCTCTTATCTTCAAGGATTTCTTTGTACTCAAAATGACTAGTCAATGCCTCAATCTAGTGTATCACCTCTTCTGCTTCCATACTTCCACTATATATAGGCAACCTATCAATGGTGTCCCTATTGATTGACCTCAAGGAATCTAGAAATTCCCTTTGATCTATAGGTATCTCCTCTACCCTCTTAGAGGATTCTGCATCTTCTTCATCAGTGTCACTTCCATCTTCCTTATCCTTAGTCTTTTTCAATTCTTCGAGCTTGGACTCAAGCATCTCTTCAATCAACTTCTTCACTGCATCTTGTGACATACTCTTAGGAGGCATTCTGTCAGCCCCTATTTCAATATCTTCCTTTGACATACACTAAGACCACACCACCCAAGTGATCTTCAAAATATTTCTCTGATACCAATATGATGAGGAGGCAACAAACCGAAATGAGGGTAACCTTGAACTAGCCAACCTCTAAGGCTCACATACTCAACCGATAATCCCTAATTCAAAAGATCTTTACACAATACCAAGTCTAGCAATGGTTCAATGACACCAAGCAACACCTTGGGAAATCCCAAGGTTCCACTATGTCCACTTACATACAACTAACACTTCTCAACTTCTTGTGTGACTACCCACACCCTTGCATACATGAGTGGGCTACTACTAGGCTTTAGGGTTTGAATGACCCACTTGACCAATTCAACACAACAATACTTGGAGGGGTGTTCTCACAACACCTTAACACAAATGAAATAGGATTTCATGGTTTAGAGCCACCAGAACATCAATTTTGACTCACTTGCCCACAAACTGAACCGATTGCTATTAGGTCTCCATTTGAGGGAATCAGGTGATAAATTTTTACACCATGAGGTTATAAGAAAGAAAATTATATTTTCAGATACCCTTTTGGGAGTTCTCAACAATATCTTAGTTTTTGGTATCGGGTCAACTTGCATATATCCCAATCGATACTACACTAACATACCTAATAGGGCTATTAGATCTATTTGACTGAACACTTTCCACAAACTGGTTTGGTTCTCCTAATGGGTGACCATCACTGGCCATGAAATTTTATGTAAACCTCCAAAGTACTCTTCTACCACATTCAAACCCCTTTCCAACACTCTACCACTCAATTCTCACGCACTACACTCATCAAATTGGCCTGTCACATATAGATGCCAGACCTAGGGTTAGTTCTCCATCCTCTTTGCCCTGTTGTATCCTCTTAATGGATTTTGGTACTAACATATGATATATTAGCCTATCATCTCCTATAGCGGAAGAGTTTTTAGTTAAGGATTGATAGGCCAAAACCCATTATTGTAGTCAAATCATAGGGGTTTAAGGGTTTTAGGCTACCCGATAGAGATTTGCTTGTAGAATGTGGAAACAACCACTTCAAGACTTCACACTAAAATAAAAACAAAGGTAACATGATTGATTTATATGAACTATTCCATGAGAATTATTTCCAATCCACCTTCAGTATGCAATCAACAGAAATTAGATGGTTTTTCTGAGTTTTCAACAGTTCTTGATGCTTCAATTTATTTCTAAATCAACCAACTTACATCCTTCGATGTTTGGGGCCTTTAGAAGTATCTCCCAAATTACCACAACCTCCTCCAACCATTTTTCAAACTAAACTGACTATTGGAGAATCACAACTTACAAAAGGAGCAAAAGTGTCATGACAACAAATTGACAATATGACAACTTTTGCATAATTCGACCAACTTAGACTCCAGACTATCATAGTCCCCCCAAAATGATTTCATTTGATTCTAAAACATAAAAAATTACTCAAATAGACTTGTGGTCACTTTATCCCTTAATTTAGACCATTGTGACCCTTATTGACTCAATTTTCTCTACTAGACCCTAGATGACAATTTGACCCAAACATGGACAAACTTGTCACAGTCCTAGGACATTGAATTACAAAAAGGATCCATAGGGTCTTATTACATTCCTTCTAGCTAATATAAAATAATCTTGTTCTTAGTTCATGTCTTCATAGGTAGGTGCTCCTGCACAACACCATAGTCTTCTCCTTCTTCTTGCGCATAGCCTTTGCAAACAAGTCTTGCTTTATTACTTACAACCTTGCCTTCTTCATTTAACCTATTTCTAAAAACCCATTTTGTACTTATAACATTCTTGTCTTCCGATTTGGGAACAAGTGTCCAGGTATTGTTTTTATCTATCTGATCTAATTCCTCATTCATAGCATTAATCCAGTCATAATCATTCAATGCTTCTCTTATTGTTTTAGGCTCAACAGTAGAAATCAAACAATAGTTTTCTCTTATTTTCCTTCTATTTTGTACACCAACATTCTTATCTCCTGTAATTTGGTCTTCTAAATGATTTAATCTAACATACCTTGGTATTACTGGTTTCGGTGTTGTGCCTTCTACTTCATGTTCATCATCTTCTTTATCTCTTTGATTATTTACTGATTGAGCGCCTATTTAAACATTGTTCTGTTCATCATTCTTCTAAACTTTTAGTTCTATAAACACAAGGTTTTCTTCATCATTTTTAGACTCATATCTACAGGTCTCATTAGATTTCTCAAAAAATTCATCAACCTTAACATTTACACTTTCAACTATATTCTTAGTTCTCTTGTTATAACATTTGAATGCTTTACTCTTGGTAGAGTATCCAAGAAATATACCTTCATCACACTTAGCATCAAATTTTCCAGTAACATCATCTCTCTTAATAAAACATTTACTCCCAAATTTTTTAAAGTAGCTGACGTAAGGAGTCTTACCATCCCAAAGTTCATAAGGTATTTTGTCATTGCCTTTCTTAACAAGTACCTAGTTCAATGTATAAACAGTTGTACTAACTGCTTCCCTCAAAAACATCTTAGGTACTACACCTTGTATCAACATTGTTCTAGTAGCTTCCACAATTGTCATGTTCCTTCTCTCAACAATTCCATTTTTTTGTGGAGTTTTGGGTGCTAACATTTGCCTCTTAATTCCCTATTCATCACAAAACTTCACAAACTCATCAGAAGTGAACTCATGTCCCAGGTCAGATCTCAAACATTTCAAACTCATCTCGGTTTCCTTTTTAACTAAAGCTTTAAATTCCTTGAATTTACTGAAAGCCTCAAACTTTTCTCTCAGAAAAGTTACCCACATCATCTTTTAAAAATTTTCAGTAAAAATAATAAAGTACTTAACACCATAATAGATTCTAGTCCTCATAGGACCACACAGACCAGTGTGAACTAAATCAAGGATGTGCTCTAAAGAAAAAGTTTTGCTTTTAAAAGATACATAGGTCATCTTACCCATTTGATAGTCCTTACACAACACATTGTTTGGTTTCACAAGCTGGGGCATTGGTGCAAGGCACACATCACTCCAAGCAATAAATTTTGGTTTGTTCTAAATTTTTGTGTTGTCTGTCAAGTTGTAATAATGGACCAACCATTTGGGACTTAATAGAGCCATGGTTGAGTGGTCCAAAATCTTTGTGTGTTCAGGAGCTATTAGCCTAGGAAGTTGTAATGCTGATGTTGATCACAGGTGTAGTACTCTAAAATAGAGTCATCATGTAATAGGGGTTTAATGTATTGTTTTAGGTCATCTAGGATTCTTAGAGGGTCTTTGGGAGCCTTGTAATACACTTGAATGCAAAGTTGCATCCTAAGTGACCAAAAATGTAAAAGTTGCTAAGCAACATTTTGCAACTTTTTGCAAAAGTTGCATTTTTGGATGTTGGCGGTGAAGAAGTTGGTTCAACCAAATGAACTAGGTAGTTTAAAGCCCAAGACATCATCATTGTACAGGTTTGAAGATCTGTAATGCAAAAAATCAAGTTTTGAGTTGTAAGGAAAATCTTGTGTTCCCACTGTTTTGACTATTTTTTAAAACAAATTTGCCCTATTGTACGACCTAGTATGGCCTTCACAGAGGAATCTACTCATAGGGGATGAAATATTGTTGAGTCTACTTTTCAATGAGGTAGATTATCAAATTTTATTGTGTCTAGTTGCAAAGATCTAATCCATTCTTTGTGACTAGGTGTAAAACCCTTGCAAAGTAGGGTTTAAGAGGAAAAGGGCTCTAACCTGAGCATCCATTGATGGCACCAGTTGAAATAAAGTGGAATGCTAGGTTAGGGTCTAAACAAATTTTTAGAGTAGGTTTTTTGGTTTTGTAGGCCTTTGTGGTGATTGTGCAATGATGCCCTAGGCTCACAACAGATGTGCAATTTAAGAGCCCATATGGATTGGTAGAGGGGAAACTGATGGATAGTTGGAAAGCCCTCTGAATTCCCTTAAAGAAACCTTAATTTATTTATGAAGATCATTTGACTAGTGAAGGTTTTTAAGACCAAATCTATAAGTCACCCAAGTAGGCCTAAACCGTTGAAAATAGGATAGTTTTGGTTCCCATATGTGTACGGAAAACCTAGATGCAAATTTGCAATTTTTTTTGTAACCCTGAAAAGGGTAATCAAATCTGTAATTTATTAGTGGACATGTGTGAGAAGTTTTGAAACTAAGTCCTGAAAACTACCATAGGAAGGCTAATTGTATTAAGCCTATTTGGAGCCGGTAGAGCCAAAGTGAGGTTGGGTAAGCTTGGAAATGGACTAGAAGGTGATCAAACCCCTAAAAGACAACCAAGACACTATATAAATGCATTTGAACACATAGAACAAAATGGTGGATAAAGATCCTTAGCAGAGGTTGTTGGAGTATTAGGAAGGTGTGATAGAGATTAAGGTGGAATCCTCAATAGGAAGAGTTGAGTAAAGAACTTGTGTCTATATCTTGGAGGAAAGCCAAGGTGCATTAGGCCTTGGAGGTATAACCATTAGAACCTATACCAAGTACCTTTGGAAGGGCTTGAGTGTTTAGTAGGTTTGAGTGAGAACAAGGAAGACAAGTTGGTGATACTCCGAGACTCTCTACATCAGAGTGGTATAAGAGCCATCCTTTTGTAAACATTGGTGTATGTCAGACGTTGAGGAATCAGAAGAAAGTTCATTTCCTCCAAAGGTAATGACTCTAGAAGCCATTTGATAGATGGTAACATAGAAGGATTGAAGGATCAGGAAGGAAGTAAAGGAACCAAAGATGATAAGAAGGAGAAGGGGAAGGTTAAGACAAAATGGGGAGATGAGACAGATGAAGAAGTGGAAGATGAGGAGGACTAGACAATAATGGCAATGACTCAAGACCAAAAATTATTCTTGGATGCAGTCAAATCTATTTCCAAGGATAATTTGGATGGATTTCCCACCTATGGAGGAAATCTCAATGGAGAGGAGTTACTAGATTGGATAGAGGCATTAAATAACCATTTTGATTATAAGGAGGTAGCAGAGGAGAAAAGAGTCAATTTGGCAAGGTCAAGATTGAGGGGATCAACATTGGTTTGGTGGAACATGATGCAAGAAGAAAGGGTGCAAGTAGGTAAGAAGAAGATAACTTCATGGGAATGCATGAAGATAAGGATGAAAGCCCAATTCATACCAAGAGATTATGAAGTCCAAATCCATAAGAGACTACAAAATTTGAAATAAAGGGAACTAGATGTCAATGAATACATTGAGAAATTCCATAAACTAAGTTTGAGGGATAGGAAGCATGAGAATGAAGTGGAGAAATTGGCCAGATACATGAATGGCCTTAGACAAAACATACAAGATGAAATAAGCATCCTCACACTAGACATTGTTCATAAGTGTTTTCAATTGGCATTAAGGGCAAAGGAAAAGATCAAAAGGAGAAGTGAGAAAAATCAGAAACATAGAGGTGGTAAGAACTTCAGAGGCAGAGGAACCTTTGGTAGAGGGAAGAATTCTACAAGAAATGAAGAACATAAAAACCAAGAAGGAAGTGGGGACTCCCAAAGAGGAACATATAGAGGATCCTTTAGAGGAAGAAGCAATTTCAGGGGTAGGTTTGGAAGCTCAAGGAGAGGAAATATAGTCTTCACCAATAGGTGTTATCATTGCAACCAAGTTGGACATACCATGAGTAGTTGCCCAGGAAAGGCCTCAAGTTCATCAAGCTCATACATGGGTGAAAGGACTTAGTTAGTGCAAGAGGAGGATACTCAGAGTGTGACATCTCCAATCAGAAAGGTAGGGTCAATGACAGATGGAGTAAACTTGATGATGAGAAGAACAATGCTAAGGATACCTTAAGCTCAAGAGCCACCACAAAGGAAAAGTTTATTTAGGACCACTTGTAGGTCACATGGAAATTTTTTTGAAGGTGATTGTGGATTCCGGTTCCACTAAGAACATTGTCTCAGTTGAAATGGTGGATAAACTCAAAATGAAAAATTGCCTCATTTCACTCCCTATAAGGTATCGTAGCTCAACCGGGGTTAGCATATCTTAGTTGATGAACAAGCATGGGTGGGCTTTGAAATTGGTGAATATAAAGACAAACTACTATGTGACATATTACCTATGGATGCTTGTCATTTTCTTTTGGGTCGTCCATGGCAATATGATATGAAAGCCTACCATGATGGAGAAAAGAATAGTTATCTCTGTAGAATCGGAATTAGGCATCATCAAAACAAGTAGATCAATCAAAACACAAGACATGATAACTCAATCAAAAGAACACTCATTGAAATGAACCTAATTCTAAGCACACTCAATAGAGGTATGAAAACAAAGCATTCAAAGATGAAAAATTATGCAAACCAGATATAGAATTGAATACTCCTTCCATGCAGCTCCATTGTTGTTCTTTCCTCTTCAATGGGTTTGTGGATCTCACCTACAAGTGCTCACACAATTGAAAGCAAGATTGATGAAAAGCTCAAGAGTACTAGAAGCGTAAGTTCGGTAGTTTTGATAGAAAATTCAGATTCAGAATTCGAAGGGGATTGATTGAAGAAAATCATCCAATTTATAGAGAAATTGGAGAAATGAGCAAATTAGCATGAAAGTGATTCGAATAGAAATTCAAATCAATAATAGAAAAATTATGACATATCTATGACAAATTGCTATGCAAGGCTTATGACAATTTATGACAAATTTCTATGTCAAGAATTTATGACATTTTATGACATTTTATGACAAATTCTATGACACATTTCTATGTCAAGAATTTATGACAAATTCTATGACAAATTTCTATGTCATTGCCATAAATTTAGGAAAGAAATAGGAGGAAATTGAAATTGGAATTAAGAAATTAGGAAATTAGAAATTAGTGAATTAATCAATAATTTTTCATTTATTAATTAATTCACTCACAAAGAGGAATAATTAGCCAATTAAATGAATATTTAATTGTAATGAGAAAACTTAGGATAAATAAGTAATTTATTAATTCTAAAGGAAGAAATGACGCACAAGGTTAAATGATTAAATCATGAAACCCTAGAAGGTGAATTAGCAATGCGAGAATGACAATTAGGTCCTGATTGAAGATAATTAATTCGATTTGATTTGATTTTGGATTGATAAATGACCAATGTGATAAATGATTTGATAAATGCGCCAATTGACGAGGAACAATGACAAATTGATCCAAATTGACATAATGATCGATAGCGAAATGATCGCAATATGATAAGATTGACAAGGACAAAGATTGACCAAAATCATGACTGAAGATTATTGTCGACAAGACCAAATTCGAAGGCGAGATGAATGAAGAATACATAAGAATGACTCGATGCTCGCAAATGATAAAGACCAAGTGCAAATCATAGGAGAATTGTTAATGCGACGCAAAAACCTAAAATGAGGCAATGCGCAAACGTTAAAGTATGACTCTGCAAGCGTTGACCATTTTTGGGTGTCTACATTTTGCCCCTCTTTGAGACAATGCGATTTTAAGCATTGTTTCAAAGAACTTAAATGAAAATGCCCCAGACAACTGACAATGACATATGCATGCCCCCTCGAGGAATTGGCCGAAAACATGCAGAAAAGAGGCCAATTGATTGATAAAAATGATAGGATCGAACGGACTGTCAAGACCGATGGAAGAAATGTTAGTAAAAAGAAATTAGATAGAGGATAGTTAGAGAGGAAAGAAAACTTGCTTTCACATATGCACATAAGTAGGTGAGAACCTTTATTTGATATAGCAAAATGGATGCGTAGCATCATGGCATTGAAGGCCAGAGCTGGAACGCAACCCTTTTTGCAAAAGACAGACACATCATAGACAAACGCTAATCACAATCAAGAAAGAGACCATGAACCATCCTGGTCACTCTAAATCACTCAGTGACATCATCGAGCGACATAGGAACATGATCGAAGCCAAAGATAAATCAATAATAAAATAAGATGCACAAAGTCAAGCAAATCAGACAAACATCTTGATCTTCATTGTCAAAAGTTGAAAGTGCTAAGAGGACGATCATGCAGTCTGGTTTTAGGAAATGCGGTACCCCGTCTAAGACAGGACACAGTCTGGTTTCGAGTATACCACACCCTGTATAAGACCCATGATAGTAGGAACAAGGACAAATGATTCAGATACTGATATTTGATTGATATGACAGTTTGGATCAGTTTGAATGTCTGGTTTGATTGGAAAAGTTCATCTATTTAAAGCATGATTTCATGAAAGCACAGTGTTGAATTGATTGCGAGTCGTTGGATGTATACTTAGTGAGCTGTCTATGCACAAAGGGGATTTATTGCAAAATGTTTGTTTTTGGATTTTAATGTTTTATAAATTTTTTGTTCATTTTTTCAGGACTTTATATGATTTTTTTATGGATTTTTTCAGGACAGTTATTCAATTTTTATGATTTGTATTTCAGGACATTTTTCAATTTTTAAGACTTTTTTCAGGACTTTTTTTTTTTTTATGATATTATTTCAGGACTTTTTTCAATTTTTATGACTTTTTTCAGGACTTTTTTCAATTTTAATGACTTTTTTTCATTTTGCCCCCAATGTCTAGCAAGGAAAGGAATATGATAGGTGAATAAATAGGCTTGCTGAAATGTTGGTGGATAGAAGGAAGATAAAGGCCTTTTATTATGGAGACAACGCAGATGCAATTTTCAAGGGCTATTGCGTGATGGGACAAGAGATTGGATATGACAATGTAAAGCAGTGAAATGGCATGAGGGACATGTCAAGAGGTTTCTGAAACCATGTTTAAATTTTGCGTCCTTATGTCAGATCAAGATCAAGGAATGAAAAAGAGTGTATGGATAGTGATAAGATATGGATAGGATAAGCAAGACCAAGAATGGATAAGGGACATAGACTGAAGGGTGGGATAGGATACGTGATAGTGGTAGAAAGTTGCAATAAGATAGGGAATATGGATGAAAGATTGAAATAAGAAAATGGATAAATGACCAAAAGCTATGATAGACTGAAAGCTGCAAACAAGATGCATGATGCTCATGAAGATCCTCAGCCTTGTCAAGATCAAAGGTGGAAAGAGGAAATGGACATGAGGGACAATAGGATATGAAGGGTAATGACATGGTATGATAGGATAATGAAGGGCAATAGAATATGAAGGAGGAAACCTGCCCCCAAGTGCGGTGTGCAAGAAGTTCATAAATTACGCATGACGCCTGTTTGCCAGGTTTTCATCACGGTACTTGCCCAAGGCGCCTGTTTGCCAGGTTTTCACCAGTGGACGAATTATTTTTCTTTATTTTTTTCTTTTTCACTTTTTTTTTGGTTCAATTTTTTTGTATTTTTGACTTTTTCAATAGAAGATGGACACATGATAGGGGATGGAAGAAGGACTCAAGCATCTTTTTATTTGGATAGTAGCCTTGAAAAGAATGGATCATGACCTTTAAAAGTATGCTCAAAGACGTTGGTAGGATAAGGACATGGAAAATGAGATGAAACTAAGGGAAGGATTTATGTAAAGGATTGGACCAGAGGGATGGAAGGATGGAAAATATGCATTGGATAATGGATAGGGTATTGGAAGAATTCGGCTTGGGTGGATAGAAATGTTGGCAAGATCGACATTGGCACACACCTTGAGAGATGATGGACTGATGGAGGAAAAATGTATTTTGGATATTGAGATTTTGATGGAGGAATAGCTTGGGATTTTGGGACATAAGGGCCCAAAATGGATGAAGAAGGTGGTGGAGAAATAGACTGGGAAGGTTTGGATGGAGGAATAACTTGGGATTTTGGGACATAAGGGCCCAAAATGGATGAAGGAGGTGATGGAGGAACAAATTTGAGAGGTTTGGATGGAGGAATAACAACTTTGGATGCCAAGTTGGGTGTTTCTTTAGGCTTTTGTGCTTCAAGGAGCCGCTTAGGGATCCACATGATTTTTGATTTTTCATGCTTTCGTGGTTCCTTGGAGTGCATTGCTTGCACAAGGGATTTAGGAACCCATATAGATTTTGACTTTGCTTTATTTTGCTCAGTGGGCCTTTGTGGCCTTTTGGATATTTCATTTTCTTTATAGATCATATTGTTCTTTGTTTTGACATGTCGATTATATTGGACATGTTGATCCTTGAATACATGTGGATTTCTAGACTTATGATGTTTACACTTGGCATCCAAATTGCTTGGAAGAGGGAATGAATGTCGGTGTGGATGGGAATGATATGGAGGCATGTGGGATGGATGGAAGGTTCTCCAAGATGTGTGCCATTGCTGATGTTGCATAGGAGATGGAGGGATATAGGGACCTAGAATGGATGGAACAGATGATGGAGAAGGTGGACATTTGGATTTTGACTTTGAAGGGATACCAACACCTTGAGTGTGAGCTCTATAGCCATGACCATTAGTATACTCTTTAACATGAAGGGATTCTTTCTCATGAAGGTCTACTCCTTTGCCTTTATGAATATCTTGACTTGTAGGATACTCTTTTCTTTGGGAAGAAGACGGGAGTCCATTATGAGGTGGATATGATATGAGAGAAATAATTAGATCTTGAAGTGGATCGGATTGCACCAAAGTGGAAGAACCCATTATGCATGTTGAGGGTTCATGAACATCTTGCACTGACGTGTTAGAATCATGAGGGGGATTAGGATCATGAGGGGGACTAGGATTATGTAGTGGACATGGTTCAATGACGGGCTCTTCAAGAGATGGAATGGGAGAAATAATGGGATCATCAAAAGAAATGCGATCTTGGAGTGTATATGGAGCAGTAGGACAAGGAGATGGAGGAACAAGTGGATCTTGTGGAGGATCTGAAGGAATAATTTGATCTTGACAAGGAGGAAGATCATTGGAATCCTCTTTAAAGGTGCTTTGCTCTTGACTTTCAATGGGATCATCGGAAAGGATGGAGGGGATATCTTGATTTTTCTTAGGAAGTGGAATGTCAATGGGATTTGAAAGGACATTGTTTTCATGAAATGGAAGGGGATCATTTGGGACTGGATGGACTGGAATATCTTGATTTTTCTCAGGAAGTGGAATGTCAATGGGATTTGAAAGGACATTATTTTCATGAAATGGAAGGGGATCATTTGGGACTGGATGGACTGAGATATCTTGATCTTGCTTGGGGAATGGAGTGTCAATAGGACTTTGGATATGATGGACAAGAATAGGGGAATCATCATAAGTGTCTGGGGAAATGGGGTCCTGGTCAACAGTTGGATGGGATGATAAGGTTTCGGGATCTTGATCTTGATTTTCTTTAGGACTCATTTCTTCGCACTCTAAGTTATCCTCTTGACATGAGGTTGGAATTTGGATATGCATAGGGGATTCTGACAATGAATCAATGTTTTGGCATAAAAGAAATGCACTTTGAACATTCGTGAAGGATTTTGACAAGGAATCAATGCTTGAACATGAGAAAGAGGGACTTTGAATGGGGTCTTCTAAAACAGATAATGGCAATAAAGTGCATGGCGGCATTGGGTCTTGTATTTCTGAAACATGACAAGGATGTGCATCATGAACTGGATTATCTTGGCAATCAATTATGGATAGCTCTTGGATAATTGCATCCTTGGGTGTATTGTTTGATGAGGACGATATAGAAGGTTCTTGTGAAACTTCTAGAGGTGTAGGGATAGATGCCACTGGAGAATCAATTTGCTTGCAGGGGGATGAGGCATTGCTAGAAATAATTGTATTATCTTTATCTTCTTCAAAGGACTCACTTGGTAGGTTCCTTAAGATCATTGCAAGAAAGCCACCTTTCTTTCGAGGTTTTGACATGATTGGACTTGGAATTTGAACTTGTTTTTGATTTGATGTCATGTTTTGATATTGGATTTGGTTCAGTTGTTTTGACATGTTTGAAACTTTGCTTGGTGTGTGCTGCAACCTTTGTTTTTGAATGTTTGGTGGCGGTTGTTGACATTGATATGTTGATTGAACTTGTTGATATTCCACCATTGGTTGGACTATTTGTTGACATTGTATAGTTGGTTGGACATATTGTTGAAATTGGACCATTGATTGTGTTGGTTGCATATGTTGGACCATTGGTTGTGATGGTTGAAAATCTGATTGATAATAAACACCTTCTTGTTCTTGTTGTGGAGGCACATAATGTTGAAATTGATGTTGTCTCTTTTCTTGAAATTGTTTCATCATCTCTATTTGGGAGAGGAGAGCTGGTATGTCTGATCGTTCAAGAAGAGATCTTACATCAATTGGCTCAAACTTTGGATTTTGACATGGAAATTTTTGAAACATTTTGGACATTTGTGATCTATTCTTCACAATGTTTTTCACTCTTTGTTCCAATATCTCTTCTTCTTGAGCTAGTTTCTCCTCTAGTTTTTGTATTTGGACATTTACATCATCATGATAAGTTTGACCAATGTTGCTTTGTTGTTGGGTTGGATAGAATTGTGATTGCATTGTCGGTTGATATGTCAAACTTTGTTGCATCATTGGCACTTGGAACCTTGTTTCAATAGACATGTCACTTATGCAAATGCAATATTTTTGGAATTTTTTTTTTTGATAATATATGATATGCAACTAAATGCAAACTAAATAGGTGAAAATGCAATCTATGGCAAGAATGCAATCTATATTTTTGGTTGTTTTTGAAGATTTTGACAAACTTTTGAAATGCAAATCTAAGAGAGACCCCTAGGATATTGGAATGATGTCTAGACCTCAAAGGACAAAAGGACTTAAATGACAAAGGACAAGATGACAATGTCTCCCCTATATGCTTGGATACTAAGCTAGGTTTGACGAAATGATATTAATGACAAAAGGACAAAAGTTTGATAATGTCTAGACTTCCTAACAATGACTTAGGGTTTACCAAAAATTTGGATTACTCAAGGATGACAAAGCCTAGTTTTTGAGACTATATGCAAAGGGATAATTACTATGCAAATGACCCTAATATGATATGATAATGACTTAAGCTTAATGAAGAGACTTAGGGTATGCAAATATAAATGTATGACAATGGTATGACTTTAATGCAAGAGGACACATGCAAATGGATGACCCCTATTGAAAGGAGTATGACTTAGGTGATATCTAACCTTGGTACTTGACAATGAACTTTGCAAAATGCAACCTAGGATGAACCTAAATGTAAGTGACATGAATGTTGAGACAAGATTTGGAACAATGTTTGATCATCATGTTTGAAGATGTTTGAACTTTGTTGGATGAAATGTTCTTGTATTAAACCTTGTTTGGAATCAATTTGTCTTGTTTTGAAATGAAATGCAATTCAAATTTTGACAAGCAAAGAATACAAGATATTACAACTTAGACTTAAGACAATCATGCTCATTTCCACATTTCTTATGGTAGGCAAAGACATTAGGTACTTGAGAGGTAGACTCCTCATGAGATTCAAGGAGAATACATAGATGCTTGACCCCACGGGCTCCCCTCCATGGCACTCACTTCTCAGGGCAGCCAAGCATCAGTCCCCATGGAAATCTCCCCATGGCGAACTTAGTATCTCTTCCAAGTATCCGAATTTGTCCTTCTCAAGCAACTAGAAGGGTTTTTGGCCTCTAAAAACAAGGTATGTAGTAAGGATTTCTGTTAAGCATTACTCCTTGATGTCATGCAAGCATGATTGAGACATTAAGCCCATCAAGATACCAAACAAATGTAGTCGCACAAGCATGATTTAGACCAAGAGGCCCTACTTAGATGTTGATATGAGAAAGAGTTCAAGGGTCATCACTTCCCAAGTAACTGCAATTCCCACGTAACACTTCCTTCAAAGCTTTCGCTCATCGGGTATTTTTTTTATAGTGAGTTAGAATGCCAAGGAATTCTAGCCGTACTCACTTTGGGTCATTCCCTTCTCACGATTATCACTTGCTTGCTAAAGCAAAGTGGTCGGGAAGGCAGGCCCTCTAAGGGTGACAAACAATCAACAACACAAGCATGGTATCGAAGATCTGGATTTCTGATCACCCTATGAAGGATGAGAGCATACTCTCCTACTCCAAAGTCACACTTAACAATAAAAGCAAACAAAGTTTCATTTCCACCTATTTATAAATCACTAAGTGCCTAATTAAAAATCTCAAACACACAATTTGGTTGTTTCTCCAAGGCAACCTGCAAAACCCAAGTTAGATGTTTGATTTGTTGTCTTTGACCATCGAATCTGCATAACACATGTTAGTAGTTTGATTTTTAGTCTTTTTCATGCATACGCCAAGATCCTGCACAGATAATTAGTACCAAAATCCAAAACACAAAAAACAGAATGCAAAAACATCAAAAATTTCAAGTAAAAACTGCATTTTTCACCTCTGATCTGGACTTTACACAGGCGCAGAAGTCATGACACAGGCGCAAGATGTCTAACACAAGCGTAGAATGTCTCAACACAGGCGCAAGATATTTCAACACAGGCACAAGATGCTTCACACAAGCGCAGAAGTCTCCAGAATACCCTGCACGGCCCTGTTTTTGAGTTTTTGACCTGCAAATCAACTTAGAAGCACTCCAAATCTCAGTAGAGGGGTTAGAAGGTTAGTATTCACATCGGGTTCACTAGTTAATGTAGCATAGAAATTAGGCATCATCAAAACAAGTAGATCAATCAAAACACAAGACATGATAACTCAATCAAAAGAACACTCATTGAAATGAACCTAATTCTAAGCACACTCAATAGAGGTATGAAAACAAAGCATTCAAAGATGAAAAATTATGCAAACCAGATATAGAATTGAATACTCCTTCCATGCGGCTCCATTGTTGCTCTTTCCTCTTCAATGGGTTTGTGGATCTCACCTACAAGTGCTCACACAATTGAAAGCAAGATTGATGAAAAGCTCAAGAGTACTAGAAGCGTAAGTTCGGTAGTTTTGATAGAAAATTCAGATTCGGAATTCGAAGGGGATTGATTGAAGAAAATCATCCAATTTATAGAGAAATTGGAGAAATGAGCAAATTAGCATGAAAGTGATTCGAATAGAAATTCAAATCAATAATAGCAAAATTATGACATATCTATGACAAATTGCTATGCAAGGCTTATGACAATTTATGACAAATTTCTATGTCAAGAATTTATGACATTTTATGACATTTTATGACAAATTCTATGACACATTTCTATGTCAAGAATTTATGACAAATTCTATGACAAATTTCTATGTCATTGCCATAAATTTAGGAAAGAAATAGGAGGAAATTGAAATTGGAATTAAGAAATTAGGAAATTAGAAATTAGTGAATTAATCAATAATTTTTCATTTATTAATTAATTCACTCACAAAGAGGAATAATTAGCCAATTAAATGAATATTTAATTGTAATGAGAAAACTTAGGATAAATAAGTAATTTATTAATCCTAAAGGAAGAAATGACGCACAAGGTTAAATGATTAAATCATGAAACCCTAGAAGGTGAATTAGCAATGCGAGAATGACAATTAGGTCCTGATTGAAGATAATTAATTCGATTTGATTTGATTTTGGATTGATAAATGACCAATGTGATAAATGATTTGATAAATGCGCCAATTGATGAGGAACAATGACAAATTGATCCAAATTGACATAATGATTGATACCGAAATGATCGCAATATGATAAGATTGACAAGGACAAAGATTGACCAAAATCATGACTGAAGATTATTGTCGACAAGACCAAATTCGAAGGCGAGATGAATGAAGAATACATAAGAATGACTCGATGCTCGCAAATGATAAAGACCAAGTGAAAATCATAGGAGAATTGTTAATGCGACGCAAAAACCTAAAATGAGGCAATGCACAAACGTTAAAGTATGACTCTGCAAGCGTTGACCATTTTTGGGTGTCTACAATCTCATCATCGAGAATGGTAAGAAATATCAGATGGATAAATTACCTTATCCAAAGGAGGAAAAACAAGTAGGGCCAAGTATTATGTTGATGAGAGGTCAAGAGTTCCTTAAGGTGTTAAAGCAAGAAGGTCATTAGGGCCATGCTATAGTGTTAAAACCTAAAGATGAAGCTAAGGCAGATCCAATGAGTGAAGTGCCTCAAGAAGTGCAAGGTCTACTAAAGAAATATGAAAAAGTTATAGGAGATGATATGCCTGATTCTTTGCCTCCAATGAGAGATGTAAATTATCAAATAGATTTGATACCAGGGGAAAATTTGCTTAAAAAAGCTACTTATAAAATGACACCTAGTCAAAACGAAGAGATCACCAAACAAGTGCAAGAACTCTTGGACAAGGGGTTTATTAAAGAGAGTTTGAGTCCATGTTTTGTTCCTACTATATTAGTGCCTAAAAAATGAGGAAAATGGAGGATGTGCACTGACTCAAGAGAAATCAATAAGATCATTATAAGGTATCGGTTTCCCATGCCAAGGATTGAGGACCTATTGGACAATCTAGGAGGAGTAAACTACTTCACAAAGGTGGACTTGAAGTTTGGTTATCATCAGATAAGGATTAGACCTGATGATGAATGGAAGACAACCTTTAGAACCAATGCAGGCCTATATGGGTGGTTGGTGATTCTTTTTTGCCTCACCAATGCACCTAGTACCTTTCAAAGGCTCATGAATGAAGTCTTAGTTGAGTTTATTGGTAAATTTGTTATATTGTATCTTGATGAAAATTTTGTCTTTAGCAGGTCCAAGGAGGAACACCTTAAGCATGTGGAGAAGATCTTGAAGAAGTTGAAGGAGGCTCAACTCAAAATCAACCTTGAAAAATGCGAGTATTTGAAAACAAAGTTAGTTTACCTTGGTTTTGTTATTTCACAAGGTTGTTTAAAGATGGATCCAAGTAAAGTAGAAGCAATACTTAATTGGCCTACACCTAGGGGCATAAGTGATGTTAGAAATTTTCATGGAATGACATCTTTTTATAGGAAGTTTGTGAGAAACTTTAGCTATGTCTATGCTCCTATACTTAACAACATTAAAGGAGGGATTAAATGTCACTTTAAGTGGACAGAGGAAGCCAAGAAAGGATTTGAATTGTTGAATGCTAAGATAGCAGAGCTGCCAACCCTTAGATTGCTTGATTTTAGTCAGTTGTTTACAATAGAATGTGATGCTAGCCAAAGGGCAATAGGGGAAGTTTTAAGCCAAGAAGGTCATCCTATAGCATTCTTCTCAGAGAAATTGAATGAAGCTAAGCAAATATACTCCACATATGATTTGGAGTTGTATGCCATGGTGCAAGCATTGAAGAAGTGGTGTCATTACTTGTTGCCCAAAGAGTTTGTAGTTTTCACTGACAACCATGCCTTTAGTTTCCTTAATGGGAAAGAGAAGTTGAATCAGAGACACCTAACATGGGTTGAATACCTACAATCCTACACCTTCACAATCAAGCACAAAAAGGGCACTGCAAACAAGGTAGCTGATGCATTAAGTAGGAGAGTCATGACTATGCAGGAGATACAATTGCAGAGTGTGGGATTGACTGAGTTAAAAGACCTCTACAAGGATGATAGAGATTTTGCAAAGATATATGATAATTGTTCTGATTTTTCTAACAATTCACATGTTTCTTACTCCAAACATATGATACAAGAGGGTTTGTTGTTCAAAGGAAACCTCCTTTGCATTCCTCAATGTTCTATGAGACAAAACATTATCCAAGAAAAACATCAAGGAGGTCTAGGAGGACATTTTGGTATAGATAAAACTTTGGAGTAGGTTAGTAGGTTTTAACATTGGCCCAAGTTACAATCAAAAGTGAGAAGGTTTGCAAAGAAATGTGCAATTTGCCAAAGAGCAAAAGGGTCATCAAGTAATGCAGGTCTGTACCAACCTTTGGTCATACCTAAGAGGCCTTGGGAATGTTTGAGCATGGATTTTGTGTTAGGCTTGCCAAGAACTCCAAGGGGATTTGACAATGTGTATGTAGTGTTTGATAGGTTTAGTAAAATGGAACATTTTATACCTTGCAAGAGCACCAATGATGCCACCTACATTGCAAGACTCTTCTTCAAAGAGATAGTAAGAATTCACAGCCTTCCAATCAGCATAGTTAGTGATAGAGATGTGAAGTTCCTAAGCCACTTTTGGAGGACACTTTGGAGGAAGTTGGGCACCAAAATCTTTCTCATCTTCCTACCATTCTCAATGAGATGGTCAGACAGAGGTAGTCAACAGATCCTTGGGTAATCTACTAAGATTCCTTACTAAACAACATGGGTATACTTGGGATTTGGTACTTGGGCAGGCAAAATATGCATACAATGAATAGGTTAACTGAAGCACGGGTAAAAGTTTCTTTGAGATAGTGTATGGATTTCATCCTAGGGGTATACTGGAGCTCATAGATCTTAGTTCTATGGCACCTAAGAGTGTATAAGGTGAGAACTTTGCAGAAGGTATCAAAGAAGTGCATGATAAGGTAAGGTATGTTAGTGTAGGTTTTTTTATTTTCCTTATGTTAGGGGGTATTTATTTTTCCTACACATATATTATTAAGCTTGCTTAGGTTATTAGGTGTGGTTAATATGAGGACACGTGGCAAAATACATTAGCTACATGTGTAACTCTCCACCTCACATGGGTAGTTGAGTTACACACCCTCTTTTGGCTTGTTGTGCCACCTCTCATAACCACTATTTTGTCATTTCCTAAGTAGGTTATGGGGTAGTTGGGTTTCTCACCCTCTTTTGGCCTTATGTGCCACCTCTTATAACTCCTTTTTTGTTTTCATGTAAGGAGGTTATGCCACATGTTTTGGCATTTACCAAGTAGGTAAAAACCTCCCACCTTTTATGGGGTAGTAGGTAAAACCTCCCACTTTTTATGGAGGTGGGAGTTAATGCACCTCTTGGTTGTATATGCTATTATTTTTCTATATAATAAGCAATATACTCTCACCTTCACAAGTGAAGTGATAGCTCGGTGAGAGTCTTCTCTAAATTCTCTTCTTTATCTCTATTTTTCTCTCATATCAAATTTATCTTCATTCAGCTATTTTGATCTTCGATCATCTGTTGCTTGGAGTTGCATGTGATCTATGACCGACATCAGATCCTGGCTCAATTCTTGCTTCTCACAGAATTTAACATGGTATCAGAGCCATGTTGTCTGGTATAGCTCATTGCTTTTTTGATTTATTTGAGAGATTTGAGATTGTTAGATAGCTAATATTTTTCTTAAAAACCAAGTATGCTCTTCTCCTGCATTTTCGTGTGATCTGGAGAATCAGAACAGTTTAAAGGAAAATAAGCTTCTAGTTAAATCTGGTTTTATATATGTGTTCTTTGAGATCTGGGTGATTGTAGCATTTTTGGTAATATTGGAGGCTTCTTTAGCATTTCCAGAGTGTCCAGAAGGCTTGTGAAAATCATAAGTGACTTTTATTTCACCAAATTCAGAGTTTGGAGAACACAGTAAAAAAAATCAGAGTGAAATATTTTACTAGAGCTATTTTCATTTCGGCCCTAGTGTTCTAACCTCCATTCATTTTCAGAAAAAAAGATTTCTGGGTTTTGTTTCCAGAATCGAAAAACTTTTGGGTTTTGGAGGGTTTTTCTAGAAAATTAATAATATTTGCAGAAATCGAGTTTCAACAAGGCTTAAGTCGTTTTTCTATCAGGGAAATTCAGCAACCTTTCTTAAAAGTTGCATAACTTTTGCCTCGGGTGTCAGTTTTTTGCAAATGAGTACTTGACGGAAAGCTGGAAATGAGCACTCTTCATAATTGCAGGTCTTATTGAAATATTCTACCCTTATTTTTTAGATATTGCAGGTTGAATCAGCTGCATGTTTTTTCCCTTCTATAGATCATATCTTTCTTTTCACAACTCTATTTTACAAAAATGAATAGTTGTTGGAAAGGTATTAAGATACATTGAGCAGCAATAAGGCTAATTTTTTCAGATTTTGTGTTAAATTTATATGTATTTAAACTTTCTATTTTGGCCATTAAAGCCTTAGAAAGCATTGTAATCTGATAAAAGCCTTGTAAATGCACTAATTATAAAGTGCCAACCTTGTAATATTTGGGGGGGGTGATTTCAAAGACTAGTGAAAAGGGGGGGTGTCTCTTGTGTCTTCTTTCTTGCACTCTTCTTGACTCTTTGCAATCTTCTTTTCTGCTATCATGGATGCATCTACAGTTCCACTTTTAACACCATATAATTACTTTGAATGGAAATCTAAGATAATAATATATCTGAAAAGACATGGATATCATCGTGTTACTATGGGACTTGAAACTGAACCTCAAGATGTTGCAGAAAAGATTAAATGGTTTAATAAATGTGATGAAGCTTTTGGTACATTGTGCATGTCAGTCTCTCCTGACCTTCTTTTTCACATTGAATCTGCTACTACACCAAATGCAGTATGGACTACTTTGGGAAACCTCTTTGGTAAGCAGGATGAACTAAGAGGTCATCAATTGGAGAATGAACTCATAGGGTTGAATCCAACCAATTTTGATACTATACAAGACTTCTTCACTAAACTTAAGTCTATAAGATTGCAGTTGGAACAGTGTGGAACTAAGAAAGATGATAAGCAATTGATCTTGAGTATTCTTTCTAAGCTTGATCCTAATTATTCAGTGTTTGTTTCTACATTCTATGCTACCAAATGTGCCCTAGGTACCACATTCAAAATGCCTTCTTTAGATGATTTTGCTGCAGAACTCACTAGGGAGCAGGACAAATTGGTTCAAATGGGTACAATAAAGCCCTCTAAGTCACATGCCTTAGTTGTAAATCAAGGCATAAAAGAACAGAAAGGGTCTAGTAAGCAAGATAAGAAACAAAAGAACCAAGGAGAGAAGAAGAAAGATCAGAAATCTGCTACTTCAAAAGCAAACAATGAGACCTCTTCATCAAAAGGTGAACAACCTAAGAAGGAGAAGGTCAAGTGTTCTTATTGTAAGAGGCCTGGTCATGATGAACATAAGTGTTTAAGGAAACAAATTGATCACCTTTCAAATCTTCTTGAAAAGAATAATATCAAGGTTCCTGATTCAGTCAAACATAGTTCATCGGAAGGATCTTCTAAGGACATAGATAAGAGTAAGGGGAAAGGAAAGGGTAAGGCCCTAGTTGCTATTGCTTCACAACCAAATTCTTGGATAATTGACTCAGGTGCTTCACACCACATGGCTTCTTCAGAAGATGATTTCACATCTTTAGAGCCATGTTCTATGCCTTCCATCCTAATGGGTGATGACACTCCTGTTGAAGTGCATGGGAGAGGGTCTGTTGATGTGGGTGAAGGAACATTTCAAGATGTCCTTTGTGTTCCATCTTTATCAACTAATCTCCTATCTGTTTATCAGATCACTCACACTGGTTCTGGCAAGCGAGTTGAGTTCACACCAGATGCAGTGGTAATCAACGAAATGCATAATGGGTCTACTGTTGCTGTGGGAAAAGCAGATCATCATTCTAGATTATATCAGTTTTCTCACTTTGTTCCTGACTCTCCTTTGATAGTTTTACTCACTCATGCAGATGAGGTGAGTTGTTTGTGGCATCAACGGTTTGGCCACTTGAACTACCGTTACTTGCAACAACTCAGTCAACAAGAAATGGTTTCAGGGTTGCCTTCTATTCAATTTTCTGATGGAGTTTGCCAGGGGTGCATTCTTGGTAAGCATCCAGAGGAGAAGTATGATAAAGGTAAAGCTTGGAGAGCTACACAACTATTGGAGTTGGTACATAGTGACTTGGCAGGACCATTTCCACAACCATCTTTCAGCAAGGCTAGATATGTCTTGACATTTATTGATGACTTTTCTAGATATACATGGGTTTACTTTCTCAAACAAAAGTCTGAAGTCTTTGAAATTTTTTTAGATTTCAAAGCTTTTGCAGAGAAACAATCTGGGAAGTTCATCAAGATTCTGCGTACAGATAATGGGGGTGAATATGTTAATAATCAATTTGAACAGTTTTGTGCTTCAGAAGGTATCAACATGCAGCACACAGTTCCATACAGTCCTCAACAAAATGGTGTAGCAGAATGAAAAAATAGGTCCTTGAAGGAGATGGCTAATTGTATGATTCACTCCAAGTCTTTGGCACCTCAGTATTGGGCAGAGGCCATCAATTGTGCGAGTTACATCCAGAATCGAGTTCCTCATAAAGCTGTGAAGGGGGTAACTCCCTTTCAAGCTTGGATTGGTCGAAAACCCACAGTTAAACACTTTAGAGTGTTTGGTTCTCTTGCATGGGCCCACATTCCAGCTGAAAAACACAAGGCTATGGATCCGTAGAGTAAGCCTTGCATATTTGTTGGATATCCAGATGATGTCAAAGGGTATAGGCTTCTCCATCCCACTACTCATGAGTTGTTCATTGAGAAGAGTGTTTGTTTTGAGGAGAGTTCTTCTAGTTCTTCTCATACCACCTCTCTATCCACTATCACACTGGAGAAATTGCATTATGATGACAGTTCTTCAGAGGATCTTAATCCTCCTAATTTTGATGAGGAGTCTTCTTCCTCTACTTCAGATGGTGATAGTGATGATGAGGATTCACATTCCTCTCATAGTCATCATTCAGAGGCTGATGATTCTCCCCCAGAATCTCCAGCCTCAGTGCCTCTTTGGGCTCGACAAAATTTTGAGTCAGCAGGAGATTGGCTTGGTGATCCATTAGATACTAGAAGAACAAGGTCACAATTTCAGCAAGCTCCACATCTCTTCATTGCTTTAGCTTTTGATCCACAGTCCTTTCGAGAAGCTTCAAGTGTTCCTGAGTGGGATGCTGCAATGCAAGAAGAGTTCAATTCCTTGGAAAGGAATCACACATGGGATTTAGTTCCTCTTCCTAAGGGAAGGAAACTTGTTCGATGCAAGTGGATCTATCGAACAAAATTTGCAGCGGATGGGTCGGTTGATAAGTATAAGGCTCGCTTGGTAGCAAAAGGTTTTTTCCAAGTTCCAAGGGTTGATTACTCTGAGACTTTTGCTCCAATTGCTAAGATGAATTCCATCCGACTTGTTCTTGCTATAGCTGCAGCCCATCATTGGGAAGTTCATCAGATGGATGTGAAGAGTGCATTTCTTCATGGTGACCTTCAGGAGGAAATCTACATGGATCAACCACAGGGGTTTGTTCAAGATCCTTCACTTGTGTGTCGACTTCGAAAGTCTCTCTATGGCCTCAAACAGGCTCCTCAAGCTTGGTATGCCAAGATGGACTCATTCCTTCTGACAGTTGGTTTCACTCGGTGCCATTCTGATCCGAACGTATACATTCTGCAACAGGATGAAACTCTTACATTTTTGGTTCTCTATGTTGATGACTTGTTACTCATAGGGAGTCACTCATCCACCATCAAAGCAGTGAAAATTGCTCTACATGATAGATTTTTGATGTTAGACTTGGGTCTTCTGCATTACTTCTTGGGAATTGAGATCACTCAATCATCTTCAGGAATCTTCCTTGGACAACCCAAGTATGCACTTGATATGCTCTCTAGATTTCACATGGCTGATTGTAAGCCTGCACCTACTCCATTTTTGTCAGGAGTCAAACTTGAGGCTAAGTGCTCTTCACCCTTGGTTGATGGCACTTTATATCGACAGCTTGTTGGAAGCCTCATTTATTTGACTCATACGAGACCTGACATTTCTTATGCTGTGGGCATGGTCTCTAGATTCATGCAGGAGCCACATGAGTTGCATTGGAAAGCAGCTAAGCGAATCCTCCACTACATTCAGGGTACTCACAATTATGGAATTCAGTATGTAGCAGGTGTGGATATTGACTTGGTAGGATATACGGATTCAGATTGGGCAGGTGATTCTCAGGATCGCAAGTCTACTTCTGGGTATTGCTTCTCACTTGGTTCTGGTCCAGTTTGTTGGTCGAGCAAGAAGCAGTCTGCAATTGCTCTTTCATCGACAGAGGCCGAGTATTGAGGGGCAGTCAATGCCACCACTGAGGCTATTTGGCTTCAAAATATTCTTACTGAGCTTGGTATTCCAGTTAGAAAGCCTACCATCATCTTTTGTGATAATCAGAGTGCTATACAGATCTCAAGAAATCCAGTTCATCATCAGAGGACGAAACACATTGAGATACACATGCACTATATTCGGGAGCTCATTCAGGAAGGCATCATTGATCTTAAGTATTGTTCTACATCGGAGCAAACTACGGACATCTTCACCAGACCTTTCACCGAAAGAAAGTTCCTTCATTTGCGATCTTTGCTTGGGATGCAAAAGGTGTCTACTTCAGGATGGGCTTCTTAGTCCTTCATTCTTTCTCTCTCTATTTAGGGGGGGTCTATTCCTCTTATGGGGGGCTTCTTCTTTTGGGGGGGATATTTATGTACATGGGTACCTAACATGGCCTTATTTGCTAGGACCCATCTTTTCACCCACCTAAGCTACGCTTAAGGGGGGGTGTTAGTGTAGGTTTTTTTATTTTCCTTATGTTAGGGGGTATTTATTTTTCCTACACATATATTATTAAGCTTGCTTAGGTTATTAGGTGTGGTTAATATGAGGACACGTGGCAAAATACATTAGCTACATGTGTAACTCTCCACCTCACATGGGTAGTTGAGTTACACACCCTCTTTTGGCTTGTTGTGCCACCTCTCATAACCACTATTTTGTCATTTCCTAAGTAGGTTATGGGGTATTTGGGTTTCTCACCCTCTTTTGGCCTTATGTGCCACCTCTTATAACTCCTTTTTTGTTTTCATGTAAGGAGGTTATGCCACATGTTTTGGCATTTACCAAGTAGGTAAAAACCTCCCACCTTTTATGGGGTAGTAGGTAAAACCTCCCACTTTTTATGGAGGTGGGAGTTAATGCACCTCTTGGTTGTATATGCTATTATTTTTCTATATAATAAGCAATATACTCTCACCTTCACAAGTGAAGTGATAGCTCGGTGAGAGTCTTCTCTAAATTCTCTTCTTTATCTCTATTTTTCTCTCATATCAAATTTATCTTCATTCAGCTATTTTGATCTTCGATCATCTGTTGCTTGGAGTTGCATATGATCTATGACTGACATCAGATCCTGGCTCAATTCTTGCTCCTCACAGAATTTAACAAGGTAGAACTTACAAAAAAAATTCCAAGCAGTATAAGGTGAATGCTGATAAAACAAGAAGGAATGTGCAATTTAAGGTTAGAGATTTGGTCCTAGCATACCTAAGGAAGGAGAGACTTCCAAAAGGGCAGCCTACCAAGCTATTGATGAAGAAGATTGGACCTCTCAAGGTAGTGCACAAAATATGGACATAATGTATATGAAGCTGAACTCCCTCCCACCTTGGGTATTTCTCCTATCTTTAATGTATGTGACCTATATCCCTACAAGGGAGAATCACAAACACATCAGTTGGATACCTCGTCACTAGGTAATGAAGATTGGGTGAGAGATTTTCCATCAAGTCAACCAAGGAAAGAAGTTTACAAGAATTATCTTGTAAAGTGGGTAAGTTTACCTGAATTAGATGCTATGTGGATGTCAAAATAAAATATACTTCAACATGGTGTGGACAGTGCATACCTCTTAACTAAAGGGACTTGAGTTCTTTGTCCCAGAAGAGTATGGTGCAGGGCACACATCACACCAATCAATCAATTTTCATTTGTTCTAAGTTTTTGTGTTGTCTGTCAAGTTGTAATAATAGAACAACCATTTGGGACTCAATAGAGCCATGGTTGAGCTGTCCAAACTCTTTGTGTGTTCAAGATGCTATTAGCCTAGGATGTTGTAATGTTGACGTTGATCACATGTGTAGTACTCTAAAATAGAGTAATCATGTAATAGGGGTTTAATGTATTGTTTTAGGTCTTCTAGGATTCTTAGAGGGCCTTTGGGAGCCTTGTAATATACTTGAATGCAAATTTACATCCTAAGTGACAAAAAACTGTAAAAGTTGCTAAGCAACATTTTGTAACTTTTTGCAAAAGTTGCAATTTTGGATGTTGGTGGTGAAGAAGTTGGTTCAACCAAATGAACCAAGTAGTTTAAATCCCAAGACAACATCATTTTATGGGTTAGAAGTTTTGGAATGCAAAAATCAAGTTTTGAGTTGTAAGGAAAATCTTGTCTTCCCACTATTTTGACTGCGTTTTTTTTTTTGCCCTATTGTACAACTCAATACGACCTTGATAGATGAATCTAATTGTAGGATATGAAATATTGTTGAGTCTACTTTCCAATAAGATAGATTATCAAATTTGATTGTGGTTGGTTGCAAAGATCTAATCCATTCTCCGTGGCTAGGTGTATAAACCTTGCAAAGTAGGGTTTAAGAGGAAAATGGCTCTAACCTGAGTGTCCATTGATGGAACCAGTTGAAATCAAGTGGAATTATAGGTTAGGGTTTATACATATGTTTAGAGTAGGTGTTTTGGTTTTGCAGGCCTTTGTGGTGATTGTGTAATGATGCCCTAGGCTCACAACTAGGAGCTGGTGAGTTTAGGACAACAAAAGATGTGTAATTTAAGAACCCATATGGATTGGTAGAGGGGAAAATAATGCATAGTTGGAAATCCCTCTAAATTCCCTTAAAGAACCCTTAATTTATTTGTGAATATTATTTGATTGGTGAAGGGTTTTAAGACCAAATTTGTAAGTCACCCGGGTAGGCCTAAACCCTTGAAAATAGGACAGTTTTGGTTCCCATATATGTAAGGAAAACCTAGATGAAAATTTGCAATATTGTTTGTAACCTTGGAAAGGGTATTAAAATATGTAATTCATTTTTTTCCTTGTGTGGGAATTTTTAAAACTAAGTCATGAAAAACTGTCATAGGAGGGCTAATTGTATTAGGCCTATTTGGAGCCGGTAGAGCCAAAGTGAGGTTGGGTAAGCTTGGCGATGGACTAGAAGGTGATAAAAAACCTAAAAGACAACCAATACACTATATAAATGCATTTGAACACATAGAACATAATGGTGGATAATGATCCTTAGCAGAGGTTGTTGGAGTATTAGGAAGGTGTGATAGAGTTTGAGGTTGAATCCTTAATAGGAAGAGTTTAGTAAAGCACTTGTGGCTATACCTTGGAGGCAAGCCAAGGTGAATTAGGCCTTGGAGGTCTAACCATCAGAACCTATACCAAGTACCTTTGGAAGGGCTTGAGTGGTTAGTAGCTTGGAGTGAGAACAAGGAAGACAAATTGGTGATTTGAATCTACTCCAATACTCTCTACATCAAGCATACCTCTCACAATACTTGATTTTCTAACCTTTATCAAATTGTCAAAGTTCACATGAAAAAAGCTCTTGTTCCATAACCAGATATCTTCAACCTTATCCACCAAACAACTATTCACATTAGTATTTAGATGAAAAGGATTACCTCTAGTTTGTTTTCTATTAGCAATAAACTCTCCTTTACTTCCAAGGATCGTTCACACTCCACTCTTAAATTCAAGGAGCTATCCTTTATTATTTAATTTTCCAACACTCAATAAGTTATGTTTTTATCCATCTACCCAATAGACACCATCTGCATTACTTTTTCCATTCAATGAGATAGATCCTTTACCTTTAACCATGCAAGGTGAGTTGTTACCAAATCTTACCACACCCCCATCAAATTCTTCAAGGGACAAGAACTTTTTTCTATCACCCGTCATATGGTGTGAACAACCACTATCTATTATCCATTCATCACTGCTATCTATGTATGATACCAAATATTTTTCATTAGTCAAATCTTCCTTCACATGAAGAAAGACAATTTCCTCATTGTCTTCTTCCTCAGACTCCTCATCTGTCACACCTTCATCCACTGCAACATAGCAATGTTTCTTTCCTTTTTCTTTAAATTTCCTGAAATTTTCCTTTTTATCATCGTTAGGACAATTTTCAGCAATGTGTCTAATCTTATTGCAGGAAAAACTCTTCAGAGGAAGTTTAACTTTGTACTTACCGGTGCCTCTAGGAAATATTTTAGCCAACAGTGCCTCAAGTTCCATCAGATGATCTTCATCATCACTATCTCCTCGGCTACCACCATGACTAGACTTGTAGTCATGATTATGACAAATATCATTTCCTTTCTTCATAGATGTACTGATTAGAGAAGCCTTAAAAGAAGATTCAGATGGCTTAGAAACACTATTATCAAAGTTGTTTAATTCAAATGCATTCAATTTACCAATAAGGGAATCAACAATAACTTTATCTTTAGAAATAGATCTCAACTCTTGTATTGCAGATACCCTAATATCATATTGTGGTAAGAGAGTTCCAAGCATCTTACTAATAACAATATCTTCTTCAAATTTACCTCCAAAACTCTTAATACCACCTACAACTTCCTTAATCCTTTATCCATATTGTGCTATATTCTCACCATCAACCATTCTCATATCATCAAATTTACCTATAAGACTTTCTTCCTTAGCTATTTGTACATGTTCATCACCTCCATAAAGAAAACCTAATTTCTCCCATACTTCAAATGCAATCTCCAATCCATGAACATCTATATACTCAGAGTAAGACAAAGTACTTATAATTGCTCCAAGTGCTTGGATTTTTTCTTGCTTCTCCTTAAGTTCATTAGGTGTCAAGGGACTGGTACTAGGAGCTACATACTTGTTTGTCACATGGTTCTAGAGATGAGAACCCATTCCTTTGATATATATCTTCATCCGATCACTCCATATTTGGTAGTTGTCCTTGGTAAACTTGGGACCCTCCTTCTTCATTGTCTTTCTCAAGATGTTTTCCTCAAGCTACCAAGCTTCTGCACACAGAGGACCTAATGCTCTGATACCAATTGTTAATCTGAGAGGATCCAATTAATACTAAGAGGGGGTGCGAATCAGTATTAATCACAATTTCAAACTTAAACTTAAACTGATATAACTTCACCAAACCAATCACTAACTAGTAATAAACTATTTACCAGTACTGGTAATCACTGATATCCAATTGTTAAACTGGTTTATTAGAACTTCTCATTAAGTATTCATCAACATGCATAAATTGAAAGTAAATCAAATCAACACATAAAAAACATTCACCACATGAACACCAAAATTTGCACGTGGAAACCCAAATAGGGAAAAACCACAGTGGGAATTGGTACGCACAAAAAATGTGCACTCCTTTTGAATGCACCCTGTTAGGAGCCTAGCTCATTTAGGAGCTTACAATGACACTCTGTTAGAAGAAGAACCTGTTAGGAGTCACCCAGTTAAGGGATTGCTATGATTAGCTTAGTTAGGAGCTTTTCCCTATTAAAAGAAACCTAGCAAGAGGATTTGAGACTCAGATGCTGAGCTACCCAGTTAAGGGATTTACAATTTAAGGCCTATTAGAACCTACCTAGTTAAGGGATTTTGACTGCTGCAACTATTAGGGAACAACAAATGAATGATCTAGAAATAGAACTAAATGCTTGCTTGTTCAAATCCAGTTTAGCTCCAATCATCTACACTCTTGCAGATACACCACACTGGTTCGGCTTCACACTCTTTACTCAATTCACCGACACAACAAACATCAGCTATACTGACCTAAATAACCTTTACAACTCATTTGGTTACAAAAACCTAAGAATTACAACATAGATCATCACATATCTTTACAACTTATTACAAATCATCAAATGGATCATTAAAATCAATTACAAATCAATTACAGTCATTGAATAATCACTGCACCTCGATCTGATACACTTTCAAACTCTTATCTCATACCACTAAGCACTTCACACATTCCCAAGAAATTCTCTCTTTGATTGCACCAAAACATCATTCAAACACTTCACATAGTTTGAGCCATGTCAACACCAACTTACTAACATAATGTAATACACCATCAAAATCAAAATCATTTACTGGTTATAAGAATTGAATACCGGTTCTTAAACCCTTATGAAAATACAACAAAAAGCATAAACATGATTTCCGGTAATCAAAGAATGAGGTGGTTCCGGTCAAAGATACATTACAATGATACAAATACATGTTCCAAACCTCAACACTTGACTCATCACCAATCTCAAAAACCAATCAAAACATTTCCATGTTTACCGGTTAAGGTCCTAATTCCCAGTTCACTGTCTTCATTACTAGTAAGGCATTTCCGATATACCAAAAATACTTTGATGACAAAATAAACATGAAAAAATTGTTGCCACATAGTTTTCCATCAATGAAAACACAAATATCTGATCAAAGTCATGAAGCCAGTAATCTCAATCTCTTCATCACTATATCATTACCAACAATCCTTTACCAGTTCATCAACATTCTCCATCAGCATTAGTTATGCCAATCATGCCATCAAGTTGACCATCTCATATTTTTCACCCTTGAAGATCCTAAAGATTAGCATAGATTGTAGTTTGTTGGATAATATATTCATGCCCTCTGCAATATTCTAGATGGAGCATCGACTAATGTGTACAACCTTAGAAATATTTCTTTTAATATCTTCAACATTCTTCTCCAATGTCTCCATTTTGATCTCCATATTTACTTTCCAAATCTCTAGCAACAGTATATCCTCCTTCCCACTACCACTCATGACATTATCCTTAGAAGCTTCCTCCCAATTCCATAGGATCTTTTCCTCCTTTGCATTGGGCTTAGGAAAAAGGCTGCCCAACTTCTCCTAAACAAAATCCAATCAAATGATCATACAGTTGACCTCTTGGAACAACCACTTAGAGAATTTTATGTTGGGAGAGGGAAGCTTCCTTAACTAGGTTCAAGATCATTTCAAACTCTTTCTCAATAGGGAGCTTGGGAGAGGGAACCTATAGAGGAGATGTTAGGGGAGGAGTCAAATTCCCCAAACCCCTATCCCATCACTATTAGAGACACCCCTTCCTCATTAACATCTTGATGATGGATCACATTCTAAACTCTCTTAAATTTTGATGATAGATCACAAAGTGTGATCCAAAATATTGATGCAAATAAAAAAAACACGATCAAAATTAAAAAATAACATACAACAACATTATGAATTGTAAAAAATAGACATGGTTAACATCCTAGAGGTTAGTGTCTAATTCCTCCTCAACAAATTTCTTTTATTTTTCTCCCGAGTATGTTGTTGGGTCTCTTTACCTTTGCCCATATCAGAGTTTTTTGCTTCCCTATACTCCCCCTCCTCAGAAGAATAACCCTCTTTGTTTACCCAAGGTGTATCCATAATAGTTTTTCCTTTTCTACTTGAGTCTGAAGTAATTTGTTTTCCTTTCCTTTTGGAGGGAGTGGCAAGAGATTCTTCCTTGATAATTTCTACTAATTTAGTAGAAATATCCTTCTCATCCCAATCTTTGATGGACTCCGAGACCCATTTAGATTAGATAGGGTGTCCTCATTCAAACAACTAGTTTTGATGGACCTCTTAGGGTTTTTAGTAGAACTAGGAAGTAGGTTAGAGGGGGTCAGGAATATTATGTGCTCAACAATAAGGAGAATGAGACCCCCATGGAGGATAGGGAGATCAAGATTCCTACATTGGTTAGCTATTAAATTCATAAAATTCTCTAGTGACATGCATAGGAAAAATGGTAAAGAAACAAGCAGGTGGTGCCTAAAGTGGTTCAAAAAACTAAAATGGTAACCACAAATGCTTTTAAATCAGCTCACAAGGGTCACACACCTCATCAAAGACTCAACAACATCTTCCTAGATGGGTTTTGGGGTGGTTATTCATAACCATTATGAAGCTTCACCAACTTCTTCCTTTCATCCCCTTTGAAAAAATTCAACATGGATTCTTCCCATGCTTTCCTTTCATTGAATACCTTGCAACCTTCTTGTTGGGATTAAGGTGTCTCAACCTTTTCAAATTATAAAATTGATTTTGCATTTACTTATTTATTTTATTTTATTTATTATTTTCCTACAAATGTCTAGTCATCTACTGGGAGCCACATGCTTGGTGGCATCCTACTTGGTGATGATTGTATGACACACATGTTGCACAAGTGGAGGTAAGTTTTCCACTTTGAGGATCTTGATAGGTGTCATCCTATGATAGATTCTATGACATATTGGATAAGTGGCATGAGATACCTTTTGCATGAAGGCGGGTTCCCAAGTTGGGTTTTGATGAGTTCTAAGAGAATAAGCTGAAATTAGTCATTTATGATGAATTCTTTTACAACTGTAAGTGTTGTAAGTTATGATGGTTGTAAGATGTGTAAGAGCATTTGCCATACCTCTAAATAGTAAATTTTGGGTGTCCAACTTAGGAGGTTTGAATGGGGAGTCATTTCAAGATGTACACATGTCATTTGCATGATTTTTGGTGGCTGAAAAATAGGACCAAATGCTTTGCATGACCCCATATTGTTACTTCATCTAGAATCTTCCTCTTGAGTTGTATTTCTATAAAAGGTATCCTTGGAGAGTTGTAGTTATGTAATGTTTGTAGGTGAAGTGTTATGTTGCTATAATTAATCTAGGTTGTGGGTTGTAGTTGTAAACTCATGTTGAAGAAGCTAAGTGCTAGTATTGTATTGTAAAAATTTTATTACTAGAATACAAAGTACTGTGCTTTTTGAGTGTGGGGTTTTTTACTTGAAAGGGTTTTCCCCAGGATATATCTTGTGTTCATTGTGTTTATCTTTATGCATGTTTATTATCTACCTATGAATGTGTTTCTGAATCTATAATAGAAGATTTATAAAGAAAGTTTGCACATTCTCCCCCACTAGATTAGTGTTAGGAAGTATTTTCCATACCTTAGATTCCTTTTAGTTGGTATCAAAGCCTGGCTAGTTTTGGTTCTATTGTTGGGTAGCGGGATTTTTGTACTGATCTCGGATTGAGTGGGAGATTTTGTAGAGTTTTCAAAATCTTATTGCAGGAAGAAGATGTCAAGTGCATCCACAAAAATTGATATGGAGAAGTCTAATAGTAGCAACTTAAAACCGTGGAAGTTGAAAATGAAGGATATGCTCGTGGATCTTGATCTATGGGCAACAATATCTGGAACAAAACCTTAGAATATAATGTTGGATGTTTGGGATAGAATGAATCGAAAAGCTAAGGGCCTTATAAGGCTCTGTTTGGCAGACTCCATATTATTGAATGTCTATGAAAAGAAGACTACAAAATATTTTTGGAATAAGCTTGGAGATGTTTAGTAGGCTAAATCCCTGGTAAAAAAGTTTTATCTAAGACAGAAAATGTATTCTCTGAGGATGGAAGATGGAGGATCTATTATTGATCATCTCAATACATTCAATATGATTGTTGCTTACTTGGGCTTTGTTGGTGACAAGATTGAGGAGTAGAAGAGATGTGAAGAAAGATGTATGCCCCTCCCTTGATCAGACTCTATTTAACCTAGTCTGACTTTGGTTGACTTCTTCTGTTGTTTATGAGACTGGGTGATACTCTTGAATGTAATGAATTTTATTATGATTCTAGGATATGTTGTTGGTTATGCATTTTATCTCTATGGATGCTTACATGTTAGATTATATGATTAAGTACTAACCTTGGATTGACACATCTTCTTTATACATATGAAATATGTCTTGTGTTCATCTACTTGAATGGGTATGAGTCTGTATGGGGTGTGAGGGGACGATCTTTCATCACCCACTTCAGAGGGACACAAAATGTCACGACTCTCCTCCATCGGTGTGCCTGTATATGTTATATGTAAGTATGTATGTTTTCTCGGTGATGCAGGACTGTAGGTACCGAGCATCAACTTCACCTAAATCTTCAAGTCTGAGCGTGCTCTTTGACCCAATGGTAACATGGAAATTGGAGTTACAATCAAACCCTATTGTACCATCGTTCCTATGGAACAAGACCTATGTCAAGTGACCTTGTTTTGTTGGTCTGTGGTTGTTTGACCTTGTCCAATTGTCTTCGTGTTTCACAGTTTCTTATTCTAGGGTGTTGTTGTGTGGTTATTGTGTTAAGAAGAGAATTAATGTTAATTCTTTAGATAGATTAATGATTGGAAAATCATTGCAATGTTTTGTTAAATTAAAATTGTCGAGTTAGATAATTTAAGTATTTTACGACTAAAATTTCTTATAGAGGAATTAATAATAATATCTAATTGTTTATTTTAATAAATTAAAGTAAAATTGTGTAACGTTTTATTATTAAATTTGTGGGGTTCATAGATTTAAGTTACTTTAATTTTTGAAAAGATTGTCTTTATTAGACTTTTGATTATTTATTTGTTTATTTAAAAGGGGATTATATTAGAATGAATTTTATCATTTTCATGCGATAATTCATTAAATAATATAATTATCATTTTATTTATTTTTAGAATTAAATATTAGTTAAATATTTTATGATATTAATGTAGATTAATTTTTAAAAAGGGAAATTAATAATTAATTATTTTTGAATTTTAACTTTGCATGTGTGGGAGTTACAAAAAGGATAATAAATAAATCAATTAATGAAATTTAGTAATTTTGGGGAATCTTGCATGCTTTTTTGAGGAGTTACAATTGAGAATTTGATATAATCTACTTTTTGGGGGAATTATGGGCTCTTGTTGGGAAGTTCACTGTATGCATTTCTGGTTATGGTTTTCGAAATGGGTTTTTGGAATATGTGGTTGAAAAGTTGAAATGGAGAAAAATCTATGGAGTTTCTTGCTATTTCTTGCTGGATGTTATTGAAAAGGGTTAGAATCATTTTGTTGATGCTAGTGGATTTGTTACCTAGCTCAATGTGTTCAGCAACTGTGGATTTTTTCTTCAGCTTCTATTTTGTTATCCAGATTTCGTTAAGAGGTAGGATTTCAGATTCTTCTCTTGCATGTGGAAATTTCTTTTAGTTTTGTATGAAATGAAATAGTTGGTTGTTAACTTGAAAAGAGGAAAAATTCATAGTTTGTCTGGTTATTGAAAATAATTTGTGAATCTAGGTTAAAATTAGATGTACAACTTGGAAAATTAGGAAAGGGAAATTTTGGGGAAAGCTTTTGTAGTGTTCGAGAAAATATAAGGGTTTCAGGATTGGATTGGATTTTTGTTAAAATTTTGGGGAGTTTTGTTAAATGGATTCACTTGTATATAAATATTGATTTCTTTTTGAGATTAGATTCAAAAAAATGGAAATGGGGGATTGTTATGGAAAATGATTTATTTGCATAATGATCTTGATTCTTCTGTGTTGAATTTGGTTTTCAAAATTAATTTGGGTTTGAATTGAATTGAATATTGTTTTTCGGGTTTAAAATAGATATTGGGGAAAAGTTTTATGTCTATGAAAGAATAAGTATCTGGTAGATTACTGGGAGGGGGGGGGGGGGTGAATCAGTAAATAGAAAAACTGATAAAAACTTCCTAATCTTAATCTCAATCAGACAAACTAAACTTATCAAATGAAATACCACTGTAAATACTCACAATAAAACCTAGTTGAATTTACAGCAACTTAACAGTAAACAACATTAAACTTGCAAACATTCAAATGCTTTATCATATGTCAACATATTCCATTTCTCAATGCTTCTAGTTATCATGCCTTATCAGAATAGTTAAGTAGTTAATCAAATCAACCATAAGATCATAACCACAAAAAAATTCACCACATGACACAAGTATTTTTGACGTGGAAACCCAAATAGGTAAAAACCATGGTGAGATGGAACTCACAAGATAATATCTGAACTCTTCTGAAGTTCACCTTATTAGGAGCCAAGCCTATTAAATCTTTTACAAAATTCCTATTAAGAAATGATCCTGTTAGGAATCACCCAGTTAAGGGATTGACTACAAATGCCTTGTTAGAAGCAAATACCCTGTAAGGAGTAACCTCAGTAGAGGATTTGAAATTCAATCTAATGGATCACCTTGTTAGAGGATTTAATAAGTAACCAAGCTTGTTAGAGCTTACCCAATTAGGGGATTTCAATTTAGCTGTAATTGTTAGAAAACAAGAGGAGTTTGCTTAGTCTATCTGAATAACACTACACTTGCTTGATCAGACCCTTTTAAGCTCCTATTTGCCTTTACTCAAACTGTAGACTCATTATCTGGTTTGGCAACCACACACTCAACTGATTTTTGCCAACTCTTGCCAATGCTAAATAAAACAACTTCATCGACCTTAAATACAAATCAATTACGTCGGTAACACAACAAAAACCTAATTCTCATCGAGATTACAAACAAGTCGGTACAAGTATGACCATTGGATTTCATAGCAATCTCTACACATCAATTAATAAAACCTCAACTGCTCCTTGATTACCGCTTCATTGAGTTCAGTAACTCATCACGCGCTTTGCATTAGATTGAATATATTTTTCTCATTCCCTAGACAAACAAACGCGCCAAAATATTTTGAACTTGTCTTCATACAATGACCATACGTGTCACCATCATCACTGCTCAACATTAGATTATAAACCAACCAATTCAACAACCTTAATCGGTTAGGGTTTAACAAAAACAACTGGTAGGGTTTACCGGTTACATTACATAGATAGGGTTTAACCTTTTACATCGGTTACTAGTTCAACTCACAAACTTACATACCGATTTACAATGTCCTTCATAAAGCTCTTCCTACCGGTTACAAGACAATATCAACAATATCACTACCAAATAATTGACATCAATGACAACATAACATATCATTAATGCAATCTTCATGCAAATGCCAACAATCTCCCCCTTTGGCATTGATGGCAATACAAATATCAACACCATTGATTGCTACTGTGATTGTGAATAGGAATCCTAGTTTACATTACCAAGTATTCACATGCTCTCTCTGTCTTTAGTCTCTCACTAGTTTTCCTTCCTATAATCACATAATTCTTCTCCCCCTTTGACAACAATGCCAAATTGAAAGTAAAACATGTAATGTCAAATTTCACTATGCATCAACAACATACTACAACTTGATGCCCCCCTGTGGAATATATCCACTACTACACCAATCCATGTAAAATTTTGCAAGTAGTTCAGGGACTGATGCAATAAACATCATGCTCAACTAACCTCATGAAGAGGTACAACCCCTAGTTGACTTCTAAGATACTCAAATGTAGTCTTAGGTAGAGGTTTGGTAAAAATATCTGCAAGCTGCTCCTTGGTAGAAACATGCTCTAAGATAATATCTTTTCTCTACACTTTTTCCCTCAAGAAATGATACTTCAATTCAATGTGCTTGGTTCGTGCGTGCAAAATAGGATTCTTGGAAATATTTATGGCACTTTTATTATCACTTAAAATGTTTATAGGTTCTAAAATCTTCATCTTAAAACCTTCCAAAATGTGCCTCATCCAAATAGCCTATGTGCAATTCATATAAGCTACAACATACTCAGCTTCAACAATAGATTGTGAAGTACAACTCTACTTTTTACTAATACATGAAACAAGCCTTCCTCCAAGAAAAAATGCTCCATCGGTTGTGCTTTTCTAGTCATCAACATTTCCTACCCAATCAACATCTGTGTATACCTTCAAATCAAAGTTTTCTCCATATGAATACCATAATCCATAGTCAAAAGTACCTTTTAGGTATCTAAAAATTCTCTTGGTTGCTATCAAATGTGTTTCCTTAGGATTCTTCTAGAATCTAGTAACTATGCCAACCACATGGGCTATGTTCAGTCTGCTATGAACAACATAGTGTAATTTGCCAATCATTGACCTATATTCCTTCTCATCAACAGACTTAGATTCATCTTCCTTAGACAACTTGCAACCTGTAACCATTGGTGTCCAAACTGGTTTACAGTCACTCATGCCAAATGTCTTTAAAACCTCTTTCACATACTTAGACCATGTAATGAAATTAACATTCTTCATTTGTTGTATCTGCAAGCCTATGAATTTTTTTATTTCCCATACTAAAGACTTTTCAAACTCATTTTGCATTTCATCTGCAAAATCATTGCTCATGACATCGTTATCTCTAAATATGATATCATCAACAAATACTTCATTGGTCAGTATTTCATCTCCTTCAGACTTGAGATATGTTACTATCATCACTAGTTCTCAGAAATCCTATCTTCATCAGATGTGTATGAAGCCTTCCATACCATGCTCTAGGTACCTGCTTTAATCCATATAAAGCCTTATGGAATCTACATACCATGTCTTTCTCATCAATCAAAGCATAACCATCTAGTTGCTCTATGTATACTTCTTCTTCCAATATCCCATTAAAAAATGCAGATTTAAAATCCATCTGATATACCTTGAACTTCTTATGGGTTGAAAATGCAATTAAAGTTCTGACACCTTCTAGTCTTGCTACTGGTGCAAAATTTTTTCCATAATATTCTCCTTCTTCTTGTGCATAACCCTTGCAAACTAATCTTGCCTTGTTGCGAACTACAACACCATCTTCATTCAACTTGTTCTTGTATACCCATTTAGTACCTATAATATTCTTATTTACCGGTCAGGGTAATAGGGTCCAAGTGTTGTTCTTCTCAATTTGATCCAGTTCCTCCTCCATAGCTTTAACCCAATGATCATCACCAAATGCCTCCTAAGCAGTTCTTGGTTCAATGGTGGAGATCATGCAATAATTCTCTCCGATTCTTCTTCTGGCTAGTACTCCAACATCCTTATCTCCAATAATATGTTCAAGATTGTGATTCAGTCTCACATATGTAGTAATGACATGAACAATATCTTCAGGTTCAACTTCTTCATTATCATCATCTACTTCTGAGTTTATCTATTCCAGATGAACAAGTGCATCAAAATTTGCTTTGCCAGTTTCAGATTTCACAATTTCTGGTTCCAAAAACAAAATGCAAGGATCTTCATCCCTTTTCTCTAAACTAGTTCCTTCCGAGACTTCAAGAAATTCATCCACTTGAACATCAACACTCTCAACAATTCTTTGTGTCTAGTTGTTAAAACATTTGTAGGCCTTACTCTTGGTGGAATAGCCAAGAAATATACCTTCATCACTTTTAGCCTCAAATTTGCTGATGTAATCACCTCTCTTAATAAAACATTTGCTTCCAAATATCTTAAAATAGCTAACATCAGGTGATATTCCATACCAATATTCATAATGAGTCTTTTCCTTACCTCTCTTTATCATAATCTGGTTCATAGTGTAGATAGTTGTGCTGACAGCTTCTCTCCAAAAGGTTTTCGCTACACCTCCTTGTATCAACATTGTCCTAGTAGCTTCAACAATTGATCAGTTGTTTCTTTCTGTGATACCACTCTATTGTGGTATCCTTGGTATAGAAAGTTGTCATTTGATACCATTCTCTTCACAATACCTAGTGAATTCCTCAGAAGTAAATTCACCGCCTTGATCTTTCCTTAGATATTTTATCTTCTTACCGCTCTCTTTCTCAGCTAAGGCCCTGAATGCATTGAACTTACCAAAAGATTCAGCCTTATCCTTCAAGAATGTGACCCACATCATCCTTGAGAAATCATCAGTGAAAATTATGAAATATCTATCACCTTGAATTATTTTTGTTCTTATTGGTCCATAAAAATCTTTTCGACTGAAAAGGATTTGCTTTTGAAAGTTGAAGAAGTCATCTTTCCTAATTGATATTCTTTGCAAAGAGCATTAACTAGTTTGTTTAACTGAGGCAAACCTCTCATTGTCTTGGAATTACTCACTTTAATAATGTTATCAAAGTTTTTATGACAAAATCTCCTATGCCAAAGCCAACTATCATCTATTTTTCCAATAAAATAGTTGCTAACTTTAGAATTAAGGTGAAACTGGTTACCTTTAGTTTGTTTCTTTTATTGCAATCAATTCACCTTTATTGTCAAAGATTTTGCACATACCATTTTAAAACTCCAATGGGTATCCTTTGTCATTAAGTTGTGCTACACTCAAAATATTGTGCTTTAGTCCTTCAACCTATTAGACATCATCTGTACTACTCTTCCCATTAAGAGAAATAACTCCTTTACCTTTGACCATGCAGGGTGAGACATTGCCAAATCTAACAATACCGCCATAAAATCTAATAAATATGTTATTATGTATTCATTTGTAGGGGTAGAGGAAGTAGAAGTTAGAATAGGGATTGAGATATGCATGATATGATATGGTTGATTCTTAGAGTCCCAATTGGATTGTATTTGGCTTGAAGCCTGCATGTAACTGATTAATTACCAGATGTTCTTTGATAATAATATGATGGTTTTTGGATGATTGTCGAGAGTTCTAAGGCTTTAATATGATTAGTTTATGTAAACTTGTTGTGTTCTCTTGTTTCTTTCCTTGTGTCTCTCTTGTTGCATAAGCCGATTGACTCTATTGAGGGTTTTTATCGGTTATGGCTGCACCAAGTGGTATTAGAGCTAGTTATGGACTTGCTAGTGGAAGAATATTTTGCAATAATTGAGCCATTCCTTGGGGTGGATAGATCACCAATTGGAAACATGTTGCGCATGTGTTCAATAGATCACCGAGGGGAGGCAATTGAAACCAATAGTCAAATTGTTGAGTTGAAGCAGTTCACTGAAGTGGAAGAAGAGATGTCACCGAGGAGGAAAACCCCTTGGAGGGTAGAGAAGATGATGGAAGACTTCAAGATTGAAGTAAGGAATGAAATCAGAAATGCTTTGGTTGGTTTGCGGAGAAACCCTGATTCTGAGAATGAATATGAGGAAGTCGGTGAAGAGCTTCAGGAAGTTGAAGGACTGAAAGATGAAAGAGAGGAAAGATTCATGAGAGTAGTGGCACAAGAGAGTAAAGTTCATAAAGTCAAGGTTTCCAACTTTTATGGAACGCTGAAACTGGAGGATCTAATTGATTAGATCGGAGAGTTGGAGGACTATTTTGAGTTTGAGGATGTCAAGGACCCACAGAGAGTCTGGTTGCCACAGACCAAGTTGAAAGGGTATGTTTTCTTGTGGTGGAAAGAATTGCAGAAAGAGAGAGTGGAGAATGGTGAAATGAAGATCACTTGGTGGAGATAGATGGTTACAAGATTGAAGGCTAAGTTTATACCGAGAGACTATGAATTGGAACTATTCCAGAAGTTGTAGAACCTAAAATAGAGAAACGTGACTATGAACAAATATACTGAGGAATTGTATAAGGTGGTGATCAGATTTGGATATAAAGAGATGGATAGAGAAAAGGTGGTGAGGTACACCAATGGACTTGCTTTTAACATTAAAGATGAGATGAGTATGTTGAAAGTTTCCACAGTTGAAGAAGCTTACCAGTATGTTTTGAAGGTTGAGGAGAAGGTGAGAAGAATACAACTGAATAAGGGAAAGGAGAAATTCAATATGAGTGATAGTATGAAGAAACTGGTTGAAGAAGAGGAGTCAAAACATAAGTGGAGTAAAGAACCGGAATAGAAGACATTGAGGAAAGGTAGCAGCAGTACTGGTAGAGAATTTCCTGGCAAATGTTCCAAGTGTGGAAAAACCAGACATAGATTCTATGAATGTAAGAAAGGAATGGCAAGAAGTTGTATGGCAATTGAGGAACTGGAAGGTGATTGTACTGAATCTAACTATGCACTGGAGCAAGGAGAATCCCTTATGTTTAGAAGAAAAGATATCGGATCTACTAAGAGGAAGAGTCTTTTCTAGACTATGTGCAAATAAGGTGGTAAGTATTGCAAGGTCATTGTAGATAGTGGAAGTACTGATAATTTATTATCAGAGGAGATGGTTGTGAAGCTTGGGTTGAAGAGGATTAAGCATCCTTTTCCTTATGAGGTAATTTGGTAACAAGATGATCAAAAGTTAAAGATAAAGGAGCAATGTTTCATGAGTTTCAATATTGGGCCTTTTAGAGATGAGGTTTTATGTGATGTTGTATCTATGAGTGTTTGTCATGTCTTGTTGGGAAAACCTTGGTAGTATGATAGAGGAGCTATTTAGGATTGTAGAAGAAAGTTTGTTACTATTGAAAAGGATGGACATAAGTTCACATTGATTTCTTTGAAGCAGAAAGAGAAGGAGGTGAAGAATCTGAGTCCTAAGAAAAGTTGCAATACTGAGAAACTGGTGGCAAAGGTTATACCAGAAGGTTTGAGAGAACCAGTTGTAGAGGTCATACTAGAGGTTTGAATAAATATCTGATAGAACCAGTTGTAGAGGATAAACTGGAGGGAGACATGAGTTTGCAGAAGGATCTGATGGATGAACCTAATGAATAGATGGAACTAGTCGATAGAGAGCTTATAGTGACAAACCGAGTGAAGTATTGTGGCAGAACCAAATCAAAGTTGCAGAAATAGAGACAATGCATAGATCTAAAGCAAAGAAAGAGAAACAAAGGGATTCAAAGGTTAGAGAAGCCGATTGAGGCACCAGAGGAGCTAAAGAAGAGGTTGGAAGATGTTTGGATAAAAAATGAGCATGGGATCTTCATTCCGAGTCCTTTTAGATATTCATGAGTTGCCTCTCATGGAACATCTTTTTCTACCTAGGTTTTCTGATTTGGGAGCATCCTCGGTCGATGAGCAATCTTGCATCACCCAAAAATATTTCCCTTTTAGTTTTGTTCCTGTTTAGTTCTTTGTGCAGTTTTATGTGTTCTTATCGGTAGTTGCTTGTTCTTTGTGGCAGATCTTATTTTTTATTTCTAGATTGTTTCATGTGCTTGATTCCATATTTTCAGTTTATTTGGGTTCTTTTTCGATCAATTATCACTTTCGATTGACTGTTTTTGGGTTCCAAGACAGTTCTTGTGCTTACCGGTTGGTTTTCCTTAATTACAATGTGATTCTTGGTGTGTGGATCCATCTTGGGTCTTGTCTGATGTTCTTGGGTGTGTGGATCCATCTTGGGTATAAATATGTTGTAGACACCTAAAAATGTCTCATTGATCATGTACTAATTATTCCTCTAGTTAGTTAAATAATTATTTAATTATTTAATTAAGTTAATTAATCTTATTCTTCTAATTTTATATTTCGTCATCATCTTACTAATTATTCTATTTTAATTCTATCATCGTTTTAATCATTTTAACCATTTTCTAATGTTAATTAAATATTTATTATTTAATTAATTCTGATTAATTCCCTAATTTAAATAATCTTTATTGTTTAAATAAATTCCATTTTCAATTTCTATCTCTAATCATTTAACCCTCTTCTAAATATTAATTAAATATTAATTATTTAATTAACTAATTGATTCTTCTAATTCCATTTTCAAATCCCCAAATTCTAATTTCATTTAATTTCATTAATTCTCTAATTTCAAATTCAAATTCTTCTAATTTTATCAAATTTAATTACATGTGCATGATTTCAAAAATCAAAGTCAAGTTCTAAATATATTCAAATACTAAATTGAATTTAAAATAAATTCAATTATTTGAATTAAATCTCATGCAAAAATTAAATTGAAAATCTAAGTTAAAGTGCAACCACATGCTAAATTAATTAATTAAATCATTATCTCTCCAACTTCTATTTCTATCTTCTAGTTAGCTTTTTCTAAATAAAGCTTTCTTTGTCATCCTCTTTATTCCTTCAATCATTATTTTTCTTCCCTTAGTTAGCTTTTTCTCAATCAGTTGACTCAATTAATCTATTCGATCTATTTTGTTTCACCTCTAAATCAGCAATTCAACTATCAATTTTCATGTGAGCTTACCTGAGTTCCACCTCTTGATCAATTTGTTCCACCTTTCAATCAATCATCTCCAATAATCTATAAATTGAGCATTGAACCACCATTCTCAACAATCACGAACTTTGAATCTTTGTGTCACTTGTAGGTTGCCAGCATAATATTTGAGAGTCATCATACCACAGAGAAGAGAAGAGCAATGTAAGTTATATGCAGTCATGGAATAGGGAGTTTTGATTAGTTTAGTTTATAATTCCTATTTTGATTTGATTGTGTTATTTCATTGTTTGTTTGTTGGGATTCTTTGATTAGATAGGGATTCGTGATTTCCCTTTGAATTCTAATTAATATTAATAAGATGAATTCTTTTACATGCGACATTTTGGTGAACCCGACATGAACAACAACTAATTAACCTTCTCTATTTTTTGTGTTATTTTTACAGATCGTATGGATTTTTTTTTCCTTTTTTCCAAGTTTTGCACGGATTTCATGATAGACCTCTTTGTCACACATTCACGGTTGCATCATCAAGAAATTGAATAGACAGGGTTATGCAATCGACTAGACAGGGTTATGCATTCATGTGGAACCCATCACACAATCGCCCTTATAGGATTATGCAATCGCTCTGATATCATTACACATTCACTGGGAAAATTACTGTTCTGTTATTTTTATTCTTATTTCCTTTCTATTCTCTGATCTATATAATTCTACATGAAATTGAGTAAATTTGGAAACGGATTATTTTTATTCCATTTTTTTGTTATAACAGTTTATGGCACATAAGGTACAATTCAGGATTTTAGGTGCCAGAAGGACAAAGGAGCGGGGAAGACAAACCAAAAGCTATCAGAGAATTCTCAAAGCAGAAAAGAAAATACAAGATTAGGAAGATCAACCAACCATCGATAGATACAACAACTTAGTTCTCTCATATTGGGTGAAATATGATTTGATTAACATTGAATGGATGATGAGAGATCTAGCTAGGGCCTCACAAATTTGTTTTGCAAGCTTCTAATCAAATTTAGTGTCAATTTTTATTTTTTTTGTGTTATCTATGTGTCATGCAATCACCTTGTTATCATCACGCAATCGACCCATTAGGATCACACATTCACTCTGTCAGGACCACACATTTAGCTTGACAAAATTACACAATCGCATATGTAGGTTCACACAATTATACAGGTATCATCACACATTCGTTTTCATCAATTTTGAGTTCTTTGTTTTCTATTGATTTGATTTTATTGCTAATCATTTGTTTGCAACCTGTAGCGAATTTATAAAAAGGATCAGATTAGTATTAGATCAATTGCACTCATACTTTCACACTTCATCTTTTGGTGCTTAAAATTGACATGCATGTATAAACACTTCGATTTGGACTTAAAATCAACAATGGTTAAAATTGACATGCATGCCTTCACATTTCAGTTTGGTGTTTAAAATTGACATGCATATGGGTATTCAACACCTCAATTTGGGCTTTAAAATGAACGTGAACTAGGCTGCACATAGATTAAATAACATTTGATTTTCTTAAAGGAAAGAACTTTTATCATGTTTGGGGTGGACCTACTGTTGCACTAACTAACTTTCCACCCACCATCAGGGTCTTGGGAGAAAGGAAGGAGGTGACAACGACACTCAATTTTATTTTATTCCATGTAGAGGGGTATCTTTGATTGGGGATTTTATCACCCCACAAAGGTACTTTGAATTGAGATGCGTTGGGGATATCATCTCTCTCAGCATACTCTCGAGTGGGTTTTTCGAGCCGCTATATAAACATACTGGTCAAGCGGCTTGAGTGTTGAGTGAATTTGACATATGTGGGGGCCTTCCCTACACTAATAAGCTCAACTAAAGTCTTAAGTGGCTTTCTCTAAGAATCTGTTGTTGGATCGAGATCCCTCAAAATTTTACAATAAGAACCAATTTAGTAGCCCAAAATCCTACATTAATTGATTCTGGGAGTGCGGATCATACCCCATAGATACCCCTCATGTACCTTGCATTATGAGATAGAAATCCCTTGGTGATAAGATCTTCAGATCTTCGAGGTAAGAGAGACTGACATGCCTGAGAAGTGTGTGCCATGGAATGGAGCCAGTGCTATCAGACTCTCTATCTGTCCATCTTGTTTCGGTATTTTATTGTGGGGGCCTCATTTAATGGTGTTCACTTTCTAGCCTAAGATTGTCTTCTGTGTCTTTTTATGTATCATTGTATCAAACCAGTATTGAGTCAGTTATTTGGTCTTTTTCAGGCCCTATCCTGTGTATCTTTGAATTCACTGAGATTGTTTGAAAAACCAGTTCAGTCAACTATATCTACCTCCGAACAATTGTTCTCAGACTTGAAAAAAATACAACACTTGTCCTACACACAGAATTACTAAAAACAAAGTCCATTTTTGAAATGTCAAAACTCAAAGCTTTAACACACTTGTGACCATAGAAAATCCTTGCATAGTCCTCATTTACATCCTTATTATCATCCTAAGACTTTGTATATTCCTCATTTACATCCTTACTATTATCCAAAATCCTTGCATAGTCCTCATTTACGTCCTTATTATCGTCCTAATTCTTTGCATATTCCTCATTTACGTCCTTACTATTGTCCTAAATCCTTGCATAGTCCTCATTTACGTCCTTATTATCATCCTAAGTCCTTGCATATTCCTCATTTATGTCCTTATTATCGTCCCAAGTCCTTGTATAGTCCTCATATACATCCTTGTCTAGACCTTATATATGTTTGTCTTAGTCCATCGTCATTTGCATAATCATCCTACAAAGTTTGTATGCGTCTTAATGGGTCTGCCAAGTGATGGTTTTCTCCCCTTCAAGCAACCTAATCTAGTGCCAAACAACGGTCAATGAGAAATTATTGAAGGTCTAGCTAACTTAGCTTGGGACTCAAGGAGAAATACACCCCAGTATATAGGAGTCAAATACAAGATAAATGTCGAGTATAAAATTGCCCATAGGATTGATAGAGAAATTCTTGTAGAACGTCTAAGAGAATACATGGAAAAACTTGCACTATAGGAATCCTGAAATACTCAACAAGTCTCACATCAAAATCCCCAATAGAGAGTCTAGTCTAGTTTTGCAAACCTCATACCTACGTCTAGAGTATAGCATTAGTTGTCATCTTGTATAAAGTTCTAAAACCACTCTCATATAGAAGTCTCAAATACCCATCACAAGGTCACAAAAGGCAAAAGGTATAATGGACCCAAACAACAACCACTCTATAAACCCAACTTGGAATACGGACATATCAACTAGTCAATAGTCAAATTCTCAAGCAATACCCACAATACATGAACTATGACAACAATTTAACACAAGAAGAGATTGAATCAGCTCAACAAGACCCACATGTCCTTATGATCTTAGATGCACTTATACATTGTGATAGGGACAAATATCTCTCATTGTTATTACAAAATGGTGCGAAACTACTTGAAGATTTTGATGTCACAAAAATCTTACCACTAGGAAATACTCTAGGTCAATATAATAGTCAAATACTACATATAACTCAAATGCAAACAACAACCTCCAATTTTCCTCAGAATGCACCTATACAAACTGATGCTCTATAAAATGGGGAAAAGGTTAGATCAAATCTTGTGGTCATATAACACACAAAAACAACAAGAAACAAGGATCAAAGTTAGTGTTATTCAACCAAAAGTTAATCTAAGCAGGCATATCAAAAGAGACACTAAAAACATGCTAAAGTATTTAACTAGGGAAATAAATATCACAAGGCATCTCCAAATGCCTTCTAACATGCTCTTAGATCCTTCTCCTTTGTTCCTCTCCTCTCCAAGTTCCAAATTAGTGTAGCTCTCAGCAGCTTTTTGCACCATGGATGCTTATGAAGGTTCAAGATTGTGGATGATTAACTATGCTATGCAAGTGTAAAACAAACTTAATTAGACATGGTATGAAAATGAACTAAGATTTATTTTAGTCCAAAATGACAATATATGTGATTTATGCTAAATGCTCTCTCTAAAATTCACTATAGATTAAATGCATACAAGTCTTCAGGATCTGGATTATGAAGAAATGGACTCTGTTTATAGGAAAAATGGAGCAATGGATGGTTGAGATCGAGTAATCTCAACAAGGGTCAGGATTGAATGATATTCAATCCATGTGAGGGCTTTCAACCCAATCCTAGGATGACAAGTGTCAATATGAGATAGGTTGAGAGGAGAGGGAATAAGCATTAAATGCTTGACATGACCCAAGAGTTAACTTGGGAGTTAAGGTCAAGGTTAGGTTGAATGAATAAATTATTTATTCAAAGAATAAAGCTTTTATCCAATGGATAAACTCTTGTGCAAAGACAAAAGGGATAACCATGGTCAAAGAAATAAATGCTTGAGGAGACACATGAGTCACATGAGGGTTGAGTTAGGGGTTAACCATAAATGGTCATGTAAGAGCCATAAATGGTTTGGAAGACTTTAGAAGTTAAATTGTTGAACACACAAAGCATTAAATGCTTTTTAAAGACTTTTAAGTCTTTGAGAAGTGACTCCGAGTTGCTTAGGAATGTGACAATAATTAGGGGATGGATTAGGTTAATTGATTAGGATTAGATAGGTTCTAGAAGGGGGTTAGGATTGCAAGTGGGTTTGGTGGGTGAGGGAAATAGGAATTTTTATTAAAATAAAATTCATTTATTTCAACAAATAGGTGCAAGTTGCATTTGTAGGAAAATGCAAGTTGGGGGGGGGATAATGATTTAAATAAATGTTTTATTTAATTTATTTAAAAGAGGAAAGAGGATTAAATTGAATAAATAGAATTTATTCATTTAATTGATTGTGAATTTGGTTGAATGAATGAATTAAAATAAATTGAATAATCTATTTAATTAATAGGAGAATGTTTGAAGATGAATTAATTAAATATTAATTTAATTAACTAATGGCTAGTGGATTTTTAATCAAATAAATATGAAATATTTATTCAATTAAAATGGATAGATTTATGTGACTACACAAACAAATGTTAGTTCAAATGTGAACTCTCAGTCGAGTGCATCATCTTCAACAATAAATGTTAGCACACCAATACAGACCAAACTGATAATATCAAGTGTCTCAGCACCTATTTCAACACAGATTCCTCATGCAACGAGTGCGACCCAACCTCCAGTTTCCTATTCTATAGTATCAACATATAGTCACCAAAATGCAAATCTAGGTCTTGCAAATACAACCACTACAACTCAGCCTAACATGTGTTCACATATCAACTATTTCACAATACCTAGTGGAATGCACAACATGAGAAATTACAATCACGGTACCTTCCAACAACCTCCTAATTATGCTACCATGAATCCTTTTGTGGGAAACATGCAGACACAAGGTGTACCTTTGACTCAAATGGATATTCTGACACAACAGTTACACAATTTGCAACAATGGGTAACCATTATGCAAACTGGTAATGATAAAAAGAGCTACACATTGTAGGAATTACATCCTTATCCTTTCAATCACACATTGTACATGTCGACTTTCCCACCACATTTTGAAATGCTGAAATTCAATAGATACCAAGGGAAAGGCGATCCTAGAGACCACATCAGAGATTTTTTTACGACATGCATAGAGATTGCAATAGAGGACACTTAATGAGATTGTTTCCTAAAAGTCTAGGGGACCCAACCTTAGAGTGGTTTTCACATCTACCACCAACCATCACATCATTAGGAGAATTAGCTGAACACTTTATTGCAAATTTTTCACATAACATTGAAACCCTAGTTACCTTAATGGACTTGCGTGCCACAAAACATTATGAAAAATGAAACATTTGCATCCTTCATACAATGATGGAGGGCTCTCTATAGGAGGTGTAAGGCAATTATTCCAGAAATAGAGCAAGTGGATATGTTCACCGAAAACTTGATCCCTAAGATTAAATATCCCTTACAAAAGCAATGTTTAACCACGTTCAAACAAATCACGGAAAAAGGCTCTAAAATGTGAGAAAGGACTAGTGGAACAAGGTCTTATTAAGTATGGCAACAACAACAACAATGACAAATCAAAGTTTTGGTCTAAAAACAAGAATGTGACCAATGATGGTGTTGTAGATGCCCGAATAGTAAATAGAACTCAATTGGTTTTATCTCTAGGCATGAGTCAATCATCAAATCCAAATATGAAGAATAACACTGCCTCAAAAAATGTAAACGCTACACAAAACATGAACACAAAGTACCCCAGGGTAAATGCTCCAAGAAGGAATTACACCTCTAGGAGAACCTATTGAGTCAGTGCTCAAAAAGTTAATTCAAACAAACATGATCACTTTACCAGAAATAAGAGTATATGAACCAGGTACTTTCAAACCCACATGGTGGAATGATAATGATTTCTATGATTATCATCGGACTAAAGGTCATAAAATGGAGAGCTGCTATAAATTGAAAAACTTGGTCCAAGATATGATAGAAAAAGGCGACATCACAATCGATACCGATAAAACCTCAACAAACACAAATCATAAAATCTTTAAGGATCCATTTGTTAAGCATGACAAAGGGAAAGCTACTACATCATGTACTCAAGATAATACAGCTAACTACACAAAGGTCTCATATGACTACACTATTCATGGCATTAGCTCAAGAGATGTAGTAAAAAATGATTCACAAGAAACAATTGATCAAGATGAGCAATATTTAGGAACTCACTCAGATGATAACCAAATTTGCATGCTGTTAGAGGCACCAAAATACGATGATGATAGAAACATTTGTCTCGGAGACTGGGGGCATGACAAACCATCTCATTCAGGATGGTTTGAAGATGAACTCAGAAAAAATCATGGATGTCAAACATACACATGAAGACTATGAAGAGGGATTTAACATAAACCTTGATAACACAACATATGATACCAACAATACCTACAAAAGAGATGATACAGTGGCTACAATCACAATAACTCCTAGAGTCAAAGATTGTGCAGTAGTTACTCGCATATAAAAGGTAACTTTACAAGGAGTACCACCAAACCTACCACCAACAATAGGGACCTATAATATTGTTGAGCAACTCAAGAAAACCCTGGCACAAGTATCACTATTTGAACTACTACAAATTTCACCCACTCATAAAGCTATTCTAGACAAAGCGCTTCAAGACTCAATAGTGGACAAAGATATAGATGAAAATGTCTTCCAATCCATGGTAGGGAATTTGGCACAATGCACTCGCATTGCATTCACATAACGGGACATTCCTAGTGATAGACTGCTCCATAATGACTTGCTACATCTAGAAGCTTACATACATAAGAGAAGAATCAGAAGAGTACTTGTAGATGGAGGAGTTGGTCTCAACATTTGTACTTTAAAACTCGTTAAAGCACTAGGATATTCTGAACTTCAAATTGATTCATCCAAGAGGATAAATATCAAGGCATACGATGATGAAGAACATCCCTCAAAAGGTATTGTCACACTACCTGTGCAAATAGGACTTGTAACAACAGAGGTCATTTTTAAAGTCTTGGATAGAGAACTGGGATATAACATGTTATTGGGTCTCCCATGGATTCACACCATGCAAGAAGTACCATCGACATTTCATTAGTGTGTCAAATTCCCATATAATGGTATTGAAATCACCATAAAAAGTTATCTGAATTCCATCCAACACTGCAATTACTTGAAAGAAAGTGTGGATAATTAGGTACCTATTAATCAAGCAACACCTCTCACTACACAACTGGATGCATTAACAATCACATAAACAAAGAAGAATATGCCTACAACATCTTCTTTACAGATACAAGATATGGGTTGTGGAGAGTACTCTATTGCAAATACTTCAAGTGGAAAATATTTGTCTCTATCTCCTAAGTCTTTTGGGAAGCCTAAAAAAATGCTATACAAAAACAAGACAAAGGAAAAGAAATTGTTAGATACACAGACTCATGCTCTTTCATTAGATAGGGTGACTTACAGGAATAATCTCTGAATGAAGATGTCAACCATTGGATATATAGAGAAGAGGATCATATGACAATACCTAGAATACCCCTAGATCAGTATGGAAATGGATTCAAAATGCTCCAGAGACATGGATATGATGGTACCATAGGCCTGGGGTTATAGAAACAAGGAAGACTAGAATGTATTGTTCCTGATGACAATCCAGGGAATCAAGGGTTAGGTTATAAGCATGTACCACATATCATAGAAGCAAGACATCGCACCCTAGATATACTAAATAGACCAATGAAACCATCATACTACATATCTCAAAGGGAGTTGTCCACGCGAGTGCATCCCTCTTCATCTCAAACAAGCAATCAAGTACCAACATCACTTAGTGCGGAATCAGATGGGGAAGACATGAGACAACTCTTGCAAGAGCCTAGCACTGAGTCACAAAATGACACAGTTCTTGACACAATGGCACAAGCAAATGTCACAACAGATGCAAGTTTGCCAGCAACAAATGAACCTAACCCCTGATTATTATCAATAATGGGTTTAGGATGCAAGTGGGTTTGGTGGGTGAGGGAAAATAGGATTTTAATTAAAATAAAATTCATTTATTTCAATTGTGGTTGCAACTTGCATTTGTAGGAGAATGCAAGTGGGGGGGTAGATTAGGGATTTAAATAAATATTTTAATTATTTATTTAAAAGAGGAAAACGGGTTAAATTAAATAAATATGTTTTATTCATTTAATTGATTTTGAGTGTGGCTAAATGAATTAATTTAAATAAATTCAATAATTTATTTAATTAATAGGAGAAGAGGTTGAGGATAAATTAATTAAATATTAATTTAATTAACTAGTTATTGATGGTTAAATAATCAAATAAATAGTAAATATTCATTTAATTAAATGGACAGATTTATACGACTACATTTGCCCCTCTTTGAGACAGTGCGGTTTATCTCGTCGTTTCAAAGAAAGACAAATAGGTGTGAAGAAATATTCCCAATAAATGTTAATTTAATGGGTGGTATGCCCCCTCGAGAGATACACCAAAAAAATTCAAAAAAACTGGGCGATCTCTCGAAAAAGAACGAGAAGTGGAGGGGAGGTAGAATAAAAGAAATTAGTGTTACTACTTATCAAGTTGCCATTAGTTTTATGTTCAAAGTTATTATATATACTCTAGTTGGTTATCTCTACCGAAATATTCAGTCGCTATGCATAGTCTAGTCAGTTATAGAAGAAAGTAGTCTCAGAGCGTAGTATACACCGAGCTGTCTACCGAGTATCATTCCATGTCTACCGAGCAACAAAGATGACACACCGAGTGAAACGTGTTACCAGATTCATTGAACCTGGACATACATATGAAAACATGTTACAAGATCAAGGCACATAGAACCGTTATCACATTGGAAATTGTACTTAAAGATTTTGTATGATTTTGAGGTCATCTAACCAATAAAATATTTTGCATGGTTATTCATTCGATAAAACATGTTTGTAAGATCGAAACAATGAATGGATCACCGACATAAGAGATCTATTTATACAACATGGATTAAGATAAGAAATATACATGTAGCATGACAGAAAGGAATATATAGAAATATACAAAGCAAGACATGTGAAAGCACTAAGTGTTATGACTATGATAGAGACACAGAGGTCATTGAGAAGGATTTTAGAGAACAGTCAAAGAATAGAGTAAATAGAAGGGTTTACCGAGTTACTATATGGGTTACCGAGGTATGCTATAAGCAAGGTAATCTTATTCTGAGCACATAGAATCTACTATAACATTCCAGATGTAAAGTTGCAGATATTTGTAATGATTTTATTGTAATATTTTAAAGTTGTAAGAGAAACCTTTAATAGGGTAAAAGACTCTAATCAAGTCTATAAATTGTAAAGCCTCTAACTAGGTGTAGCATTTAGATTAAGTGTTGTAAAATCCTTTAGCAAGGTAGATCTAATAGATCTTGATACTCCTAACAGGGTAAGCTATCAGAAATAGATAAACATGTAGCTCTAACTGAGCAACCTTTATTATTGCAGTAGTGAAGTTGTGGGTACCATCTCCACCGCAGTTTTTCTCTCTAACCAAGAGTTTTTGCGTAACCAAAATATATGTGTTATGGAGTGAATCATGTATGATTGTTATCTATTTGTTTTAACTTTATATTATGTTACTACACTATTCGGTTTATATATAACAATAAAGTTATTATTGAAGAAATGTTTTGAAGTACTGATTCACCCGTCCCCTCTTAGTACATTAGCTTTCCATATTGGGCCTAACAACTGGTATTAGAGCTTCAATCTTGGAAAAGGGTTTAACTACCTAAAGAGAAAGATCTTATCAATGGAAGGCTATAAACAATCTCGGAGGATTGTGTATCTGCAAGAAGAGCTGGATCATGCTAATCAAGTGATTGCAGAAATGCAAAGGAAAATGCAAAAATCTCTGAAAGTGAGAAGAAGATTATCTGATGATTTGCAGGACTTTCAAGAGTTACTGGAACAAATTGAGACATCATCTGAGAACAGTATATCTGAAGAGACTGAAGAAATGATTGGAGTATTGAAAGAAAAGAACAAAGCACTGGCTGATCAACTAAAAGCAATGAAAAGAGAACATGAACATTTCAGCACACAGATGATTGAAAATCTTGATGCATTGAGGACAACCGAGGATAAAGTAAGAGATCTAGAAAGAGAGAAACAACAATTGGAAGTCTTAGTATCTGATAAGAATGATAAAATCACAACGATGACTGGAATTCAATGAAACCTGTTAGATCAACTAGGTTATGCACATCATGAAGCAAATCTGAAGGATGGTGAGAATCAAGCATTGAAACTTGAAGTATCAAGGTTGATCGATGAACTTGAAACAGAGAAGAAATCCAAAGAAACATTGAAGAAGAGTTATGAAGCATCAAAGATGTTGGATGAGCAACTAAATACAAGACGACCCAACAAAGATGCAAGACTCAGTTACAAAAGAAAAGACTCTACCGAGAAGGGAATTCATACTACCGAGAGAGGAGAATCATCAAAGCAAGCTGGAATCAAGAATGACATCAAAAGAAAGAAGCCTATTTGCAACTACTGTGGAAATCAAGGTCACACTGCCAACATGTGCCAAATCAGAAAAGGTAAGCAACCCAATGTCACTAAGTCCAATGGTCATTGTTACAATTGCAATAAATATGGTCACACATCTAATCAATGTAGGACAAAGTCTATTAACAATTATCAGAAGGCAAAATTCAAAGGGTTTTGTAAAAACTGTAATAGATATGGACATAGTACCGAGAAGTGTTGGCTTAAGTAAAAGAACTATATGTGGTTTGGACACCGAGAAAATGCTAGAGGTTATCGAGATCACACATATCCTTACCAACAGTATTCTATAGTACCATGGGATTACAATACAAGGATATGGTGTGAATGTTGTAGAAGATATGGACATATAAGTGCCAACTGCTTTATAAGGTTTGGAATGAACAATCGAAGATCATGAAGAAATCCTGGTATGGCATGTTTTCATTGTCACAAAGTTGGACACTTGGCTGGAGATTGCAGAGATCAACCTAGAAAAGACACTAAAGAAATAAAAGACAAATTAAAGATGATTTGGAAAAAGAAGGAAATTGTGTCAAATGAAGAAAGCACCTTACCTACCGAGTTAGGTGCACCTATTCCAAATTAATCGGTAAAGGTATAAAGGGAGTGCATTCTCTCAAGGTTAAATCTTAACAGTTCCTACTTTATTATGTACTTAATTCAAAATCTACATAGTTAAGATGTATTAGTAGGTATTGAAATTCTATCAATGTCTTTTGGAGCACTTTACAGGAAACCTGTCAAGTCGGTGAATATAGGAAACCTGTCAAGTCGGTAAATGAAGGAAGTTTGGTTATTCAGTTAAAGCGCAAAAGGAAAGAAAGTTTAGTGGAACCGAGTGCATTTAATATTTTTGACCTAACCCACATGGAGCCCGATAAGGCATATTATGTACTTAAAGCATTTTCGCGGTCATTTTTACTTACCAAGTTTTCAAGAGAGCTGAGCAAAGCGAATCGAAGGTGATCAAACCCCCTAAAAAGTAAATTCAAGGTATTTACATCAATCTCAACGCATTGTTAAGGTGGTTTACCGATCTTATCAAGTTGCTATTATCTGCTAAGAGTGAAGCGTCTGCCATTTGAAAATCCTGAAACCCTAAGGATCTTTTGTTAGTTTTTATCTGAAATCTACAAATGGCACCTAAGATCCAAGATCCCATCGTTGTCAAGAATGTTGAGAAGCTGTCACTAAAATACTCTTTAACTACCAAAGTTGCATCTGAACTAGATGACAAAACCGCATTTTCACTCATCCCAGATAGAGTGTTATTAGTCAAGGATGTGAGATTCTTCACCAAATGTCGTGTTGAAGAAATCAATCAAGTTGAAATCAAAGACACCTATGATGAATTATGCATAGATGGTAAATTGAATAGCAAGTATGAGCACATTAAGATCAAGGGATTAACTAAAGCCCTAACCTATCCCCATGTGTTCAAACCCCAGTGGGTCAAGTTTGTTTTGAGTAGAGTTCACGATGATTTCATGTGGTTAGAAGAGCAACAGTTTAAGATTACCAAAGAAATCATTTATCTGATTATCAGTTACCCTATTTATGATCATGCTCAAGCCCAAAAGATGATATCACAAAAGGAATTGATTAGTTTAACCGGACTGGAATCAGATTGCAGAGGACTGAAATTAAACAATGTCACTGATGCAGAACTAAAATTTTCCATTAGAGTAATAGGTTATTGTTTCTTCCAATCGGCAAGGGAAAACAGTGTACCTTGTGCAGCAGTAGACCTAGCATATAAAATTGTGAAAAAGGGAATGAAAATTGATCTTTGTGAGGTGTTGCTAAAAAACCTGTTTGAGAATCTAAACACCATCAGGAAGCCGAAGAAGAACAACTCGGCTAATACACTAAAGTTTGGATCACTACTTGTATGCATGTTTTTCTATTTTGAAAAATTATTTCCATCAGTCGGTAAAGTTGTTTGGGAACTACACTGACCAATCACACATTGGATCAATGACTTCATTAAGAAGCTAGGAGATAATTTTAATGATATTATGGATGATTACTTCAACAAGTTTCAAGAGAAAATGCATAACAGGTATCGGATTCCACCCCAACTAGTGGAGAAATACAAAGCTGACATATGTTTTGAAGTAGACACTGATTACTGTTATGTGAATATTTTGGAACTGAGAACTTAATCTTTGTCACCTATGGGTTACGAGATTGATTTTGACATCACACAATAGCAAATTGATGCATTTCTCACATTGCCAAGACATGCTACTGAGCTGAGGTATGGAACCTATGAAGAAGTAAAGGAAAAGGTAAAAATGAGCATTGTAGTACCCAAAGCTACAAGAAAGGCAACAAAGATGATCAAGGCATTATCAGAGAAATTTGGAGAAGACTCTTCCTCCACACCTATCAAAGGAAATTTAGCCATTATCGAAGAGGAATCTGAAGCCTAAGAGGTAGCTATAACACTGAGCACCGAATTGCCTAAGGTAAAGTGTTGAAAAGAAAGAAACAAGACACATCAAAGGCCTCACCGATTCCTCTGGCAAAGCAACCTAACACTAGAGCATCTACAACTTCACCGAGTAAGAAAACAAAGAGTGCTACTATTCCCAAGGTAACAAAGACCTACAAGAAATCTACTCAGAGACTCATTTTGGCAAAAGATTCCAGTGACACCGAATCTAAAGATGCAAGCAAATTTTAGATTGTCAAGAACAAGAAGGTAAATGTACATAGTGTTGAAAATTTCTGTGCTAATCTAAAAGAATATGGTGGATTTGGAGGATTTAGATATGTTAAGTATGAAACCAAAAATAATGATGAAAAGAGACAAATTGAAGAAGCTGTCATCTGCACACTTCTAAAATTCTTGTTGGCTCCATTGGAACTATCTAAGTCACTTCCAAATGAATTATATTTACATATTGACAATAGGTGGAAGTATGCAATGGACTCAGAGAAATATATCAGAGAAAGAAGCCTGGTACATCTCTTTCTAGACATGTCGATAGCTAAAATAAAAGAACATCTGACTACCTACAACACAAAGTTTCTCATCAAACAAAGAGCCTTAAAACTGATGAATGGGCTATATATTGAAGTAGAAAATGAGACAAAAGCAAAGTGGCAGGAAATATTTAAAATCAAGGATGCTGGTGAGCAAATTGAAGTTGAAATAGTTGATGTCATCGAGCAAGATCCTGATGTTACCGAGCAAGACCCTGCTGACACCATTCAAATAGATGAAGATATTATGGATACTGAGGCACCAGAACAGGAAATGATAGAAGGAAATGCATATGCAAAACTTGTATCCAGTGAATTAGTCTTAGAACAAGTTCAACCTTATCCACCGATTAATCAACCTGTCTCAACTAAAACCCCTCAGGATATGGATCAAGGCACCGAAGGTCACAAGTCTACAACAGGAGAAGGTACTACTCAAGAACAGACGTCTCAAGCACCTTCTAGCACTGAAAATGTTGCAACTGAGACACCAAGTATCGAGACACCAAAGGACTCTACAGAGGCTAAAGAAACCAACCAAAGTGTTGCCTCTACCTAGCAACCCACTGAGGGTCATCAAGCCTCACAAGCCATTGTCTTAGTTCCATCGGTGAAAGGTAAAGAAAAGAAGATGAAAAAGCATAGTTTTAAAGTTGATTTGTCAAAACCAATAGTGTTGCCCAATGTAGACATATCAAAATTAAAGAGGCAAGCACTCATTGATTTTGGTGAACTATGCAAAGCAAAGGTCAAACAAGAGAAGCAAATGGCGATTCAAAAGAAAAATAAAGTACTTCAGAAGGTGAAAGCACTCTTAATAGATATGCTACCTGAAGCTACAGTGTCAACAGATGCAACCATCCACATTCAACTGGATGAACTCCTAACAAAGATAGAGACATTTGGAGTAGATGCATCGGAATATTTGGGCAAGCTAAAAGACAAGGAGCTCACTGCAAAAATGATAGAAGAGGTACAGAAAGCTATAGCTATTGGCAAAGTTAAACTTGTCAAATTTATTGCTGAGTTGACTCCTCAACTCAAGCACATTCTTTATTTATTTAAGAAACTCTGTACATTTTATTTATTCATTAAAGACATCAAAAATAAAATAGAAGCAATTGAGAAAGAGATCACCGATCTCTCAAATAAGTTGACCACAGAGCCAAATTCAGTTCAAAATTTCTATACAAAGTTACAATAGCTCATGGCTCAACAATTGGACCTAAGAAATGAAGAACACCAGATCAGGATGGACATAATGACACTTCAAACATTATTCCTTCCTCATCTTTCATTTGTCCAAGAACAGATCAACCGAACCACCTCCTTACTACTACACAAGAGGGAAGCACTTTAGATGGCTTAATATCATTACTGGTTGATATTCAAGCGCAGAATTCTTTAATGATCTCTTATGTCGGTGAACCATTTTTGACCAGTTGCCACCACCAAATGGTAATTAAGTTTTGATGTTTGTCAAAAAGGGGGAGTGATACAGTATTAGGGGAGAGATATAGTATTCAAAGCATCAAAGTATAATATCAAACAAAAGGAGTATAGTATATAGGGGGAGTATACAAGAGTAGTGAACCAAGCAGTGAACAAAACAGTAAGCAAAGAACAAGTACAACACACAAAACATTGTTCACCGAGCATGCAAAATCAAAGTTTTGTACAATATATTGATAAGGGGAGTATATCTAGATTTACTATTTCATTGAATATTGTATATACTGTCAGTATAGTCAAATTTTGCAAGTATATAGATTATTGAGTTATAACTTTGAAAGTAGTTTTTGTCAAACATCTCAACTAATGTCAAAAGGGGAGATTGTTACTACTTATCAAGTTTCCATTAGTTTTATGTTCAAATTTATTCTATATACTCTAGTCGGTTATCTCTACCAAAATATTTAGTCGGTATGCACAGTCTAGTCGGTTATAGAAGAAAGTAGTCTCAGAGTGTAGTATACACCGAGCTGTCTACCGAGTATCATTCCATGTCTACCGAGCAGCAAAGATGACACAATGAGTTGATATATACCGAGTGAAACATGTTACCAGATTCATTGAACTTGGACATACATATGAAAACATGTTACAAGATCGACTCACATAGACCCGTTATCACATTGGAAATTGTACTTAAAGATTGTGTATGATTTTGAGGTCATCTAACCAATAAAATATTTTGCATGGTTATTCATTCAATAAAACATGTTTGTAAGATCGAAGCAATGAATGGATCACCGACATAAGAGATCTATTTATACAACATGGATTAAGATAAAAAAATATACATGTAGCATGACAGAAAGGAAGATATAGAAATATACAAAGCAAGACATGTGAAAGCACTAAGTGTTATGACTGTGATAGAGACACAGAGGTCACCGAGAAGGATTTTAGAGAACAGTCAAAGAACAGAGTAAATAAAAGGGTTTACCGAGTTACTATATGGGTTACCGAGGTATGCTATAAGCAAGGTAATCTTATTCTAAGCACATAGAATCTTCTATAGGGTGAACTCACAATAATGGTTCCCACTTTTTTGCCACTTTTGACACTGATGTACATTTTTAAAATAATCTTCAACTTCTGAGAACTATAACTTTTAAACTATTAAAAATTTGAAGATGATGTAAATTAGTGATTTCTAGAATTTTGTTTGTAGATTCTATATACATTTTTTTCAAATTTTTTTGAAGGATTTTTAAAAAAAATTTCCATCTCCCTCGAAAAGTAGTTTTTTACAACAAACTACATTTTTTAAGAGTGAGGTGCCTCTCGAAACGTATAACTTTTTTTCTATAAATGATAAAAACTCAATTCTTTCAAATTTTGCTTTGTGACATCAATATCCAGGGCTTGCATTTGGTTTTATAGTGATATGTTTAATATTTTTCATTTTATAAAGTTTTGAAGTCCAACTAGTCATAATTTAGACATAGGTTTACGTTTTAACACATAACTTGTTCTATATAAATCGAAATTCAATTTTATTTTTTTTGTTAGAAAGAAGACATCAATACCAGGGGCATAGATATTTTTCAGAATTTTTTTGAATTAGTTTCTTATTTTTCCCAATGTGTTGAACAGAGAAGTTCACATTCGATGAAAAACCAATTTTCCATAAAATTAAAAAAACAAGAACATAATAAATTCAAAATATAACAAAATTATACTCGTTGGAAAGCTTGCTCTGAGTACTACAATCTAATATTTTTGGGTTATCAAGATTATTTCATTTGTGCTTTGAACTAGAGCTCCAAAGTCATTAATTCTTTAGAATTTTAAAATTTTTTGGGAGAAACCTCAAATTAGAGGGTTCGAATGAACAGTACTTCAAGTGAATGGGGTTCGCTTGAATCCATTATGGGTCGAGCCAACCCCCATTCGCTCGAACCAATAGGCTTGATTTCGGCCCATACAAAGTCACCCGCGGTTTGAGCGAACCTAGGTCCGCAACATGGTTCGCTCGAACTCCCAGGGGTAGTTCAAGCGAATACCACTATTTCGCTCGAACACCTAGAAAATTGAAGTTCCCACTTTCGCCAAATTCCTTCATTGGCAAAAGTGGGAACCAACTTTGTGAATTCACCCTATAACATTCCAAATGTAAAGTCGCAAATATTTGTAATGATTTTATTGTAATATTTTAAAGTTGTAAAAGAAACCTTTAACAGGGTAAAAGACTCTAATCAAGTCTATAAATTGTAAAGCCTCTAACCGGGTGCAACATTTAGATTAAGTGTTGTAAAATCCTTTAGCAAGGTAGATCTAACAGATCTTGATACTCCTAATAGGGTAAGCTATCAGAAATAGCTAAACATGTAGCTCTAACCGAGCAACCTTTATTATTGCAGTAGTGAAGTTGTGGGTGCCATCCCCATCATAGTTTTTCTCTCTAACCAAGAGTTTCTGCGTAACCAAAATATATGTGTTATGGAGTGAATCATGTATGATTGTTATCTATTTGTTTTAACTTTATATTATGTTACTGTACTATTCGATTTATATATAATAGTAAAGTTATTATTGAAGAAATGTTTTGAAGTACTGATTCACCCCTCCCCTCTCAGTACATTAGCTTTCCATATTGGGCCTAACAATTAGAAATAACGGTGAAAGAATGGAAGAAATTGGAGTTAAAAAAAAGAAATGAGAGACATTGGAAGTTCACAGAGACCACGGTGGTGAGTGGGGTGAATTAGGGTTAGGGCTGGAGGGTATATATGGGGGTGAAGGGATAAAAAAAGACTCATTTGCACCTATCTCCTTAGAAATCCAGAGCTTTGATAGTGACTTTGGGTGAAGGAGTGAGTAGCGATCATCATGCCAGTACCTATAGCAGATCATCGGCTAGAGCGGATCTGTCGATTCCAGCAGCTAGATGACTACGGACCAGTGGTACACAAATTTGAATTGTTGTTTTTATGCTTTTTTAATATGTTTTTGCAAGCATCCAAGTCCAATCAAGACAATAGCACTAAAACAGTGTTTTAGCGCTTTTGTCAGCTCAAATAGCACTTTTGTGCCACAATGGCTCTATTGGGTAGTAGTTTTAGTGCTAGTGATATGTTTAACGCATTTGTTTAGCAGTATTGTATTTTTAGCACTATGGTGTAGTTGTTTTAGCGCTATTGTCTGGGAATAGTGCTATTGGGTAGTGGTTTTGGCGTGTTTGGGTTTTAGCATTATTGTATGATGGTTTCAGTGCTATTGTTAGCAAAATAGCGTAATTTTCAGAAAAAGATGCCCAGTGTGTAAAATAAAATAAAATCCCCTAATGCTTCTATAGGGTGGATGGATAAGTGAGTTGTTTTGAATCATAGTAGCCTCATTGAGACTAGGTCATTATGATAAATGTTTGTTGTAGTCTAGGTTTTCCATGATTGCTTACCTGTTGAGACCCAAAGATACTTGATCAAAGTATCTATTGATATTCTAGGTTTAAACTTAAGAAAGTTTGAAACAAAATAACTGATGATGATGTTTGATGTGTGTAGGAGGACCTTCCCATCTTACAGATGCAGGAGTGACATCCTGCCACACAATAGCTACGGGAGCAGTTGACCGAGGTAGAGAGAGATTGTGTTACGGCGATTGGATTGTTTGATATGATGTACCCACCCGTGATTCGGATGAATCGCAGGCTACTGACAGCGCTAATCGAGAGGTGGCACAATGAGACCTGTATCTTTCACCTTACAATGAGAGAGATGATGGTGACTATAGAGGATGTGTGGCAGATACTGCATATCCCAATCCGAGGAGAGCTAGTGACCTATGATCGAGGGTTAAGGACATCAGCAGTACAGAGGATATTTGAGGAGGATGTTTATATTGAGGATGGGTCGATAGCCTGGGAGGACATAGCTGCATTGTATGAGTTGTTACTAGTAGTTTTATCTGGGATCATTGAAGGTTTAATATGCCCCTATCGGCACTCACATGGATTGGTTGTTGGTTGGGGCCAGGTGATCGAGCATATGATGGTGGAGGGGACCCGCTATGCCAGGGGACCATGTGTGTTAGCACATCTGTAAAGGGAGCTACATGAGGTAGCATATTGGGAGGCAAGATCACTAGGAGTAGGGATCACATTGCTACATGTATGGGCATGGGAGCACTTGCCAATCATGCGACCTGTCTGTTTGAGATTCAGGGTGATAGATCATCCCTACATCTACATGTATGGAGGGATGATGAGCCAACCCCACATGGGGAAGTTAGAGTTCTGGTGATAGGAATTAGATGATTTAGACACAGTGATATGATGGCCATATATCAAGTGTGAGCCCTGGGATGATGATGCATAAGCCCTTCCCTTTGTATTTATGACATGGTTTTTGATTGCGCACACACCCTACCTTGTAGAGAGACAGGTGCTAGGGAGGGTGATGAGATAGTTTCGACAGAGGAAGGGATTGCTAAGGGGATCAAGTGAGTATGCATGAGCTATACAAGAGAGATTCTAGTGGGGACCAGTGTTACCATATGATCAAGCTCCGGTGGAGTTCCGGACCTTACAAGCTAGGTCATGGCATATGAGGCCTGAGATTACGGATGCAGGGGTGACAGATGAGTACACCCACTATCATGCCACACATCTGATTGCATGGATTTCAGATCCATTTGAGTTGATACCAACTTTTGAGGATGAGAGGAGGCAACGACGGGGGAGGAGAGGAGGTAGGGGTGGAAGAGGAGGAGGTGGTGCTGGTGGAGGAGGAGGTGGTGGTGCTGGTATTGGAGGAGGATATGGGGGAGAGGGAGATGGAGGTGGTTTTGGTGGACAAGGAGGAGATGGGGGAGAGGGAGGTGGTGGGGGAGGTTATGGTGGAGCAAGAGGAAGTGGAGGTGGTGGGGGTAGGGGTTTTGGGGGTGGAGGTGGATTTAGAGGTGGAGGTTGTGGAGGGGGTCGATTATAGAGGAGAGGGAGAGGCGGGTGGCCATTGCGACTTTCACAGGATCCTTTGATACATGGGGCAACCAGAGTAGGAGGTAGGGATATTGGGGAGGGTGTAGCACCTATGGAGAAGGGAGAGGGAGCTACAGGTAGGGGAGAGGATCCTATGGAGATGGGAGGGGGAGCGATAGGTGGTGGAGATGGGGATTTATGGGAGTATATGATATTAAATTTGAAAACTCGATTGACAGCAGTCGAGGCTCAGTTATAGGATAGGGATGCAGAGATTGCAGCTAGGGATGTTCATTTGTTTGCACAGGAGTCAGAGTTGATAGTAGTGAGGCGAGAGTAGGATGATGTGGTTAATAGGGTGATCCAGCTGCAGGAGAGAGTTTGGGTCTTGGAGGGAGCACAGACACAGAGTCCATCGAAGGCGATATTGAGTGTGCTCCAGCGGGTAGGGGGAGAGATTGACTACTGGTGAGGTTTATATGAGCAAGTTGTGCCTAATAGCCAGTGAGCTATGAGCTATGCTGAAATGCAGAGGGTGAGGTCAGAGTGGTCACATAGGGTATTGTTGGCAAATGCACACTCCAATGATAAATTGTAGGTGATTGAAGGTATTATCATTGATGGCAACCTTACAATCATATGATACCGGCAGGCACCGGTACCAGCAGACTCTACACAGGCATATAGTTCATTGGCATCGAAAAGAAAGATTAGAGACACCGTGATCGTTAGAAATTTTGTTTAATTATATTTTGTATTTAATTATAAAATATTTTTGTAAGCCGACATGGTAGATTGTAATAAGACTCATATAAGTATGAAATCTTGTAGATCATTTAGGAAGTAAGTAATGGAAGGATTATTGCAGACCTAATGTGTGAATTTTAAGGCAGACTTTGGATAAGGGTTTATGATTATTGTAGAACTTAAACCGGTACTGAATCTAGCATAGTAGATGTTGATCTAAAGCAATACATGACATCGGATTTGTATAATCCAATTTTGTAAGTCAGTGAGACTTCTTTTGTAACTGAGCAGTGAGCTCTAAGCACTTGGCCTTCCTGCATGTGCAGGCCCCTATTGTAACAGTAATATTCCCTTATTGGCCAGTAAGTGAATATTGTAGGTCACAAATCCCACCGAGGTTTTTCCCACGTCGGGTTTCCTCATTAAAATATTGTGTTATGGTGTGTCTTTCATGTTGTGTTTATTGTTTTTATTTATTGCATTAATTCTGGTTTACTGGTACATAGTTTTGAATTGCTTTTCATATTATAAGTTAAGAAAATTCTATCATCGGTCAGATACTGATTCACCCCCCCTCTCAGTATCTTTGGGAATCCTAACAATTGGTATCAGAGCTTGTTCCTCTATTTCCAAATTCCTAACAGCTTGAGGAAGATCCTGACATCGGTAGAGATGGAAAACTTGAGAAAGCAATTGGAAACGACTCTTTCAGACTATGATGCAGAAAAAGTGAAGAATATCAAACTTGAAGATGATCTGAAGGCTACACAAGATATCATTCAAGGACTTCAATAAAATATCCCTATTGCAAGGAATAAGAGAAAATAACTTTGTGAAAAGATGCAGAGTGATGATGATGAAAAAGAAACTCTTAATGACCTTCTAAACAAGCTGAGACAAGAAAACAATACAATGAAAAATGAGATGCAAGATATGACTGAGATTTTCTAAAGAAAATGAAAATTGGAAGAAGAATGAAGAGGACTTGGTTAGAAGACTCAATGATGCTACAAATGAAAATCTAAGACTCAGTCATGAGAATTATATGCTAAAGACAGATCTAATTCACTTAGAACATGACAAAACTGAACTCATGAGATAGAAAGATTTCTTGGAAAATGAGTTGGCTACTGCAAATCAACACAAGGAGAAATTCAAGAAAAGTTCAGAGGAACTTGATGACATGTTGAAGAATCAGAAACCTAATGGTGATACAAATGGCCTTGGCTTTGAAGTTGGTGAAAGCTCCGATACTACAAACAATCATGATCATAGCAAACCAGTAAGACAGCCTAATGCTTACAAATTTAATGGGAAATGCTTTAACTGTAACAAGTATGGTCATAGAGAAAATCAGTGTAGATCTAGAAATTATCATAACACTAATGCATCCACTGGTCAATGTTCTAAATGCAACAAAGTTGGTCATAATTCAGAAAATTGTAGAATGAATGTAATATGTTATGTTTGTGGAAGATTTGGACATCTATCTAATCAATGCAGAACACATACCAGCATAGGATATGGGAAAGCTATTCAGAAAAACAATGTGACTTGTTATGCTTGCAACAAGATTGGACATATTGCAAACTTTTGTAGAAGTAAGGCATCACCGACAAACAACAAAGGACCCAACCTGAAAGGTAAAGAAAAAGTTGAAGAGGTAAAGCAAGAATTCTCAAAGCAATGGATTAGAAAGTTAGATTAGAATGTTGATGGGAATACTCCTCCACTACTAGAATAGAGTATCACTCCACCAGCAGGAGACTCTTCATCTAACTAAAGAAAAATCCTTTGGGGGTTTGGGAACAAATTGAAAAACATGCTAATATACCCTCGGTTGATGGTGAGAAGTTGAATTACTTCTTTACCTATAGATGAGTTAAGTTTTGACTTAACCAGTAGGCATTAAATGTGGTAGTTGGAGAAAATAACATTATAAAGCAAGTGTTTTGGCTCTTTTTTCATTCACTGAGCATTCAAATCTCCAAGAGTGCAAAAATCCCGAGCGAAGGCATCCTTAGCAAAAACTAAAGCAGTTCATTCAAAACAAATCATCCTAAAGGAAGATTGAGGTTATCAAACATCCTGGACCCGCATTCAAACTGATTCCCAAAATTGCAAAGAAAGATGATCCCTAGGAGCATTTTTGAAAATACCTAAGGGAGTAGTTTATGCAAAGGATCCTAGAATGTATATACATTGTCATATTGAGGAATTAGGAGATGATGAAATCAAGAATATGTATAGGACTGCAATCTATGATGCAAATGGTAATATCAAACTGGAACACAAGGTAGTGGAAACCATAGGTTTTGTGGATATTCTTAACATCCCTAAATTTCCTGAAGATATGATAATAATAGTCCTAAGAAGAGTCCATGGCAAATTCTTTTGGTTGGATTCCATCCATAAGATCACTAAAGAGGCAATTAGGGTAGTAACAGGCTTACCTTCCATCGGTAGTAGGCCTGATAGAACTAAGAAAATTTCTAATGACACTGTGACAAACTTAACCAGCACAACATTTGACAAAAGATCCCTAAGATTAAATGATGTGAAGGACATTAATGTTATATTTGTCAATATGATTCTTGGTTATAAGGCTACACATGCAAATAAGTTAAATTCAGTATCCAGCCTATGTATTAAAAGTTCATATGACATGGTAAATGATAATGCTAGAATTGATATGTGTGAATGGCTTAAAGATGAATTGATAGACAACCTGAAGAAAATCAAAGGTGATAAAAAGGGAACGTTCAAATTCAGAAATCTGCTTGTATGTTTAATGCTATACATTACCAAGGAAGTACCCGGTACTGGTAGGAAAGACTATGGCTTTGATATACTGGTAGGAAAGCAACTGTTGGATATATTAAACAACATGGGAGATGACAGAGAGAAACATATAAATGAACATTTTCAAGCACAAAAGGCTAGAATGAAGACAAGAGTAAGGCTATCTCAAGCAATCATTAATAAATATCAAAAAGAGATATGCTTTGTAATCAAGAAAGATGAAATTTGGATGGAGGCAGCTATCCCTAGGACTATTTGGGTAACCAAGATGGGATATGAGACAAATGATAACATAATTGAGACTTATGCAAAATCCCCCCTTGAAGAACCAAAGGAACCATCTGAGAAAGTTTTTGGCAATGGAGAAACAATTGAGAGTAGTATCCAATCTCATAAAAGAGTCAAGAAAACTAAATAGATAGTGAGGAAGGGTACTAGACATGCTAAAGCAATAAAAGAAGATGTATTGAAGAAAACTGGTATCAAGGAAAGTGAGTTGGAAGGACTTCAACCGGAAACTCATCTTTCACCAGTTGCAACTTTTTCTGAAAGTGAGATACTGGTTGTATTCAAAAGGGTAGAAAGGAAAAGAAAACCCTCACCGGTACCCTCTCCTACACCCAGAAGAACAAGACAAAAGCAATAGGCAGTTAGGCCTCCAGATAAGAAGTTAACTCCAAATAAAAAGAAGGAAAAATAGGCTATTGCTCCACTAGACAAAATTCTAAATGAAATAACTGAGGATGGAAAATTGAAAAATATCAGCAAGCTGTATAACGCACTTTCCAATGATGATAAAGAAAGAATAGAAAATAGTGTAATTTTACACTTAGACATATATAAGAAATTTCTGATGGAAATTGTTGATGATATACCCAGTGATTTATATAGAGGACTAGAAGCTAGAAGGGTAGCTATTGTTGAGTTAGACAAAAAGATAAAAATAGAAAAATTACTTGTTGTTCACCCAATGAACTCTACTAAAGAGATAGATGAATTAAACAGTGAGGCCAACTGGATAGTATTTTCAACTAGTCACCGACATGTAGCAGTAATGGCAAGAAGAGTGAATGAAATCACTGAAGAAACTGCAGATCAATGGGATATATTCTTTGCTGAAAAAGAGAAACAAGAACTTAAAAGACCTAAGACCATCAGAGTCTACCAAAAGGACAAGGATAAGGGGAAAGGTAAGGTAGGTGGACCTCCAAGCCTAAAGATAACTGATAACTTGCCCCCACCTATTTCTAATACTCCACCAATAGAAACCATTGACACACAACTGCCAACAAAGAGTATGGAGACTCCTCATGAGGATACAAATCCCGAGTCTGAAATTTTGTATACTATGAACATTGACACTCAAGAGGTAAATATTGTGGTAGATAAGGAATCGACTGAGAAGATAGATGTGGCAACAGAGCCACCAGTTGAAAATGTTGAAGTTGGAAACATTGGAATTGGGGAAAAACAACAAAACGAAGAATCGAATGATCCCCCAGACATTGGAAAGATAGAGACCATAGATGTGCATACTGTTGCATCTACTAAGGCACCGACAACTACAGAAATGAAAAACCATCTGAGTCACCGGCAGTAGACAACATAGAGGTGAACAAAGAGAAACTAGCAATGGATACCACTAGTAAAGCATCTGAATCACCGATAGATAACACTGAGAAAAAAGAAAAAAAATGATAGATGAGAGCATAGTGAAATAGATAGAGACAAAAGTAGAGAAACAGTTAGAGGCACAGGTTGAGAAATAGGAATAGAAAAAGGTTGAGGTATCGGTTCAAATAGAGACAATGCCATCTTCATCTGAAAGGCCCAAACCTTTGGTAGTGAAAATGGAAACTCAAACAGATCCTCCTGAGAAAGAGGAAAGCAAAGCTATCACTACAACTGATGGACTACAGATTGTGAGGACAGTTGGATAGTCATCCGGCACATCAATGACTGAATTCCATCCTGCAAATGTGATAGAGGTACTCTTGGACTCAATAAAGAAAATAATAGAGTGTAATGCACAAGCTTACAAGGCTATAGATGACACATTACCAATTTTGAAAATGATATCTCCAACGTATAACGTAGATAATAAAGATTCTTTGAGCCAATTAGACACATTGTCTAAATATATAACCGGCAATCTAATTACACTAGACCAGATAAATGAAGACACATTCAAAGAGAAAATGAATAAGGAGAAAGAAAAATTCTTTGAGGAAATAGTGAAGAAGAATAAGGAACAAATGGAAACCTTATTACCGGCACTAGGAGAAACAATTTTGGATTTCAAGAAACTATACAGAGATACCTGCAAAACTGATATTTTGACAAAGGACATAGATTCGGAGATCAGCAAAGCTCAAGAAGAAATCAACAATATTGCTGAAAATTTAATAGGAACATCAGATTCATTTTTGGAAATTGAAAAGAACATTGCAGATCTTGACGAGAAAATTGAGAAGTTAGAAAAAGATAAAGAAAAGATAAAGCATAAGGCAAAGGATTTAAAATGCAAACTAGGCCCTCAACTAGATTACCTCATTTCTTTGAGAAGAGAATTTTTTGAGGCTCTAGTTCCCGGACTTAAGACAACAGAAGAGAAAATGCACATACTCATCGATACAATTCAGAGAACTGGAGTGGCATTAAAGGATAGCGAGAGATTCAGTGATAGTCAAAATTTTGCATTGGTAGAAATCTATCAGATTGTAACCCACCAGTTACAAGGATCTAGGCAGGAACCACACTCCACTAACAGTGAATGACCACCTTTGTCATTGATGTCAAAGGGGGAGAAGTGGAGATGAGAAAAATGATTAGAAGAAAGACATCATCAGCTCAGGGGGAGCACATATTTTAGTAACACAGTTTTGGTAGGACAATTTTGGCAAAATCTTTTTGGACATCATTTTTTGACACTTTTTTGATTTTTCTCATGAGTGTTGCCATCAATGCCAAAGGGGGAGATTGTTGGCAAATGCACACTCCAATGAGAAATTGTAGGTGATTGAAGGTATTGTCATTGATGGAAACCTTACAATCATATGATACTGGCAGGCACTGGCACTGACAGACTCTACACCGGCATACAGTTCACTGGCACTGAAAAGAAATATTATCAACACCATGGGCGACAGGAATTTTGTTTAATTATATTTTGTATTTAATTGTAAAATATTTTTGTAAGTCGACATGGTGGATTGTAATATGACTCATATGTCGACATGGTGGATTGTAATATGACTCATATAAGTATGAGATCTTGTAGATCATTTAGGAATTAAGTAATGGAAGGATTATTGCAGACCTAATGTGTGAATTGTAAGGCAGACTTTGGATAAGGGTTTATGATTATTGCATAGCTTAAACTGGTACTGAATCTGGCATAGTAGATGTTGATCTAAAGCAATACATGACATTGGATTTGTATAATCCAATTTTGTAAGTCAGTGAGACTTCTTTTGTAACTAAGCAGTGATCTCTAAGCACTTGGCTTTTTTGCATGTGCACGTCCCTATTGTAACAATAATATTCCCTTATTGGCTAGTAAGCGAATATTGTGGGTCACAAATCCCATCGAGGTTTTTCCCATACTGGGTTTCCTCGTTAAAATATTGTGTTATGGTGTGTCTTTCATGTTTTGTTTATTGTTCTTATTTACTGCATTAATTTTTGTCTATTGCTTTTCATATTATAAGTTAAGAAAATTCTATCACCGGTCAGATACTAATTCACCCCCCCCCCCTCTCAGTATCTTTGGGAATCCTAATAGGTATAGAGTAGTGGGGGTGTTATGGGTCCTCTACGGTGAGATAGTGTGGGTGGAACAGGGGGTAGTGGTGGAGCAAGGGGTGATGGTGGTGCAACATCTAGCTAGAGTGTCGTTTGAGAGAGATTTTATGTAATTGTTACATTTGTTATTTTGGACTATGACATGGATGGATCTTGGTAGCTGATATATTTTTGACATCATTGTACTCTGATACATTTATTCTTTTTTGATGCGATATATGATGTGATATATGAAGAGATTCCATTCTTTTCTATGATATGATATGCATATGTATGTTTTTATGAAGGATGATGATTATGATTTTATGCTTAGATTCATTTTATGAATGATTTTCTTTCCATATGTATATAGATGATGATATGACTTCCATATGCATGTTATGGATGTGGTGCTAACATATCGATGCAAGTTAGTAGATGTATGATGCTTTGTTGTGATGTTAATGAATGTGATGCAATGATGACTTATGTATGCGTAATGATGAGTGAATGATGATGACTATGAGATAGATAATACTTGTTTATTTTGATGATATAATGATATGATATGATATGATATGTTGTTTTTTAAGATGAATCTAAAATGAATCAAAAGTTTATGCAAATGTTTATGGTCCTAAATGAATGCTTTTTTAAATGTATAACAAATGTTGAGACAAATATTTATGTATGATTCTAAATGAATGCACTTTTAAAATGGATAAACAAATATGAATCCAAATGCTTATGTATGATTCTAAATGAATGCAATTTAAAATGGATAAACAAATGTGAATACAAATGCTTATGTATGATTCTAAATGACACAAAATAAAATGTGACTAAGTGATAAATGAGATAAAATGATAATGCAAATGAAATGCAACTAAAGGATAAAGAATAATTGCACCTTAATGCAATTAAAATGATAATGAATAATTGCACCTTAATGCAATTAAAATGATAATGAATAATTGTACCTTAATGCAATTAAAAATGATAACGAATAACTGCACCTTAATGCAATTAAAAATGATAACGAATAATTGTACCTTAATGCAATTAAAATATGATAACAAATAACTGCACTTTAATGCAATTAAAAATGATAATGAAAGGAATGCATATTTAATGTTAAAATGAATGCACTATATGGATGAATGAATGTTCTTGATAACAAAATGCACTTAAAGAAAATGCAAGTAAATGATAATAAATGCACATAATGTGTTAAATGCCTTAATGGGATGAATAAATTAAATGCACTTAAATGATTATTGAAATGAATCGAAGTGCAACTAAATGATAATGAACTGAATGTAGTTGATGTCACTAACATGATAATGCCAAGCCTACATTATTTATGAATGCAAATTGGTGAGAATTTACAGATGTGGAATGAAGATGTGAGATGATGTATCAGAGAATTCCGTCACAATTTGTGTACCCAAGACAAACTTATTAGGTGTTTTCTCATATAAGCCTGAATTTCTTTGTATGCAATAATTGATATGAATAATGAATGATCAAATGGATGGGTGATATGCAATAGAATGTAATATAAACAGATGAGATGAAATGACATTCCATAGAGTATTCTTAGTGTGCCATTTTCCTCATCAAGCATGGTAGTATCGTTCTTGGTTGAGGTAGTAGGAACCAAGTTTGGAGTAGTTCACCTATAAGAAAGCATTTAATACAAGTAAAATAAAGTGGCCCTCCATTCTGGTTCATGCGCAAATGGTCGAGGTATACGCTATAGTTAGTAAGCCATAGTGATCCATGACTAGATTTTTGCATATGATCATGTAACTTAGTGAACTTCCCACATAGATATGATTAGTACATGCCCCAGAACTTCATTGGAACAATTTGCAGACAATAAACAAAATGATACTTAGGAACCATCCTGGCTACTCTAATCACTTGTGGATATCCCAGAGTAGCATAGGAACCTGATATAAATGAATAAATAACTAACAAACCAACCAAGTACTTGATAGCTTAAACAAAATTATTGTCAAAGAAAATGTTACCATGCCTTTGTTTTTGTAAGGAAGGATTCATCCTTGTTAAGATAGTTGTGTGTACTTGTTTTGCTTGATTGGTTGATTTGATATGTCATTATGTGGGTATCTTAAAATGTTTGTTTGGTGTCTATTGCAATGTGTATGTACAAAGGATTTTATGCGTTGCCATGTTTTTGATTGATTTTTTAATGTTTTTGACATGTTTTTTTGGATTTTGTGAGTGTTTTTGAATGTTTTTGGTATTCTTTCCAAACAGTTTTGAATGAAGAACTCCATGAATCACAAGTAATGTAGAATCCACTTCCATTAATAAGTTAAGAGAATTGACCCCAGTTTAGATTCCACTATGAAAAGTAGGACATAGGACACATGAAGTACTAACCCTGATTGCAGATCAATAACAAGCCATGGTTTGAATGATGGATGAATGGATGCCATGTATGTGATCACAAAAAGTCTGAAAGACAATGGAGCCATAACCTTTACGAGTGGCACATGTTTGCCAAGTTTTCACCATTGTACTTACCCAAGGTACCACCAGAGTGGTTGTTCATCATTTGGATGGATGACTTTTCTTTACTTTTTTTTTATTTTTTTGTATTTTCTTTAGGACATTTTTCTGAATGTTTTTGGTGTTTTTCTGATATATTGGAGCCTAATGATTTGTATAGCTTATGTATAAAACCATTTGAGGTGCATGTTGTTGATCGAATTAGCTAGCGGTTCCCCTTCTAAAGTGGCCAACTGATATGCCCCAAACCCAAATACAACAATGATAACATATGGACCCAGCCAGTTAGATTCAAACTTGCCCTAATGTTCTCTGTTTGGTTGTTTACGAGGATTTTCTCTAAGAACAAGATAACCTACCTCAAATGTATGAGGTTTAACCAGATGATTGTAGCTTCTGCTCATTCACTGCTGAAAGGCCTTGAGGTGGTTGTATGCAACTTGTCTCCTTTCATCAAGTAGTTCCAAGTCTTGAAGACATGAGACTCGATATTCCACATCATCTGTCAGATTGTGCAAGGAAACCCGTAGAGATGGTAGCTCAACCTCAATAGGAAGAATGGTTTATGCTCCATAGACCATTGAGTAGGGAGTTGCACCTTGTAGGGGTTCAAATGCTAGTTTGATATGCCCATGGTGCTATATTTAATTGAACGTGCCAATCACGGCCAGCATCATTGACCGTCTTCTTGAGGATTCTCAATATGTTTTTGTTTGATGCTTCATCCTGACCATTGCCTTGTGGGCAACAGGGGGTGGAAAAGTGGTGTTGGATGTGAAACTTCTCACAAAAACCATAGACATCCTGATTTTTGAAAGGAAGCCTATTATTTGTGATGATTGGTATGGGTACATCATATCGATAGATGATGTAATTAAGGATGAATGAGGCGATCTGCTTGCTAGTGACTTGGGTAAGTGGAATGACTTCGATTGACTTAGTGAAATATTTGGTAGCAGTAATTTTAAATTTATGACTGTTGGATGAAGATGGATGGATTTTACTCACAAGGTCAAGTCCCCATTGACAAAAGGGCCATGATGTTGTGATTGGTTGTAATTCTTGTGCTAGTGCATTTATCAAGTCTCCATGTACTTAGCACTTCTTTCATTTTCTGACAAAATAGTAGGAGTCTTTTTCCAAGAATGGCCAATAGTATCCAACATGCATGATTTTATTTACTAAGGATGGACCACTTGAGTGAGCCCCACAAATTCCTTCATGTACCTCTTCCAAGGCCTTTGTTATCTTGTCTTGTTCCAGACATTGAAGGAGAGTACCATCAAGACTTCATCAGTATAGGGTTTTGGCAATGATGGTGTATTGAGCGGTTTGAAGAATGAAGGTTTTGCATTGGTTATTGGATTGGTTAGGAGGGAGTGTGTCATCGTGGAGGTAAGTGAAGAACTCACCGTAACATGGGGATTCAGAACTAACTAGGTGACATATCATTCCAGTTTCAGGGATATCATACGCGGGGATCCAAAGTTATTTGACCAAGAAATCGTAGCATATAAAATTTTGTGGAAGATCCAAGAGAGATTCAATTGTAGCCATTGCATCAACAGGTTGATTTTGATCTCTAGGTACTTGTTCAAAGATGATAGTTGTAAATAATTCTTTGTAACTATCCACCATCCTTTTATATGGCATGAGCTTATCATCTTTAGTTTGGTACTCATTGGTGACTTGTCGGATGACTAGATGAGAATCTCCATATACTTGTAGCTCTTTGAGATGCCATTGTATAGCCAATTTGAGTCCTATGATTAAGGCCTCATATTCTTCTATATTATTGGTGCATGGGAAGGTGAACCTATATGACTTTGGAATGTTGTCTCCTCGACATGTGATGAAAAGAATACATTCCCCCGAGCCATGTCTAGTATATGAGCCATCAAATTATAGCTTCCAAGGTTGTGCTACTATGATCATGAAGATCTCTTCATCTGGAAATTTTGAAACAAGAGGATGGTCACCTATGAGGGGTGCATTAGCCAATTGATCTACAATAATTTGCCCCTTGATAGCCTTGTGGTCAACATACTCTATATCAAATTCACTCAAGATCATAACCCATTTGGCCAAGTGGCCTATCAATGTTGCCTTGCTGAGTAGGTACTTGAGTAGATTGATTTTAGCAATGAGTTGGACCTTGTGTGTTAACCTGTAGTTCCTCAATTTGGTGGCTGCCAAGATAACTACTAGGCAAGCTTTCTCAATAGGTGTGTAATTGAGTTCATAGCCTACCAATATACGAGAGATATAGTACACAACACATTCTTTCCCTTCTATATTGTGTTGTGCCAATCGTACTCCTAATGCCATATTTGTAGCTGATATATATAGCAATAGAGGTCTACTTGGATCCAGTGGGATCAATAATGGTGTATTCATCAGGTAATCTTTAAGCATTTGGAATGCTTGTTGGCACTTTGTATCCCACTGAAAGCGGATATTCTTGTGTAATAGATGTGTGAAGGGATGACACTTATCAACCAATTTAGCAATGAATTTGCTAATTGATTATAGCTGCCCTTGGAGTGTCCTTAACTGATTGATGTTCTTGGGAGGTGGCATGTCCATGATTTCTTTGACTTTTACCGGATCTACTTCAATGCCCTTTCTTGAGACAATATATCTTAGGAGCTTCCCAAAGGTCACTCCAAAGACAAGTTTCTTTGGATTAAGACGAACATGAAATTTCTCTAATCTATCAAAGATTTGACCCAGTATTTCTAGATGACCTTCTCTTGTTAGGGATTTAGCTAGTAAATCATCAACATAATCTTCCATTATGGTGTGTATCATATCATGAAAGATGGTCTTTGTAGATCCTTTTTACTAGGTCCTCATCTCATGTTTTCTAGTTAGTTTTGTGTCTTAGGTCCTCATCTCATGCATTTTTCAGACCAAATGGCATCACATTCCAATAAGGGATAGCATGTGTCTTTGATAGGGTCTTTGTAGATCCTTTTTACTAGGTCCTCATCTCTAGTTTCCTCTTCCTGACTTTTTCCAGGGATGAATTGCGCCAAAGTACATGTTGGCTTGTTCAATGGTGGTTGAAGAAAATTTTGAGGCTTGCCATAAGTTCTAGGGGAAGTGGGTAATTTCCCAACACAAAAGAGTTGGCTTTGATTATATACCCTAGGACCTTCCATAACCATTTTCATTTTCAACTTCTCTTACTTTGGTATAGGGGTATTTGAACTAGAAAGAGAGGCTGGATTAAAATAGGATGCAGAAGGGATAGATTTTCTATTGTTAGGTACGGTGATCTCTGGCTAATGGTTAATATTGTTCGAATATGCAAATGGATTTGTATCGCCAAGGATTGTGATTTCTACACCGTTATAGGGAAACTTGATACGCTGATGATAGGTGGATGGAATGGCTTGAATGGTGTGTATCCAAGGTCTTCCTAATAAGAGATTATATGGAAGAGGAACGTCTAGAATGTGACAGATGATGTGCTTCACCACTAGACCCACCTTGATAGGTAACACAACAGCTCCTTTGGAAGAACGCTCTGCATCATCATAGGCCTTAATGGTTATTCTTTGCTGGGATCCACTAATTCTACCGCATATCCCAATGTTGTGACCAACTGTAACGTGCATATATTCAGGTTGGCTCCATTGTCAATCAAGAGTCACTTGATTCTATGTTGGTTTATAAATCCTTCAATGTGAAGGGATGCGTTATGTGGTTGTTGGAATGGAGCATTATCACTTTTAGAAAACGTAAGGCATGGTGATGACCTCATGGTACAGGAGCACTTGAACAAATTTATTGTGTAGGTTCTAGGAGTTAGGAATCATGAGATTTTGGTTTGTTATAAGGTCAATAGGTTTGTGAATAAGTGCTCAGAAGTTTTTAAGGACCCTAGGAGTCATTGATTGGCCAATGTTGGCATATGTGCTCTTAAGGATTCCAGTTAGAGTACTTGGTAGAATAAGTTGGTTTAATGATGGAATAGGTTGTTTGATGTTGTTTAATGATTTTTAAGGTCATTTGGACCCTTATAAGTGATCTAGGTTTGATTTGGGACAAAGTTGCTCAAACATGTAAAAGTTGTTCATAGCAACTTTACAACTTTTGCATTTTCCAAGCACCAACGGTTGGTTGTATGTTTCAGTTAAAATAAATTTTTAACAAACCTAAGGCTGATATAAGGCTTGGGACAACCAATGAGAGGGTTGGTTGAAGAATTGGAATAAGGAGAGCAAGATTTAGCCTTCAATTTTTGTGTTTTCAGCGTTTTGTATTGAGTTTCATTGGTATTGTATGGTCTGTATAGACTTCCAAGCCCAAACCAAGACATAAATTATTAGAACAGTGACTTGTTTTCCATTTCATCATGATTTGAGGTTTTTAAGTGTTATTGTTTGTAATTTTTGGCATTTTTGTTGGAGGTGGGTCCTAAAGACCTTCAAACAAAGGGTTTTGAAGACTTTACGGCTCAAACCTAGCATTCCATGGTGGAACCACATACTAAAACCTTGTGGAATGTGAGGAGGATTTATATTGTAGACACCCAAAATTGTCATGTCTAATTAAATAAATATTTTATTTATTTAATTATCTAAGCCTAATTCTTCTATTAATTAAATAAATATTTATTTATTTAATTGATCCCACTTCCTCTATTAATTAAATAAATCTTTATTTATTTAATTAATTCATTAGCCTTTTTCTACACATGACACATGTCATTCATCTCTTAATTCCTACACTACCTACCTCTTTCATTATTTTATTATTTCTTCTACCTACCCTCTAATCTTAGCCGACCTCCTTTTTACAGCTCTCAAATCTTATCCCTCCATTTCATATTGTGTCTTCTATTTAAGGAGATGCTTCTTTCATTATCAAACCCTAATCGACAATCTTGAGGACTTGGCTACACTACGATCCTACTTGCAACCACATTCCATTCTTTGTTGAGCTCTTGTGCACATAAAATCTGAGAGCAAATATATCAAGCAAGATCAATGGAGATAGGAAGAATGGAGATCAAAACCCTATTGGACATGTGATGGTATAATCTTTGTGATTTCATTTGATTTGCATTGTCTTAGGTAATCTTCATATGTTATGGTGGATCTTTGTTGTTGTTAGGCTAGGATTTGGTGGTTGAATTCATTTAGCCTTTCAATTTTGTTATTATTGTTATCCATTTTCACCATAAACATATACATTATATTTTTATTTTGTTTTTAAGGCAAGGAAGGCTAACCTCTAGTTTTTCCACCATACCCTAGGCTTGGCACGTTGAGTTGGCAAGCAATGGGAATCATGGACAGCAGGCCCTAGATGGGTAAATCTGAAGAATGGAATTGATACTAGGTTGTATTGGACATCCTCATGAGTGTACAAACCTAAGACAATCATTATATTTCTTGTACATTTAGACTGGTGAGGACATTTTAGAAAAACCCTAGTTTGTAGGCTTAAAAGGTGGAAAGTAGGCCTAAAAAGGGTTAGGTGGGTTAGAGACAAAACCTAAAACCAATTTTGAGATATTGTATGAAGTTGCCAAAAGGGTATCTGAAAAGCTAAATATTTCTTACCGGTGTGCAAGACTTTGGTGGATAAGTACAAAATACCTCACCGCCAGGGCTAATTGGATTAGGTCTCCTAGTAGGCCTAAAAGAGAAAATTGGCCCTTAAGATTGAAACCGATAATCTCCACAGACATATTTGAAGGGATACGGTTGGAAATCAAAATAAAATCAACCCTAGGTGAGTTGGGAATGAGTGTATGAAGATCCTAAGGTAGCAGGGGTTGCCTCATGGGGAAGGTGGGAGAAGGTGTTAGGTTGGAGAGTCTCATTTGAGGAGTGTTGGACACTCACAAGTCAATGGGTGATCACCTTAGTCATAGGACCTTAGGAAGTTCAATAAAGGTGAGCCCTACAACCTTTGGAAGTTTGGGTTAGTGGGAACCATTGGAAGGTTCATGAGACAGCCTAGAGAGACATCAAGAATAGGAAAACCCTGAAGGAGTGAGCAACCTCTCTACATCAGATTGGTATCAGAGCTACCTAATTCAACAAAGTGGTGTATGCCAAACCAAGAGGTATAATCAAAAGCCAGCAGTATGCCACCTAAGGCAATGAGTCAAGAGGCTATTAGGAAGTTGGTCCAAGACTTGCTAAATGAAGCTCGAGAGCAATATTCCAAGAAAAGTAAGGGCAAGATCACAGAGTGGGGTGATGAAACTGATGATGAAGATGCAAATGTGATAGGAGTGGTAGTAGAGAAGAAAGAGTTGGAGAAAGACCAGAAAATCTTCTTGGATGCACTTAAATCACTCAACAAAGATAGCCTAGATGGTTTACCAGTCTATAGTGGAAGCCTAAATGGAGAAGAGCTATTTTATTGGATAGAAGCTTTGAACAATCATTTTGAATACAAGGAGGTTGCATAAGAAAAGAGGGTCAATTTGGCTAAGACCAAGTTGAAAGGATCAACTTTAGTATGGTGGAACATGATGCAAGAAGAGAGGGAACAAACTAGAAGAAAGAAGATCAACTCTTGGGAGAGAATGAAGATCAGAATCAAAACTCAATTCCTTCCACTAGATTATGAGGTGCAGATACATAAGAAATTGATGAGTTTGAGGCAAAGGGAAATGGATGTGAGTGCTTATACAGAGGAATTTAACAAACTAACTTTAAGAGAAAGGAAACAAGAGGAAGAAGTGGAGAAGGTAGCCAGATACCTAAATGGTCTAAGACAAAACATTCAGTATGAAATTAGCATGATGGCACCTGAGATAGTTCATAAGATTTTTCCTTTGGCCTTGAAAGCAGAGGACAAGATCAAGAGGAAAAGTGAGTTCAATCAAAGAGGTAGAGTTGGTAAGGGATTCAAAGGAAGAGGCACCTTTGGAAGGGGTCATAACTCTAGAAAGAATGAAGAAAATAATCAAACTAAACATAGTGGGGATAACTTTAGCAAGAATGGTCCATTTAGAGTTAACTCTAGAGGAAGAAACAAATTTAGGGGTAGATTTGGTACTCAAGGAAGAGGACCCACAATTTTCACTAGTAAATGCTTTCTTTGTCATCAAGTGGGCCACACAATGAATTGGTGTCCTGAAAAAACTTCAAGTTCTTATGTAGGTGAAAGAAGAACACAATTGGTGTAGGAGGAAGACAATCATAATGTTACCTCACCAATCAAAAAAGTTGGATTAGTTTTAGATGGAGAGAACCTGATGTTAAGGAGGACCTTGTTGAAGGTACCGCAGGCCAAAGAACCTACTCAAAGAAAGACACTCTTCAAAACCACTTGTAGATCATATGGTAATATTTGTAGGGTCATAGTGATAGTTCTGATACTTAATATAAGTACAGATCTAATAGCCAACAAGATGAGAGGGGGGGGGGGTGAATCATACAAACTTAATCTTCCATAAAAACATCAGATTCAACCTCGATAACATATACTTTAGTAATATAACCAAAAACTCTCAAACATGCAAACTCAAAAGTATATAAACATCATAAACCTCATAACACTAGATTTAACGTGGAAACCCAAATAAGGAAAAACCACTGTGGGATTTCGGACCCACTAAGAAATATACTCTTCTAGAGTATGCTCGGTTAAAAGCAATCTTGTTAAAGATTACAAACACATTGCTAGAAGTGACCCGGTTAAGAGATTTCCCTTAGATCTGTTAGGATTTTCACCTTGTTAGAAGTGACCTTGTTAAAGGATTTCAAACACTCAATAAGAATGTCACCTTGCTAGAGGGTTTTACAATTAAGACTGTTAAGTCCACTCGGTTAAGAGATTTTCTGTCACTTTCACAAAATAACAGTAATAAAAATCTATCTGCAACTTCACATCTAAAATGCTAAAGAAGAATCTTATTTGTTCAATACAATCTAGACATAGAACTAATCTTGTCCATCTGCTGGGCTTCTATACTCTGTTATTCAAACAAGTCTTCAAGCTTCTGTGCTCGGTAATAACTATGTAACATCCCTGTGAATACACTTGCCCACATACATTGTTTATCAATAGTTCCCTATTTATAAACAATTAGCTAACCGCTTAATCTCCTTGATCACATTTCTCATGATCAATCATAGCCATCAGATCTTGAATCTTGTCCCCGCCTAGGAACTTGCATATATTTCTTGGAACTTGTGCCAGGGTATTGCGGTTCAATCTACGCTGTAGATCTTCATACTGACTTTCCTTTGCCATAGATTCATTAACAAACTATATTTATAGCATACCAATCATTTAATCAGTTCCAGCTCATCAGCTTCCTTCATTAAATAACGCATGTAACCATTTAATGCATTCTGTTATAGCTCGGTTACAACTTAGTAACAACTCGGTAAATACTAAACTTCACTTGGTAGACATTCTGCCTTCATTAACCGATAGCGATAACCTTAGGGTTTACCGACTAGGTTCCTTAGGGTTTACCGGCTAGGTCCTTTGCTTGGTAACATAGTATAGTATTAACCTTACAATTTACAACATATGTATGATGTAAAAACAATCTAAACATCATGATCTCATCATTGTCTGACTCGGTAATAGTTGCCCATTGAATATCTTATTCATCATATTCTTTCCTGTGTTTTTTACCGATATCTTTATATTCTTCAAATCATACTTCTCAAGATATGGCAACATCATACTGAGTTAGAAAATCAATTTCTTGACATCAATGACAAAATAATAATATCAAGATAGTAAACATCCTTAATCGGTTATATCCATAATCATCAACAACCTTCTCAATATCCTTATTGAAATGCCAACAATCTTTCATTGTCTGTTATAATGCTATATTGCCAACACATAGTGGATTCGGGATCTACTGAGAGCATTGTAGTAGTTGAGATGGTAGATAAACTCTAGTTGAAAAGGTTGCCACATACTGATCCTTATAAGGTATCATGGTTGAGTAAAGGACAACATGTTCTAGTTGATGAGAAAGCTTGGATAGATTTTGAAATTGGAGAATATAAGGACAGAGTGCTATGTGATATACTACCCATGGATGCTTGCTATTTGTTACTTGGATGCCCTTGGCAATATGATATCAAAACCATACATGATGGAGAGAAGAATTATTTTGTTATCACCAAGGAAGGAAGGAAGGAAGTTCTAAATGGATCCGTTGGTTGTTCAGGGAGAATAAAGACATGTAGGATCAAGTGTTATGTTGCTTAGTGGGAAGAAGTTCCTAAAAGAATTGAATCATGAGGGGGATCAAGGATATGCCATCATAGTGAAACCAAAAGAAGAGGCAAACTCTGAACCTAAACTAGTAGTACCTCAAGAAGTGAAGACCTTGTTGGACTGATACAAGGACATTGTTGTCAATGAAATACCATATGTTTTATCCCCATATAGAGATGTGAACCATCAGATAGACCTCATGCCTGGAGCTACCTTGCCAAACAAAGCTACTTACAAAATGACACATACTCAAAATAAAGAAATAGCAAGACAAGTGCAAGAATTGCTAGTTAAGGGGTTGATAAAGAAGAGTCTAAGCCCATGTGCAGTGCCTACTATCTTGGTACATAAAAAAGATGGAAAAAGGAGAATATACACTAACTCAAGATCCATCAACAAGATTATGATCAGATACTAGTTTCCAATGCTAAGAATTGAGGACCTAATGGACTACCTAGGGGGAGCTTGTTACTTTTCAAAGGTGGATTTGAAAGCAAGCTATCATCAAATAAGGATCAGACTTGGAGATGAGTGGAAAACAACCTTTAAGACTAATTAGGGGCTCTATGAATGGTTGGTGATGCCCTTTGGGTTCACAAATGTACCTAGCACCTTCATGAGACTCATGAATGAAGTGCTTGTAGAATTTATTGGTAAATTTGTGATTGTTTATCTTGATGACAATTTGATTTTTAGCAGGTTAAGGGAGGAGCATATCATATATTTGGATCAGGTCTTGAGGAAGCTACATCAAGTAAAGTTGATGATCAACTTAGACAAGTGTGAGTTCTTCAAAACTGAAATAGTATATCTTGGTTTTGTAGTTTCTCATGGTTGTTTGAAAATGGATCCAACAAAGGTAGACACAATAGTCAATTGGCCTACTCCTAAGTTAATAGGGTATGTGATAAGTTTTCATGGATTAGCTTCATTCTATAGGAAGTTTATTAGAAGGTTTAGTTATGTATGTGCACCCATATTGAATACCATCAAGGGAGGAATGAAATGTTAGTTTAAGTGGACTAGTGTAGCAGACAAGGGGTTTGAATCGTTGAAACAAAAAGTGGTAGAATTAGATTATCTTAGGCTCCTTGATTTCAATCATCTTTTTGCTGTGGAGTGTGATGCTAGCAAGTTGGCAATAGGGGAAATTTTAAGCCAAGAAGGTCATTCAGTAGCATTTTTCTCTGAGAAACTCAATGAGGCAAAACAAAAGTATTCTACCTATGACCTAGAGTTGAATGCCATAGTACAAGACCTTAAGAAATGGCGACATTATGTACTTCCTAAATAATTCATAGTTTATACTAATAACCATGCACTTAGCTTCTTGAATGGATAGGAGAAGTTGCATCAAAGACACATCAAATGGGTTGAGCACTTGCATGCCTACACCTTTTCCATCAAAAAAAAGAAAGGAGTCACCAATAAGGTAGTAGATGCCTTAAGTATAAGAGTTCTTACCATTCAAGAAGTGCAACTCCAAAGTGTGGAATTAAATGAACTCAAAGACCTATACCAAGGTGACAAGGATTTTGGTGAAGCATATGATGTTTTTACCAAGTTTACTAATGTTTTTCATGTTGCATATTCTGATTTCATGTTGCAGGAAGGCCTTTTGTTTAAAGGACACTTACTTTGCATACCACGGATCTCTTTGAGAGACAATATAGTCAAGGAGAAGCATCAAGGCAACTTAGGAGGACATTTTGGTCATGACAAGACCTTAGAGCAGGTTGTAAGGTTTTATCATTGGCCTAAACTTTAGTAAGATGTTAGGAGATTTGTGGAGCAATGTCCCATAAGTCAAAGAGCTAAGGGAACCTCCACAATGCAAGATTATATCAGCCATTGGCCATACCAACCAGACCATGGGAATGTTTGAGCATGGACTTTATTCTTGGTTTGCTTAGGACACCAAGAGGGGATGACAGTGTTTTTTCTATAGTGAATAGATTCAACAAGATGGTACACTTTGTGCCTTGCAAATGCAGGAATCATGCCTCCTACATAGCAGGGCTATTCTTCAAGGAAGTTGTGAGGATTCATGGCCTATCGGTTAGCATTGTGAGAGATAGAGACACTAAAATTGTAGGTCACTTTTGGTGAACCTTATGGAAGAAACTAGGCACAAAACTTTCTTTTTCATCAGCATACCATCCACAATCAGATGTTCAAGTTGAAGTGGTTAACAGATCCTTAGGTAGAATGTTGAGATGTCTCACCAAACAACATAGACAAGCTTGGGATCTAGTGTTGGGTCAAGCAGAGTATGCCTACAATGACTCAGTTAATAGAAGCACAGGCTGGAGTACCTTTGAGATTTTTTATGGATGTCATCCTAGGGCCATCCTAGAGCTTAGAGACCTCATTCCTATGGACCATAGAAGTGCACAAGGGGAAAAATTTATAGAGAATATTAAAGAAATACATGAGCAGGTCAAGAAGACATTACAACAGCACAATGAGAAGTACAAGGCATTGGCAAATAAGAAAAGAAGAGAAGTACACTATCAGGTTGGTGATCTAGTGTTGGCCTACTTGAGAAATGAGAGGCTACCAACCTAGTAAGCTATGCATGAAGAGGATTGGACCTCTTAAGGGGTTGCATAAATTTGGAAAAAATGCCTATGAGTTAGAGTTACCACCAAACTTGGGCATATCCCCAATCTTCAATGCATGTTATTTGTATCCATACAAAGGGTCTCAAACAATAATAAATCAAGAAGCACCTACTGATATGGAAGATGTAGAATGGTTACAAGATTTACCTCCAAGCCAACCGGTCACAGTGGAATGCATTTTGGATTCTAAAGTTGTGAAAAAGACTAGGAAAGGATTTTATAGAGATTATCTGATCAAATGGATAGGGTTACCTAAGTTAGAGGCTACATGGATGTCAGAAAGAGATATCATCTAGCATGGTACAACTGTCCAAGCTTTATCCACTCAAGAGACTTGAATTTTTCTTTGTTAGGACCCAAAGGAAACTGAGAGGGTGGGGGTGAATCAATTGTCTATTAATTTTAACTCAAATATAACTTAGTCAAACTTGATACATTATACTGGTAAACCAAACTTAATGTCGGTTGACAGATTAACAGTTAATATCAATACTGGTGAAACTTAATGCATGAAACAGGAAGAGAAACAACATCCAAAACACATAACACAAATATTTGTACATGGAAACCATGTAAGGGGGAAAACCACGGTGGGAAACCTTACCCACAATCAGATGATACTACTGCAGATAGTATGTGTATACAAATGGGGTTCTGCACATGCAAAAAGGCCAACCGCCTAGAGCTCATTGCTCAATCACAAAATAAGAGTAACACTAACTACAATTGGATGATTAAATCCAATGATAGTGTACTGCTCAAAGTAGCATCTCCAATGTTGGATTCAATACCCATTAAGATCTGATAATCACCTTCAAACCTTCCTTGAACCTTCTCTATGGTCTGCTCATATAATCTACAATATTCGCACATACAATACCATAACCATATGCATTCTGCCTACTACCTTACTTACATCATCTCAATAATGAGATTTTACATATGTACCAAAACCTAGAACCAAATGTGTAGGTCGGATAATTAAGAATATTACAATTAAATCAATTACAAATAAGTCAAGATGTGATGCATCATGTCGGCTCAATACAATTACAACAATATCCAATCAATAAATCATCTCCATAATGTGTCATGTTGATCTAGAATAGATAATGTGTGTCGGTCTATAACCTAGGCCAATTTGTCGATAACAGCAAATATGTCAACCCAATTAGACCAATAACCACAATACCAAAATTAAGTGTCCAAACCATGTCTTCGACATAACCAAGTGATCTTCAGATGATTAAAAGCCATTCTCAATGCCAGTGAAGAATATAACCTGTCGATGAACCAAATACTGATGACTGTGCATAAGTCACTAAACATAATGTGTCGATTCATCATAACCAAAGATCTCTAGAAGGATAAGTGTTGATAAGTGTTGACATCAATGACAAAACCAATGCAACACATCCATAATACCAACATTCTTACCCCTGGAGCATGGTGCAGGACCACTTAAAAAAAAATTGGTGTGTAGGTTCCAGGAGTTAGGAATCATGAGATTTTGGTTTGTTATAAGGTCAATAGGTTTATTAATAAGTACTTAGAAGTTTGTAAGGACCCTAGGAGTCACTGATTGGCCAATGTTGGCATATGGGCTCTTAACGGTGCCAGGTAGAGTATTTGGTAGAATAAGTTGGTTTAATGTTGTAATAGGTTTTTTGATGTTGTTTAATGATTTTGAAGGTCATTTGGACCTTTAGAAGTGATCTAGATTTGATTTTGGCCAAAGTTGCTAAAACATGTAAAAGTTGTAAAAGTTGCAAAAGTTGCTCATAGCAACTTTGCAACTTTTGCATTTTCCAAGCACCAACAGTTAGTTGGTTGTCTTTTTTAATTAAAAGACATTTTTAACCAACCCAAGGCTGATATAAGGCTTGGGAAAATCGATGAAAAGGATGGTTGAATAATTGGAATAAGGAGAGCAAGATTTAGCCTTCAATTTTTGTGTTTTTCAACATTTTGTATTGAGTTTCATTGGTATTGTACAGTCTGTATGGACTTCCAATCCCAGACCAAGACATGAATTATTAGAATAGTGACTTTTTTTCCATTTCATGGTTATTTGAGGTTTTGAAGTGTTATTATTTGTAAGTTTTGGCATTTTTATTGCAGGCGGGTCCTAAAGACCTTCAAACAAAGGGTTTTGAAGGCTTCATGGCTCAAACCTAGCATTCCATGGTGGAACCACATACTAAAACCTTGTGGAATTCTAGGAGGCTTTCTACATTATGTTTTCATTTATTTTTTAAGGCAAGGAAGGTTGTTCTCCAATTTTGTCACCATACCCTAGGCTTGGCACGTTGAGTTGGCAAGCAATGGGAATCATGGACAGCAGGCCCTAGATGCATGAATATGAAGAATGGAATTGATACCAGGTTGTATTGGAAATCCTCATGGGTGTAAAAACCTTACACAATGATTATATTTCTTGTACATTCAGATTGGTGAGGACATTTGAGAAAAACCCTAGTTTGTAGGCTTAAAAGGTGGAAAGTAAGCCTAAAAAGGGTTAGGTGGGTTAGAGACCAAACCCAGAACCAATTCTGAGATATTGTATGAAGTTGCCAAAAGGGTATCTGAAAACCTAAAGATTTATTACTGGTGTTCAGGGCTTTGGTGGATAAGTGCAAAATACCTCACCGGAGGGGCTAATTGGATTAGGTCTCCTAGTAGGCCTAAAAGAGAAAATTGTCCCTTAAGCTTGAAACCGGTAATCTCCATAGACCTAGTTTATGGTATAGGGTTAAAAATAAAAATAAAATCAACCCTAGGTGAGTTGGGAATGAGTGTATGAAGATCATAAGCTAGCAGGGGTTGCCTTATGGGGAAGGTGTGAGAAGGTGTTGGGTTGGAGAGTCTTAATTGAGGAGTGTTGGACACTCACAAGTTAAGGGGTGATCAACTTAGTCATAGGATCTTGGGAAGGTCAATAAAGGTGAGCCCTACAACCTTTGTAAGGTTGGGTTAGTGGGAACCATTGGAAGGTTCATGAGACAGCCTAGAGAGACATCGAGAATAGGCAAACCCTAAAGGAGTGAGCAGCCTCTCTACATCACCTTAAACTGCCAACCATGGCTTGAAATTGATCTGTGTTAAGGTTGGCAGGGACTGACGCTTCTTGGAGAGCTTGATCCAAGATTGTTTTGTGTGAAGGAGATAAGTGCAAAAGTTTTAATATGGATATGAGTGCGGGTGTTTTATCCAATTGTTCCACAAGGTTATATTGCTTGGGCAAGGGTTTCATTCCTTGTGGTGTTGCTCAAATGGTAATTTTACTGTGACATGTAACAACATTACATGTAGGATTTGGATTTTTGATGGTGAGGATTGCAACTTGTTCTTCAACATAATAGAGGTGATTTATAGTATAATCATAAGCAGCTTGTTTATAATTAGTCATAGTATTTGTGTTTCGCCTGGATGTGGAAGGACCTCTTTGATCATGTGATGGAAGCAGATTCTTAAAAATTAGATCATCATCATTTGATGTTTTAGGGCCATGTCCTTCTATTTCAATTTCTCCTATGTCAATGAGATCTTGAACAAGATCTTTCAGTCAATGGAAATTGCTTGTTTTGTGCCCTTTCCCTTGGTGGAATTCACAATGTTCATTATCTCTCCACCATGGAGGTTTGACCTAAGGTTCATAGTTAAATGTCTTCGGTAAGGTCACAAGATTTGAAGAGACCAATTGATGCAATATTGTTTCGATGGGCTCCCCTAAGGGTGTGTATGTGCATTTTGGTTTATATTTATGTTGTCATTGTCTTTGTTCTTCTTGTAGCGCATTGTGACCTTGATTTTGTGGATGAGTGATGGTCTTGTTTTTAGGAGGGGGATTTTGCCCCATGAATCTAACCACAGGTTGTGAAATTTTTACTATTCTTGCATCTACAACCCCGTCATTGACAATGTTCTTGTTCTTGTTCCAAAAATTGGGTTTATCATTATTAAAACGTGGATGAGGGCCATCCTTAGGTTCATTATAGATCTTTATAAGTCCCTTTTTTATGAGGGCTCTTTCACATTTCAATCCTTGGGTGATCATGTATTCAAAGGACTCTATGCCTTTCATGTCTAAATGGAATTCCATCTCATCGTTCAAGTTGGAAATGAATATTTTTACTAGTTCTTGTTCAGGAAAATGAAGAGAACGTCTGCTAGATAGTTGCCTCCACCATTGTAGGAAAGCTGAAAACAACTCTCCTAGTTTTTGTTTGGTATTGCATAGATCTACCATGGTAACATCTCATTCTATGTTATGAAAATAATTAGCAATGAACTTTTGGACTAGTTCCTCAAATTTTCTAATGCCACTTGGTAATCGGGAAAACCATTATGTGGTTGTGCCTCCCAAGCTCTCAAGAAAAAGGCACATTAGATAGGTGTCCTCATAAGCCACCTCTAAACAATCTAAGTGAAATTCTCGGACATGATCTCTAGGGTCTTTTTTGCCCCTATACTTTTCAAATTTAGGTGTTTAAAACCCTCACAAAAAAGGTGGCATATGTAGATTCCTATCAAAGGGATAGGGATAAATATCATTAAGTGAAAACTGAGTATTCTTCACACCACTATTGAGTTGTTGAGCGAGATTCTTGACTTGTTGTCTCAACATGTCTATTTCTGTAGGAGGGGGAGGTGGGGTATTTTCTCTATGATTAAAGTCACAATGGAAGTAATCCCTACCTCTCCCACCATTGTTACAACTTTGTTCTGATGTCTAACATATCCGTGCAGTATCAAAGTCAAAGGGTAGTTTAGTACCCTCCTGAGCAAGTCTCAGAAAATGAGCATCTGCATTGTTTTTAAGGATTTCATAAAAAATTCAATTGAACCTGGGATTGTGTTCTGCTCTTTATATAGCTTTGGGAGTTGGAGTGCTAGGATCTTCATCATTTGTGCCTCCTCCAATGGCCTTATGGAAATCATTGCTGTTTTCTTCCTCCTCTTCAATCTCTAGTTGTCTAGATTTCAATCTGCTCTGAGCCATTTTGTTTGAAAATTTTGAGGTTTTGGTGAAAGTGATTATGAGTTTTTGATGAAAGGTTGGATGTTACCAAAGTTCTTTGTGAATTTCTCTTACATTTTCAACAATTTGGATGTGATAAGGTATAGCAAGGTTTGAGATGTGTTACAAAACCAAGCTACCTAGCAATGAGAGGATGCACTCATAAGCTAGTTTTAACCTTTGTAGAAATTCCTCATAGGATGATTGATCCTAGATGTAGAGTCACTCTAAAAGTGATGTGTTGTTTTGATTTAAGAAATATCTAAAAGAACTTAGGACAAGACCTTTTTGTGTTTTGAGAGTTGAATATATTTTTGTGATATATGAATGTGAAAGTGGATAGAATATGGACCTCAATAAAAACTTTGTGTCACAAAGGGGACTTCTTCTTCCTCTTCTCTCTCAGGGATTGGTGGTTCTTCTTGATCTATGTTATAGGTGATGTAGATAGTTGGAAAGAAAGAAGGATTGATTTTGCCTCCTTTGTTTTTGTGATAACTCAAGGCTCTATACTAAGTAAAAGCTCTGCTTTTCAAAGGTTCTTTATCAAATTCATTGGTTTTTCCTTGAAGATATAGATGCATATGATGAAAGAAGGCTCTGTGTGAGATAAAAATTTGTCTGTTGAGATAGAAAATTTTCCTTCTTTTGATAAAAGCCTTTGAACTCAATGGTCTTTTCTTCAAGTTGATGTGTTGATGAAGATTTTTTTTCTCAAGATTTGAATGATGGTAATATAATTTGATATCTTGTTGCACTTTATTTGATGTTTGTTTGTTGGTCGAATATTCTGATGGAAAATTGTGTTGGATGAATGCTTGGATTGAATTTGTTTTTGAATTTCTTTCACAAGAAAATAGAGCAAGCACACAAGCACAATAATTTTGCCTCAAAAGGCACAAATAGGTGTGGGTCAAATCAACCCAATCTTTGAACTTTTTGACCCCTTTTCAAATGTTTTTGTATGTTTTTCCAAAAAGCCTAAAGTCGGCTCAAATTCTTACTGGTCTGTCACAAAATGAAGATACTTCAAACACACTTTATCCCTAAGGTCAAATGGCCAGTTGCAATAATTTCAGCCCACATCTTGATATTTCTTCAAATTTGGTACTAAATACCTTAAGAATCCCATTGTAGCAAGCAACAATGTGATATACTAAGTCTTGCATGAGAATAATAGATAGATGGTCCCTATGATGGGGGAGTCACCACTTTCATCAAGCTACAAGTAGCCTTTCAAAAAGCCTTGTTTCTACTCAAGGATATATGTATGGTGAGTATCTTGGGAGCGAAACCATCTATGCTCTTGCACTAAAGTTATCACAAATATTCTCAATCAATAGAATGGGTGGGATTCTATAATAAAAGGTGTCTATTAATGTTTGATGTTTTTGGACATAAGTTCATTCTGCAATGACTCACTTAAGAGCCTTGTAACTTGTGGTGGGGCTCATATGTTCTTTCGGCAAGTTACATTGTAGGAACAACTATACCCAAGGCTACAACTTTCACTCACACCTGATTTCTATAGCAGCTCAAAGGATTTACCACGCTAGATCATTCCCAAGAGTGATGTGTCTCTTGGCAGGCCTCTCTTAAAAAGATAAAATTTTGGTGTTACTAACACTTTTCTCTTTCACCTAGGACCATGAAAGCCAAGGGAGAGGATAGTGTGTGTTAGAAGTAGGAACACTCTACAAAATTTTGCACAAGTGTGTCAAACACTGAAAACACAACTGATTTATTGCAATGTGGTTTAAAAGCTATTTGGAGATGTTGCTCCAACAAACATGGTGCTCTTTTTAACTTCAAGACAAAATGTTGTTTAATCTATGAAATTGAAATCCTGGTCAACCAAAATGAAGCACGTTTTTGCTTAAAGGAAATTGATTTGGAAATAAAAGTTTGACAAATTGTTGGTTCTTTTTAACTTGCAAAAATGAAAATTTGATTGTGATTTTTAGCCTTTGTACAAGAAAATGAAAGTTTTGTTTGTCTTGTTTTAAGCCCAAATAAAAATGGTTCCTAACTTGCAATAAAAAAAAAAATTGTTGGGTTTGAGTTTGTGGTTCTTTTTACTTTTCCAAGTGAGGTTCTTTTTAAAGCCCAAACTAAAAATTCGATTCTTTTTATGACCCAAAAGGAAATGTGAAGTTGATTTTTAACCAAAAATAGAAAGTGAATCCTTTTTAACCCAACTTTAAAAAAAAAGTTAGTAAAAAAAAACGAATGAAAACTTCCTAATCTAACTCTTCAAATCCTGCAATAGAGTTAGTAAAAACCTGCATACACAAACAAACAATTAGTGAAAAATCAATTTTTGGTGGGCTTCTACAAGCCTAAATTTTTTGTGATTTTTCAGTTACAAAGAATTTTTTATAACTCTTTGTTGCAATAGCGCTACTTTGTGTGAAAATAGATGCGCTATTTAACACAAAGGTGCTAAATAATAGACAAAAGTGCTAAACTAACAACAACTATGCTAAACTATGGACAAAGGTGCTAAAAGAACCTATCAGACAGAATAAAATTATGTCAATCAGAGAGCGCAAAAGTGCTAAACTAAGTGCAATAGCGTTATTTGAAGAGCAATAGCACTAAAATGGGGACAACAGTGCTACTTAATAGATGAAAGTACTACTTTAGCTAACAAAAGCACTAAAACACCAACTTTTGAAGGCACTAAAGCAAGTTCAATAGCGTTAAAGCACGACCTGTGTATCAATTTCAACAAGCAAAATGTTAGTAGTTTCAAATTTTTAATCAAAAGGTTGCGTATTCGATTCATGTCAGGTTCACCAAATGATGCTCTGCAAAAAGAATTAGAAAGTCATAGAAACACAACAACACAAGAAGCAAGTTAAAATGTTAGTGTTAGCAACCAAAGACTATCATAAATAGGCATATCAAAAGTGATATTAAACATGTAATGACAAGCATGCAAATACGAAAGAGATAAACTACACTCCTCCAAATGCTCACCAAGATGTTCATAGTTGCTCCTCCCTTGTTCCTCTCCTCTCCAAGTTCCACATGAGTGTAGCTCTCTTTGCACTACTATGGAAGTCTTATGGATATTCAAGATTGAATATGATTATGAAAATATGAAAATGCAATCTAGCAATGAGTAAACATGAGTTAATTAAACTATTATCAATTTTAACCAAAATACAAACGTGGATTATGATTTTACTCTAAAATTCTCTCTCAAATTCATTATAACTTAGATGCATACAATATTTATGGATTATGGATAGATGTTGAAAATGAGAAATGAGAGCTCTATTTATAGGTAAAATAGGGCAATGGATGGTTGAGATTGAGTAATCTCAACAAGGGTCAAGATTGATGGGTTTATGATCCATGTGAAGGTTTTCAATCCAATCCCAGGATGACAAATGTCATCATGAGATAGCTTGAGAGGAGAGGGAAGAAGAATTAAATGCTTGACATGACTTGAAGGTTAACTTGGGAGGTAAGGTTAGAGTTGATTTGAATGAATAAAGCCATTATCCAATAAATAATGCCTTTATCCAATGGATAAACTCTTGTGCAAGAGTTAGTGGGGATAACCATGGTCAAAGCAATAAATGCTTGAAGAGACCCATGAGTTAAATAAGGGTTGAGTTAGAGGTAAAGCCATAAATGGTTATGTAAGAGTCATAAATGGTCATGTAAGAGCCATTAGTGGTTTGGAAGACTTTAGGGGTTAACTTGTTGGATGCAAAAAGCATTAAATGTTTTTCAAAGACTTTGGAGGCTTTGAGAAGTGACTTCAAGTTTCTTAGGAATGTGACAATATTTAGGGGATGGGTTTACTAATTAGGAATGGTTTAGAAGAATCTAGAATGGGCTTAGGATGCAAGTGGTTTTGGTGGGTGAGGGAAAATAGGATTTTAATTAAAATAAAATCCATTTATTTCAATTGTGGTTGCAACTTGCATTTGTGGGAGAATGCAAGTGGGGGGGATAGATTAGGGATTTAAATAAATGTTTTAATTATTTATTTAAAAGAGGAAAGGAGGTTAAATTAAATAAATATGTTTTATTAATTTAATTGATTTTGAGTGTGGCTAAATGAATTAATTTAAATAAATTGAATAATTTATTTAATTAATAGGAGAAGAGGTTGAGGATAAATTAATTTAATTATCTGGTTATTGATGGTTAAATAATCAAATAAATAGTAAATATTCATTTAATTTAAGTGGACAGATTTATGTTACTACAAAATCAATACCCTGTAAGGAGTAACCTCGGTAGAAGATTTGAAATCCAAGCTAATGGATCACCTAGTTAAAGGATTTGAATAGCACCAAGCTTGTTAGAGCTTAACCAGTTAGGGGATTTCAATTCTATTGTAATTGTTAGAAAACAACAGGAGTTTGTTGATCTATTTGAATATCACTACACTTGCTTGTTCAGATCCTTTTCATTCTCTTATTTGCCTTTACTCAGATTGCAGATACATCATCTAGTTCGGCAACCACACACTCAACTAAAACATTGCCAACTCTGAAACTTTGCCAACTCTGAAACTAAACAACTCCTCAACCTTATAAACAAATCAATTAGGTTAGTAACACAAAAAAAACATAATTCTCTCATAGAGATTACAAACAAGTTGGTTCAAGTATGACCGTTGGATTACATAGTAATCTCTGCACATCAATCAAGAAAACCTTGATCACTCCTTGATCACTGCTTCATCGAACTCAGTAACTCATCACACGCTTTGAATTACATGCAATATACTTGCTCATTCCCTAGATAAAAATTGTTTCATCAACGCACCAAAATCACTTTGAGATTCTCTTCATACAATAATCATACGTGTCATGATCATTACCGCTCATCATCAGATCATAAACCAATATAACCAATTCACCAAACTTTATCAGTTAGGTTTTATCAAATCAACATGTAGGGTTTACCGATTCAAATCTCCAATATATAGCAATATCGGTTCACTCCATAAATTCTTCCTACTGGTTACAAAACATCATTACAACAATATCATTATCGGTTAATTGGCATCAATGACAATATAACCTATCATTAATGCAATCCTCATGCAAATGCAAACACATGAGACCATGCAAACACAATAATATAGAAAATCATGGTATTTTACAAGTTTCTACCTATTTTGGTAGGTTTACAATGACTAACAATGAAAATTTACATTTTTTTTATGTTCACTCTTAACACTAGGAAGGGTTTTGATAGTTTTTACAAAAATACTATAACTTTTCCAAATCAGGATGAAATCAAATGAAACAAAGCTAATAATGAAAAATGTTAACTCCACTAACATTTCCATTGAGCGTTCAAGGCTAATGAATAAATTTTCATAGTGAAAAATCTATAAAATCAGATTGTCATGTTGAGAAAACTAAGAAAAGTGCAAGGAACTCAAAAAAATTTATTGATCTTTTTGTCAAAAATATTTTCATACATTCAACAACCTCCTCTTGGTCGAGGATAGGCCTATTTAAATTTACTTCAAGCCTCCTTAATGTTTATAACTATAACTTGAACTTGTTTTGACAAACTAATCCCTAATCACCCTCAAAGGCATAAAAAGTTGCTTGGACAACTTTTGACAACAATAGCAACTTTGTCTAGAATTGATCATAAAATTAACCTAAGACCTCCATGACTCAAAATTGACATAAATAGGTTTAAAAGAGCCTTATACAACATTCAACATCATATTGGACCCCTTGATACAAATTTTCCATATAGTGACAATTTTGAAAATGTTGATAATTGTTATCAATATGACCCAAATAAGACTCGACATAACACTTAATGGTCTCAATGACCTTTATCCTCTAATTCTTCATGTATTCACAATGATATCTATAATACAACTTGCTTCCATGGTATCAAGAAATCATGCCTAGCATTGTAGGCCCTACTCACACCTTGCCATGAGTGAGTGCTTGCAACTAGACCTGCACTTTGCTTGTCATCCTTCCTTGTTGTCATCTCTACTTGAACAACTGCATTCAAAGCCTTATTTTTTTCTCCTTGACCTGTTGCAATGACAAAAGGTGATTGCTTTCCAAACCTTGTTGGTTCTAGAGGACAAACAGTGGTCCCCACTATGATTGCATCTTCTTCTTTCCAACCACCTTGTGGCTACATATTCTTCTTCTCTTTAGCCCTCTTCTAATCCATCTTAGGTACCACCATCTGATCTCCATCATCCCAATCTAAAAATACCTTCAAATTATGACCTTGGACAACCTCATTCCTTGAGGTGTCTTCAACTTTTCTTGTCTCTTCATCATGGATCTTCACAAACTCTTTCTTACCCACCAAGATGATCTTGGCTCCCTTATTTGATTCAACATCCTCCTGCAATGGTGTCAGCAAAAAAGTTCTTCCATCCTTCTTAATGGTGTATGTGTTAGCATATCCATCATACAAAGATTTCCTATCAAGTTTCCATGGCCTCCCTAAAAGTAGGTGACAAGAATCCATGGGCAAAATGTCACACAAAACCCTATCCTTATATTCTCCAATCTGAAAAAACAACATAAGCTTGTTTATCTACCAAAAGTGATTGAGAATTACTTACCCTAGATGCTTTGTAAGGATTTTGATGAGGAATTCTTTCCAAATTCAATTTATCCACCATTTCTTTAGGAACCATGTTGTCTGTTGAACCTAATTCTATTACCATCTTACATACTTTACCTTTTATCTTGCAATTGCCCCTGAAGAGTGATTTCCTTTGTGTAATCTCCTTGTCCTTGGATGTCTTCAAGAATATTCTCTGTAGCATCAATTCTTCTCCAAATTTTGGTTCATATCCTCTTGGAGAATTAACACTTCATCTTCTTCTTCCACAAGTTGAACCCTCTTCTTGTTGGTATTTTGATGATGATTAGTTGTGATTGTCATTGATGGATACACACTTATTTGATGTATGAGTTATTCTCAACTGGTAGTTGTTCCAGCCAGTATTGTATGTCATTAAATGTATAGTCTTTGTTTGTTGAAGACTATCGATGTTTTTATAGAAGATTCTTACCAGTCAAAGCATGATTGAAGACCCTAAGTAGTATGAAGACCTCAAGTGAAATGAAGACCCCGAGTGGTGTTGGCTTCATGATGATTGTAATGTATTCATCACTTGTTGTCATTGATGAAACACTCACACACACACATATGATTACATTGACTACCAGTGTAACTTCATTGATTTACACTGTTAACCGATATGTTTAAGGTCTATCTCTAACTGATACTCTGTGTCAACCGGTATGTGCCTAAGAGATAACCTATGGTTATGTTAATTCGGCACCAAGATGAAGATGAAGATCAAGTAGAAGATTCCAGGACAATGGTTCACATGTTTTGTTCCAACCGGTATTGATTGTTCTAACCGGCATCCATTTTTGTGATGAGTTACCAGCACCATTTTCTTGACGGTCATTTTTGTGATGAGTTATGTTTAATTGTGTAGATACATTTCACCTAGGAAATTGTGTTCCTATGGCCAACATAAGATTTGTATGTCTATTTAAAGACATCTTAGTGAATCATTTAAAAGAGAGAGAACTAATATAGAAGAGGAGACTATGTGAATATTGATATGCATAAAGAGTGAAATATTTTGTTGAAGAGAAATAAGTGTCAAGATGAAGAGCAGTGTTGAATGTACTTAGAATGATCTGATCAAGAAAGTCTTATGCTAATCAGAACAAATCAAACCTTTCTTGTTGTTTTCTAATCATTACAATAGAATCAAATCCCCTAACTAGGTAAGCTCTAACAAGCTTCATTGTACAAATACTCTAACAAGGTGATCCGTTGGTTTGGATTCTCAAATCCTCAAGAAAGGTTACTCTTAATAGGGTATAAGCTTCTAATCATGCTTGGGATATCTAACAAGATTCACTCCTAGCAGAGCACTTTGTAAGACCTTAACCGGTCAGTTATCTATTACTGCAGATAGTTAACTTGTGAGTTCCATCTCACCGTGGTTTTTACCTATTTGGGTTTTCCATGTATAAACACTTGTGTTATGGTGGATGTTCTACTTTATGTGGATGCTGTTATTTCATTTTGAATACAATGTATTTTTTTTAAATGATTGGTTAAGTTCATCTACCGGTTAGTGTTTGAAGTTGTGTTTGTTTTGGTGTCACTGATTCACCCCCCCGCCCTCTCAGTTCTTTTCAAGACCATCAAGCGATAGTTAATCTTTTGATCTAAACACTATGTTCCATTTTTCCAATCTTCACTTGTTAACCGGTAATTGGTATACTTTGTTAACCAGTATAATTGTAATGTGTGATGAGTTATCATCCACCGACACTTTGGCGATGTTTCTGTGTCATGTTACCAAATATGTCTAGATGCACTGTACCTAGGAAACTGTAGTCTAATCTTATTGGACTGACATGAAATTAGGTTCCTATATGAGGACATCATGTCTAAGGTTTTAAGAGTACTTATTGTGTGCAAACATTGAAGAGAAGATTAGGTCTATGTGAGAAAAGGTATCTCACAACAGAGATAGAGAGGGCAAAATATAGAAGAGTGAAGTAATGCTGGAATGCATTAACAAGGAGTTGTCAAGGATCTAATCAAGCATTTTGTGCTACTGTCTAGAACATTCACTTGTTAATTACTAATATCTTCGACAAGTCTGAAGCCCTTAACCGGGTAGGCCCAGCCAAGCATATTGTAAATCCTCTAACAAGGTAGTTCACAGTTGTGGATCTGAAATCCTCTAACAGGGTAGTCTTTAATAGGACTTATCTCCTAATAGAGATCGGGATTCCTAACAGGATTTGTTCTAGTCAAGAACATTGTAAGGGCTTAACCAATCTAACCTTAACCAGTCAGGTTACTATTCTACAGATAGTTGACTTGTGAGTTTTACTCACCATGGTTTTTCCCATTTAGGTTTCCATGTCAAAACATCTTGTGTTATGGTGATTGTGCTTCTGTGTGTGAATGCTTTATTTTCTATTTGGCTTGTTTATGTTTTAACTAGTTTATTGTTTAATATGCTACACTGGTCCATAGTTAAACTACTTAAGAGTTTGTTTAAGTTTTTGGGTATACTAATTCACCCCCCCCCTCTCAGTATTCATCACTTCTCACCTTTTATTTCACCTCCTAATGATGAACCCTTTCTTTCTTGACACTTGAATGTTGTGTGACCAATTTCATTGCAATTGTAATACCTTCGTGTGAATTTAGTTGAACCTCCTCCTCTTCCAAATCTTCCTCTTGAGCCTCTAAAACCTCCTCTTTGGTCTGCACTATGTTCCTTGCCTGTGTTGGTTTCATCTTGGTCTTCATATGGTTGCTTACTTGTAGAAAAAGTTCTCTTTCCTCTAGTATTGATGCCTCTCCCTCTAAAGGACTTGTCTTGTCTTCTCTTCAATTTCTCTTCAGCCTTCATGGCCAACTTTTAGCACTCCTCTATTGTCCTAGGTGTAGAGAGACTAAGTTCATCATGTATGTTTTATGTCAAACCACCAAGTTATCTTGCAACTTTCTCCTCAACATATTCCTCATCTGCTGCATGTATGTATAACTTGTAGAACTCTTGTGTGTAGGTTTGTACATCCATGTCTTTTTATCTTGGATTTTTTAGACTTTTGTATAATTGGACCTTGTAGTCATTGGGTAAGAACTTTCCTTTCAGCTTCACCACCATCTTGTACCATGAAGTTATCTTTGGATTATCCTTCTTCCACCTATCAGCTTGCACACAATCCCACCAAAGTAGAGCATGTCTTTTCAACCTTGACTTAGCCACCTTTACCTTCTGATTCTCTTCCACCTCTTTACATTCAAAGTAGTTTTCCAAGGCTCCAATCCAATCAATAATTTCTTCTCCATCCAATTTACCACCATACATGGATAGATCTGCCTTGGATTTGTGGTCACTTGCTTTAACTACCTTAATGAGTTTTTCCATCCTTGTATCCTCTAAGTTCATCTCTTCCTCATATGGGACTTCATCCTCATTCTCATTTTCTTCTTCTTGATCAGTCTCCTCATCAGAAAGTCTTCCTCTCCTTCTATCTCTGGCTTCTAAAGTTGCAACCATCTCTCTTGGGGCATTCAATTCCCTAGCAACTGTTGACCCACCTTTTGGAGGCATTGTACCTTCAACTACTCAAACTTCCTTCTTTCAATGTTCAAGTAACCTACTCCCTTTTCTCTGATACCACTTTGATATAGAGAATCCACACACTCAACCAACTAAGGGAGATATTTCTCCCAACTCACCTATTCCAATAGGTGATAACTCCTCACTCACTCACAAAACCCCTCACAAGGCTATTGAGTACTCACAAAGTTTTCATACCCCAAAGTCACACCCATGCTTCTCAACACTCCTCCAACCATTTACATGCATTGAAAATTCTCAACTATGGTGATACAATGTGATTAGACCCCAATCCCAACTTTCCAACACTTAATCACTACCAACACCCTTTTGGTAATCACTCACCCAACACCAATCTCCCATTAGGACTTCAATCTCCACCAAGAACATGTGATTGTTACTCACAATTAAATTTACCCTTTGACACTCCTATGGGCCTTCTCAACACATTCCCTCAAGGTTATCTACCCTCTCAACCACCCAAGTAGGCATAACAATGTTTGATGTGGATTCACTATTTTTTAGGACAGACATACAAAGTGTAGGGACAGTCATGTTTACATAGTTAATTCCTCCTTCAAAGGACTCCAAATAATTGCTCTTATGGTGTGGTAAACCTCCAATCTCTTCCCTATCTTCCAACTCAACATCCAACCATCTCTCAGCCTTGCTAAGTATAAGAATTATTTTGTTGTCATTCTTTGATAATCAACACACAAAAGTGGGCAGTCATAAGCCCTCATGTATTGATTGGCTTCCTTGATCCCCTAACACTTGGATCATGCCAAGAGGTCCCTCACACATTCCTCTCTTCATTTAAAAAACCATTCAAACACCTTTGTTTCATTTACACCACTCAAACTCATGCACACGCTATGTTCTCAGACTGAGACACATAAATCAGTGCTTTCCAATACATTGGCACATGCCAAAATGTTCATGAGACCCTAAAAACACAATAATATGGAAAAGCATGGTATTTTACAAGTTTCTACCCATTTTTGTAGGTTTAAAATGACTAACAATGAAATTTTACATTTTTTTTATGTTCTTTGTTAACCCTAGGAAGGGTTTTGATAGTTTTTACAAAAATTACTGTAACTTTTCTAAATTAGGATGAAATAAAATGAAACAAAGTTAATAATGAATCATGTTCACTCGCCTAACATTTCCAATGAGATTTCAAGGCTAATGAATAAGTTTTCACAGTGAAAATTTAGAAAATCATACTGTCATGTTGAGAAAACTGAGAAAAGTGTAGGGAACTCGAAAATTTTTATTGATCTTTTTGTCAAAAATATCTTCATACCTTCAACAAATCCCTCTTGGTAGAGGATATTCCTATTTAAAATTTATTCAATCCTCCTCAATGGTTATAACTATAACTTGAACTTGTTTTTACAAACTAATCCCTAATCACCCTCAAAGGTGTAAAAAGTTGTTTGGACAACTTTTGATAACATTAGCAACTTTGTCTAGAATTGCTCATAAACCTAACCTAAGACCTCCATGAATCAAAAATTACATAAATAGGTATAAAAGAACTTTATACAACATTTAACATCATATTGGGCCCCTTGATACAAATTTTCAACATAATGATAATTTTGACAATGTTGACAATTGTTATCAATATGACCCAAATAAGACTCAACATAACACTTAATGGTCTCAATGATCTTTATTAAATAAAATATGGTCTTCTAAGACCTAATTTACTACAAAAAAATCAAAAAAATCAACTTTTCATCAATTTAGCCTCATGGTGGCCATTTGGTGCTAGGTGCTCCTGCACCACCATGCTATCATGATATTCTCCCCAAGTTTTTCATTATCCAATAGTCATTGCCCTTCCTAGACCTACCCTTCTATTAGCGAGAGGAAATAAATCTATAAGATGAGAATCCTCTTATACATTTCCTACACCTCATATTCTAGTGGTACATCCAACTAATATAAATACCTACATGAAAACAAGAAGAAAGACAGTTATAATGCAAGTTAAATTATGTGCACTCTAGGTTTCTTGACCTTCACTAATTGATTGTTTTTTTCCTTTCTTCAAAAGTCAAGATAAACCCACAAGTAGAGTTATCTTATTACTATGTTTAGAGATATATTTTACCCCTATTATCATCAAAACTATTTTACATGTGGAGGCAAGAATCATTTATGTGCATTGGTCCTATAATAGGTTTCCATGAAGATCTTGATACCAACATCCTCCTCTAGTGCAACCACTTCTAGATCTTATCATGCCTCCTCCTTCTCCATATCTTAGTGTTTTCTTGTAGGACCTTCCATTCCTCATCATTATCTTAATGAGCTTTGACCCAAAAAGAGTGCAATTGTTCCTATCTCTTTCAACGAAAGATCACCTTATTACATACATTCTCAATATTCCTTCCTTTTTTGAACCATTAGACATGGCTAACATAAAGGTTTTCTCCAATGCCACTCTTGTTGTAGTTTCTCCATTTCAATGTACTTTCCATAAAGTCTTTCTATACATTCCCCATCCCACAATCATGTTGCAGATGTGACGGTGATGATGTTGAGTGGTTGTCATTGATGTTCTTGGTATTCGTGATCTGAAATATGTGTTCCCAAAATCTTTGGTGCTCTGAAAGATTTGTTGGTAGATTAGATGTGTTGATAGTGATCCAGATATCTATGGTTATCGTATTTGGTATTGATTGATGGTATTCATGTATATATTGGTCCCATTCTTATTTTTATTGTTTTGGGTAATGTTGTTTGGGTCCAGATTAAGTTCAAAATTCAAGGATGTGTAGTGGCTTTTGATATAGTATGTGAGTCATGATTTGGGTCTAGAATTTGTAATGATTGTAACATGTTGGTCTACCTGTTGATGTGTGTTGTGGTATGGTCTACTTCTCATTCCTTTCCACCACCAGAATGTTTATTTTTAACCTATTTTAGATCTCTATCTTGGCCAACATGGAAGAGTATGCTTCCCACAATACACTATATTTATGAGGATGATTTGATTGTGTTTGATTTAGAAAAAGTGTGATATTGTTTTGAAAATATGTGAGATTGGAAGGAAAGATCTAACTATTGGTTATATGTGAGAGTGTGTTGGTGTTGAAATACCAAAAGCAGTCTGGTTTTACAGATTGTGTTTCAGTGGTGTATTATTTCTTTCTTTCTCTCTTTTTTTCAGTAGTGAGCCTTTTTTCTGGGTAGTGAGCCTACTTGCAATGAGCATTCTGGCAGTGATCTACCCTTTATAAAAATCACCTTAATCGGTCTTTTATATTGAGAACTAACATTCTCTATGGTTTTACCCTTCTTGGGTTTTTCACATCATATCTGGTGTTCATTGTGTGATCTATTATATGTTTATGTTTTTCATGTTATATCTATCTTAGTTAATTCTATTGGTTTGGGTCCAGTTGTGCAAGGGATAAAAGAAATTGTTTTAAGCTATCAACAGATTTGCCCCCCTCTTAGTTGCTTGGATATTCAATAATTGGTATCGTAGCTTTGGTTCCTTGGAGAAGAGCTTAACAACTTGAGGGAGATCCTGATCTGATGGCACATAAGTTGACTATTCCTATCTTTGAAGGATCTAAATATAGTTTTTGGAAAGTGAATATGAGAGGCTACCTAATATCTTTGGGGTACAACACTTAGAAAGCAATGGAAACTAAGTATGTTCAACTGACAAATGGTCTTACCACTCCAGATGAGATTCAAGCCTATGAAGAGAATGAAAACACAAGGTATGCTATCTAATATCCAACAATCTCCCCCTTTGGCATTGATGGCAACATATAAATGTGAAAAACAATCAATGCAAAGAAATAAATCAACTCCAACAATCTCCCCTTGAGATCATGCACACATAGCTCTCTACCTTTGATAGATAAGAAAAATTTTCACTTTCTTCTCTCCCCCTTTGACATATATGGAAAAGACTCTCAAAACTTAATAACTCTTTCTCACACAATCACAAACTACACCACATATTGACTACTCCCTTTGAGTATCAACACCCACTCATCAATCTGGATATCAAGATAAGACTATGAAGTCCACTAGATTGATGCATCTCAATGATTCTAGTTCACATCAGGAGGGGTAATCACCCCTAACTTCTATCTCAAATATACAAATGTATATGCGGGAAAAGGCTTAGTGAAAATATCTATGATTTGTTCCTTTGAAGACACATACTCCAATCTAACTTCCTTATCCTTGACTTTCTCTCTCAGAAAATGAAACTTAATTGATATATGCTTTGTTTTAGAATGCAACACTGGATTCTTAGAAATATTGATAGCACTTCAATTGTCATAATATATAACAGTAGACTCATTATAAACAACTCTAACACCCTTTAGCATCTGCATCATCCATACTACCTAAGAACAAATACCAACAACGACAATGTATTTAGCTTCAATAGTAGATAATGATATAGAATTTTGCTTCTTTCCCTTCCATGAAACCAACTTTTGTTGGCATGATTGGTATAGCTCATGCAGATGAAGAATGATGACTGAATCGGTAAAGGATTATTTGTAATGACATTCTGATGAAGAGATTGAGATTGCATGATCAGATGACTTTGATCAGTTATTTGTGTTGTCATTGATGGTAACTGATGTTTACTATGTTGTATTTTATCATCTAAGTCTTTTTAGTCTACTGGAAATTCCTTATTGGTATTATAGACAGTGAACTGGGAATTAGGACCTTAACTCGTAAATGAGGAATTTTTTTATTTGATTTGGAAATTGGTGATGATTGAAGTGTTACATTTTGGAATGTGAGCTTGTATCATTGTAATATGTATCTGACTGAAACCGCATCATGTTTTAGTTATCGAAAATCATGTTTATGATTTCTGTTGTATTTTTGCTAGGGTTTAAGAAGGGTTTAAGGACCAGTAAATAATTCTCTTAACCGGTAATGATTTTTGGGTTGGCGGTGATCTACATCAAGTTCAAATGTTGGTGACTATGTTGTAAAAACCACGTGAAGTGTTTGAAAGATGTTTTGGCATGTTTGGAGAGAAAATTCATTGGTAATATGCAAAGTGCTTAGCGAAGTGTTAAGGGTTTGACTTTGTATCAGATCAAGATGTGATGATCATTCAACTATTGTAATTGATTGTAATGATCCATATGATGATCAATGATGATCTATAATGAGTTGTAAGAGATCAGTGATCAATGTTATAAGTCTTAGGGTTTTATAATCAACTAAGCTGAAAAGGTTATTTATGTCGGTATAGCTGATGTTTGTTGTTTCAGTGGTTTTGAGAAAAGTGTGAAGCCGAACCAGAGTATAAGATCTTCCAAAGAGTAGAAGATTTGGAGCTTAATTACATCTGATCAAGAAAGTAGTTAAGTGTTGTACCCATATCATTCACTGTTGTTCACTAACAATTGTAGCAGTCAAAATCCCTTAACCGAGTAGGTCCTAAAAGGCCTTACATTGTAAATCCCTTAACCAGCTAGCTCAAAATATGATTGTTAAATCCTCTTGCAAGGTTGATCCTAACATGTCAAAGCTCCTAACAGGGCTCATCATCTAAATCCCTTAACCGTGTGACTCCTGATAGGGTTTGCTCCTAACAGGACGTCATTGTAAGCTTCTAACTAGGCTAGGCTCTTAATAGGGCGCATTCTGAAAGAGTGCACAATTTTTGAGGGTACCAATTCCCACCGTGGTTTTTCCCTATTTGGGTTTCCATATGAAAAACATGGTATTCATATGGTGCATTTTTTTATGTGTTGTTATGTTTTACTTTCAGTTTATGCATATTGATGAACACTGATGAGTTGAGACATTGGCATATTTTTATCCTTAGAACTCTTGAGATTTTGTCATATTTTGATTTACATAGTAGTAATGATGTATCAGAAGTTTACAATATGTATTTCAGATGTTATGCTAAACTTATTAAAACATGTTTTGTCTTTGCCATTTTATACCTACAACCGTGTTATTCATTCCTCTTTCCATGCGGATTGTTTAGGGCAATATCATGTGTGAAATTAATAAATGTCCTGATTAAATAAAATATGTTTATATGTTCTTGTATGTTATTTCTTTTAAAGTGTAGGGAATAAATGATGATGTGATGGAAGCTCACCTATCACGCCAGTTGCAAGAAGAGATATTCAAGAAGATGACTGAAAGATCGAACAACAAAAATGTTGAAAAGCGTAAGGAATGACATAGGAGAAGCAATCACGCGATACTACTGATGTCTAACTCAAGTGGACATTGGTGTTGTAAATACCACCACAGTATGTTATGACTGTGGTTTGGTTTAGATCTGCATTTTTTGTAGCTTAACTCCAGCTATCTCCTTTCTTGATTAGTTATCTGCCTCTTCTCTTTGATGTGATTTGTGTTATCTAAAGTAGATGATTTCTTTTAAAATAAGCTCTTCATCTCTTCTCAAAGGTTAGATTGAAAAAGAGAGAAAGCAAAGCAGAGGAGTTTTACAAGTGTTTTTGAGTTTCTTTTTATGTTAAATCATATAATGACTTCCAAAGAACAATGAATAAAAATATGTTATTCTGAGCACTTAGAGTTGTTTTTGTGAAGCCTGGAATCACTCACACAAGGGGGCCCACTTGGTGAGTATTCTTGTGCATTTGTTAAGATTAGTTTTCTTTCCTTAGCTATAGTAGACATTCTTGCATTGACTGTTCCTACAGCCAAACCAAAACAGAGAAATTTCTGTTTATCAGCATTGAACTTAGCCAGTATTGCTTGAATGAATTTATGTTAATGCAAAAGTTTTCATGTAGCCTTTCAATAGTTTCAATTCTTTCTTATCTTTTTTGTATAATGTTAGTTGCTACAGTAATGCAGAGTAGTTGTTGTAGGAACTTAGTGCATATATAGTGCAGACCCATTTCAAGTATTACACCCTTGGGTTGACAATCAAATGAACACTAGCTATAGAAATAGTGACTTTACCAAGTGAATGTCCAAACTTCGGGTTGAGACTTCAACTAGAGTTATTATTCTTATTGTTGGGTTGAACATTTTTGGCACTGTTGTCGGGGATGGTGTCAAACTAAGAACCTGTTATGGTTATTGTCTTTTTAGTTTTCAGTTAATTGTTTTTCTGGCTTTCCTAATTGTTCGAAAAAAAATTCATGAATCTGCATGCATAGGCGAAGAAGAGATGTTCTAGGTAGATTTATGCCCAATCATCCTAATCATGCAGAAATTAATTCCCTAGATATAAATCCTTTTGCTGAACTTTATCAAACCCCAGAGAATTTGAACCACTCTGAATTTGAATTTCCAGAAGGGAGTCTTCAGTTCCTCTTTGGACCCCCAGAAGAAGAATTTCATATGGTAACTCCCCCCACAAGTCCAATGCAAGGAAACCCACCTCCTGGTGGAAATAATCCACCATCACCTTTGGACCCAATGTTTGAATTCCCCATATCTGATCAACATGATAATGTTAATCTCAAGAACATTCCAGCTTCTTCTCTCCTTAAATTCTATGGCTTAGTTACAGAGGATCCAAACACATTTCTGTTTTAGTTTGATGTTCTCTATAAGAGTTTTTATTATACTACAAATTCCCATAGACTCAAAATATTTCCTGTCACTTTGAAGGAATCATCTTTAAGATGTTTTATGAGCTTGGGTAGTAGCACAATCAATACATGGGATGAGATGAAATGATTGTTTCTTGCAAAGTATAAAGATTATTGTAGAGGCATTGATCATCACGAGGATGATATCTTTAGAATGACACAGAAAGAAGATGAGAGTCTTGAAGATTATCTGGAAAGGTTTATGTTTAGTGTCAAAAATTCCAAGCATAGTACTCTAAATGAAGATTCCCTCAAATTGATATTTTTAAGGGGAATCAGTGATGAATGCACCGATTCTTTGGATCTTATGGGAGGAGGTGACATTACATAATCTATGTGGAATGAAATAGGATAAATTTGTAAGAAGTATTCCAGATCTACTTCTAAGAAGAATAGGCATTTCAAGCCAGGAGTGCCTTCATCAGCATCTAGAACTGGAGTTTCTAGAATGGAACTTAGCCATTTGTTGAAGGATTTTAAGGAGGACATCATAAATAATATGGCTACTCAGTTGGATACACTCTCAGCTAAGAAGAAGCATGAAGAAGCTAATGCATTTCTTGCAGAATTTTGCCCTCATTGTAGACAGGAGAAAAAGGACTACAGATGTAAAATGGTTGTGAATCTTGAGGTTCCTGCCTTCAAGCGAATACAAGGTCAGGATGAGAAAGTTTTCTATGTTGCTCAAAGAAGGCCAAATTTCCAAAGACAAGGTATGCCTCTGGATCCACTTTCTTTTTTTGGTTATAGTGGAAATTCTTATGTACCAAATAATCAATGGCAATCACCATATGCTCAAAATTTTGGTAATTATCCAAACGAGTATGGTTCTCAAGGCCAAGGGCAGCATTTTGCTAATCAAATTCCACAGTGGCAATAGCCACAGGGAAATTGGTATCCACCTCAGGACCAAGGGAGCCAGTTTCAAGGGAATTGGCAACCTACTCCTCAATGGAGGCGGAGTCATCCATGGACTACCCAATCTTCTGGTTATCAACAGCCTACTCATCAGCCACAACCTCCTGCAATAATGCCTCCCCCTGTAGCCACTGTTTTCCCACCTAAACCAACATAGTTTCCCACTCAACCAATGCCAAATCCTAATATTAAATCTCAGCAACAACAATAAGCTTATTCAGCTAACCCTAATCAATACCCAACCTATTCTCTATCTATAAGTGATATTCACCTCCGATCCAGGACAACTCTGCCTAATCCATCTCCTCCAGTTATCACTGAGGTACAAGAAGAACAATAAATCTCTAATCAAATAGCCACAATACCTAAGAAGAAGAGATTACCACCATTTCCCTAGAGATTGCAAGAAAATGAAGTTCTTACAAAATAGGAGCAAGGTTTTGATATCATAAATCAACTGAAACATGTCTATGTTAAAATTCCATTGTTGCAAGCAATAAAAGATATTCCTATATACAGTAAGGAACTTAGAGAACCATGTCTAAAAACATATGGTAGGAAGAAGAAGGATCCACAAATAGTGCATGTGATGGGTCAATTGGTGCAGAGGCACCCAAGCACACAAGCATGCCAGGAGGTCAAAAGTCATAATATGAGCAATTTTATTGTATTTGAGTCATTCATAATGTATTAAGGTTATTTGAGTCTAGTGAATCATAATATGTAAGGATAAATGAGCCATTTTGTCCAAAGATATCATATCTAGTCCATCTTGAAGTGTTAAAAGTGTCCATGTAAGGGTTAGAGTCATTTATGTCAAAAATGCAAAAAATGTAAAAATTGCAAAGTTGCAACATTGTCAAAAAGTGCAACAAAAGTGTAAAAATGAAATCCATTGGTTATGAGGTGGTTGGATTAGTTAAAAAGGATTTAGAAATGGTTTATAAAACCATGTTTGGTTGAAATCAAGAGGGTAGATCAGTTTGGAGGGGATTTGACAAAGATTATCCATCAAACCCTCAAATTGTCATAAAGGTTTTAAGGAATCTGTGACTGGCATAGATCCATGGATGATCAAATTTGGTGTATTTTTTTATGTAGATGTTTTTGAATGATATATTAATGAAATATATTTCAGATGATTCCTTTCTTATGCATTTTTGTGGAGTATTTGGCAAGATATGTTTGTTTTAACAATAATTGTCAAAACCCTGCCAAGGGCTACCTGTTTTGGGGAAAATTCTCACAAGTTTTTATTTAACCATTGGATCGGACTGAAATTTGGAGATAAATTGTGCAACTCAGTAATATAAAGTTTGACTGGAGAGATTGGATTTATAATAAATATGTAAAAAAAAATTTATGATTGTTTGTTATAGTTCATGGTGAAAGGCAGATTGGTGAATGTTATGCTCTGAAATAAAGAATTTATTCTCTCATGTTATGGTGAATGTTATGATCTGAAATATTAAATGAAGGTCTATAGGGATGGAATATAACCTTTAAATTTTGTTTGGAGTTGAGAAGAGTGGTTGATCTTTTTATATGTCTCTTGATTCAAGTTTAAAGTCTACCCTTGAATGAAGGTTTTATGGTTTGTGATAGATGCTCTGCATCATCAACTGGTAGATATTATGTTAGGAAAGGTTTTAATTCCTAAATATTCTAATCCTAGTAGCCCTGTAGTGATTATAGTCATTAATGGTAGCTAAATAAGGAATGTTTTAGTTGATTTAGGGGCATCCACTAATGTGATGACAAGAGAAGTAATGCAGCAGCTTGAAATCAATAGTCTAAGGCCTATACCCATAGTTCTACAGCTTGCTGATAGCTCTACAGTGTGACCTGATGGTATGATTGAAGATGTGGTTGTTATTTTGGATTCTTGGGAATACCCTGCAAACTTTATGATTCTTTCTCCAAAGGAAACATTGGGGGGATATCCGGTGAATTTGGGAAGACCTTGGCTTGCCACGACTGATGCATATATTGGATGTAGATCAGGGGATATGACTATTTCAGATGGGAACTCTACAAAAATATTAGCTTTGTATTCTCCTACACAGCCCCAGTTTGATCAACAAGCAGTCATTTGCCCTACTTTGGGAGAAGAATCTAAGGGAGTTGACTCTATTAATCACCTTATGATAATTAATCAAGGGCCATTCATGCAATTACATGATGAAGACTCAATTCTTTATAAAATTCTAACAAATGAGTTGACACAAGAACAACAATTGCAGGAGTTGGTACCAAATATTGCAGATTTAGACTTTCCTGCAACCACTAAAATATTGCATACTCTATTTCCGCAAGAAGTCTGTACTTCTCATTTTTCTTATATATCCCAGATTGATCTTACTATCAAAATAGAAGTTGATTTGAATAAATGTTTGAATATCAATAGTGATCTTTCAAATACTCAAAAGGTACCACTCGTGGACTTGCTTAAATGTCATAAAAATTTCTTTGCATGGGATTACAAGGACATGCATGGAATAGATCCAACAATTTGCACCCACCGTATCTATATAAAAGAATAATGTTGCCCACTCAGACAGCCACAAAGAAGAATCAATCCTGCATTAAAAGAAATAGTTAAAGAGTAATTGCAGAAGTTGTTAAAGGTTGGGTTTATCTATCCTATCTTTGATAGCCAATGGGTATCACCTTTGGTAATAGTTCCTAAGAAAGGAGGAAAATGGAGGGTATGTGTTGATTATAGAGCTTTGAACTTAGCAAAAAGAAAAGATCATTTTACATTGCCATTTGTGGATCAGATATTAGACTCTTTGGATGGGAAGAGATATTTTTCATTTCTTGATGGATTCAGTTGTTACAATCAGATTCAGATAGCCCTAGAGGACCAACAAAAGACAACATTTACTTGTCCTTGGGGCACATATTCATATTTTGTTCTTCCTTTTGGATTGTGTAATGCTCTAGCCACTTTTCAAAGAGCAGTGATCAGTATATTTTCAGATATTTCTCAAGACATCATGGAAATTTATATGGATGACTTTAGAACTTATGGTTCTGAATTTGAAGAAGCATTGGGGAACCTAAAAAATGTTTTGCAACGGTGTGAAGACTATAGTTTGTCATTAAACAGTGAGAAATGCTTCATAATGATGTAGGAAGGAATAATCATTAATCATCATATCTCTATAAAAGGAATACAGGTTGACCCAACAAAGATTGTTGTCATTCAGAATATCAATGCACCGTTGAAGCAAAAAGATGTAATTAGTTTCCTTGGTCATGTTGGATACTATAAAAGGTTTATCAAAGATTTCAACAAAATTACAAGTCCATTATATTCACTACTTACCAAGGATATGGAATTTAAATGGACTTCTTCATGCAATGAAGCTTTCTTGAAGCTTAAGCACGCTTTGACCCAAGCACCAGTTCTTAAAGGTCTGAATTGGTCTTTACAATTTCAAATTCATACATATGCATCTGATTATGCAATAGGAGCAGTATTAGGATAGAAGATTGATAACTTGGAATGTGCAATATATTATATTAGCAAGAACTTGTAGGGGCCTGAGTTAAATTACACAGTCACTGAAAAGGAAATATTAGCAGTTATATATGCACTCAACAAATTCAGACACTCTATCATAGGGTATCCCATATTTGTGCATACTGATCATACTACAATCAGATATCTCATGAATAAGCCTTCAATTACCAGTAGATTAGCTCATTTGTTATTGTTGATGCAGGAATTTGATATCATAGTTATTGATAAACCAAGGAAGTCCAATGTGGTTGCAGATTATCTTTCAAGACTATAGTTACAGGAAGACTCTACAACCATAGATGATGCTTTTCCAGATAAACATCTATTCCTTATGCAATCCCACACTCCTTGGTATGCTGATATTGCCAACTATTTAGTTGCTTCTAAAATGCCACTTCATTTCTCTCCTAAGGAAATAAGGTTGTTAGTAGAGAAAATCTTTAACTTCTCATGGATTTTTGATTGTTTGTTTTATACTGGACCTGACCAAGTCATGAGAAGATGTGTAAGAGAAGATGAAACATATGATATCCTACATGCATGTCATGATGAGCCGTGTGGAGGATATTTTGCTGCTAAAAGAACAAAACTCAAAATACTAAATACAAGATATTATTGGCCCACACGATATAAGGATGCAACACAGTATACAAGAAAATGTGACAGATGTCAACGCATGGGGAGACCTACTAAATCTGATGAGATGTCATTGTATCCACAAATATTGGTTGCACCGTTTGATAAATGGGGATTATATTTTGTTGGCCCAACTGATTCACCTTCTAATGGCAAATCCTACATTTTAGTATGTATATTTTATGTAACCAAATGGGTGGAATATCGTGCCATGACACATGTAAGAGATAATAAGGTGGTTGGGTTTCTTTATGAGGAGATATTTACAAGATATGGAGTACCAAGGGAAATTGTATCATACCAAGGCCCACAATTTACTTCAACATTGATTGCAGCCTTCGTCAATGAATACAATATAAGGACAGAAAATCTACCCCATATCATCCACAAGCTAATGGATAGGTAGAAGTTACAAATAGAGAGCTTGAGGGTATTCTTACCAAGATAGTAGTTGTTTATAAAAAAGACTAGTCTCATAGGCGTTTAGAAGCAATTTGGGCATACAGAACAACTTGGAAGACACCAATTGGTTTTACACCTTTTGAGATGGTGTATGGAAAAGTAGCAATGATGACTATTGAGTTTGAGCATAAAACTTTGAGGACAGCTTTGCAATTAAATATGACATTTTCTGAAGCACAAAAGGAACATATTCAACAATTGAATGCTTTGGATGAATGGAGAAAAATAGTTGTCCAGCAAACAAGACTGATACAAAATCAAAGAGAAAAGTGGCATGATAAATATATCAAAGAGAAAAATTTCAAAGTTGGCGACTGGGCAATATTGTATGACTCCAAATATAAAGATACTATGGGAAAGCTACAAACTAGATGGTTAGGTCCATATGAGATAGATGAAGTTTTCAACAATGGAGTTATTTGTTTGATCACAATTGACCCAGTTCGGTTTAAACTTTTGGTGAATGGTCACCGATTGCATCTTTATCATAAGTCGGCCAACAAAGAGGATTTTCTGCAGTAATTTGCTAAAAAGGATCAAACACAAGTTCCTGCAACAACTGATCAAGTTCCTGCAACCACTGATCAAGTGCCTACAATAATTGAGCATAATAATGGAGGTAAGGTTCTTGCAGCCACTGCAAAGAACATGCTTGCCATTTCATAATTCTCCTCACGTCATTTCACAAAAATATTTCCATGTCTTATAGAAATGTTATTCTCCATAAATAAAATTTTCATCCATGTCATCCCATCTCATTTTCTTATCTGTCATTTTATTTCATTTCACATTCCTTTTCGTACGATTGCAGGTATGTACATATTTTATTTTATTTTCATTATGCATTTATGATTTCATTATGATTATTGCCTTTCCTAAATCCATGTACACTTCCCTACATCCTTTTTGCATGTGTGGACACATGCCAAAGTAAGTTGCGGGGGGGGTGTTTTATGGTTTGATTTTAAAAATTAGTAATTACTCGTCATTTTTGGTACCTTGATTTGATTACTTGCCATGATTTCTTTAACAAGATATTCTTTTGCATAAGAAAGTAATAAACTCTACCGCCAAATTTGGAGATAGGTAAGGAAGTTTCAATTTTCAGTCTGTAGAATATTTTGGTTCTCTAATTCTCAGCTATAGAGTTTGCTACATTAACAGAGTAAGAAATAGGTGAAGATCCAATCCACCATGAACCAACAGTCCATGATGCGTTGCTACAGGATTCTCTTTGTGAGCATTATTTTAGGTAGCATGGTTGGATTGTTTACTTTTTGAAAATCAAGGATTATAGTGAAGAAATTGCCACAAAGTTTATACATTCATTCAATGAAGGAGAGGCTAATGTTAAAGGATTAAGCGTCATTGCTATAGAGCAGAGGATAGCTAAAGTTACAGGGTTGTCGCGGGAAGGAGAATTGTTTCCAGAATCAAAAGAGGCCAAAAGCGCCATAGCAAAGTTTACACTTCCCCCAGATGGACCTCTAACGGTGGACAAGAAAGGAACCAGGAGGGTTTCCCTAGCAACAGAGTGGCCCTAAGTGGCTTTATATGTAATGAAATACATTACTTGTGAAGGGAGGTATTCAAATTTACATTCACCCCATTTCAAATTGCTTAGTCATTTACGGCATGGCCGAAGAGTGAATGTCCCTAATTTTCTATACCACCTCATTTCCATAAGTGCTAAAGAAACATGGAAGAATGGAAATCGTTCTGTCAGCCATTATGGTTTGATTAAATTACTTGTAGAACATTCTCTTAGAGATGTTTCATAGATGGAATGGGGGTTATTTGAAGACATATTACAGTTTAGGGTTGAAGATGCTCCTATTGCAGATGATCCAATAGTTTAAAAAGAAAATATTGAAGAACCCTCTTCTCCTATAGTTTCTGTAGAGAATGAATTGCTCATTGTTGAAGGAGTTGTGGCTATTGTGGGGGAAGAGATGGTTGAGACAAATGTGGAGCAGCCCTCCACTTCTTTTCAAAGAGAATCGTCATCTTCTAAAAGAAAAGGGAAGGAATTGGAAATAATTGATGTAGATGAAGAAACTATGGTTCAGCTGCAAGCAACTCAAGTTTCTCCTACAGCCAAGAGGCATAAGTCTAAAAGAAATACTCTTGTAGCAAAGCCACAAGTAGAAACCATTCCTGCAGCCACTCCAAAGGTTTATGTGAGAAGGACTCAGAGTAAAACCCAGAAGGCCCGTCCAGTAGGTGATTCAGCAGAGGTTATTTCAATGGAAACATCAGAAGAAGGGAGCCCTACAGATGTTGAAACTTAGAAGGAAGATGATGTTGATAGACTCTTAAATCTTGCATATGTGGTAGAGCAACTTGAGGAACCTGTTGAAGAGATTCCATGGCCTAAGTAACACCTATTAGACCTCCATCATCCCTAAGCAGTTTATCTATTGCGTTAACATTTTATAGACAATGGGAAATAAAGAGGGCTAGACTGCCAAGGGTTATTAACAAACAACAAAGAGAAATTGAAAAGAGGGATAACAAAATTGAAGAATTAGAGGCTAAAGTTGATACAATCACTAGTATGGTCCCTGAATTGATGCAATGTAGGGCACCGCCAAGGGTTTATGCTCTGCATTTAAGAGAGTGGTTTTTAAATTTCAAATTGAACCGCATTGTCAGGGACCTTAGCCCCTCTTTAGAAACCCCTAAGGAATTTTCTGATGCTTACCAGACTTATCCAATAGCTGTGAAAAATTTGTTATGTGAATTTTATTTACATAACTATGTAGTAGTTTTAGATAGTGAGTGGAATCCTTTGTTATATATTGGTGATATCCATATAAAATCATTAATGTCATGGATTCAAAATGAGATCAGCATGGGGGCACAAGCTAGAGCATACAAGGATTTTGAATTTGATTGTCCATTACCATTAAGGAAGGAGGCAAAAGAGCCAAGAGTTATTTATTATGAATGGCAGAAGTTACTGGTAAGGCAAGATGTTAGGAATCTAGTGTTGCCGATGAGGGAAGAAATATACCAAGCATATGAGCATTTAGTTCAAACTGAAAGTGCAGCTGCAATTGATGGTATAACTCAGCACTGGAATAACTTGCCAAAAGAATTGAAGCAGGGAGAACCTCAGTCACTGCCAAATTTCCAAGAGCTATGCATAGAGCCCGTAAATATATACAACTGGGTAGAGAGAAAACAAATAATTGGGTACCTTTGATCTTTCAACCTCCTATTCTTATGTGGCCACTATTGGGATGTAAGACTATAGATAATCCCTATGAAGTAGTTACAGAAGAAGCTAGATTGTCCAGGTTGGAAAAGATGAAAGGATTTTACTGGAATTTAGCTTCAAGAGGAACAGGTCAAAGAACCATTGGTGACCTAAGAGTTAGTGCAAGAATCATAAATTTTCCTCTTGCTGGAGGATCAGCAAGATCTTAAAGTTGGGGGAATGATGAGTTGAGACATGGGCATATTTTGATTATCCTTAGAAATATTGATCTTTTTTCATATTTTGATTTACATAGTAGTAATGATGAATCAAAAGTTTACTATATGTATTTCAGATGTTAGCCTAAACCTATTAAAACATGTTTTGTCTTTGCCAGTTTATTCCTGCAGCCATGTTATTCATTCATGTTGGCATGCAGATTGTTTAGGGCAATATCATGTGTGAAATTAATAGATGTCCTAATTAAATAAAATATGCATGTTATTTCTTTTGAAGTGAAGGGAATAAATGATGCTGCGGTGGAAGCTCGCCTATCACGCCAGTTGTAGGAAGAGATATTCAAGAAGATGACTAAAAGATCGAACAACAAAAATGCTGAAAAGTGTAAGGAACGACATAGGAGAAGCAATCACGCGATACTACTGATGTCTAATTCAAGTGGACATTGGTGTTGTAAATACCGTCACAGTATGTTATGATTGTGGTTCAGTTTTAGATCCACATTTTTTGTAGCGTAACTCCAGCTATCTCCTTTCTCGATTAGTTATCTACCTCTTCTCTTCAACATGATCTGTGTTGTCTAAAGTAGATGATTTCTTTAAAAATAAGCTCTTCATCTCTTCTCAGAGGTTAGATATAAAAAGAGATAAAGGAGAGCAGAGGATTTTTACAAGTGTTTTTGAGTTTCTTTTTATGTTAAATCATGTAATGACTTCCAAAGAACAATGAATAAAAATATGTTATTCTGAGCACTTAGAGTTGTTTTTTGGAAGCCTAGAATCACTCACCCAAGGGGACCCACTTGGTGAGTATTCCTATGCATTTGTTAAGATTATTTTTCTTTCCTTAACTGCAGTAGATGTTCTTGCATTGATTGTTCCTGCAGCCAACCCAAAATAGAGTAATTTATGTTTATCAGCATTAAACTTAGCTAGTATTTTGCTTAAATAAATTTATGTTAATGCAGAAGTTTTCTTGTAGCCTTTCAATAGTTTCAATTCTTGCTTATCTTTTCCGCATAATGTTAGTTGCTGCAGTAATGAAGAGTAGTTGTTGTAGGAACTTAGTGCATATATAGTGTAGACCCATTTTAAGTATTACATCCCTGGGTTGACAATCAAATGAACACTAGCTATATAAATAGTGACTTTATCAAGTGAATATCCAAACTTCGGGTTGAGACTTCAACTAGAGTTATTATTCTTATTGTTGGGTTGAACAAACACTTAATGAGTTGTTCTGATAAACCGGTTTAATAGTTGCTTATCAGTGATTACCAGTAATGGTAAAGAGTTTATTACTAGTTTATGTTTAATTTGAAGAAGTTTTATAAGTTAAATTTTTGAGTTTGAAATTATTATTAATATTGATTTACCCTCCCCCTCTCAGTATTAACCGGATCCTCTAAGATTAACAATTGGTATCAGAGCATTGGTCCTCTATGTGTAGAAAGCTTAACAATTTGAGGGAAAGATCCTAAAGAAAGATGATGAAGAAGGAGGATCCCAAGTTTACCAAGGACAACTTCTGGATATGGAAAGATCGAATGAAGATTTACATTAAAGGATTGGGTGCTTAGTATTGGAATCATGTGTTAACCAAGTATGTTGCTCCTACTACTATCCCCTTGACACTAGATGAGCTTAAAAAACAAGAAGAAAACAATCAATCCTTGGAAGCAATTGTAAGTACTTTATCTGATTCTGAGTATATAGATGTTCATGGATTAGAAACTACATTTGAGGTATGGGAGAAATTTGAGGAGAAGAACATGTTCAAAGAGAAAAAGAAGAAAGTTTAAGAGGCAAATCTGATGACATGAAAATGGTTGATGGTGAGAACATTGCACGATATGGTCAAATGATTAAAGAAGTTGTAGGTGGTATTAAGAGTGTTGGAGGTAAGATTGATGATGATATTGTTGTTAGTAAAATTCTTAGAGCTCTCCTACCACAATATGCTATTAGAGTTTTTGAAATTTAACAACTAAGATCTATCTCTAAAGATAAAGTCATTGTTGATTCGCTTATTGAAAAGTTGACTACGTTTGAGTTAAACAACTTTGATAATAGTGTTTCCAAACCATCTAAATCTACTTTTAAAGCTTCTGTAACTAGTACATCTATTAGGAAAGGAAAGGATATTTGTCATAATCATGACTACAAGTCTAGTCATTGCAGTAGCAGAGGTGAGGATGATAATGAAGATTGTCTAATGGAACTTGAGGCACTATTGGCTAAAAGATTTCCTAGAGGCATCGATAAGTATAAAGGTAAATTACCCTTGAAGTGTTTTTCCTGCAATAAGATTGGACACATTGCTACAAATTGTCCTAACAGTGATAGAAAAGAAAAGTTCAAGAAATTAAAAGGAAAAGGATGAAAAAATTGCTATATTGCAGTTGATGAAGAATCAAAAGATGATTACAATGAGGAGATAGTGTTTTTTGTTGTGAAGGAAGATCTGATTGATGAAAAGGCATTGGTGTCTCACATGGATAGTAGTGATGAATGGGTAATAGATAGTGGTTGCTCACACCATATGACTGGTGATAGAAACAAGTTCTTATCCCTTGAATAATTTGATGGCGGTGTGGTAAGATTTGGTAACAACACACCCTACATGGCTAAAGGTAAAGGAACTATTTCTTTAAAAGGAAAAAGAAATGTAGATGATGTCTTTTGGGTTGATGGATTAAAACATAACCTTTTGAGTGTTGGTCAATTAAATGATAAGGGATATCTTCTAGAATTTAAAAGTGGAGTGTGCATGATTCTTGGAAGTAATGGAGAATTGATTCCTACTGGAAAGAAGAAAAGAGGTAATCTATTTCATATGAATACAAATGTGAATAGTTCTTTGGTGGCAAAGATTGAAGACAGCTGGTTATGGCACAAGAGGTTTTGTCATGTTAATTTTAAAAATTTGATAAAGGTTAGTAAATCAAGTATTGTGAGAGGTTTTCCCCAACTTGTTAAATATGATAATTTGTTATGTAAGGATTGTCATATGGGTAAGATGACGTATGTATCTTTCAAGAGTAAATCTTTCTCCTCATAAAATATTCTAGATTTGGTTCATACTGATCTTTGTGGTCCTATGAGGACTAAGATCTATTTTGGTGATAGATATTTCAAGATTTTCACTGATGATTTTTCTAAGATGATATGGGTAACTTTTCTAAAAGAAAAGTTTGAGGCATTCAGTAAATTCAAAGAATTCAAGGCTTTAGTTGAGAAAGAAACCAGGAAGAATTTGAAATGTTTGAGATCTGACCAGGGAGGATAATTTACTTCTGATGATTTTGTGAAGTTTTGTGATGGATACGAAATCAAGAGGAAGATGTCAGCTCTGATAACTCCACAACAAAATGGGATAGCAGAGAGAATGAATAGAACAATTGTTGAAGCTGCTAAAACCATGCTGATTCAAGTTGAAGTACCGAAAATGTTTTGGAGAGAAGCAATTAGCATTGTTGTCTACACTTTGAACCGAGTACTTATAAAGAGGTAACAACAAAATACCTTATGAATTATGGCATGGAAAGACTCCTAATGTAAGTTTAAAAATTTTGGGAGTAGATGTTTCATTAAAGGTGATGATTGCATTGGAAAGTTTGATGCAAAGTGTGATGAAGGTATTTTTTTTGCTTACTCTACAAAGAGTGAGGTTTTCAAACGTTATAACAAGAGAAAAAAAGGATCATTGAGAGTGCAAATGTGAAGGTAGATGAACTCTCTAAGAAATCTGATAAGACCAGTAGATCTGAACCTGAGAAAGATGAGGAAAAACTTGGTTTGTTGAATCGAAAGTACAAAAGAATGATGAGCAGCAACTTGCAAAAATAGGTGCTCAATTGGTAAATGAAGAGAGCAATGAAGAAGATGAAGAACATGGAGCAAAAGGCACAGCACTGAAACTGGTAATACCAAGATATGTCAGACTAAATTATTCAGAAGAACAAATCATAGGAGATAAAAATGTTGGTGTACAAACAAGAAGGAAAATCAGAGAAAAATCTTGTCTGATTTCAACTATAGAGCCTAAAACAGGAAGAGAGGTATTGAAGGATGATGATTGGATTAATGTTATAAATGAGGATTTAGATTAGATAGATAAGAACAAGACATGGATAATTGTTCCCAGACTGTAAGACAAGAATGTGATCGCCACTAAATGGGCCTTTAGAAACAAGTTGAATGAAGAAGGCAAGGTTGTGAGGAATAAAGCAAGGATGGTATGCAAAGTCTATGCACAAGAAGAAGGATAAGACTATGGAGAAACCTTTGCACTGGTAGCGAGATTGGAAGGATTAAGAATGTTACTTTCTTATATTTCATTTAAAGGATTTAAGGTCTACCAGATGGATGTTAAATCTGCTTTTCTTAATGGCATCCTTGAGGAAGAAGTGTACATAGAACAATTGGATGGATTTTCTTTAATTGAAGATAAAGATATGGTTTGCAAGTTACATAAGGCACTATATGGATTGAAGCAAGCACCGAGGGCATGGTTTGAAATATTGCAAGCACACTTGATCAAGATAGGATTCCAACGTACCAATCAAGACAGTAACATATATCTTAAGACTGATGGAGATAGAGTGTTGATAGATGAAGTATTTGTAGATGATATAATTTTTGGAGGTGATGATGATTTATGTATGGCATTTGCTAAGGAGTTGAAATAATTTGAGATGTCTCTTATTGGTGAGATTAATTTTTTCAGTGGGTTGCAAGTCCAGCAATTGGATGGTGTAATATTTATTTGTCAGAGTAAGTATGTAAAGGAAGTGTTAAAAATATTTTGTATGGAGGATTGTAAATTGGTTGGTACTCTAATGGTGATAGGTTGTATACTGTCTAAACAAGATGATTCACCCTTTGTTGATGAAAAAGAATACAGGTCCATGATTGGTAAGTTGTATTATGTCGTTCCTAGTAGGCTTGCTATTGTACATGTTGTTAGTTTGGTTGCTAGATTTCAGAAGGATCCCAAGGAGAATCACTTGGTAGAGGTGAAAATAATATTCTGGTACTTGAAAGGCACAATAGATTGTGGTTTATGGTATCCTTATAAAAATGAATTTTCTATGGAAGTGTTTACTGATGCAGATTGAGCAGGCAATGTTGATGACCAGAAAAGCACTACCAATGGAGATTTTCATCTTGGAGGTAGATTGGTTGCTTTGACAAGTAAGAAACAAACATGTGTATCACAGTCAACAACAGAGGCAAAATATGTTGCAGCATAAATAAATTGCACATAGGTAATCTAGATGAGACATGTGTTACAAGGTTTTAAACTTGATATGTCTGAACCGGTAACTATTTATTGTGACGATACAAGTGCAATTACTATTTCAAAAAATCTTGTGTTACATGCAAGGAAAAAGCACATAGAATTTAAATATCACTTTCTAAGCGAGAGAGTACATGAAAAACAAGTCAGAGTGAAGTATGTGACAAGCAAAGAGCAAATTGTAGACATTTTCACAAAATCATTGACGAAGACTACCTTTGAGTACCTCAGAGGTAAATTAGGGGTTAGACCCCTATATAAGAATAACTAAGATGCAGGAGATGCATCAATCCAATGGGCTTATGGAATATTTTTCACTGAAAATTGATGAAATGGTGGCTACTCTGCAGGGGGAGCAACTTAGATGAGATTTGATGAACGGTGATGCATATGCACCTTTGGCATTGTTGTCAAAGTGGGAGAAGAAATATATTAGCCTGAGGAGAATATTTGTAACAAAAAGGGGCAGAAGAAATGAACATTCAGTTCCAAGTGAAGAAGAAAAGAGATGAACTGACAGAAGAGTGAAGTACAACAGAGATGTTTCAGAATTGAGCAGTATGATTTTAGTTGAATATGTTGGATTTTATGTTGGTGTTTCCATCAATGTCAAAGGGGGAGAATGTTGGCATGATTGGCATGATTGATGCAGATGAAGAATGGTGACTGAACTGGTAAAGGACTATTTGTGATGAAGAGATTGAGATTGCATGATCAGATGACTTTGATCAGTTATTTGTGTTGTCATTGATGAAAACTAATGTTTACTATATTGTATTTTGTCATCTAAGTCTTTTTGGTCTACCAAAAATGCCTTACCAGTATTATAGATAGTGAACTAGGAATAAGGACCTTAACTGGTAAATGAGTAATGTTTTGATTTGATCTAGTGATAGGTAATGATTGAAGTGTTGCAGTTTGGAATGTGAGCTTGTATAATTGTAATATGTATTTAATCGGAACCGCATCATGTTTTGGTTATCAAAAATCATGTTTATGATTTCTATTATATTTTTGCTAGGATTTAAGCACCAGTAAAGAATTTTCTTAAACAGTAATGATTTTTGGTTTGGCAGTGATCTACATCAAGTTCAAATGTTGGTGTTGACATGGCACAAACTGCATCAAGTGTTTGAAATATTGTTAGAACATAATGTTATTAGGGATCACATCCTTATAACATTTATATATAATGTTCTAATATAAGGTTATAAAACCTTATATATTATATGCTTTATAAGCATATCCCATTTGAAATAATTATAATCTAATAACTATTAGATTATTAATTATTTATGAGTGGGGGTTATTGAAAGGTGTGACTAGTGAAGTCACCCTTCCTCCTATATTTAAGGAGGTTCTCTCTCATTTGAGAGGTGTGTGAATTTGGAGCTTTATTGTGAGTTGTATCACTATGCATATGAGGTATTATTGGCCATGTGGAAGTATTGGAGGAGTGTCCCCAGGGTCATGTCTATTTTATTATAGACTATATTTGTAAGTGTTTTAATTAAATGATGCTTTATGGGGTTTTTTACCCGAAAGGGTTTTCCCCATGTATACATTGTGTACTGTGTACATTTTGCATGTATGTTTCATATTTCATTTACTTTATAATCTTGTTTATAATGATTAGTATCCTAAGATCCTAATTTCTAACAAATATTTTTTGGCACGTTTGGAGAGTGAATTCCTTGGGAATATGCAAAGTGCTTAGCGGAGTGTTCATAGAGTTTGACTTTGTATCAGATCAAGATGCGATGATCATTCAATGGTTGTAATTGATTTGTAATTGATTGTAATAATCCATATGATGACCAATGATGATATGTAATGAGATATAAAATATCAATGATGATCTATGTTGTAAGTCTTAGGGTTTTGTAACCAACTAAATTTAAAAGGTTATTTATGTTGGTACAGTTGATGTTTGTTGTGTCGGTGGTTTTGAGAAAAGTGTGAAGCCAAACTACAGTATGAGATCTGCCTGAGAGTAGCAGATTTGGTGCTTAATTGGATCTGATAAAGAAAATATTTAAGTTTTGTACTCAGATCATTCTCTAACAATTTCAGCAGTCAAAATACCTTAACCCGATATGTCCTAACAGGCCTTACATTGTAAATCCCTTAATCGGGTAGCTCAATATTTGAGTGTTAAATACTCTTTTCAGGTTGATCCTAACAGGTCAAAGCTCCTAACAGGGATCATCATCTAAATCCCTTAACCAGGTGACTCCTAAGAGGGTCTTCTCCTAGCAGGGCATCAATGTAAGCTTCTAACTAGGCTAGGCTTCTAACAGGGCGCATTCTGAAAGAGTGCACAATTTTTGTGGGTACCAATTCCCACCGTGGTTTATCCCTATTTGGGTTTCCATGTGAAAAACATGGTGTTCATATGGTGAATTTTTTTATGTGTTGTTATGTTTTACTTTCAATGTATGAATATTGATGAATACTTAATGAGTTGTTCTAATAAACCGGTTTAACAATTGGTTATTAGTAATGATTACCGGTAATGATAAAGAGTTTATTACTGGTTTATGTTTGATTTGAAGAATTTTTATAAGTTCAAGTTTTGAGTTTTAAATTATTGTTAATACTGATTCACACCCCCTCTTAGTATTAACCAGATCCTCCAAGATTAACAACTTCTTTCCTAGAAAGAATGCACCACCACTTGTACTCTTCCGGTCATCCACATCACCTACCCAATCAACATTAGTATAAGCACTTAAAATGAAATCATCATTATTTGGATGCCACAAACCATAATCAATTGTTCCCTTCAAATATATGAATAACCTTTTCACAGCAGTAACATGAATTTCCTTAGGACTACCATAGAATCTTGCAACAAGACATACAACATTCATAATATTTAGTCTAGTTTGAGTCAAATATAGTAATCCACCAATCATAGATCTATACAAATTTTCATTAGCCTTTAGAGATTCATCATCTTTTGTCATCTTGCATCCAGCTACCTGTTAGTTGTGTTTAGAGTCGCCATATTATTTCAAAGGTCCCCCCCTTTAAAAACCCCACCTATCTTATTCGAGGTCTCCTCTTTATCATCTAAGTATCTATCGTCTTTTGAATAAATTTGGTCAAGGTCGCAAGTTTCCACGGTCATTGCTCCCCTCCCTTTGAATCGCTTCGAATCATTTCGAACCTCGGTTCGAAGTAGTTCAAAGTAATTCGACCAAATTTTTCATACTAGCACTCTTTCTTTGGCAGGAAGTATCTTTATCGCGGCGGTCCTTTTTGAAATACTTTGAATCATTTTGAAGCTTGGTTCAAACCTATTCAAAGTAGTTTTTGGCAAGTACCGACGTCAGGAGTTTATTTTTGGAGTACGTTGCGCCGCCTTTCTCTCAGAGCAATCAATGGTCCCGTCGGCATGTCAAATCAAAAGATTTTATTTATTTTTCAAGGAAAAGGGCATCATTGTTATGAGTGTGAGTAGACCTTCGTTTCATGCAAGACTGGATATCGCACGAAATAAATTATTATTAACTCATGCGGAAGGGTAAATCATTAATCGAGGCATTTATGCATCAACGCCTCGAGCATGTCAATCCTGATGTGAGCCAATAAACTATCATTATCTGATCTTCTCATGTATAAAATTCCCCTGTGATAAATTTTCATTCAATTGCCTGGTAAGTTATCTGAAAACAAAGAAAAAGGATAAAGGAGAGGGGGTCTGATTTCGGAGAGAAGGAGCTGTTAGGGAAGCTAGAGGAGATTATTTGCTTTTCAATGGAAAACAGGTGAGAGTTTGGTAATCTTTGTTCTGTTCTGCAAAACTGTTATTTTCAAAGGTTTGTCTGAAAGAAGTCTTGCTTGTTTAAGTTAAGAATGAAGTCGGTTATGCATTTTCTCGGTAATGTTTCTAGCCTTGAATGTAAAAGACCAGTGATTTGTGATATCAATTTAGAAGGGGTAAATGTGGAAAATCTTCAAGCAAGTTTTCTTGCGAATACGGAAGAGGTTAAGGGATGTATGGAAATATTAACGAGTGGGTTAATTGAAGCCGCTGCGTTTCCTCCTGCCTTCGTACACCCTGAACTCTTACAACTCTGCATTGACCATTATGATGTAAGAAGCAAGAGCATAGTAAGCAAAAATGGTAATGTCATACTTTCTGTCTCCAGAGAAACCATTTCTTCTGTTTTGAAATTAACAACAAGTACCTTTGCCGCTTTCTCACCCATTCAAGCTAAAGCTGAGTATCGGGAAAACCCTAGTGTGTACCGAAACACTCTTTCCAGAAAATGGACCAAGGTTAACTATGGAGGTGGGTCTATACTTCCCAAGGTCATTACTAGAAGCCACATGAAACCCCACATACACGACCTGGTGGTATTATTACACAGGGTGAAAGGTTCAGCTGATGTATGTTTGTTTGAAGAATGGATGTATAGGTACATTGAAATTATCTTAAAAGGTGAACAATGGATAGATTGGGCGGAGATTATTGCCACTTCCCTGAGAAGCCAGCTCAAACGCGCCAAAGAATCTAGAGAAGATTTCCGTATGGCCTCATATTTGACTTATTGTATTGCCTGCACCTGTGATCTCGCCGCTCTTCCACATGAGGTATGGAATGAGGAAATGACCATTTTCCAATATTGCCCGTTGTTGCAAAAAGAAAGAGTCCTGGAGGATTTCCGTAAAGTGCATGATATATTGTTTGAAAACATTTATTCGGCTCTAGAAGGTGTTCAGATGCCACGACTCTCTTCTGAATTGCTGAAGCTGGTTCAACATTATGGGAGTTCTTTTATTTAGTTCCCCAGGTTCACATATTTGAGAATCGGAGGGTTTGAGGAAGAACCTGTGAGGTTGCCTCGATATGCCCTTGATTGTTTCATTTTAGCTGAATTGTGCAGGCAACTTTCTGCTGTTATTAAGGATAACCTCCCTTAGGATAAATGGGAAACGGTCTTCCCTATTAAGCTGCACTCTCTGGTGTGTAATAACATGAATGACGCTTCCATCATCGGAAGCAATTTGCTGGGATTCAATCTTGGTTTCTACCGCAGCAGGAGAAACTTCGATAGTAAAGGATATGCAGCTCTAACCCTCGGCCTTGAAATCAACTCAACAGTTGCTCCGCAGCTAGAAGATTTATGGGAAGATTGTGAAAATGAAGAAGAAGTCTTGAAAAAGGACCATTCTAGACTCACCCTGCAGCAAATTAATTCTTTCAATTTGAAGTTCAAAACACAAGGGATCGTTGAGGATGGTTCATGTCTAGTTGAACCCGAATGGGAAGAATCAAATGAAACAAAATTCTTGACAGTTGATTGGAGCAAGGAGGAAGATGATGATATTAATTGGAGAGCCAGATCCATATTAACTTATACGGATGATTGGCTGTAGAGGAAAAAGACTGGAAACATCACTGAGTCTTCTACTAAGGTGATTTCTCTCTCGGAACCACTTCAATCTGACATTCCACTTTCTCATGTTGCAGGTGATACATTGGCCTCAGATAAGAAAATAAAGTTCCCTTCCCAAGTCACGGCTCCTAGAACAAGATCCCATTCCAGGAACAAAGCTTTGAAGCAGCCTAGTTCCCAGAAGCAGAAAATGACATCACCAGAGCGGGATTCAAGTGACAAGTCTCCTTTTCGAGATGAAGCAGACGATGAAGTCCAATTCATTGAAACACCAAAGGCAGATCAACCAAAGTTCTTGACTCCGACTAACGATACTCAGATGGTATCAACCACTCCCACCATTCCTTTATGGTTGTCCAATTCAATCAATAAGAAACGGAGTTTACAACCAGTGGCCTCGCCAGTAAAGGACATTGTCACTAGGTACGCGGCTAGAGGGTCTAAAGCAAAGAAAATGAAAACGGATGCTTGTCTCACTAAGGATCCGGTGACGGGGAAAATCATAGCGGAAGTGGCTACTTATAAGCAGAAAAGGGAGTCAGGGGAAATTGATGAGGAAGGATTCAAAGTCACTTCTATTGAACTAGGTACCCTTAACAGGAATACTGGCAATAATTTCTTTAAGTTTTCTGCTGACCACATGCTCACCCAATCAGAAAAAGATTCTAAGGAGAAGAAAGAATTGAAAGCAATGGTGGTGACGATGGCCACATACATCAATTCGCTGACTAATTTAGGGCCTAACTCAATAATCCAGCTGCCTCAGCCATTCGACCCAAATTCTGTCGAAAGCCAGCAATTGATGAAACAGACGCAGAGGGGAAAATTGTTGTCTGACGCTGTGGTTAGTTGGGTAAATAACATATTAGAGCAAGGGAATAAGTTTATTTCAGAAATTACTAGTATCTATTCTGAGGGTGAAGCATTGCTCGAAGAGATTCAAACTTTGATACCAGTATGGGAGACAGAATTGTTACGGTGTCAAACCATAGTTTCCCGGGTAATTGAGGTTGAAAAGTTTGGAGTTCTCAAATTCTTAGGTGAAAACTCCATGAAGGCCGTGGACCCGTGCACCTTATTTATCCTGAAAAGTAATATGAGCTGGAAGGAGTCCATCTACCAAGAAGCCATCAAAGAAGTCCAGGGCATCAAGAATCAAATCACAGACATACATAAGGAACTAGTTAAGGACATGAAGTCTGTCAACCCCACAGGCATCCTACAATTGGATGAAGGCAGCATAGACATTGAAGTGTTAACTAAAAGTTTCACCGAAGCAGTCGAGCGGATTAGGGACAAAGAAACGCCCAAGGTCGATGATTTCACTTCATTGGCAGGTATAGAATCCATGTTGCGCCTCAATGAGAAGCTGATGCCATGTCAGAGCCTAAAGATGAAGGAATATAGGTGGCAGAAGAATGCATGTAGAGCCCGGCTGATGAGTTTAAAGAACCCACACTCACAGGCCATGCAAGAATTCATGTCTTCTTTCCAGAGCTGGAAGCTGGTACGTCAGACCGTCAGAAATGAAGAAGAAGCCGACGAATATAGCGGAAATTGAATCGTCACCTGCTGGTGTTCTATCTTTTTGATAACTGCTTTTTAGTTTTATAATGGTTTCTTGTATTAACCCGATAGGGCTGAGTTTTACGGGAGGCCCTTCGGGATTTCAAAAATAACTATAAATGCTAGGGCATTAAACTGTTTTGGGGGATTTTGGAGCAGAGAGAATAGGAAAGAATAGGAAGTTAAAGATAGTTTTTTTTTATATATAGATTTTTCTGAAGAACAGTGATGAAGGATAGTATATGCATGTTTTAGCTTCCAAAGACTTTGTGCATTGAAGTTGGATATACATATATGAAAGATTTCGAGTTATGCTTTGAAACTTTGCGTTCTGAGTGTTGAATTATTATCACTTTGTGGAGATAATTCAGCGATTCGAAATTTCCTTATTGCTGTTGGTTAGTTGTAAGTTCATCTATTTCCTGTCTTGATATATGTGGAAAATCTAGCAGAAAATCCATTCTTTGAAATAGATTTTGTCGATTATATGTATGTGAATTTTTCTATCTGCGATCTGTATTTTGTAATTACCTCACTACCTAGGAGTAGTTGAGAGAACCTTACGCACTTTCAGGAAAAAGTGTGATCGTATAAAAAACTGAATTCATTGTAAATCAGATAAGGGAGCTGTACCTTTAGAAAAATTCAGAGAGGAAGTTAAAATGAAACTAATACTTTCTCAACTATAGTGAAAGATTCTGTTCTCTTCATAACATTGGGCATAGAGTAAATTAAGAGAAATTAAGTAAGAGGACAATCTGTTCACTAACACTACCATAGGAGTTCCAACAAGTTTGGAATCACCTAACCCAAACTTCTTCAACAATTCCTTCACATACTTTGATTGAGATATGAAAATGCCTTTATTAGTCTGTGTAGTTTGCAAACCCAAAAATAATTTCATCTCACCTATCATAGACATCTCAAATTTTTTTTACATATCATCAGCAAATTTCTTACTCAAATCATCATCTCCTCCAAAAAATAATGTCATCAACAAAAACTTCAACAATCAAAATGTTATCATTATCAATCTTGAATTATAAATTACTATTAGTGGTACCTATATATAATCCCAACTTCATCAAATATCTATCCAATCTATCATACCAAGCTTTAGGGGCTTGTTTAAGTCCATACAGTACTTTCTTCAATTTGCATACCATGTCTAATTCATCTGTCAATGAAAATCCATTTGGTTGTTCAATGTAGACTTCTTCTTCCAACTCACCATTCAAAAAGGTTGAATTCATATCCATTTGATATACCTTTAAATTCTTATAATCAACATATGCATTAATTAATCTAACAACTTCAATTCTAGCTACCAGAGCAAAAGTCTCCTCAAAATCAATTCCTTCCATCTATGAATATCCTTTACATACCAATCTTGCTTTGTTTCTAACAACTTCTCCATCTCCATTCAGTTTATTCCTGAATACCCATTTAGTACCAATTACATTCTTGTCTTTACATCTTGGAACAAGTTACCATGTATTGTTCTTCTGAATTCGATTTAACTCTTCTTCCATAGTTTTTACCCAATTTTCATCTTTACAAGATTCAACAACATCTTTAGGCTCAATATTAGAAATCAGACATGTCTCTTTAGCAGCAATTCTTCTCCTAGTCATCACACCTTTATTTTATCACCAATAATCTAATTCTCTAAATGATTCAATCTTACATACCTGGGGGTCTTCTAATTTTTCTGATTTTCAGTCTCTTGAACTTCTTCATCACCAACAACATCTGGATCTAGTAACTCTTCCATATCACTTTGTTTTATGCTCTAAGTCTGCACTTGATTTGAAATAATATCATGATCATTAGATTCATATCCACATGCTCTGATTTATTTCTCATGGTACTCATCAACCTTCACATTTGCACTTTCCACTATTTCTTTGTCTTTTGTTGTAACACCGATAGGCCTTGCTCTTAGTAGAATATACCAAAAAGATTGCATCATCACATGTTGCATCAAATTTTTCCATATCCTCATCTCTTTTGATATAACATTTACTTCCAAAGATTTTCAAATATCTAACTGTAGGAACATGACCAAACCATAACTCATAAGAGGTCTTACCAGAATCACCTTTTATATGCACCCGGTTGAATGTGTACACATCAGTGCTAACAGCTTCTCTCCAATAGATATGTGGAATATTACCTTCAATCATCATAGTCATAGAAGAATCTAAAATAATTTTGTTCTTCCTTTCAACAACTCCATTATGCTGAGGGGTTCGTAGAGCAGATAACTGACTCCTAATTCCATGCTTTTCACAAAAGGAATTAAACTCACCAAAAGTGAATTTTCCTCCTCTATCAGATCTTAGACACTTCATCTTTAATCCTATCTCCATCTCCATCTCCACCCTAGCTTTGAATATTTTTAATTTATCCAATTCTTTAGATTTCTTCCTTAGAAAAGTGACCCACATCATTCTAGAATAGTCATCAATTAGCAACATAAAGTATCTATCACCCTACAAGCTTCTCACCCTAGAAGGACCACATAAATTAGTATGCACAAAGATCTAATATAACATTAGATGTATACTATTTTCTCTTGAATGAAATTATTTTTTTCTTTCCCAATAGACATTGTTTACACACCGGATTAGTAGGTTTCACTATTTTAAGCAGATCTCTAATAGCTTGGATAAAACTTATCTTAACCATGCAGTCAAAATTAACATGACATGTCCTCTTATGCCACAACCAACTTTCATCAATCTGAGCAATCAAACAAATTTTCTCACCAGCATTCAAATGAAAGATATTATCGTTATTTTTACTTCCTGATGCAATTTCTATACTGGAGCTATTCAAGATTTTACATTTCCTATTCTTAAATTATAAATCATATCCCTTATCAAGCATCTATCCAACACTCAAGAGATTATGCTTCAAACCCTCAACATGTAAAACATCATCTGTATTATGCTTACCATCAAAAGAAATAGAACCTCTACCACAGATTACACAAGCTTTCTTATCTCCAAATCTTACTATACCGCCATCATACTTCTCTATATTCACAAATTTACCTTTATCGCCTATCATGTGATGCAAACAACCACTGTCAAACACCCATTCATCTTTCTCTTTGATCTTAGTAGAAAAGGCTTTCTCTTCAACAATGCATCTTGCAACAGGTACCAAATCATCTTCCTTGATAGAAATGAATACCCATTCATCTTCCAAATTCCCTTTCTAAGACTCGTCATCTATCACACCTTCATCAACAACATAATAACACTTCTTCTGATATCTATATTTGGGATTAGGCTTGTAAGGCTTATCATACTTTGACACACTTTCCGGACACATAGAAGCAAAATGTCCTATCTTATTGCATGAAAAACATTTCAAGGGTAACTTCCCTTCATACTTACCAGCTCCCTTAGGCAATCTTTTGGCAATAAGTGCATCAATCTCTTACAATTCTCTTTCATGTTCTTCCATCTCTCTCATTTCCCTTTCATATTTGGAAGCCCTAGTTGAAATCTCTCCTGGATCATACTTATGCTTCCCAGATATAGTAACTTTAAATGTAGTCTTAGTTTTGGTATGTGATTGTCCAAATTCACTTAATTCAAAAGCAACAAGCTTACCAACCAACATGTCTCTTTTCATAGTTGTCATAGTCTGGATCTCATCAATAGTAGAAACTTTGTGTTTGTAAGAAGGAAACAAGGATCTCAATACTTTAGCTACACTCTCATATTCTTCAATGACTCTACCGACACATGTGATGTTCAGTACAAGATCATCCACTTTAGTCATAAAGGATAAATATTTTCATCTTCTCCCATTCTCAGCAACTCATACTTTCCTTTCAAGGTCTGTAATTTAGCAACTTTCACATGTTTGTCTCCTTCATACAAGGTTTCTAACTTCTCCCAAATCTCATGAGCAGACTGCAATCCCATCACATTAGTCATCTCCAAATCAATCAGGGCACTCAGTAATACTTCTTTGACTCTTATGTTATGTTCAGCATCCTTGATCTCATTTGCTGTAACAGGACCATTCTGAGGAACATTGTAGACATTCTTTGTGATCTTCCAATAATATACTCCAAGAAATTTTAAGTGACACTCCATCCGGTTCTTCCATATGGTGTCATTAGTTCCATCAAATCTCAGACTCTCCTTCTTGAAAACAACAATTGTCATCCTGGATCTCCTCAAGCGGTCAACCTTCTTCTAGAGGATCTTGCTCTGACACCAATTGTTGGAAAGAACAATGAAGGAAAACTGAGAGGGGAGTGAATCAGTTTTCACCAAACTTAAATAAATTAATCACAACTACAGATCTAATCATTCAAAACAAGAACAAAGATAAACACCATAACATTAATACACATAACACTAATATTTTGAGGTGTAAAACCTGATCGAGGAAAAAAACACAGTGGGAACCTACCCACAATATGATGATACTCTGAGTAGTATATGTAAATATTACAATGGGGAATGTACATGCATTCAGGCACATTGCCTAGAGCTCACTGCTCAAATACAGTAGAGGACTACAACCCCAGGAGGAAGAAAGGAAGGATCACTTACAAAGATCAATCACCAATCTGGATTACATGAACTAAAATAATAGCATCTTCAAATGCCTAATCACAATTCTGGTTAAGCACATTGTCTTCTCTGCAACTCGCTTCTTCACTTTATCACTCTTTTGAAACATCAAATGCTTGTTCGCACATACACCACCCTCTAAGCATGTAGACACACATCTTAGATTATTATTACTCTTATTTATATAAATTATCAACCTTAATTTCAAGGTCGGTTGAACTCATAAGTTCTAATTACAAAATTACATCACACGCTACATAGACCAATATGCGAACCAATACAATTTTGATAAGGACATAGAATGGACCTAAATTAAAACCTTGAACATGAAACACCATTGAATACCTCGCCAAGATCATCTACAACATACAAGAATCATCGAGTCAGCCAAAAGGTCATATAAAATGAAGAATACTAACAAACCAATAAAATCTTCAATAACATGCACAACGATTAATGTGGACCAGCAACACAGATAGAACACAATCAAAAAACATCAACAAGCAACATGAATTGCACCACAATAACTGCAACAACTCAAATTACTAGAATCATCATAATCTCCCTTTCGGAGCTCAAGAACACCAAAATAGCTTACTGACAAATTGAAAGATGCGCTTGTGAAGTTTCAAATCATGAACCACTCAAACTAAGTACACACATGAACATCCTAGACACTATTCAAAATTCGCTCAACATAATGAATCAATTCTAGAGCAGTACAAACCATAAATCACAACTCTATAATACAGAACCAACAGAAAAAACAGTCATCACACTGGACCTCATAACTTGATCAAATCACCTTCCAAAGCACTAAAACTCATGCTAAATCAACTAAAGATCCTAATCTTTGAATCCTTAAATCTGCATCAGCATATCTGCAATATAGCAACCAAACCAACTCTCTACAACATTGAAGCACACGAACACAAGAATATGTTGATATCAATGACAACAACACATTCCAACAACTCTAATATCTAATAGACATAATTGAGAAGATCTTGATGTCCCTACTAGAAATTTACAGTGACATGATCTCATCTATTGAAGAAACCTATGATCCAAAGAAGTTCACTAGAGAGCAGTTTTATGGTCCTCTATCAACATTTGAATTAAGGAAGTTTGGAAAAGACAAACTTCAGACGGAAGTTTGGAAAAGCCAAAGTTAAGACTAAGTCTACATTTAAAGCCTCTAAGGAAGATCTGGGAGATGAAAGTTCAAATGAGATGGAATAAAATTTTATAAGGAGATTGAACAAAGGCACTGACAAATACAAAGGTATGTTACCTCTTAAATGTTTTAGATGTGGAAAGATTGGTCATAATGTTACTAAGTGTCTAGAAAATGCTTCAAGACAAAAATCTAGAGAGAATAAAGGAAAATTTAATAAGAGAGTATTATGTCAAAGATGATGTTGGAATTTCAAATGATGAATCAAATTATGAAGATGGTGATTGTTTGTTTTTGGTAGAAAGAGATACACCTAAGATTGATATTCCTAAGACTGTTGTTATTGCTTTGCATGTTATAAGAGATAGAAATGAATGGCTAATTGATAGTGGAAATTAAAATCATATGACTGGTGATAAGTATAATTGTGAAACTTGATAAGTATGATGGTGGTTTTGTTAGGTTCGAAGATGATCAGACAACACAAATTATGGGAATTGGTTCTTTATTTTGATGGAAATTATAATACTGGCAATGTTTACTATGTGAAGGGTTTGCATCATAATATCTTGAGTGTTTGATAGATGTGTGAAAATGGATACAATGTTTTCTTTCAGGATGATGGTTGTGAGATTTGGAAAGGATCCAAAATTGTTATAATAGCAAGGAAAAGGATTAGCGGAAACATGTATCTATTTGAAGGAGCTATGAAGAATTGTTTGTTGTCTCAGATCAATGATAGTTGGTTTTTGCATGGAAGGATGTGTCATATCTATTTTGAAAACTTAGTGAAGATCAATTCATCAAGTTTAGTGAGAGATTTATCAAGACTAACTAAACTAGATAACAACATTTGTAGAGAATGTCAAGTTGAGGAAAGAAGACAAAAGGAACTTATAGAGGAAAGAAGCATTCACGCACTGGATTGTTGGTTTTAGTTCATACGGACCTGTGTGGTTCGACCAGAACAAGGAGTATACAAGATGAGAAGCATTTCATGTTGTTGATTGATGATTGTTCTAGAATGTCATGGGTTGCATTTTTTAGAGAGAAGTTAGAATTACTTGAGAAATTCAAAATATTCAAGGCTAAAATTTAAAATGAAGTTGATAGAAAGATTAAGTGATTGAGGTCTTATAGAGGAGGAGATTTTACTTTTGATGAGTTTAACAAATTTTGTGAGAAACATGGTATTAGAAGACAGTTGTCTACCCAAGAACACCTCAGCAAAATGGTGTAGTGGAAAGGATGAACCAAACAATTCAAGAGAAAGCTAGGACAATGGTCAAAGGAGTAGAACTTTTGGAAGTCTATTGGAGAGAAGCAAAACATATTGCAGTCTACACTCTCAACAGAATTCTATACCAGAAAATACATGGAAAGACATCTTATGAGCTATGGTATTGTAGATCTCTGACAATAAAATATTTCAAGGTATTTGGAAGCAAGTGTTACACTTAGAGAGATGAGGATAATCTTGGAAAATTTGATAGTAGAGCTAATGAAGGAATTTTCCTAAGATACTCTACAAGAAGCAAGGACTACCAGTTTTACAGCAAAAGGTTGAACAAAATTTTTGAAAGTGCAAATGTGAAAGTTGATGAAGACACTTCTAAAGAATCTGACAAATTGGTAGGATATGAGTTTGATGAACTGGATGATAGAAAAAGGGAAGAGAAGATCTAAGAAGGAGAAGAAGAAAATGAAGCTCATGAAGCTTTGACATCTACATCTAAGACACCAAGATATTTTCAAAAGAATCTTTCAGTGGACCAGATTATTGGAGATAAAAACAAAGGTATCATTATAAGAAGCAAAGCAGCTCAAGAACAAATCATGTTATGTTTACTTTTAGAGATTGAACTAAAATCAGTAGAAGAAGCTTGCAAAGATCAGAATTGGATAAAGGCAATGGAGGAAGAGTTGGATTAGATTGAGAAGAATCAAACATGGGAATTAGTTAACAGATCGACAGAAAAGAATGTGATTGGAACTAAGTGGGTATTCTAGAACCAGTTGGATGAAGATAGAAAGGTTGTGAGAAACAAAGTAAGGTTGGTTTGCAAGGGTTATACTCAAATTGAATGTATTGATTTTGAGGATATATATGCCCCGGTTGCTCGTATGGAAGCAATCAAGATGTTTTCTGGCTTTTGCATCTTTTAAAGATTTCAAAGTTTATCAGATGGATGTGAAATCAACATTTTTGAATGGAGAATTGAAAGAAGAGGTTTATATTGAACAACCAAAATGATTCAATTTGAAAGATGATCCAAAATTTGTTTGCAGATTCAAAAAAACCCTATATAGATTAAAACAAGCCACTAGAGATTGGTATAGAAGGCTAGATAAGTACTTGATTGATCAAGGATTTCAAAAAGGTTCAACTGACAATAATTTGTATTTCAAAAATGACTCAGGTAAAATCTTAATTGTTGTAGTGTATGTTGATGATATAATTTTTGGAGGAAATTAAGGTATGTGCAGAAAACTTGTTAATGAAATACAGAAGGAATTTGAGATGTCTATGATTGGTTAATTGAACTTATTTCTTGGCTTGCAAGTTGTTGGTGTTGGAAATAAGACACACCCAGACCAACGATGGACCGGTCCAAGAGGGGCTAGTAGCTCAGTGGTAGAGCACTCCAGCAGTGTATGGAAAGTCCTAGGTTCAAGTCCTAGCTGGTCCATGTCTCAACATGGTATCAAAGTCAGGTTCTTTCTATAAAGCCTAATTGCTTGAAGGTAGATCTTGTGTTTTTAAGGGAGTTAAATAGACCACACATAGTAGAGGCAAGGGGAAAACCAAAACTAGAGTAGAAAGAAGAATTTTTTGGTCAAGAAACATGGCAGAAGCACTAGTACTGTGCAACAAAATGGAGGGGCACTCAAAGTAGGTGACATCCATTGTGTCACCCATTGACAATTCAGACATGATTGTGTTTGTATCATGTGACTGCACAATTAGCTGTGGAACACTTTGGGCGAGTGCAAGTACATGATCCAGGCCAATATTGATGGACACTCTAACTGAATTAGTTGTGTGCACAACAATGCATCTCTCCTCCTCTATGCAGGATGTGCACTTGTGGTTGTGTCAATGTGCTTTTGCATTTGGTGGCCCTACTTTGTGTGGCCCATATTTTGGTTAACCCAGCTATTTCACAGGCTCATTTTGAGCTATTTAGAGTCTTATTTGATCATTGACATCTCAGTCAAAGGACTTGATTGGTTTCTTCATTAGCATTTTTATTGGCCCAATCAAAGTTTGGGCTTGTGTTAATCACTTGTGGAGTACTTTTCTTTGGTCAGGTGATCATGGTTGGAAAGATCATGATTTTTTTATCTCTGTGGATCCAACGAGATATATATTGTAGAGATATGTTGGCACATGTTCCATTGATTGATTTGTGTGACTCACCATCCTTGTGTTGTCTGATCTGGTCGAGAGAGGGGGATTTTTCCTTCTTGGCATCGATTCTTGGAGTTTCCATTAGACTTGAATTTTATATAGGTGTTTCTTGGCGATTAGCAAGGCTATTTCATTGGTGTCATTTTGCATCAGATCGGGTTTCGTTATTATTGTGTCAGATCAAGTTTTTTTTAGTTTGGTCAATGTGTATTACCAACCTACATTCTCCTCGGTCAAATCAAGTCAATTCATATTGGCTTGTTGTTGAGAGTTTGCAGTGACAAATGCATGTGTTGTTTCAGACAACATCATCATTTCTTGTGTCAATTGCCTCTTGTTCTATAGTTTAGAACTTGCTTAGTCTGCATATGTCATTGTGTGGTCAGCTCTCCATTTGCCTTGGTTTGTAGGTTCTCACATTATTTTGTCTTTATCGATTTGTTCTTGATGGTGGTTTCGTCCATCTAATCTCTACCCAAGGAATTTTTCTTAGATGGACATTTTTCCCAATACTCCTCATTATATTTTGCGGCTTGCATTTTTTGGGTGATCAATTTCTTTCATCATCAAATGTTATGGGTTTCTCTTCCTCTGTATCCATTTTTTTGTGTAATTTATTCATTGGTTTTATGCATATGGGGACAAAATAAAATGGAGACACCTATCGATTAGGAATGGTGGAGAAGGTCTTCATGCAATATCGTCTTGAAAAATCTCTCACATCATCCTAGAAGCTTCGAAGCATTCATTTTGCTAAAGTCTTCATAGGCATAATTGGATGGGGTTGTGAATTGGATGATATTGTAACTAAAGGTCTAGTTATTCAAGTTCTTACTTATTTAACTCTTGAAGATCATCTAACATTTGTCCTATGGTGGGTACTGCAGCTTAGGATTCTGGCACACCCTGCTTCAAGTAGATTTTTGTAGCATTTATGTGGTTGGCCCATAACTTTGTTGTGGATGGCATTAAAGGAAATTATTTAGATGATTCTTAGGCTATACATGGATCAGATACTATGGACAAATGATGAGTGATGGCAAGGGCCAAAGGCCATGCAACCATCAGATCATCACTAGGTGCTTCGGTGTGATCAATACAAGTGAATGGAAAATCCATTGTTGAGCAAAATTATAAAAGATAAGTACTCTTTATGTTTGAATAATGTTCATGAATTTTTCATTAAGTCATGCTACATCATTGAATAGTGAATCATGTATTGACATTTTCCCATTACTATCATTATCTCTCTCTGAAATGCTTCCAGGATGAATCAAAGATTGCAGATTGCTAGCATTTCTTCGTAGAGGAAGAATCAGCATTTAGAGGGAGCTGGACATATTGTCAGAAGTAACCTTGGATGAAGAGGTTAGAAGGTTGATATCTGCTTTAAAGGGAGCATGATGCTTCAGCTTCAGAGGAAGCATTACACTTCATCTTAAGAGGGAGCTTGACATTTCAGCTTCAGAGGGAGACTGACAATTCAGCTTCATAGGGAGCCATGTCATCATGGAAATTTTGTTAATGATTTCTTCTATATGAGAGAATTTCAAGGTGCAATCCCTTGTTATTGAGTTCTTCTCTGTTAGGGGTCCCACAAATACTGAGAGGGGGGGGTGATTTAGTATCTAACTGGTAATAAGAATTTCTTAAGTTAAAACATGCAGAACATAATATAACAGTGTACCAGTATGTAAGAAATAATGCAATAAACAGAATCAAGAATATCCACATGAAAAGGACACCATAACACAAGATGTTTAACAAGGAAACCCAGTGTGAGAAAAACCTCAGTGGGATTTGTGACCCACAATATTCACTCGCTGGCCAATAAGAGAATATTATTTACAATAAGGGCCTGCACATGCAGGAAGGCCAACTGCCTAGAGCTCACTGCTCAATGGGAAGTCACACTGACTTACAATAAGGATTTTACTAATCCAATGACTTGTACTACTTTACAATAGAATCTCTAATGCCAAATTCAGTACCGGTTCTTGCTCTGTTCTTTACATATACCTTTGACCTATAATTTGCACATTAGGTCTGCCTATTAATTTTCTTTATGCCCTTACATCACTTCTTCAAATGTCTATAATGATCTCCTTTATATACAAGAGTCATTTTACAATTTTCCAAGTCGGCTTACAATAATAAACAAAATATTACATAACAAAAATCTTGTCGGCCTTTGTGTCGGTATACATATTTTCTTCTGTGTCGGTGCCAATGTAGAGTGATATGTTGATGTCGATGCACTATCTTGCCTGTGTAATGCTTTGTTAGTATGATGTCTTGCCGGTGCCATAGGATTGCAAGGTTTCCATCAATGACAAAACCTTCAATCACATACAATGTCTCATTGGAGTGTCCATATGCCAACAATCTCCCCCTTTGGCATTGATGGCAACACTCATGAGAAATTTCAAAAAGTATCCAAAATGTGTAGTCCAAAAAAAAGTTACCAAAAATGTTTGCCAAAAATATGAGAGCTCCCCCTGAGCATATGATTCTTGTGTTTTGAACTTTCTCATCCCACTACTCCCCCTTTGACATCAATGACAAAGGTTGTCAAGATGTCAGTAGAGTTTGTAGGTTCATCTATCCATATTCTCAACCTTGTAGCTGGGTAGTTATTATCTGAAAAAGATCTCCCAAAATTAAGTTTATACTATCCATAAATTTTTTACTATCTTTTATTGTTGTTTCAGTCCTCTTTACTGTACTGGTGAGATGTTGCAAATGCTCTGCTGGTGTTTTGTTTCCCTGTATTAGTGCCTCTGAAATTTCCTTCCACAAAGATGCTAAATAGTCCAATCTTGGACTTAGTTTAGAACTCAAATGCTTTGCCTTGTTTATTATTCTCTCTTTTTCTCTTTCCAGTTTGAGCAATTCTTCCTCAAAATGTGCTATCTTCTCTTCAAAAACTGATAATGAATCAGGTGAGTTGACAAAATTGTCTGCAAGCTTATTTATCTCATCCTATGTCTTGCTTATTTTCTTGTCAATATCTACAGTCAAAAAGTTTGTTTTACATGTATCTTTATATAGATTTTTGTATTCTTTCAACAAACTACATAGTTCCGATAGAAGTGTGTCAAAATTTTTGTTACACTTCTTTATTTCCTCATCAAAGAATTTTTGTTTCTCTTTTTCTACCTTATCCTTTACTGATTCTTCCTTTATTTTCTCAATGTTTTCAGAAATATATTTACACAATGTGTCCAATTGTCCTAAAGAATCTTTATTATCTATATTACAGTTTGGAGCTATTGCCTTCAAAATTGGTATAGAATCATCAATTGCGTTATAATCCTGTGAACTACAGTCAGTTATTTTCTTTATAGAATCTAATAATACCTCAGTCACATTTGTTGACTTGAATGTTGATGATGACCCAACAATCTGAGTGCTCGTGGAAGTAACCATGCTTGTATTGACCTCTGATAGGTCAGTTTGTGTCTACATTTCTTTTAGCACTAGTTTTCCTACTTCACTACTTACCAGTGGCACTGTTTCCTTATGAACCTGTTCCAGAGCCTTTAGCTCTGATGGTTTCTCTGAATGTTGTGTTGTCTCCATCTGTGCCTCAGTCTTTGCCTTTTTCTCTGTATCCTCTACCAGTTTCTCTATTTCCCCTGCTACCGGAGGCTCATTAGCCATATCTAACTTGTCAGTTGTATCTTTATCAACTATTATGTTGATCTTTTGGGTATCAACATTTACAGTATATAGAACTTCAGTATTAGGATTGCTATCCTCTGCATCTATACTTTCTGATGTTAGTTGATCTTCGGTAGTTGTAATTTTTACCGGTGGGGGTAGGTTGTCTTTAATTTTTATGCTTGGTGGTGCACCAATTTTGCCTTTCCCCTTGTCTCTGTCCTTCTAATATACCTTTATAGGCTTAGGGTTCCTGTACTCTTCTTGTTTTTCCTTGTCAACTAGGAATATGTCCCAACTATCTTTTGTTTCCTCTGTTACTTCAGTAACTCTTCCTACCATCAGTGAAATGTGTCGGTGTGCAGTAGAGAATACTGACCGGTTCGCCTAAGCAATCAAATCATCAATTTCCTTGGGAGAGTTTACTGGATATACAGCAAGTAGTTTCTCTATTTTTATTTTCTTATCTAATTCAATCACTACTTGCCTTCTAGCTTCTAGTCTTTTGTACAAATCATAAGGAATTTCATTTGCTACTTCCATCAAAAATTTCTTGTACATGTCCATATGCAGTATTACACTTTCCTCAACTTGCTCTTTCTCATCAGCAGATAGAGTGTCATAAATTTTCTCTATGTTTTTCAGTTTTCCTTCCTCTGTGATTTCATTTAACAATATATCAAGAGGTGTCAAGTCACTGTTTGTCCTTTTCTTTTTCTTTGGTGTCATCTTTTTCTTGGGTGTGGCCTTTCTAACCAGAGATCTCACTGCTTGTTGCTTTTGCCTTTTCCTTCTAGGTGAAGGAGTGGTTGCCGGTGAGGGATCTCTTTTTCTAACAACTCTTTTAAAAGTTGTTGGCATGTCACCTTCCGAAGAAGTACCTACTAGTGATAGATGAGCTTCAGGTTGTGGAGCTACCAACTCATCTTCTGTTATGCCGGTTTTCTTTAGTACATCTTCCTTAATGGCCTTTGCTTGCCTGGATCTTTTCCTCACAAATGCCTCAACCTTCTTTACTCTTTTCTTTGATTGTATTTGGCTTTCTATGGTCTCAACACTACCAAATACTTCTTCCTTAGTTTCATTTGGGGCTTCCAAAAGTGCTTTAGCATAAGTTTCAACTATGTGATCATCTATCTCATAGCCCATCTCGGTTACCCAAATTGTCCTTGGGATGACCACTTCCATCCAGATTTTGTCTTTCTTAATAACAAAGCATATATCATCCTTGTATCTGTCTACTATTTTCTGGGATAACCTTATTCTTTGCTTCATTTTGGTCTTCAATGCTTGGAAAAAGTCATGAATATTGTTCTCCTTGTTCTCACCCATTGTATTGAACAGTTTTGTCAATTGCTTTCCTACCGGTATGTCATATCCAAGTTCTTTATAAACTATACCAAGAACCTATTTTATTATGTGTAGCATTAGACATACTAACATATTTCCAAATCTGAAAGTTCCTTTCTTGTCCTTCTTTATCTTTCCAAGGTTGTCTATTAGTTCATCCTTTAACCATTCACAGATGTCAATTTTTGCATTGTCTGTTACCATATCATAAGCACTCTTAATGCATAAACTTGAAACTAAGTTAAGTCTGTTAGCATGAGTGGCTTTGTAACCTAATATCATACTTATGCATCTCACATTGATATCTTTTACATTTTTAACCCTTAGTGATCTCTTATCGAATGTTGCACCTGTTACTTTTGTAACTAGGTCATTTGGAACCTTCTTGGTTTTGTCTAGTCTCTTACCGGTGGTCGGTAACCCTGTGATAGCTTTCACAGCTTCCTTGGTGATCTTATGGATTGCATCTAGCCAGAAAAATTCTCCATGAACTCTACTTAACACTATCCTAATCACATCCTTTGGAAATTCAGGAATGCTAAGGATTTATGTGAATCCTAGGGTTTCAATAACCTTGTGTTCAGCTTTAACATTGCTGATATCATCACATATTACGGTTTTATACATGGTTTTGATTTCCTCATCTCCTAATTCTTCAATGTTGTAGTGGATGTACATTCTAGGGTCTTCAGCATATACAACACCTTTAGGGATTTGAGAAAAAGCACCTAAGGTATCATCCTTCTTTTCTATCTTGGGGACTAACTGAAATACGGGCCTAGGTCTTTTAATTACTTCAACAATAGTAGGGTTTGCTATGTATTCAATTGCAAAGGTGGATGCCATGATTAAATACCTTTTTCTACCTTGGATGGATGATTTCTTGGAGTGTGCTTGCTTCTTGATCAAAATGCCTTAGCTCGGAATCTTCGCGCTCTCTAAAAATTTGAAATCACGGTGAAATGAAATGGAGCCAAAACCTTATTTTTATAATGTCTTTTCACCATCTACCACATTAATTGCATGTCTGTTAAGTATTCACTTAACATTGTCTGTCAATAATAAGTAATTTTCAACTTCTTATCTCTAACCGAGGGAATAATTAGCACTTGTGTCATTTGATTGCCAAACCCTCAAGGAAATTTTCTTCAATTAGATGAAGAACTTCCTATTGGTGGAGCACTGCTTTGTCCTATCGGTGAAGCATCACTTTGTCCTACCGGTGGAGCATAGATTGGTTCTACCAGTGGAGAAGTATTCCCAATATTTAGATCTACTTTTCTAATCCATTGCTTTGAGAATTCTTGCTTAACCTCTTCAACTTTTTCTTTACCTTTCAAGCTAGCACTTTTGTTGTCTACCGATGTACCTTTACTTCTACAAAATTTAGCAATATGCCCAATCTTGTTACATGCATAACAAGTTACATTATTCTTCTGAATAGCTTTCCCATAACCTATGCCGGTTTGTGTTTTGCATTGATTTGATAAATGTCCAAATCTTCCACAAACATAACATTTCACATTCATTATGTAGTTTTCAGAGTTATGACCAACTTTATTGCATTTTGAACATTGACCGGTGGGTGTATTGATATTCTGATAATTCCTAGATCTACATTCATTTGCTCTATGACCATACTTATTACAATTAAAGCATTTTCCATTGAATTTATAAGCATTAGGTTGTCTTACCGATTTGCTATGATCCTGAGTATTTGCAGCACCAGAGCTTTCACCAACTTCAAAGACAATTCCAGAAGTGTCACCTTTAGGTTTTTTATTCTTCAGCAAGGTACCAAGTTCCTCTGAGCTTTTCTTGAATTTTTCTTTGTGTTGATTTGCAGTTTGCAGTTTCCTTTCCAAGATTTCTTTTTGTCTCATCAGTTCATTTGAGTCATTCTGAGTATGCATCAGATTTGTCTTCAACATGTCATTTTCATAGCTAAGTCTTGTGTTCTCATTTGCTGCATCACTTAGTCTTCTGGTCAATTCTTCTTCATTTTTCTTCCTATCCTCAATCTCTTTGCAAAATCTCATAGTCATATCCTACATTTCATTTTTTGTTGTCATGATCTCTTGTTTCAATTTGTTTATCATATCATTAAGTGATTCTTTTTCATCATTTCCATTTTGCAATTTTTCACAAAGTTCTCTTCTCTTATTTCTTGCAACAGTAAAATTTTCTTGAAGTGCCTGAATGATATCCTGAGCTACTCTTAAATCATCTTCTAATTTGATATTTTTCAATTTCTCTGCATCATAGTCTGTAAGAGTTCCTTCAAGTTGCTTCATCAGATTTTCCTTCTTTACCGGTGTCAAGATCTTCCTTAAGTTGTTAGGCTTCTGAAAATAGAGGACCAGGCTTTGATACCAATTGTTAGGGGTCCCACAGATACTGAGAGGGGGGTGAATCAGTATCTAACTGGTAATAAGAATTTCTTAAGTTAAAACATGCAGAACATAATATAACAGTGTACCAGTATGTAAGAAATAATGCAATAAACAGAATCAAGAATATCCACATGAAAAGGACACCATAACACAAGATGTTTAATGAGGAAACCCAGTGTGGGAAAACCTTGGTGGGATTTGTGACCCACAATATTCACTCACTGGCCAATAAGAGAATATTACTTACAATAGGGACCTGCACATGCAGGAAGGCCAACTGCCTAGAGCTCACTGCTCAATGAGAAGTCACATTGACTTACAATAAGGATTATACTAATCCAATGACTTGTACTAATTTATAATAGCATCTCCAATGCTAGATTCAGTACCGGTTCTTGCTCTATTCTTTACATATACCCTTGACCTATAATTCACACATTAGGTTTGCCTAATAATTTTCTTTATGCCCTTACATCACTTCTTCAAATGTCTATAATGATCTCCTTTATATACAAGAGTCATTTTACAATTTTCCAAGTCGGTTTACAATAATAAACAAAATATTACATAACAAAAACCCTATCAGCCTCTGCGCCAGTATACATATTTTCTTTTGTGTCGGTGCCGGTGTAGAGCGATCTGTTGATGCCGGTGCACTGTCTTGCCTGTGTAATGCTTTGCCGATATGATGTCTTGTCGGTGCCATAGGATTGCAAGGTTGCCATCAATGACAAAACCTTCAATCAAATACAATGTCTCATTGGAGTGTCCATATGCCAACATTCTCTCTAAGGGAGAAGTTCGAGGTGCAATCCCTTGTTAATGAGTTCTTCTTTGTGAGGGAGAAGTTCAAGGTGCAATCCCTTGTTAATGCATTTTGATAATATTTATTATTTAATTAATTATGATAATCTTTATTATTTAATTAATTCTGATAATCTTTATCATTTAATCAATTTAAATAATCTTTATTATTTAATTAATTATGATTTGAATTCCTTTAATTCAAATAATCTTTATTATTTAATTAGAGTTCATTTCAAAATAATTAAATAGTTTCTTTAAATTATTTAATTAACTAATTAATTCTTCTAATTCAAATTCATATTCTTCCAATTTCAAATACATGTGCATGATTTCAAAGATCAAATTGAAAATCAAAGTCAAGTTCTAAATATATTCAAATATCAAATTGAATTTAAAATAAATTCAATATTTGAATTAATCCTCATGCAAACATCAAATTGAAAATCAAAGTCAAAGTGCAAGCACATGCTAAATTAATTAATTAATTAAATCATTATCTTTTCAATTCATATTTCTATCTTTTAGTTAGCTTTTTCTAAATAAAGCTTTCAATAAGCTTTTAATCAGTTAACTATTTCAATTTCTTCAATTATCTCTTCAACTCCTATTTCTATCTTCTAGTTACCTTTTTCTAAATAAATTTTTCTTTGTCATCAATCAATTATCCTTCAATCATTCATTTTCATCTTTCAACTATATTTTTTCTCAATCAATTAACTCACTCAATCTATTCAATCTTTTCTGTTCCACCTCCAAATCAGCAGTTCAACTATCAATCAGCATGTGAGCTCACCTGAATTCCACCTCTTGATCAATTTGTTCCACCTCTCATTTAATCCTCTCCAATTATCTATAAATTGGGCATTCAATCTCCATTTTCAACAATCACAAACTTTGAATCTTTGTGTCATTTGCAAGTTGCCAGCGCGATATCTGAGAGCCATCATACCACAAAGAAGAGAAGAACAATGGAAGCTACATGCGATCATGAAATAGGGAGATTTAATTAATTATTTTACATTCCTATTGTTTGCTTGTATCATTTCATTGGTTGTGTTTAGGATTCTTTAAATGGATAGGGATTCATGATTTCCCTTATGTTTCTAATTGAATTACATGATGAATTTTAGCATACGACAATTTTAGTGAACCCAACATGAATCAACAACTAATTAATCTTTTGGTTTTTTGTGTGACTTTTGCAGTCGTACGGAATTTTTATTTTTTTCAGGTTTTGTACAAATTGCATAGCAGATTCAACAATCATGCAATTGTGTTTACAGTATCATGCAATCGCATAGACAGGCTCCTGCAATCGATCACACAAGGTCACGCATTTGTGCGGACCCCATCATGCAAAAGCCTTTATCCTGTCACCCATTCGCTTAGAATTTGTCATGCATTCGACAAAGTTATTTATGTGTTTTTTTTATCTGATATTTCTTGTTTCCTATTTCTTTTATGTTAAATTATGTATGAAATTCCTTGACTCTGAACATTATTTACCCTTATTGCATGCTTTAATTATGACATCTTATGGCACATAAGGTACGATTCAGGATTTTAGGTATGAGGAGGACGAAGGAGCAAAGAAGACAAGTCAAACGCTATCAGTGAATACTAAAAGCAGAAAAGCAGATACGAGATTTAGAGGACCAACCAACCATTGATAGATACAACAGCCTAGTTCTCTTGTATAGAGTAAAATACGATTTGCTTAATATAGAATGGATGATGAGAGATCTTGCTAGGGAATCACAATCTGTTTTGAAGGTTCCAGATTAGAATTAAACTTTTTATTTTATTTTTTTGTTTGTTATATCTATGTTTCATGCAATCACTCTGTCAGTTTCATGCTTGGATGTTGTTATGAATTTTTATTTTGGGGAGTTAAGGAAAACATACTTCACACAGTTTGCATTTAGAGATGTATGCAAAAGAACCTTCTATAGGTATTGATTTTTAGTGTTTATCTCTTTGGTCTTGGTTGTCTTTCTAGATGTTTGGATTCACATGACATTAGTTTTGAGGTTTTATTGGAGCTATGGTGAGCACTAGTTTTTGGTCATGTGTTGTCACTTGTTCTTTTGGTGATTACATGGAGGTTCTTATCATCTCTTTCCATTGTTGGGTGTGAAGAACTTGGGAGAGATTTGGAGACTTGTTGTGAGAGATATTTTTACAATAATTTTGTTTGCAGGCTTTGCATATGTGGATGTTCCTTGATACTACATGATATTGGTTAACGCCTTCAATGTGATGCCATTGGTAGAGTTTATATGCCTTGGTTATTTTCATATTTTCATTACCCATGCAATGGGAGTTCTTGGATATGTATGTTCTTCATTTATAGGTTTGCAAATGGAGTTTGATTGTAGTTTAAGGGTTAGATTATTTTTTATTGGCACAAGTTTACTACTATTGTTGATACCTTAGAGGTGTGGATTATTTGATGGTTTAGCATAATTTGTTGTGGTTTCTTTTTCCAGTCATATGGGTTTTTTCAATTGGATGTGAGAAATCAATTATGGTTGTTCTTCTCATGGGTTTTTGAACATTCATATTCAATCTTTTTCTTTGATAATTGTTTGGACTTTAGAATTGTGCTCTAGTAATGATTTCAAAATTATATTCATGCTTCTGTAAAGATCATGAGCACATAGTAGTTGCAACAGTATTATGTGGTTTGCATTAGACTCATGGAGGCTTCACTTAGTGAACATGGGTTATATCACGTGCATTCATGGCATACTAAAGAATCCCCCTATTTTCAAAAAATATTGCCCTAAACTCCTTTTTTGTCACCCCTTCCCAATACACAACTTGAATTAAAAGCCCCCTATTTTTTGCCATATATTGTATTTTTTCATAGCCCGAATTAAAAACCCCCCTATTTTCACTGATAGGCAATATATTGTACCCTCATTTTTGGCATATTAAACCCCCCATTATGAATGCATGTAATATAATATTGCCTAGTTGGCGAAGCCCCTGTGATTAGACTCTTGATAGGTCTTTGATAAGTGGGAGAATGTTGGGATTAAGGTGTCTCAACCTTTGAGTACTAAAATTGATAAGTAATTTGGTGCTTATTTATTTATCCCAAGTTGATTATTTTATAATTTTTCCATTCACTTTGTGGGTCATCTTGGAGAGGTGGCATCCTACATGGTAGGTGATGTCAATGTCATGTTTACTATTGTGTAGGAAAGAAAATATGGTGTAACCCCTATGTTTTAGGAAATGGGTGCCCACTTTGGAGTTCCTATTTTTTAGGGGATTGAAGTCAAAATATTTCATGTTAAATATAAAAACAAATTCGACAATCTCCTATGTTTAGAAGAGAGACTTGTTGTTTAGTTTTTATTCCTGAATAAGAAAAGCAAAGAAAGTAGTTTTTTACTTTTATGTTTTCTTGGAGGCTAAGTTAAGGATCCTTGAAGGTTTATACCCAAGGAAGAGGGTATTTTGTTTGGATGTGTAGGATGAAGTTAGAGTCATTGATGACGTGCTTTATTCATCTTTTTTGCTTTGTTGAAGATGGAGTTGCTTTCTTTGGCACCTAGCTTGTAAAGCATTATACACTTGATTTGTATTTCATTATTGGATGATAGTTTGAAGAATTCAAAGCTATTGTCATGTTGTCTATATTTATCCAGAGAAGAACAAGATGTAAATCTCCATGTTAAGGCTTTGAACCAGCATATTTTGCAGCAGTGCCTCAAGGTTATCCCTCATAGGATGTCTCTTTCTCAATAAATCTTTTGTGATGAACTACTTACTTTACTCTTAATGATCTTTGAGAAGATTTATTTTAATGGTCAATATTAAAGAAATTGAATTTGATGGATTTCCTTGTTAACTCTACAAAAATCTCTAAGATTTGGTTGGAGAGGATCTCCATAAAGTTTACCTTAATTCATTTACTACTAACTCCTTAGGGAAAAATATAAACAAATGAATCATCATTTTCATACCTAGGTTTGGAGATCCAAAGGATATTTGTAGTTGAGATCAATTACTCTTCTTAACATCTCTTGTAAGATCATCTCCAAGAATCTTGATTTAAACATACTAAACAAACTAGTTTCATCAAGTCCCTATACATTTTTGTTAATATAATTTTAATTTGGGAGATTGCAATATGTTATGTTTATTAAAATTGAATTTTATAAAGTCTATGATCAAAATGAGTGGTATTTTATCTTTGCCACACTTCATAAGGTTTGGCCCTTTCTTTGATCAATCAATTCATGTGCTTTTTTCTGATGCTTCTCCATACTATCAATGGCTAGTGATCTAGCACTTTTGGGATTTTTAATTGTCTATGCATCAAGAATTTCCTATAGTTCATATAGTCTTTACGTCCTTCTTTCTAAGGGATGGGAAAATATCTGACCAATTCTATTTCTCAAAATTTGGACAATGACATTTCCTTTCCTAATTCCTTGGCTTAATTCATGAATGTTCACTTTGTTGATGATGACTTTCTTATTCTTATAAAGGATGAAGGAAATAGAAAACAAGTCAAGTATATTATTTGGATATAATTTATAAAGAATCAAGTCCCAAAATTTAATGGAGAAAACACAATGTTGCAAGCAACCCTTTTCTACCAAACCTCCATGGATAGAGACTTTTAGGTGTAGTTGGATTGAGGTCATGGGGATATATTTGGATTCTTGGGTATTTATTTTTATTTCCAAAAATCCTCATGGTCTTTGTGGTAGGTTTCTATCTCTACAATTAAAAAAAAATGGCTCACTACATTACAAAGCCTCTTTCCCTAGCAAGGAAATTCTACGTTTGTTCAAAGATTTTGATGACTACTCATGTTTACTACTAATACTAGTTTCCTTTAAATATTATTATGAAATTTATTTTGGCATCCTTTGATAATCACAAAGGTTTCCATCAAGTGTTTTGGAAGTGTTGTTGTATCCCTAATGACTCTTAAGGGTTGGGCTTGACATTTATTCAATATCAATATTTAGCCTTGTGTGCCAAGTGAATTGTCTGAGCTCTTGAAGACAATGAGACATAGAACATATCTATGTATTACTATATCTCTTTCGGTGTCCCCTATGGGCAATAATCTTGGAGAAGGATTGGCCTTCATACCCTTCTTACTATGAAATAGCCCATCTAGATCCACCCTCTACTTTTGTGATGAATAGTATTTGGAGAGCTTGGGAAGCCAAACTTGAGTTGATCTAGAATAGTAATGAATCTTGTATTGGGATTTCAATTCAACATTCCTTATGGCTATCACCTCATATCTCTTATCAAGGTTGCCCTTTATCCAATACCTTGTGGGCCCAATGCTTTAAGATTTATTTAAGAAGGGTATCAAAATCCTCTTCAAAATCATTTTTCTATAAGGACCATGAATATTTTTACTTTGCATAAATCCAAAGATAATTTTTTTCTAGCCATCAAGAGTTTGGAACTTTATAAGTTGTTATTGACTTTGTGACTCTAGATATTATTCAGAAAATTAGGGTTTATTATTTTAATACTTGGTGAAAAGATTAGAAATATTTTTTGGAAACATCATTTCATAACTACAAGCTGCATAAGGGATATTCTTGGACCTCTCTATAATTTTCTATGGTGCCTATTTTAAACTAAATATGGATGGCGTAATCCTCTATAGGTGTTTAGCAAATCATGTTTCAAATGGCTTGACCTGCAATTTTAGAACTAAAGGTTGTTCATTTTTTCCTAGTGTATTATTGTTTGAGAACTTAATGTTGGTTCTAGATTAAATCATATGGGAATCGGGAATTTTTAATGCTCATTTTATAGTTATTGGTAATCCCTCAGGAACCCTTTCTAGTTTTTTCTTGAAACTTTGACTACATAGGGTTGGATTCATGATTTATATAGACCATTTTGACCTAATTGTTCTCATGACACATGATTTTAGTAGGCGATTGACCTAGAACCTTAGCTACATGTATACTAAGTTTTGGCATAATTTTAAGGTGGAAATTATTTTCAATATATGAAAGGACATAAAACTCAATTATTTCTAGTTTCTTGCTTTATACAAGGTGATGATTTTTCTAACGTGTTTATGCAAATCTAGGTGCAAGACAACAATCTTGCACTAGAGGTGGCATATATTGAAATACTTTTGGACCACTAGGGTTATTCTCCACGCACTATCAGTAGCATTTCTCTAATTTTTACCTCTACCAAACTCATTTTGCAATTGTGGGTGTCATTGGAGATATAACTTAAATTTGCTCATGAAGAATAGGACGCTCATTCCCATACTTTGTAGCTTCCTATGCAAAGAGTAAGGGGGTGCTTTCAATGAGGTTGGTCTCAACTTTGTGACCTCTATTCTCCCATAGATCTTAGCTATGGGTTTAGAGATGAGAATGACTTTAGAAAATTTCCTTGTCTCACTCCCTTTATATCACTTTCTCGTGACACTTAGAGTCCTAATGAATGAAAAAATATAATGATGATAATGATGGTTGAGATCCCCCACAATGGCACTTTGAGCTCCAAAAATGTATTGGGTAAACCATATGATCAAGCTCTACCTCCACCTTTGACTTCTCTCCTTATATTTGCCACATAATGGCATGCTTGTTTGTTTTCTTTCATATAGACTTTAAGAGTGTGACTTTTTTCTATTCACCATTTTTGATGAACAAATATAATATTATTTTATAATTAATAATAAATAAATTTATTTATCAAAAAAAATATTTATTCAAAGTCAACCAAATTTCTAAAAAGTAAAGCATAAATAAAATAACTTAACTTGTATATACATTATACCAATTAATTATTACATATTGTAGTCACATAAATTTGTCCACTTAATTAAATGAATACTTAGTATTTATTTGATTATTTAACCATCAATTAATAATTAATTAAATTAATATTTAATTAATTCATCTTAACCCTCTTCTCCTATTAATTAAATAAATTATTCAATTTATTTGATTTAATTCACTTAACCAAATTCAGACCATTAATTAAATAAATAAATCATATTTATTTAATTAAATATTCTCTCACATTTAAATAAATTAATATTTATTTAAATCCCCCAAAATCCCACCTCTCACATTTAAATAAATTAACATTTATTTAAATCACCTTTATCCTCTACCCACTTGCATTTTCCTACAAATGCAAGTTGCACAATTATTTTAAATAAATCATTTATTTAAATCACCTTTATTCTCCACCCACTTGCATTTTCCTACAAATGCAAGTTGCACAACTATTTTAAATAAATTATTTATTTAAAATCCTATTTATCCTCACCCACTTGCATTTTCCTACAAAAGCAAGTTGCACAACTATTTTAAATAAATTATTTATTTAAAATCCTATTTATCCTCCACCCACTTGTATTTTCCTACAAAAGCAAGTTGCACAACTATTTTAAATAAATTATTTATTTAAAATCCTATTTATCCTCACTCACTTGAAACCTTTAATGGTTTCCCTTAAAGTCTTCAAACTTGATGGCTTTAAAGTCTTCAAACTTGATGGCTTCCTTCTATAGTCTTCTTAAGCCTTTAATGGTTTCCCTTAAAGTCTTCAAACTTGATGGCTTTAAAGTCTTCAAACTTGATGGCTTCCTTCTATAGTCTTCTTAAGCCTTTAATGGTTTCCCTTAAAGTCTTCAAACTTGATGGCTTTAAAGTCTTCAAACTTAATGGCTTCCCTTAAAGTCTTCTTAAGACTTTAATTGCTTCCCTTAAAGTCTTCAAGCCTTTAATGGTTTCCCTCAAAGCCTTCAAGCATCTTAATGCTTTATCTTCATTTTTCTCATTTAAATAAATTAATATTTATTTGAATATTTATCCAAATGCAAATTACACCATTTAATTGAAATAAATGATTTTATTTTAATTGAAAATACCAAAATTTCTCCCACTTGCATTTTCCTACAAAATCCACTTGCATGCCTAAACCCCTTCTAGAATTTTCTAATCACTTCTAAATAACCTAACCCCTTCTCTAAACTTTGTCACATTCCTAAGCAAAAGGGAAGTCACTTCTCAAACCCTCAAAGTCTTTGATAACCATTTAAAGGCTTTCAACCTTCAACCACTAAATGGCTCAAAGTCTTTGATAACCATTGAAGGCTTTCAACCTTCAACCACTTAATCCCCAAAGTCTCCAATAACCATTAATGGTTACCTCAAACCCTCCCACATGGTTAATACATTTGTTTTGACTCAACCTCTACCCAACCCAAAGGTCTCATCAGGCCATTAATGCTTTGACCATGATTATCTCTTAAACATTTGCACAAAGGTTTATCCTTGGATTAACTCTTAATCTAGTGGGTAATCTTAATTTGGACTTGACCCTTAGCCTCTAGATAACCATGAGGTCTTCTCAGGCCTTTAATGCCTCCAACCTCTTCTCTCAACCCAATCCTATGTTGACACTTGTCACCATTTTATTGGTGCCAATTGTGCACATGGATCCCCAACTTTCAAACTTGGCCCTTGATTAAACCATTCAATCTTAACCCTTCATTTCCCCATTTCTTCTATAAATAGAACCCTTCTCCTCAAGCAAAAGGAAGCATTTAGAGTATTGTTGTTATACTGGCATTAGCATAGAGCTTTTTCATAGCATCACTATCTACTCTTGCATAGTATTTGCTTATCATATTCAACCATCTTGAATCTCCATATGACATCCATGGCTAGTGCTAAAAGCTGAGAGCTACACTCATTTGGGACTTGGAGAGGAGAGGAACAAGGGAGGAGCAACTATGAGCATCTTGATTAGCTATTTTATTCTATGTTTATATGCTTTCTATTTCATGCTTAATATCTCTCTTGATATGCCTGTTTAGGATAATCTTTTGTTGCTAACACTAACGTTTGTTTCTTGTGCTCTTGTGTGTGTTGCCATCAAACAGATTTTCTAATCCTTTTTGCAGAGCATCACATATATATAACATTAAAATTAGAACATGGAACAACAATACTTTCTAAAAACAATAATGAAGACATTAATACTGAATTAGTATATTTACTCTATCAACATTATTGGCTTGTGAGAGATTTTTTCTTATCTATCAACACAGAAGTAGAATCAATTCTGACAAAATTTTCCACAGAAAAGAAATAAATGATGTTGAAGTTTCCTGGGTATGATGTTGATTTCTATTTTTGAAGGTAAAGACTAAAATGATAAGGAAAAACATCATGATGATAATGAATATGTTGATTTAAGTTTTTGCTTGAACTACTGATAATCAAATTTTAACCAAGGCATACATTTATGATTGGTGCAGAAATCATAAACCCAAATAGTTGTCTTATGTGTCATTCTGTCTGCGGGCCCTGAAAAGTGTATTGTGGGGAGCAGGAGGGCAGAAATAACATTCATTGATCAACCCTCATATGCTTTTATGGAAATCTACAACTCACCCTCTCGCCTAGCATCACTTATAAGAACCACTCCAATGATTAAGGAAAGTGTTCAATTGGCATAAGATTTGGGGCGAACTCTAGCACTCTAATTGGAAATGTCTGTTATTCCTTCATCTTTGGAGATGAATGTGTTAGATTAGTATTGTATATTTTCTATGTTTAATAGTTGAGATGAGGTTAACTGTAAAGTTCTATATTTGTTCATGTTGTATATTTGGGGCGAACTCTAGCACTCTAATTGAAAATGTCTGTTATTCCTTCATCTTTGGAGATGAGTATCTTAGATTAGTGTTTTATATTTTCTATGTTTAATAGTCGAGATGGGTTAATTGTAAAGTTCTATATTTGTTCATGTTTTATATTTGGGGCGAACTCTAGCACTCTAATTGGAAATGTTTGTTATTCCTTCATCTTTGGAGATGAGTATGTTAGATTAGTGTTGTATACTTTCTATGTTTAATAGTTGAGATGAGGTTAACTGTAAAGTTCTATAATTGTTCATGTTTTATATTTGTGGCAAACTTTAGCACTTTAATTGGAAAAGTCTATTATTCCTTCATCTTTGGAGATGAATGTGTTAGATTAGCGTTTATATTTTTTATGTTTAATAATTGGGATGGGGCTAATCATTAAGTTCTATATTTGTTCATGTTGTATATTTGGGGCAAACTCTAGTACTCTAATTGGAAATGTTTTTTATTCCTTCATCTTTGAAGATGAATATGTTAGATTAGTGTTGTATATTTTCTATGTTTAATAGTTGGGATGCAGTTAATCATAAAGTTCTATATTTGTTAATTTTTTAAAGTACTCATTTTTTGTTTTTTTTAATTATTTGTACAATGCGTAAAATTTCAATAGAGAAGAATTTGATGCAGTCATGGCAGAAGACACCAATTAAGTATATCTGATCATGTAGCCATATTCACAACACACATCAACACTCAATTAACAACAAATAACAAAATCTATCTTTGTTGATTCAAAGTCATAAAATACATTAGGGCCTACCACAATGGTCTTATAGCACAAGGCCTTGGCCTTCAATAATATATGGGCACCAACATATGTGACTCACATAATTCTAATTTCCAAATATTTTGTCCTATCATTAAACATTATAATGCACTTTCAAATGATCATCCTAGTGATTTGATTCTAAATGATTATGAATGATTTTTATATAGTCTAGCTTTGTCTTAGGAATGATCAGTATTAGTTGTAAGGTGGTGCAAATTTTGATGCTACATGAAATGTGTATTTTGGTGGCATGTAGTTGGGAACCCTCTAGAATAAATGTGATGAAGAATATGCATTGTATCTTGATGTGATTCATTCAATGAACATCCCTAAAAAAGAATAACCAATTTTTGTCACAAATCTCGTGTAGATGCTACATGTTTAAAATAGTATCTTTGATATGTCCATTATTGATTCTAGAACTCTAGTATACTATTATGGTAATAACCACAAGTTTTGGTGATAATATGATGACCAAAACATTATTGTAAACCTATAAGAAAAAAATAAATGTGAAATAATTATTTTTTATGCAAAATTGCTTCTACACCCTAGATGCTCCTATATCAAAAATCTTGAGAGAATTTGAAAAGTGAGAATCTTAGTTTTTGATGGTTAGAAATCTAAGATGAGCCTTCAATTGACTTTTCTTTGCATTTCACCAAATATTCTTCATGTTGCATGTTTCTTGGTTCTACTTTCAATTCTATTATCAAAAACTTCTTCAATCTTCTCTTTCTCCCATCTTCAATATCCTCTTTCTCCTATTATAGTATCTATATTTCCCACTTTCCCTCTACACTATCTCTTAATTCTTCTTAATGATACTAATATAAATATATAGTGTTAAATACTAAGGATATGCCCAAACCTTTAGGTGATTCTAACTCATATGCATTACTATAATCATTTTTTTTTTTAAATCTATAAGGACCAATTTTCTTCATTTTGAACTTATTTTGTCTCAACTAGAAATATTTCATTTTTTATATACACAATTACTTTATCTCCTACTACAAACCCTTGTTCCTTCTTCTCTCTTATATCTTCTCCTTATATCTCTTTCATCATTTCTTATTAATTCCTTACTTATATACTATTTTCATGTGATCTATAATTTCTTCTACTTCATCACTTTTGTTCTTTTCATTACTTGCATTTCTATGTTCTAAGATATCCTTTAAACTATTCTCATATACTACAACAAATCTTGTTTTCCTTGTACTCTTATTCATCAAATTATTGTGTAAGATTTAAGCTTGTGCCAATATCATATCCCAAATACTAAGCATCTCAACAAATTACCCTTTCCCCTATTTACTACTTTTGTTTGTCCATTTTGTTGGCTATTAGATTTGCCACCTAACTCTATATTATTTCGTCCATGGAGGTGACAATTGAAAGTAATAGTTGTGTGAAGTGTAGTGTTATTTTAAACCCACTCTTTTCTTATTTTACAAGGAGCGACTACTTTCTAATAATATACAAAGAATAAATTCCACCTATGCTTTTAACTAGAAAGAAAATAAGACAAATCTTTTAACCAAAAAGCTTTTAAAGGTGAAAAATCATAAGATATTTATAATTGAAATGAACGCAAAGATTCTATCTCAAATTAATAAGATTCATAATACCCAAAAACATCACCGTTCTATTTGTTCAAAGCCAAAATACTCATAGCAATGTGCATATATTAGTTTTCATTAACCATCTAACAGATATCAAGAAAAGATAGCCCAAATAGCAAAATATTCAACATAAGAAGAATTACCAATCCATCAACCAAAACTCAAAGTTTATGATCTATGAATTTGCATTCAGATTTATTTCATTCACATCCATTCAACTACATCAACACTCCTATGCAACTTATCTTCATCTTCCTGAAACATGTTTACCTCCAGAGCTGACAAGTGATCCTTTAAATCCTTAATGTCCAGTCGTGTTTGCATCATGATTGACCTTATTTAGGTATCTAGCTCATGAATTATGGAGATTTTTCATTCCAACATGTCTACCCATGTTGCAGATTCGTTCTCACCCTAATTGTTGATTATTTTTTATTAATCAAAAGGGCCAAGGGTAACTTTGAAACTTCCTGTAACTCATGAAGGATCATTGACAAATTGTTTTTTCTCTCTTTTCACATTCTGCAAATCATTATTCCAGACCTTCATCTTTTCTGATATCAAAGCAAATGCTCGCATAGATTCTTCAATACATATTATTCCATCCAATATTACTTTTTTGGGCCAATCATCCACAATTGAAGAAACAGATTGATTCCTTTATATTTTCTTTAATTTACTGGGGTCCTATCCCTTAATAGGAATACTTTCAGTTTGATCTATGGATCGATCATTTGTTTGCAAAATGGATTGAATGAAGTTTAAGTTACAAATTAATATATTGGTTCGATGCTTTGGAGTCTGGGGTTTTTTTACTTAAAAATGTTTTACTTATGTATATTCATTTTTCTTTTCTTCTGTCTAATTCGTCTTTCTTTCATGTTTTAAAATATTAATTTAAATGTCATTATGTTGCTGAAATTCACATAGATCTATGAGGTATATTATCATTCCTGGGAAGGTTCATGCAATGAGAAATTAACTATGTTTGTTTCCACTTTAAAGGCATAGTAGTATGTTCTTGTTTCATGGGATTAAACATTTAATTAAAAGAAACAAAGGATGTTGAAGGTTCATATTGATTCTCAGAGGTTAGTCTAGGATGCCCTTTTCCTTTCACTCTTGACTAAAATTCTTGATATCCTTTAATATTTTGTTCATCATTATAAGAAATTTTCAAAGAGCAAGATAATTTCCTAGAACCAATATGTTTTGTAGTAGCGCCTCAAGGTTATCCCTTGTAGGATTTCTCTTTCTAAACAAATCATTCTGATCAACTACTTACTTTAATCTTAATTATATTTGAAAAGCTATTGTTTTAATGGTCAATAATAAAGTAATTGGATTTGATGAATTTCCTTGTGAATCTACAAAAATCTCTAAGATTTGGTTGGAAAGGATCTCCATAAAGTATACCATGAATCCTTTCCTACAAATATCTTAGGAAAAATTATAAACAAATGAATCATCATTTTCATACCTAGGTTTTGAGATCCAAATGATGTTTGCAGTTAGAGATTGATTACTCTTCTTAACATCTTCTTTAACAAGACCATATATATTTTTGTTAATATAATTTTAATTTTGGAGATTTAAATATATTATGTTTATTAAAATTAAATTTTATAAAGTCTATGATCAAAATGAGTGGTCTTTTACCTTTGCCACACTTCATAGGATTTAGTCCTTTCTTTGTTCAATCAATTCACATTTTTTTTCTTCTGATGCTTCTTCATACTATCAATGGCTAGTGATCTAGCACATTTGGGATTTAATTCTACCCATCAAGAATTTCCTATAGTCCATCTAGTCTTTCCATCTATCTTTCTGAGGGCTTTGAAAAATGTCTAGCCAATTCCATTTTTCAAATTTTGGTCAAAGATATTTCCTTTCCTAATTCCTCAGCTCAATTTATGAATGTGCACTTTGTTGATAATGATTTTCTTGGTCTTATAGAGGATGAACGAAATAGAAAACAAGTCAAGTATATTATTTGGATATAATTTGTAAAGCATCAAGTTCCAACATTCAATGGAGAAAAATGTTTCAAGTAACCCTTTTCAACCAAACCTCCGCGGATAGAGACTTTTAAGTGTAGTTGGATTGAGGTCATGTGGATAATTTTAGATTCTTTGGAATTTATTTTTATTTCCAAGCATCCTCATCCTCTTTGTGGTAGGTTTTTATTTCTAGAATTAAAATTTTGGCTTACTAGATTACAAAGCCTTTTTCCTTCGCAAGGAAATTCTACATTTATTCAAAGATTTTGATGACTACTCATGTTTATAATTTGTAAAGCATAAGTCCCAACATTCAATGTAGAAAACTCAATATTGTAGGCAACCCTTTTCAACCAAACCTCCACGGATAAAGAATTTTAAGTGTAGTTGGATTGAGCTCATGTGGATAATTTTATATTCTTTGGTATTTATTTTTATTTCCAAAGGCTGCCATCAAGTGGTTTGGGAATTGTTTTGCATCCCTAATGACTCTTAAGGGTTGGGATTAACTTTTATTCAATGTCAATATTTGGCCTTGTGTGCCAGGTGAATTGTTTGAACTCTTGAAGGCAATGAGACATAGAACATATTTATGTCTTACTATATCTCTTTAGGTGTCCCCTATGCAAGATAATCTTGGAGAAGGATAGGCCTTTATACCCTTCTTATTATGAAATAGCCCATCTAGATCCACCCTATACTTCTGCAATGAATAGTATTTGGAGAGCTTGGGAAGCCAAATATGGGTTGATCTAGAATGGTAATGAATTTTATATTGGGGTTAAAATTAAACATTCCCTATAGTTATCATCTCATATCTCTTATGAAGGTTGGCCTTTATCCAATACCTTGTTGGCCCATGCTTTAAGGTTCATTTAAGAAGAGGATCAAGATCCTCTTGGAAATCATTTTTCTATAAGGACCATGAATATTTTTTCTTTACATAAATCTAGTTTTGAGTGTTTTCTATCCAATCAAGAATTTGGAACTTTTTAAGTTGTTATATACTTTGTGACTCTAGATATTATTCATAAAATTATTGTTTGTTATTTTAATACTTGGTAAAAATTGTCGTACGCTAAAATTCATCATGTAATTCAATTAGAAACATAAGGGAAATCACAAATTCCTATCCAATTAAAGAATCCTAAACAAAACCAATGAAATGATACAATCAAACAATAGGAATATAAAACAATCAATTAAATCTCCCTATTCCATGATTGCATGTAGCTTCCATTGTTCTTCTCTTCTTTGTGGTATGATGGCTCTCAAATATCGCGCTGACAACCTGAAAATGACACAAAGATTCGAAGTTCATGATTGTTGAAAATGGAAATTGAATGCTCAATTTATAGATAATTGGAGAGGATTGAATGAGAGGTGGAACAAATTGATCAAGAGGTGGAACTTAGGTGAGCTCACATGTTGATTGATAGTTGAACTGCTGATTTGGAGGTGGAACATAATATATTAAATAGATTAAATGAGTTAATTGATTGAGGAAAAAGCTAGTCCAAAGATGAAAAAGAATGATTGAAAGATAATTGATTGATGACAAAGAAAACTTTATTTAGAAAAAGCTAACTAGAAGATAGAAATAGGAGTTGAAGATAAAATTCAAGAAATTGAAATAGTTAACTGATTAAAAGCTTACTGAGAGCTTTATTTAGAAAAAGCTAACTAAAAGATAGAAATAGGAATTGAAATGATAATGATTTAATTAATTAATTATTTTAGCATGTTCTTGCACTTTGACTTTGATTTTCAATTTGATGTTTGCATGAGAATTAATTCAAATATTAAATTTATTTTAAATTCAATTTGATATTTGAATATATTTAGAGCTTGACTTTGATTTTCAATTTGATCTTTGAAATCATGCACATGTATTTGAAATTGGAAGAATATGAATTTGAATTAGAAGAATTAATTAGTTAATTAAATAATTTAAAGAAACTATTTAATTATTTTGAAATGAACTCTAATTAAATAATAAAGATTATTTGAATTAAAGGAATTCAAATCATAATTAATTAAATAATAAAGATTATTTAAATTGATTAAATGATAAAGATTATCAGAATTAATTAAATAATAAAGATTATCATAATTAATTAAATAATAAATATTATCAGAATGCATTAACAAGGGATTGCACCTTGAACTTCTCCCTCACAAGTTCATTGAAGTTCACGGGGACCATAGACGTCAAAATGGAAAAAACCCTAATTTTGAGCTATAAATAGTGATTTTGGCCTTTCATTTGCTCATTTGCATTGTGTTGAGTGCTTGGAGATCCTTGCGAGTCTTTTTCTTTCCTGTGAGTATTTGATCATCATGGCTGGCTATAGGGCACGAGTGCACTTGTCTGACCGAGTACGTTCTTATCAGAGACCTCCAGGGACTAGCGGCATGGTATGTTTCCAAATTTTTTGCTTAATTTTTTGCCTGTTTTTGTAAAATTTTCAAATTTTTTCTAGAGCTCTAGGGTTTAGCCATCACGCATACGCCTTTTGATTTTGACGCATTAGCCTTAAGTGTTACGCAAACGCCTTAAGTGTACCACAAGAGTACAAGTATCATGCATAGGTGCTTAGTGTCACACATTCCTCTATCTGTTTACACATTAGTGTTAACTTTTATGCATTTGTTGTAATTGTTATGCATAAGCTTTAATTGTTACACAATAGTGTTAAATGCTACACATAAGTGTTAAACATTACGCATTCATTGTTAATTGAAGTTTTTTGTCATGCGTTTGATCAAATTTTTATCACGACATCCAATATTTGACATTTTCAATGTTTTCTCTGTGCAGGAGAATATTGGAGTGTTATACTGCCGACAGAGTAGACCCAATGGGCTTGATCTTTGATCTGAGTTACTTGATGAGGAGGTTGCACATATCTGACATCTATGATTATATCATGTTTTACATTTACCAGAGATTACAGCCAACAGGGCCTTGATTATGGCGTTAGTGGAGCGGTGGCATTCTGAGACATACACATTTCATTAGAGACTATGATGTATTAGAGACCGAGAGAGATTGTCTCCAGAGGGAGAGAGATGATGCAGTTAGACAGACGCAGATATTTCAGGCTACTTATGATCAACATTTTTCTCTGGGTATCGATGCACGTAGACAGTCTCACAGACTCTATTACGCTGCATAGGAAGCCTTTTATTACTAACAACTCTACCATGATACTGTACCTAAGGGACAAAGAGCTTCGATCTTTAGTGAGGTTAGAGGTCATTTTTGTTCTAGTAGAACTTTGACGTAGAGGACTAGCAGTGGTGGTGTTATGGGTCCACCTCGACATCTTGGGGCAGGATCTAGCAGACAAGATCCACTTGGAGATAGAGGCAATGTGGGTTGATACATAGAGATCATGTTATCTGAGCCTTTGGGTTTGTTTAATAATTTGTTGTATTCTGACACGTTACCATTTTTGAGTTATATATATGATATGCAGTTTTGGCAGCGATCTATTAAGCTTTGTTTTCCATGTATGTTGTATGATACTATGTGTTTATGCGATGCATGTCTATATGATTTATATATGATTTTTTTTTATGAACACAATGTTTTCTACATAATTTGTGATGTGATGATTAGTTTTAATACAATCTCATTTAATACTCAAATGAATGCAATTAAAAATTACATGGATGCAACTTAAAACTATATGTATGCAACTTAACTATATGGATGCAACTTTGTTATATGGATGCAACTTAACTATATGGATGTAACTTTGTTTTTGTATAATAATGTTAGAATATTCTTTTAACTCACATGCACCTTGAAGAAATGTTAATAAGATGAAATAAAGAAGAGATTGATGAAAAAATAATGTTAGATGACAGAAAATGATTTAGAAAGAGATGAGAAATCAAAAAACTATCAATAATCAAATGAGATGAAAAAAAATAAATGATTGATTCACGAACCCATGTCATTATTTATTGTGTAATATATATTCATCACTAAGCCTTATTATGGAACAATGGAGCTTAGCACATCAGGGTATAAGGAACCAAGATGTAAAGATATCTCATTGAAGAAACAAACACATAGCAGACAAGGAGTGAAACCCTCCATTCTGGGAAATACACTAGGGGTCGAGGTATGTGTGGAATTCACAAGCTGAATGCTCCTATCACAGACACCCACTAGAGAAATTCCCCTAGAACTTCATTGGTTCACACCACAAACAGCAAACAAAGAAAAAGATAATGCCCATCATGGCTCCTCTAGTCACTTGTGGACATCCTTGAGTAGCATAGGAACACAATCAGTCACCAAATGATAAAAGATAAAGATTGACCCGAACAAAATTTAGTAGCTATACTGACTTTGTGCCTTCATTCTCAATTGCTTGATGTGATACTTGATAGTGTCTGATCTCAGAAAGTTGCGAACCCCATTTAAGACTGGCCTGTATTATTCAAGTGTATCCTCTTTTGTTTAAGACAAGATAAAGATCACTTGATGTGGATATGATACTATTGGTAAGACAGTTTGATTAGTTGATTACAGATGTTTGACTGGATAGTCCTGTCCTTTGTTAACTTCGTGCGAAGTGTTTGTTGGATATCTGCTAGGGTGTTTGATTCTTGTGAGACATTTTATTGCGAGTTTCTTGATTGATTTTGATTGTTTTTGGATTTTGTAGATCAATATTTGAATATTTTTGGTATTTTCTCAAGATCATATTTGAACGTTTTTGGTATTTTTTTTAGGACCTTTTCTGAATGTTTTTGGTTGGTTTTTTCAAGACTTTTTTTGAATGTTTTTGGTTGATTTTTTAGTTATCATATATGGATGTTTTTGGTTGATTTTATGTTTTTCATTGTTTTTGAATTTTTATGTTTTTAAATTTTGTGTTTTTCAATGTTTTTGATTTTTTGTGTTTTTCAATATTTTTGAATTTTTGTGTTTTTCAATGTTTTTGAATGTTTTTTTTAGGACTCTATATGATTTTTAGGATTTTTTCAGGACTTTATATGATTTTTAGGATTTTTTCAGGACTATTTATGATTTTTAAGTTATGCCCCCAGTGTGCAAACCTTTATGAATATGCGTTTCCTATTCAAATCAAGCATGACTATGTTTGTTTAGAATTTTGTAGTACACCAATTGAATTGGAGGTACAAAATATTTCATAGATAAGCAATCAATTGATCCTCAAGGTCTCTTGGAACGTCCAAATTAACACACTTAGTGACTAGGATTTACAAATGGAGACGCAAAAAACTTCCCCATTGGTTCTTGACACTTTGATCTTCTTTTGCCCATGTGTGTGCAAATGAGTTAATTCTTATTCTTGTGTTCACTAAAGATCCTTGGCATCATATATGACTAGCTACGTGTATTATTATAACTTCAAAAGCATTCCGAATAGAGCCTCACTACCAATAAGCTTTTAGAGCTCCAACAAGGTTATAGACTATAATTTCTCAAATATTGCTCCATTGCTAGCAGACATTCATAGCCCTGATGGAGTTACTCGCATGTTCCCATAGTCAATATTTTTGCCGCACTTTATATGCATGATATTTCAGTTATATACGATTTCTCTTTTGCCTTGAGATGGATATTTGGCATAGCACTTTTTCTTTTTCTTTTTTTCTTGCCTTGACTTGTAAGTAATGATACCTACTTGGATGTGACAATTACAGCAGTGTTGAAGTAGAATTTTAGATTTTTCACTAGTCATATGTTCAACTAGGCATCTAGAATGAATTAGAGATTTTGTCAATGTGTTTGAGATATAGAAATTGATAGATTGTGGGTTATCAAGTCTCAAATAGTGAAATCACTACCCAACCATAAGTAAAGTGTCGTCAAAGGGTAATGTTGAAAATGAATGACCTTAGGACCTCAAAGACTTCTTGTCCGAATATCTAAGAAAGGAGATGACCCTTGTTTCTCTTGAATGCAAACAGATGAACTTGGATAGTTGCCTTGTTTTGTTGATGCTGCTACATGTAAATGTAGTAATTTTGTGAATGCAATGCATTTGAAAAAGAAACTATATGTGATGCAATGATTTCAATAAAATGATATGCAATACGAAAAGTAAAACCTAAACTAACCCAACCCTTACATATAATATCGTTTAAGGTACATGCTATTCATAGGATCAGAGAGTGGATCTCCCTTCATGGTAGCCAAATTGTATGCTCCATTTCCTATAACCCTTGTTATGAATAAAGGATCTAGCCAGTTAGGTTCAAAATTCCCTAGCTTTTCACGTTCTACTAGGTTCCTTTGGTTCTCTTTGAGAACTAGATCTCCCACTTCAAAATTCCTTGGGCGTACTCATTTATTATAACTCCTCAATCTGTTCTGGTAACCTTGCAAATGATTTAAAGTAGTTTGTCTCTTTTTATCGAACATTTCAAGCTCTTGTAATCTTGCAACCCGATAGTCTTCCTTTGATATGATGTGTTTTAAGGAGACTCTTAAAGATGGTAGTTCTATCTCAATAGGTAGTATTGATTCTATACCATAGACCAATGAATATGGTGTTTCTCCTGTATGGGTGTGTACTCCTGTTCTATATGCCCAAAGAGCGAGATTTAACTGGAGATGTCAGTCTTGTCCTGCATTAGTAACAACTTTCTTGAGGATCTTTAATATTTTCTTGTTTGTTGCCTCTAGTTGTCCATTGCTTTGTGGATAATATAGTGTTGCAAATCTCTGTTGTATTTGAATTTTTTCTCACAATTCTCTCATTTTTTGATTTTTGAATGAACGTCCATTATCAATTACTATGCACATTGGAATCCCGTACCGACAGATAATGTAATTAAGCATGAATTTTTCTATTTGCTTACCAGTGGTGTATGTAACGTGGATTGACTCTACCCACTTAGTAAAATACTCAGTAGCCATTAAGATGAATTTATGCCCATTGGAAGAAGTAGGATTAACTTTACCAACTAGATCCAACCCCCATTGTGAAAATGGCCATGGTGATGTAATAGGTTGAAGATCCTGTGCTGGTGCATGAATGAGGTCTGCATGCATTTGACATTGTCTACATTTTTTGTACATATTTATTGGCATCCTTTTCCATAGTTCACCAATAGTATCCAGTTCTTAACAATTTCTTTAATAGTGGCAAGCCACTTTGATGTGCCCCACAAATTCCATCATGTACCTCCTTTAGGGAAAGTTGTGCTTCTTCTTCATCAAGACATCGACGAAGGGTTCCATCAAAGCCCTTTCTATACAATATGTCAGTAATAATAGTGTGTCTAGATGCCTAATGAATACAAGTTTTCTTTTGATTTGTAGACAAATCAGGAGACATATACTGAGTATCTAAGTATGTGTATATCTCATTATACCATGGGGATTCAGGACCCACAATTACACATACATATTCTGATGAGGGAATCTCATATGCCACTATCATCAATTTTTGTACAATAAACTCAAACTGAGTTTCATTATTAGGCATATTTAGTAGAGACCCTACTGTAGCCATGGCGTCGACTGCCTTGTTCTGTATCCTTGGAATCTGTTCAAAAGTGATGTCACTAAAATGTTCTTTTTAATCTTATACCATTTGTTTATAAGGCATCAGTTTATCATCTTTTGTGTTATATTCATCATTGACTTGATTTACAATCAGTTGTGAGTCATCATAGACTTGTAATTCTTTTATCCTCAACTATACAGCGATACAAAGTCCTATGATGAGAGTTTCATATTTAGCAATATTGTTCGTATAGGGAAAATTTATTCTAAATGACTTAGAGATAGAATCACCTTGAGAGGTGATAAAAATAATCCCAACTCCAGCTCCATGATTTGTATAGGATCCATCAAAGTATAATTTCCACATGGAGGATGTTGTCAATGTAAACACGGATTCATCAGGAAAATCTATTAGTACCGTGTGATTGTCTTGCAAGGGAGCCTCTTCTAACCGATCTGATATAATCTACCTTTTGATTTCCTTTCTGTCCACATACTCTATATCAAACTCACTTAAAATCATGACCCACTTAGCCAATCTTCTAGTCAATGTTGTCTGCTTAACAAATATTTGAGTGGATCAAAACGTGCGATGAGTTAGACTTTTTGACTCAGCATATAATGTCTAAGTTTCTGAGATGCAAAGATCACTGCGAGACATGCTCATTCTATAAGAGTGCAATTAAGCTCATATCCAATTAGGGTTCTACTACTATAGTAGATTTCTCTCTCCTTTCCTTGATCATCATGTTGTGCCAACAAGGCTCCTAAAGATGAATTTGTTGTTGATATGTATAGTAATAGGGGCTTTCCTTGAGTAGGTGGAGCTAATACTGGAGTATTCAAAAGATAATCCTTTAAAGCTTGAAAAGATTCTTGGCACTGTTCTTTCCATTTGAAGGTGACTCCTTTTCTGAGTAAATATTGAACTGGATGACATTTATCTGCTAGTTGTGCTATGAACCTTCTTATAGACTGTAGTCTTCCTTGTAACCCTCTTAACCGCTTAAGTGTTGATGGAGGTTGCATATCCATGATTGATTTGACCTTTGCTGGATCTACCTCAATTCCTCTATTAGACACAATAAATCCTAAAAGTTTGCCTACTGTTACACTAAACACACACTTTTGGGGGTTTAACCTGACATTGTATTTCTCTAATCGATCAAATATCTTTGCAAGGACTTCAAGGTGATCTTCTCTTGTCTATGATTTAGCCAGTAGATCATCCACATAGTCTTCCATGATATCATGGATCATGTCATGAAATAGTGTTGTCATAGCCCTTTAATATGTTGCTCATGCATTCTTAAGACTAAACAACATGATGTTCCAAGAGTATGCTCTCCATGGATAGGTAAATGCCATCTTGTGTTGATATTTTGGTGCAATCTTGATCTGGTTATATCCTAAGAAACCATCCATTAATGAAAGCTTTTCATTCCCAGAAGTTAGGTCAACTATCATGTCTATATTAGGTAATGGAAAAACATCCTTAGGACATGCTTTGTTTAGATCTCAGAAGTCGGTATAGATTCTTATGCCCCCAGTGAGCTTAGTCATAGGTACTAGATTGGATATCCACTTTGCATAGTCAATAGGTCTAATGAAGCCCACATCCATAAGCTTTTGGAGTTCTATTTTGACCAGTAATGCAATTTATGGATGCATCTTTCTTAGCTTTTGTTTGTACGGTTTAATTCCTGGTATCAATGGTAATTGATGTAACACCAATTCTGAGTCTAGGCTTGGCATATCCGGATAGGACCAAGTGAAATTGATCGAACATTGTTTGAAAAACTATATGAATTTGTCCTTTTCTTCTTGGTTTAATGATTTTGTTAAGTGGATATTATGTACAACTTCTCCTTCTTCTATATTGACTTCTTCAGTTTCTTCCATGAGTAATGTTGAATTCTCTTTTGTAATAGGGAGGTTGTCTAACTCACTCTTTCCATTGCAATCACTTTGATCCATATCTTCTATCACAGAGGCACTTGCCTCTCCAAAGTATATTGTTCTATCCAGGTTTACAACAAATCCTTCCTTGTGATCACCTTGTGGAAACCCTTCGCTAATACAAAGAAATTTTGCAATAGCTTCATCATTTTCAAACCAATCTAGAGTTGGTTTTCCTTCTTGTCCCCAATCAATCAAATGTGAGTGTACAAGGGGTAATTCATTGCTTCCTTCTGCTGTAAAAGATTTTGATAACATGCATACCTGGTTATTTGAGTGACCTGATATATTTTAATCATTGATAGGTTATTTGTGATCGTTTATCATGTCTATTGCTTGTGGGATGAAATCATGATCAGATAGGAACTCATAGTCATGAGAATGTGTCACACTTTTTATGCATGTTTTAGCTTATGATGTTGTATCACTCATCTCCTCTTGTTCTTGCATCTGATTTTGTTGTATATTTGTGGGCCTCCTTTGTATAGTGGTCACCCTTCTTAAGCCCGATATAAGTCATTATAGTCTTTCTTCGTCTGATTCATAGGGTGTCGCTTGAGTTGTTTCCCTTGGAAAAATTATGAGAAACAACCAAGGATTAGGCTCATTTGCTAGTGCTAAGCCTGTGTCTGTTACAATATTTTCTTGTGCAAATGTTTCAGATATTGTATTGCTGGATGACTCGGTGTTAGGTTCTTGTAGAATTTGTCTCATATCTTCACCATATGATTCCATACTAGGAGATGTAAAGTTACTTTAGATCTACGAGTAACTACTACATAGTCTCAGTCTCTGGGAGTTATTTGTGATTGTAGCCACCATATCATCTCTTGTGGGGGAACTGTCTAAAACATATGTTGTGTTATCAAGGCTCATTTCATATCCCTTCCTATAGTCATTATATGCAAGTCTGACATCCATGATATGTGCTATAAGTTCATCTTCAAACCATCCCGAATGAAACGGTTCTTTATGCTCCCAGTCCATAAGACAAATATTCTTGTCTTCATCATATTTTGGTTCTTTTGATATCATGAATTTGGTTATCATAGTTGTAAGTCTCTTGATATTGCTTATCATTATCAAGTTCTTCTTGTAAATCATCATTTACTACATCCGCTGAGCAAATGACATGAATAGTATAGTCATATGAGACTTTTGTGTAGTTAGTTGTGTTGTCTTGTGTTCTTGATGTAGATGCCTTCCCTTTATCATGTTTGACAAATGGATCCTTAAAGATGGTATCATTCATGTTTGTTAAATTTTTATTGGTGTCAATTGTGATGTCACCTTGATCGATCATGTCTTGGATTAAGTTTCTCAATTTATAGAAACTTGCAGTTTTGTGACCTTCAGTATGATGATAGTCATAGAAATCATTATCATTCCACCATGTAGGTTTGAAAGGACCTAGTTCATATACTCTCACTTTTGGTAAAGTGATCATATTTGTTTGTATTAACTTTTTTAACACTGATTCAATAGGTTCTCATAGAGGTGTGTAATTCTTGTTTGAAGCATTTACCCTTGGAAATTTCATGTTCATTGTTTGTGCAGCATTTGCATTGGTTGATATAGTGTTATTCTCTAAATGTGGACTAAATAATTGATTTGGGCCTTGTAAAGACAAAATCGATTGAGTTCTATTCACTATGTGGGCATCTACAACACCATCATTGGTCACATTTTTGTTTCTTGACAAAAAATTGGATTTATCATTGTTGTTGTTATTGCCATATTTTATGAGACCTTACTCTACTAGTCCTTTCTCACACTTTAAGGCTTTTTTAGTGATTTGTTTAAATGTGGTCAAACTTTGCATTTGTATCAGGTACTTAATTTTTGGGATTAAGTTTTCTGTAAACATGTCAACTTGCTCAGTTTTGGGAATAATAGTCTTGCACCTTATGTAGAGAGCTCTCCATATTTGTATGAAGGACGTGAATGTTTCATTTTCATATTGTTTTGCGGCACATAAGTCCATAAAAGTAATTGGGGTTTCAATGTTATACGAAAAGTTAGCAATAAAATGTTCAGCTAATTCACCCTGTGATGTGATAGTTGGTGGTAGATGTGAAAACCACTCCAAGGCTGAGCCTCCTAGAATTTTCAGAAACAATCTCATTAGATAAGTGTCTTTAGTTGCAACCTTTATACATGTCGTGAAAAACTCTATGATGTGATCTCTAGGATCACCTTTCCCTTGATATCTATCAAATTTTGGTGTTTCAAAATGTGGTGGGAAATGTATAATGTGTGATCAAAAGGATAAAGACGTTAGCCCTGTATTGTATAGCTCTTTTTATCATTACCGATTTACATAGTTGTCATCTGTTGTTGCAAATTTTGTACCTGTTGGGCCAAAGTATCTGTTTGAGTCAGAGGTACACTTTGCACATGTATATTTCTCACAAAAGGATTTGTGGTAGTATAACTAGGAGGTTGTTGAAAGGTACTATAATTATAATTCTGCATGTTATGGGTTCGGCTAGGTACTATGAAATAAGTGAAATTTGAACCCATGTTTGACTGGGTTGTACTCATTGTATTAGTGGAACCTGGGTTTGTATTCTAATGACTGTATGTAGATCCTATGGAATAGGAAATTGGAGGTTGAGTCACACTTGTTGTATGAGAAACATATGTTTAAATAGGAGTTGAGACACTTGACATTATTGGTGTGGTATGAGAGGCTAGGATATCCTGTACTGGTGTTCTAACACTTATTGTTGAGGATGGTGCACTTGATTGAGAGGTCGCATTTGAAATGACATTTTTCTGTATAGATGATGTTGGTGTATTCTAAGAAAAACTTCAGGTCATCGCTTGTGTTTTTGTCATATGTGGTATTTGACTGCTATTTGGACCTAAAGTAGTTCCTCATGGTAAGATTGTTGTGATATCAAAATCTTCAGGTAACTTGGCCCCATTTTGGAATAACAACGAGAGATATTTGTCCCTATCATTATGTATAAGAGTGTATGGGATCATAAGGACATGTGGGTCCTATTGAGCCGATTCAATCTCTTTAAACATTATATTTTGTTGTATCTTGTGTATTATGGGCATTGCCTAAGGATTTGACCATTGACTACTTTATATGTCCATGTTCCAAGTTGGATTAACTGACAGGTCATTGTTTGGGTCCATCTTACATTTTGCCTATTGTGACCTTGTGACAGGCATTTAAGACTTCTATATGAGGATGGTTTAGAACCTAATGCAAGACGACAATAATTTAAGACTCTATACCTAAATATAAAATATGCAACACTAGACCAAAATATGTATTGGGGATTTGGACGTGAGACTTGTTGAGTATTCCGAGGTTTTTGCAATGCAAGTTTTTCAAGTTCTTCTCATAGAAATTCTACAGCAATTTCTCTATCAATTCTATGGGAAATTTTGTATTCTCTATTTAGCTCGTACTCGACTCCTATGTAATGAGGTGAATTTCTATTTAATCACCAGGCCAAGTTACCTAAACTATAAATGATTTCTCATTGACCATCGTTTGGCACTAGATTAGGTTGCTCGAAGGGGAGCAAACCATCACCTGGGAGACCCATTAAGACTCATGCTATGACTTTCTAGGATGATTATACAAATGATGATAAACTAAGATAGATGTATATGAGGTCTAATAAGGACCAAATCTAAGGATGTATATGAGGACGATAATGAGGAAGTAAATGAGGAATTATGCAACGTATATGAGGACAATAATAAGGATGTAAATGAGAATTATGAAACTTCTAAGGACGTAATGAGGATGATAATAAGGACATAAATGAGGACTATGCAACTTCTAAGGATGTATATGAGGATGATAATAAGGATGTAAATGAGGACTATGCAACTTCTAAGGGCGTATATGAGGATGATAATAAGGATGTATATGAGGATGATAATAAGGACATAAATAAGGACGATAATAGGGATGTATATGAGGACTATAATAAGGATGTAAATGAGGACTATGCAAAGACTTGTGCAACTCCTAAGGATGTATATCAGGATGATAATAAGGACGTATATGAGGACTATAATAAGGACATAAATGTAAAGACTTGTGCAACTCCTAAGGACTTATATGAGGACAATAATAAGGATGTAAATGAGGACTATACAAAGACTTCCTATGGTCACAAGTATGTAAAAATTTTGAGCTTGCAGGATCGTCTAATGTTTCAAGATAAACTTTGTTTCTAGTAATTATACCTGAAGGACAAGTTTGTTGTTTTCCAAATCTGAGAACAGTTGTTTGAAGACAGGTATAGTTGACTAAACTATGTTCTGACCAACTCTGAGAATTCAGAGATACATAAGGTAGGGCCTGAAATAGCCCAAATACTAACTCAATACTGGTCTGGTACAAAAATACATATAAAAGCACAGAAGACAATCTTAGGATGGAAGTGGACACCATTCAATGAGGCCCCCACAACAAAATACCAAAACAAGATGAACATATAGAGAGTCTGGCAGCATTGGCTCCACTCCACGACACACACTTCTTGGGCATGCCAGTCTCTCTTACCCTAAAGATCCAAAGATCTTATCACCAAGGGATTTCTATCTCATAATGCAAGGTACATGAGGGGTATCTATAGGGTACGATCTGCACTCCCAAAATCATTGAATGTAGGATTTGAGCTACTAAGTTGGTTCTTATTGTAAATTTCAAGGGTCCCGATCCAACGACGGGTTCTCAAAGAAAGCCACTTAAGACTTTAGCTGATCTTATCGATGTAGGGAAGGCCTCCACATACATCAAATTCACTCAACACTCTAGCCGCCTAACCAGTATATTTTTATAGCAGCTCAAAAACCCCGCTCGAGAGTACGCTGGAAGAGATGATATCCCCAATGCATCCCAATTTGAAGTACCTATGTGGGGTGATGAAAACCCCAGTCAAAGATACCCCTCACTACTAAAATGAAAAAAATGGGTGTTGTTATCACTTTCTCCCTTTCTCTCAAGACCCTGAAGGCGGGTGGAAAGGTAGTTAATGCAATAGTAGGTCCACACCAAACATGATAAAAAGTTCTTTCCCTTAAATAAAATGAAGTGTGAGTTATTTTATTGATAAGCCTAATTCACTTTCATTTAAAAACCCAAATTTAGGTGTGAGATACGCATGTGCATGTCAATTTTAAAACACCAAACTAAAGTGTGAAAGCATGCATGTCAATTTTAACAAGGTTTATTTTAAGCCCAAAACTAAAGTGTGAAATCATGCATGTCCATTTTAACCAGGTTTATTTTAAGCCCAAAACTGAAGTGTGATAACATGAGTGTTTATGATTCACTAATAATCCAATCCTCTTTGTAAATTCACCACATGTTGCAGACAAATTATCAGTAACCCAATAAAACCCACAGAAAACAGAAAACTAAACTATGAAAAACACGAATGCGTAATTATACCTATGTGAATGCATGATACTAAGTGAGTGGTTGTGTGATAATGACATAGTGATTGCATGATTTTGACAAAGAGAATGTGTGATACTGACAAGGAGTTCAATCACTGAGATCATTTAAATAACATATGTATCATGTAACCAACATGGATGAAAACCTCTCAAACCAAGAAGATCAAACTCAAAGTAACTATTCTATATCAGGAAATCAACCCAAAACACCATCTCTTATGATCCTCATAATAAACTCATAGTAACATATATGTAAAAGGAGGTAACCATGACATAACATATCTCAAAATGAATCCCCCAGAACCATCTTTTTGTAGTTAAAGATCCATGTCTATGAAAGATAAGCATAAAAATAACTTATATGAAACTACAATAGGCAAGTATCTTTTCAAATGAGTAAATGTCATGGAGATAAAGAGTGGGAATGAGAATAATCCTCTAGGATAACAAAGTCAACATGATTCACTAGAAAGAACAATCTCCACTTAAGTCTATACCAAGTGAGGGCTCCTCGATCTTTCTACTGAAACCACCAACTGTCTTAAATAATTGTCTCTAAAAATAAGATTTCATTAACATCACCTAAGTCTCCAAGTATCCATGAGCACCTATATCAAATCAATCCATGCCAAATTCTAAAATGTAATATAGCATCATCATGAAGTAATTCTACAATACAAAATTCAACCACTATGAAGGGTGGTTAAACCCCTTGAGGACTCAATAATGTCATGTCCACTCTGAGTAGACTTTTTGGGATCCTTAACCTCTAAGTTTAATCACTAGGGTGAAAAGAAAGTGTGAAACTATTTTATATCAATAGATAAATATACTTTGACTCCATAACTTGAAAGTACTAGTCATAGAGACTATCTCGTGAACTCTACAAGCTCTTTGTCCATGACACATGTGTGTTTCGAGGATGCTAGCGCAACATGCAAATGGCATGAATGAATGAGACACATAGATCATTCCATAAAGTATAGAAGCAACTAGACACAATTTCTAAACATTAAATATTACAAAAATAAAAGAAAAAAGCTAACAATTAACTAAAATAAATAATAAAAAGATAAATACAAGATAAAGAAATTCATTAAAATTCTAGCAATGAAGCCACTAGTCAATATTATACCTTCCCTTTGCCAAACCTGCACATAAACGAAAGGAGATAAAAATGTTGGGGATGTGATTTAGAGGTTTGTTATAGCCAAACCCCCATTTCGGTGTTTCCACCTCCACAGACAATCAAGATTGATTGATTGATTGATTGATGGATATAAAGAGATATAATGAAAGAGATAACTCAAATGCTATGTTATCAAAGATATGATTAAATGCACAAAATAAAAAATGAGAGAGGAAGCACTCCCCTTCAACACCAAAAAGATAGATCTTGCTAGAGTGAAGACAAGAACGAACCCCTCAAGCAGGTGAAGCTTTGACAATGGTGATAGTGTAACAAATTGAAAATAAAATGGTGACAAAGATGTAGTAAAAACCAGTTGTGAGAATGTTAGAGAGCATGAGAGAGTTCCATAGATTGATTAGAACCTAGAGATAGCAAAAACGAAGGCAAAAGGGCAAGATAAAGGGGATTGGAAGAAAACCCAAATTTGATTGTCACAGAAAGAGGTGTTACACTACTAGAATTAGAAGGTTTAACATCCCAATAGCCACCTTTGGTTTCAATATTCATGAGATGAATGTCTGGCACATGCATGTCTCTGTGTAGCATAGGCGTCTATGAACAAATCAATCCAAAGACTCAGGAAGTCAACTAGAAAAGGTGACAAGGTGGGGTGAGAAAGTGTGGAGCAAGCAAGCGAGGTGAAGGATTAATCATTTGGCGCCATCGTTGCAGGAATACTGAGAATAATTCACCTGGTTTTTGTTTGGTGTTGCATAGATCAGCCATGGTGATGTCGCGTTCAATATTATAAGAGTAATGAGATAGGAACTTCTGGATGAGTTCCTCAAATGTTCTTATGCCACCTGGTAGTCGGGAAAACCATGATGTGGTTGTTCCTCCCAAGCTTTGGGGAAAAAGGCGCATTAAGTATGTGTCTTCATATGCAACTTCGAGACAAGCGGAATGAAATTCTCGGACATGATCACGGGGATCTCCCTTTCCTCTATATTTTTCGAATTTTGGTGTTTCGAACCCGCGTGGAAAGGGTGGCATATAAAGATTCCTATCAAACGGATAGGGACAGATGTCGTTAAGTGAGAATTGATTGGTTTTAACACCACTATGAAGTTGTTGGGCGAGATTCTCGACTTGTTGCCGCAACATTTCCATTTCATTAGGAGGAGGAGGTGGTGGGTTACCTCGAGGGATGTTATATCTGATGGGATCTCTACGCCTTTCCTCCTCATGGCGACTTTGTCTTTCTAATGCTTGTCTTAATTGGGCAAGATCAAAGTCAGAGGGGAGTTTGGCTCCTTCTTGAGCGAGTCTTAAAAAGTGAGCATCCGCATTGCTCCTTAGTATTTCATCAAATAATCTGTTAAAATGAGGATTATGCTGAACCCTTTCGATTGTTGAAGGAGTGGGTGTACCTGGGTTTTCATCATTCCCATTTCCTCCAAGTGCTTCTTGAAATTCATTGAGGTTGTCCTCTTCTTCCTCAATTTCTATTTCTCGTTGCCTTGATCGTGATCGGGTTTGAGCCATTTTATTTACAAGTTTGTTTTTGAAGTTGATTGAAGATGATGATGAGTGGTGATGAAATGAAAGATTGATTGGTTGGTGATTTGTGTTGTATGTGGATCTCTAGCACTTTAAGGTAGATGTAACCGAAATTCCTTCTTTGAATTGCTTGCTTATTTTGATAAGTTTTGATGTGATAAGGTGCAGAGAAATCTGAGATGTGTTACAGATTTAACTACCTAGCAATGAGAGGATTCACTCATGAACTAGTTTTAACCTGCGTAGATGTGTCTCTTAGGATGAGCTTATCTTAGATGTAGAAACAATCTAAAAAGTGATGTGATGTGTTTGATTTCAAGCAATATCTAAAAGAGAACTTGGGACAAGAACCTCTCAATGTTTTAAGAGTTTTGGGATGGATTGATGATGATGATGTATGAATGAGATGATGGATGCTTTTGCTTTCAACTTCAATCTTTCAATAAAAACTTTGTGTCACAAACGGGACAAACTCTATCTCTTCCCTTTCAGGTGTTGGTGGCACTTCTCGAGCTGTGTTGTAGGTGATACAGATGTTTGGGAAGAAGTTGGGATTAATCTTTCCTCCTTGATTTTTGTGATAACTTAGAGCTCTATATTGCATAAAAGCTCTGCGGTTTAATGATTCTGAATCAAACTCGTTTGTTTTACCTTGAAGATAGAGACGCATGCGATGTAGAAAGACTCTATGTGAGACAAAGATTTGTCGATTGATATAGAAGAATTTCCTCCTTTTGATCAAAGCCTTTGAGCTTAGTGGTCTCCTTTTCAAGGTGATATTCTGATGACACTTCTTCTTTCGCAAGATGTGAAGAATGGTCATAAAATGTGATTCTTTGTTGTTTACACTTTGTTTTTGGTATTTTTGGTTGTGTTGATAGATGTTGGATGAATACTTTGTTTTTGGAATTGATTTTCTGATTTTTCTTTGACAAGAAAACAAAGCAAGCACACAAACACAAGATTGTAGCCTCAAAGGCACAAATGAGTATGGGTCTAGATTAACCCAATCCTTGGACTTGTTTCTCACCCTTCCTTTAGATGTATTTTAAGGTGTAATTCCAAAGCCTGAAGTCGGCTCAATTTGCTCTAGGTCTGTAAAACGAACACACTTCAAACACGCTTTATCCCTATGGTCAAATGGCCAGTTGTGATAAATTTAGCCCACATCTTGATATTTCTTTGACTTTGGTACTACATACCTTATGAATCCCGCCGTGGCAGGTAAGGATGTGATATACTAAGTCTTGCGTGAGTATAACAAATAGATGATCCCTATGATGGGGGAGTCACCACTTTTATCAAGCCACAAGTGACCTTTCAAAAAGCTATGTTTCTACTCAAGGAAATATGTATGGTGAGTATCTTGGGAGCAAAACCATCTATGCTCTTGCACTAAATTATACCTCAAATATCCTCAATCAATAGAACAGGTGGGCTACTACTTAAAGGTGTTTAGTCATGTTCGATGGCTTTGGACATAAGTTCATTCTGCAGTGACTCACTTAAGAGCCTTGTAACTGGTGGTGGGGCCCATTTGTCCTTTCGGCCAGTTACACTGTAGGAACAGCTATACCCAAGGCTACAGCTTTCGCTCTCACCTGATTTCTATAGCGGCTCGAAGGATTTAACGCTCGAGGTCGTTCCCAAGAGTATCGATCCCTTGGCAGGCCTCTCTTAAAAAAATAAAATTTTGAGTGTTACTAACACTTTTCTCTTGCACCTAGGACCACGAGAGCCAAGGGAGAGGATAGTGTGTGTTAGAAGTAGGTCCACTCGACTGACTTTTGTGCACAAGCGTGCCAAACACAAAATTCACTTGTTCTTTTTAATCCATCATGGCAATATGATCTAACTATTTGGAGATGTTGCTCCAACAGTCATGGTGTTCTTTTTAACTCCAAAGGCAATGTGTTTTGTAATCTAGAATTTGGAAATTCTGGTCAACTTAATGAAAAACACGTTTTTGCTTGAAGGAAAATTTGTTTTTGCCAAAAAATCAAGACAAGTGGATTGTTCTTTTTACTGCACCAAAAATTTGAAGTGTGGATTGTGATTTTTAAGTCCCAATTGATGCAAGAAATAAAGTTTGTTTGGTTGATTTTAAGCACCAAAACAAAATGTATCCCTAACTAGAAAACAATGAAACTATTTTTTTGTGTTTTTAAGTTCTTTTTAAGCACTAAATAAAAAATTTTGTGATTTTTGTTGTGTTGTTAACCTGCACAAAGAAAAGAAATAAGTTAAGAAAATTAATGCTCACAGGGGGGGGCTTCCACAAGCCTAATTTTTGATTTTTCGGTTACAAGTCCATTTGGGCGACACTCTGTCGCAATAGCGCTATTCTGTGTTTTTACAAAAGCGCTGATTAATACAAAAGCGCTAGTCTGCGTGAGCAGAAGCGCTAATTTAAACAGTAGCGCTTAAAGAAAAGAAAATCCCGAGAAGACAAAAGCGCTAGAATTGTGTCAATAGCGCTGAAACGGTGACAATAGCGCTGGAATGTTGTCAATAGCGCTGAAACATTTTCAATAGCACTACTTTAGGGTCAATAGCGCTAAAAGAAATTTTTCAATAGCGCTAAAACGCGTTCAATAGCGCTGAAGCGCGACCTGTGTGGCAATTTCAACAAGAAAAAAATGTTAATTTCAAAAATGAAGATCAGAAGGTTGCATGTTCGATTCACGTCGGGTTCACCAAATGATGCCCTCCTAAATGGCACAATGTTAGTCTAAGATCAAACAACACAAAACACACAAGATGTTAGAGTTAATCAATCAAAAACTAAAACATGAAGGCATTCCAAAGGAGACACTAAAAACATGCTAATGAATCTAACTAAAGAAGTAAGACAATGAGATATCTCCAACTATCTCTTAACATGACATTAGCTCTTTCTCCCTTGTTCCTCTCCTCTCCAAGTTCCAAAATAGTGTAGCTCTCAGCAGCTTTTTGCACTATGGATGCTTATGGAGGATTGAGATTGTAGAATAGCTCCAAACATGAAATGAAAAGCTATTTTAATGCTAAAATGATATATTTTAACCAAAAGACAAAAGATTAGATTGTTTATGCTAAAATGCTCTCTAAAATGGCTATAGTCTAAATGCATACAAGTTTTCAGGATCTGGATTATGAAGGAATGGGCTCTATTTATAGGAAAAATGGAGCAATGGATGGCCAGGATTGAAAGGTTTAATCAAGGGTCAAGCTTGAAAGTTGGGGATCCATGTGCACAATTGGCACCAATAAAATAGTGACAAGTGTCAACACAGGATTGGGTTGAGAGAAGAGGTTGGAGGCATTAAAGGCCTGAGAAGACCTCATGGTTATCTAAAGGCTAAGAGTCAAGCCTAAATTAGGATTACCCACTGGATTAGGAGTTAATCCAAGGATAAACCTTTGTGCAAATGATTAAGAGATAATCATGGTCAAAGCATTGAAGGCTTGATGAGACCCTTGGGTTGGGTAGAGGTTGAGTCAAAACAAATGTTTTAACCATGTGGGAGAGTTGAATTAACCATTAATGGTTATTGGAGACTTTGTGGATTAAGTGGTTGAAAGTTGGAAGCCTTTAATGGTTTTCAAAGACTTTGGGGTTTTTGGTGGTTGAAGGTTGAAAACCTTCAATGGTTATCCAAGACTTTGGGCCATTTGAGAAGTGACTTCCCTTTGCTTAGGAATGTGACAATATTTAGGGGATGGATTAGGCTAATTAGGAAAGGGTTAGAAGAATCTAGAAGGGGATTAGATTTTGCAAGTGGATTTGGTGGGTGAGGGAAAATAGGATTTTATTAAAATAAAAATTCATTTATTTCAAAATGTGTGCAAGTTGCATTTGTAGGAAAATGCAAGTGGGGTGGAGGATAATGATTTAAATAAATGTTAATTTAATTTATTTAAAAGAGGAAAAAGGGGGATTTAATTAACTAAATAGATTTTATTTATTTAATTGATTGGAATTGGATTTAATGAATTAATTAAAATAAATTGAATAATTTATTTAATTAATAGAAGAATGTTTGGGGATGAATTAATTAAATATTAATTTAATTAACTGATGGCTAGTGGATTTTTAATCAAATAAATACGAAATATTCATTTAATTAAAATGGACAGATTTATGTGACTACACTATCCTATATCATCACAAACATGTTAGATGAAAAGAAAAAAATTAGATAAAAAAATGATTACCGAAAAAATGGAGATTATAATATACTAATTATTGATATTATTGTAAGACCCTAAAAATTGTCATCTAAACAATGGGCCCCTAATCTCGACAACATCACCAAGGTCCTAACCAAAGGCAATTAAATCAATCTTAAGCGCACAATTAATTCTTTAATCATCAAATGTCACATCGCAAAATTAATCACCCAATATTATTAAATATTTATTTAATTAATTGATCATTCCAAGTAAATCATTTTAAACAATTATCTTATTTATTTTAATTGAATATCCTTGCATATTTAATTAAATAAATCAATTTGCCATTATATCATCAAAAAGAGGAATTAATTTAAAATTAAATAAATCAATTGAGCACAAATCTTCAAAAATGGAAATAAATCAAAAAAAGGAATCAATTGAGAAAAGAAATCAATTGGAGACAATCTTGAAAAACAAATTAAAAATTCATAAATAATCTCAAAGAAAGCAATTAAAATAATTAAATAGTAAAATTGAATGAAAGAGAGAACAAATCAGTTTTCATGATTTTAATCTTAATTTTAGTTCAATTTCCTTTAAAGCTGATAAAAGCATCCAATCACATTAATTCACCTGGATTGTGCTTTCTCTTGGAAAATCTTGACCGCTCATCATCATTTGATCTTAGTCGTTGGTTTCTTTCTGAATTTTCTATAAATTTAGGCTCATCTCTCATTTCAAAAGAGGTCGAAGAATACATTGTTATTATACTATTTTTGCTCTAGACTCATTGAATATTGCATATTAATTATTTCATATTGATTAAATCATTTAGCTTAATATTGCTTAAATCTGGTTAGATCAATATTGCATCCATCTAGCATTCATCATGCTCATATAGATTAAAATCCTTCATCTTGATGTTGTCTAGTCACTGGTATTGCTTATAATCTGAGAGAAATCATATACTTGCATCTTTTAGAAGGCAATGGGTTGATTTGTTATGGCTTATTATTCATTGATTATATCTGATTAACCATGCATGTAATGACTTGATTGAAATGTTGTGTCTTGTAGATACAGATTCTTATTCCACTTTTCACACACACATTTCTGGTGCCCACCATGGGGCAGAAAATTGCATTTTGGCCTCAAAAATCATTCTTTTTATCTGCAAGTTTCATCCGTACAGCCTCTGTGAAATATCGTACGAGTAGTTTCAATGCATCGTACGACATTATATTGACACCTGCAGTTTCTCGTATGAAAAAGATCATATCCTTTACATTGTCGTATGAATCAGAATATGCACTTTCACGACATACTGATTCTTTTATATGTTGTCATTTTGTGTTGATTTCTAACTCGTACGACACATTGCTTATGCTATCTTTTGTCGTTCAGTATTGATTTATAACTCATACGATAAAATATTTCTGTCATTCTATTTTGTAAGGATTGTTGTACGATTCTGTTTTCTAATAGATTAAAAATAGATTACCTTTCAGGATTTTTTGCTTAAATTTTGATGATGCTAACGCTGACCCTACATTGTCTTCTGTCTGCCTGAGATTTTTACAGCTTGACCAATTTCTTGCAGGACGCTTGTCAAAGAATTTATCAATCAAAAGTATGTCTGTCAAAGAATGAAAACAACATGACTACTAATTCGTTGTTTTTTGCAGGTTACCTAAAGAGAATCAATCAAATATCGTGTATTCTTTAAATTCATTCTTTTTTTTAGGCACCTAACTTGCTATCTGGTTAATGAACAAATATGTCTTTTGTGTTTTCATAAAAATATGAGAGGTAGGAGAGTATGCTCTTGACTTTTACAGACAATTAGAAATCTAGACCCTCGAAGTTTTTTTCTAAGTTTTGATATTTCTGTACCTTTAGCGGGCTTGTCACAGTGGGAAAAAGTAATCACCCTGTGAGAATGACCCAAGTGAGTACTACTAAACCTGAGCATTCCAACTCACTATAATAAATAGGTCTCTAATGATTAAAGTCTTAGAGGATGGGATTATTTGAGTTTTCTCTTTGAGATCTCTCATATCAGGCATTTTGTAGGGCCTCACGGTCTCAATCATGTTTACGTGACTACATCTTGTTTTAGTATCTTGTCGGGCTATAGGCCTTAATCATGCTTGTGTGACTTCAAAGGGTAATTTCAAATGGAATTCCTAATTAAGAACTATAAAATAGAAGCTACCCAATTCACCTCCGAAAGGTTGATAATCTTTATGCAAGAGAGATGGTAACTCTCCCAAGACACTTGCCATATCGTGCCCCCATTAGCGTTTGGAGTCGGCTAATACGGCATTGAGAATCCATTGCATGAGACTCAGTGACCGTATTCTGATTAGCTATTGGGTGTGTACCTAAGTCAGCAAGCAAAGGTTTTCTTCTCTAAGCCAACTTTCATAGGGTTAACGTGTTGCGCTTGAAACATTACATATCTCACATGTTTTTTGTGTTTTCATCCCTGGAATTAAAAATGAAATACTGAAACTGGAGAAAACAAATCAAACAAATCAAACAACTCAGTGATAAACTCTGTCTATGTCAAAAACTAGTCTATCACGGTCAGAATTCAGTCCATCCCAAAATTGGTTAGACTCAGTTATCATACTCAACCATTGAAAAACTCAGAATTTTTAGTCTCTGCACTATGAATAGTCATACGAGTTTGTTGAATTGTCGTCCTTCACCAAATCTTGTGTCGTGCGAGCATACTAAATTGTCATCCTTTGTCCAATCTTGTGTCGTACAAAACCAAAAAGTCTATTGTTTAAGCTAAAACCTGTGTCGTACGAAACAGAACCAAACAGAATCATTTGTCATTTGGGACCTACCCATTTGTCGTACAGTACTACGCAGCAACTCGTACGAAATAAAATTGTTGTCTTGAACCTGTTATACAATCTGATGCTCTATAAAAGGGGAAGGTTAGTCAATGATAACAAAACACAAACAAGAAAAAAAGCCAAATTGTTAGTGTCAGAAATCATAAACAAAATATTTTCCTACACAAGCATATCAAAAGAGATACCAAAAGCATGAGAGAATGTCTAACTAAGAAGATAAATATGATGAGGCATCTCCAAATGCCTCCTAACATGCTCTTGGCTCCTTCTCCTTTGTTCCTCTCCTCTCCAAGTTCAAAACTAGTGTAGCTCTCAGTAGCTTTTTGCACTATGGATGCTTATGGAGGATTGAGATTGAAGTATTTGCTCTAAATGTGAATAAAAAGCTAATACTATGTTATTGATACTAAAATGATTTATTTTAACCAAAATGACAAGATATTAGTTGATTATGCTAAAATGCTCTCTCAAAATGTCTATAGATTAAATGCATACGAGTTTTCAAGATTTGGATTATGAAGAAATAGGCTCTATTTATAGAAAAAATGGAGCAATGGATGGTTGAGATTGAGCAATCTCAACAAGGGTCAGGATTGAATGATTTGAGATCCATGTGAGGGCTTTCAACCCAATCCCAGGATGACAAGTGTCAATGTGAGATAGGTTGAGAGGAGAGGGAATAAGAATTAAATGCTTGACATGACCTTGGGAGTTAAGGTCAAGGTTAGTTGAATGAATAAACTCTTTATTCAAAAAGTAAAACTTTTATCCAATGGATAAACTCTTGTGCAAAGGCAAAAGGGATAAACATGGTCAAAGCAATAAATGTTTGAGGAGACACATGAGTGCAAGTTGAAATAACCATAAATGGTTATGTAAGAGCCATTAATGGTCATGTAAGAGCCATTAGTGGTTTTGGAAGACTTTGAAGGTTAAATTGTTGAACACACAAAGCATTAAATGCTTTTCAAAGGCTTTGAAGTCTTTGAGAAGTGACTCCAAATTGCTTAGGAATGTGACAATAATTAGGGAATAGATTAGGCTAATTAGGAAGGGGTTAGAAGAATCTAGAAGGGGATTAGATTTGCAAATGGGTTTGGTGGGTGAAGGAAAATAGGATTTTTATTAAAATAAAATTCATTTATTTCAATAAATGTGTGCAAGTTGCATTTGTAGGAAAATGCAAGTGGGGGGATTTATGATTTAAATAAATGATTGATTTAATTTATTTAAAAGAGGAAAAGGGGGATTTAAATGAAATAAATATGATTTATTCATTTAATTGATTTGAATTTAGTTTAATGAATTAATTAAAATAAATTGAATAATTTATTTAATTAATAGGAGAATGTTTTGAGATAAATTAATTAAAATATTAATTTAATTAACTGATGGCTAGTGGATTTTCAATCAAATAAATAGGAAATATTCATTTAATTAAATTGGACAGATTTATGTGACTACATTTGCCCCTCTTTGAGACAGTGCGGTTTATCGCATCGTTTCAAAGAAAGAAAAATAGGTGTAAAGAGATGCCCCATAAAATGTAAATTTAATGGGTGGTATGCCCCCTCGAGAGATGGTCCGAAATTTTTTGAAAAATCGGGTAATCTCTCGAAAAAGAATGAAAATTGGTAGGGTGGTAGAAGAGAAGAAGTTAGCAACGTGGGTGAAAAATAGAAGAAATCAGAGGTAAAATGGAGAAACGGGAGGATCGGGAAGTTCACAGGGACCACGGCGGTGAGCGGGGGGAAGTTACGGTGACTACGAAGGATTTAAATGGGGAGAAAGGGGTGAAAACAGGATCATTTGTTACCACGACCAGTGTGAAACTAGAGCTCTGACAGTGACTTTTGAGAGGAGTGAGCAGCAGTCAGGATGTCGGTACCTATTGCAGAGCACCATTTTGAGTGAGTTTGTCGATTCCAACGGCTAGACGACTACGGACCAACGGTATGCAAATTTAAAATTTTGGTTTTCATGCATTTTTGATATGTTTTTTGTTGAGTCCAAGTTGAGTTAGGACAATAGCGCTGAAACTATGTTTTGGCGCTATTGTCCAATTAACTAGCGCTTTTGTGCTGCAATGGCGCTATTGTGGTGTTGTTTGAGCACTTTTGAAAATTTGAGCGCTATTGTAGGCTTGTTTAGGCGCTTTTGTTTGATGAGCGCTATTGAGGGGTCAATTGAGCGCTTTTGTTTTTAAGTAGCACTATTGTATAGTTTTTGTAGCGCGTTTACAGTTCTAGCGCTTTTGCATAGCGATTAAGCACTTTTATTAGGGGTTTAGCACTATTGTAGAGAAGTAGTGCTTTTGTTTGCAAAATAGCGCTTTTGTTTACAAGATAATAGATGCCTCAGTTTGTGTGAAAAAAATCTCTCGATGCCAATGATGGATGGATAGGGAGGTGAAGTGGGAGTTGTTTTGAACCATAGCAGCCTGATGAGACATAGGTCATTAGGATAAATGTCTATTGAAATCTAGGTGTGCCATCATTGCTTACCTGTTGAGACCCGAAGATACTTGATCAAAGTATCTGTTGATAGTCTAGGTTTAAACTTAAGAAAGTTTGAAAACAAAACAACTGATGATGATTGATTGATGCCCATGTGCAGGAGGATCTACACATGTTATGGTTACATGAAAGACATCCAGCGACATAGGGGTTGCGGGATCGGCTGACAGAGGCCGAGATCGATTGCATTGCAGCGACTGGTTTATACGATGTGATGCATATGCCTGTGATTTGAATGAATCACGGATTGATTACAACTTTGGCAGAGCGTTGGCACAGTGAGACGTGCACATTTCACCTTGCGTAGGGGGAGATGATAGTGACTTTGGAGGATGTGTGGCGTATCTTTCATATTCCCATTCGAGGTGAGCTAGTCACTTACAACAAAGCATGGGGGACTGTAGCAGTTCAGCGAGTCTTTGATGACGATGTGTTTATTGATGATAGCTCGATAGCATGGGAGGACATCACTACATGATACGAGCCTCTACCAGCAATTTTGGCAGGCATTATGGAAGGACTATTGTGGCCCGATAGGCGATCGCATGGTATGGTCATTGGTTGGGGGTAGGTGATCGAGATGATGATGATAGAGGGGACCCAATTTGCTTGGGGACAATGCATGTTGGCGCACTTATATTAGGAGTTGCATGAGGTGACATACCGTGGGAGGGGCTCATTAATAGTGGGAGTGACATTGCTGCACATTTGGGCATGGGAGCACTTACCAGTGACTCGACCAGTGAGTTTGAGATTTCGAGCAGTCGACCAGCCCTATATGTTTATGTACAATGGTATGATGAGTCAGCCCCACTTGGGGAAGTTAGAGTGGTGGCAACGGACATTGGATGATCTGGATATCATGATCTGGAGACCTTATCTGGAGTGTGAGCCCTGGGAGGATGATGCAGAGGCACTACCGTATGTTTTTATGACATGATTCCTCATTGGGAGGACATCTTATCATGTAGAGAGATAGGTGCCAAGCAGGGTTCTGAGGTAGTTTGGATGGCAGCAGGGACTGGCTAGGGGATCGGGGGAGTATGCGAGAGTGGTCCGAGAGAGGTATGCATGGGGGCTAGTACTTCCATATGATCAAGCATTAGCGAAGTTTCGGATGCTTCAGGCAAGGCCATGGGATATAGGGTCGAGGGTGGTGGATGTGGGGGTATCAGATGAGTACACACAGTATATAGTCGCTCATCTGATTCTATAGATATCTGATCTAGTAGAGCCAGTTCCTGCTTTTGAGGACAAGAGGGGATGAAGACAGAGGAGAGGAGGTCAAGGACTGATAGCAGGTGGAGGAGGAGAGAGTGGAGGTGGTGGAGGTGGTGGTTTAGGTGGCTTAGGTGGTCGAGTTCAGCAGAGCAGGAGAGGTGGATTGCCACTACGAATATCACAGAGGCTGTTGGTGTCGAGAGGAGTCAGATTAGGTGGTCATGGTATGGAGAGGGAGATCCTGATGGATAGAGAGGAGGGAGCTACTGGAGAGGCACCTATGGAGACAGGGGAAGGAGCGACAAGGAGAGGTGATCCTTGGGAGCATATGCTAGCTCATTTGCATACTCGACTGGCAGTAGCTGAGACACGGGTGGAGTATCTGGAGGCAGAGGTTACAACGAGAGATGTGCAGCTATTTGCACGAGAGTCAGAGCTGACTATGGTGCTGCGAGAGAGATCAGGTTGTTGACAGGGTGGTCCAGTTGCAGGAGAGAGTGAGGGTTTTGGAGGGAGTACAGGGATAGGGGCCATCTGTGGAGGCATTGGCGAGGGAGGTATGGAGAGCAGGAGGAGAGGTTGATTATTGGTGAAGCCTATATGAGCAGGTGGTACCATCTAGTCAGTGAGCACTGAGTTATTCACAAATGCGACAGGCCAGATCAGAGTGATCCCAAAGGATGCAAAGCAGTGGAGCTGTGATGGGTCCTCTATGGAAAGATAGGTCAGGAGGTGCAGGAGTTAATGGGGGTTTGATGGGGCCTCCATGGAGAGATAGATCGGATGGTGCGGGGACCAGTGGGGGAGCAAGTGGTGATGGTGGTGCGGCATTTGGTCAGAGTGGCATCTAAGAGAGCATTTTGCATATATGTATTTTATTTTTGAACTGTATCTTGGATGGCTCTTGGTAGCCGATTTTGTAGACTTCATTTTACTTTGATACATGAGATGATATATATGAGGAAATCCCATTTTTTGATTATATGGATATTGTGATGTATGGATGCTATGCAGGATGGTGTTTTTATGAGTTTTATGCTTAGATGGATATGTGTATATGTATGCATTTATGAGATGATTCCTATATGCATGTTTTTATGATGATTTATGATTTTGGATACTGACATATGAATGCAGGTTTATACATGTGTGCATGTTTTGTTTGATGTAATGCTTTATGTATGTAATGCCATGATGATGATATATGCTTATGATAATTTATGGACAGGATTTTGGTGTTTCCTGTTTGATATAATGATGAGATAATGATATGCAATGATGTTAATGCTAAGAATGAATTATTTATGTATGGATATGCATCTAGATGTTTGTAGATGAATGTAATATGGATAAACAAAATGTAAAGTACAAATGTTTATATGATGATGTCTAAATGAATGCATATGTATAATGGATATATAAAATGGTATGAACCAATGTTTGAGACAAATGATTTTATGATTTTAAATGCCTAAATATGATTAAGTAAAAATGATAATGTGATGATAATGCAACTTATGGTTCAATAACTGCACCTTAATGCAATTTTTTAAAAAAGGATAATGAATGCAATGTAAATGAATCCTAAAATGAGCATAATTAGACAATAATGGATGAATGAATCCACTTTTTAACAAATGAATAGATAAAGGAATGGATGCAATGATAAATGATAAAGGATAATAAAGGATGATGAAATGATAATTGATAACTAACACTAAATGAATGCATAGTAAATGGTTAATACAATCAAGGACAATTTGATCATATGAATGAATCTAATCATCATGATTATGCAATGATGCAAGTGATATATGAAGACTAATGTCAATAAATTAAATGAACTATATGCAATTTTAATTAAAAATGACATGAATGTACTTGATACAAAATCCAACTAAATGTAATGATGATATGACCATGATGAATGCAAGGTTTTTAAGACTTTGCATGATGCATTAAGGATGTATCAAAGTACTCAGTCGCGATTGTATCCAAGACCAGCTCAATTCTTACATAACTATTCATATTAACCTTATTCAAATTTGCATACAAATCATATATATGAATGAGTGAATGGATGGGTGATATGCAATGGAATGCAATATATAAATAGATGAGATGAAATGACGATCCATAGTGCTCTATTTTCATCATTGAGCTTTAAAATGTTGAAAGAGAATACAAGCAACTTGACATAATGATTCAAGATGACCTGAGTATTCCTTACATGGATTTGATATAGCAAGTTAATACAAACAACTTGATATAATGGGTCAAGTTGACCTAAGTATTGCTTGCGAAATAGACAAGGATCATCTCCTTTCATGCATTACTTGGATCGTCCTCCTTGATCTTGGGTTGATCATATCCTGAGACAAGTTCATACCTTAATAAGAGACAAAAACCTTTATCCAAATTGGATGAGGTAGGAGGAAACAAAGAAGAAGCATTGTTCTGTAAGAAAACAGTATGTACATAAAGAATAAAGAATATGGATCCTTGGTAATGGTTTATGCTCATATGGTCGAGATATATGTTGTAGTCAACAAGCCGTAGTGATCTGTGACTACATTTTGCAAAAGATCATGTAGCTTATTGAACTTCCCATGTAGACACCATTAGTACATGCCCCAGTACTTCATCGAAATAATGTGCAGATGATACACAAACAATACTGTAAGATCCTGATATAGATAATCAAATGAATTACTCACAAATCAACCAAGTATTTGATAGCTTAACACAATTTTCTTGTCAAAGAAAACATCATTTTGTCTTTGTTTTGGGTAAGGAAGGATGCATCCTTGTTGAAGATAGTTTGATTGTTGATGTTTATTGTTTGGTCGATGTTTGACAAGTGATCATCGTGCGAGAATTGTTCAATGCTTGTTTTGTATCTGCTTGGATGAGTATGTACAATGTGTTGCCATGTTTTTGTTTGATTTTTGATGTTTTCTAATGTTTTTGGATTTTGTGAGATAGTTCTCAAATGTTTTTGGTGTTTTGATGATTGTTTTGAATGTTTTTGGTATTTTGATTGTTGTTTTGAATGTTTTTGGATTTTGCAAGATAGTTTTGAATGTTTTTGGTATTTTTGTCATATAGTTTTGAATGTTTTTGGATTTTGTGAGATAGTTTTGAATGAGAAACTCCAATGAATCATAAGTAATGTTCAATCCACTTCCATCAATAGGTTAAGGGCATTGCCCCCAGTATAGGTAGGACCATGAAAAAGCGGGATGCAAGACACATGAAGTACTATCTCTTTATTGCAGATCAATAACCAGCCATGGTGTGGACAGATGGATATGGATGCAGTGAATGTGATTGCAACAAGCCTGAAAGATAATGGAGCCATAGCCTTTATGAGTGGCACCTATTTGCCAGGTTTTCACCATCGCACTTACCCAAGGTGCCACCAGAGTGGTTGTTCACCATTTGGATGCATGATTTTTCTCTTTACTCTTTTTGGTGTTTTTGTATTTTCTTTAGGACATTTTATCTGGATGTTTTTTATATTTTTGCCGGTATATATGAGATTCTGATGCTCTGTACAACTTTTAGGTATAAAACCGTTTGAGGTGCATGCTGTTGATTAGATCTGCTAGCGGTTCTCCTTCTAACGTAGCCAACTGATATGCCCCAGACACAAATACAGCAGTGACAACATATGGACCCAGCCAATTTCATTCAAACTTTCCTTGATGTTCTGAGGTGGGCTGGTTACGAGGATTTTCTCAAAGAACAAGATCACCTACCTCGAATGTACGAGGTTTAACTCGATGATTATAGCTTTTGCTCATGCGTTGCTGATAGGCTTTGAGGTGATTGTATGCAGCTTGTCGCTTCTCATCAAGTAGCTCTAAGTCCTAAAGACAAGATACTTTGTATGCTTCATCATCGATGAGATTGTGCAAGGAAACCCATAGTGATGGTATCTCAACTTCAATAGGTAAAATAGCTTCTGCACCATAGACCAATGAGTATGGAGTTGCGTCTGTAGGGGTTCAAATGCTAGTTTGATATGCCCATAGTGCTGGATTCAATTGAACATGCCAATCACAATCGGCATCACTAATTGTTTTCTTTAGGATCCTCAATATGTTTTTATTTGATGCTTCGGCCTGACCATTGCCTTGTGGGTAATAGGGAGTGGAAAAGTGGTGTTGGATGTGAAATTTCTCACAAAGTTCACAAACATCCTGATTTTTGAAAGGAAGCCCATTATTTGTGATGATGGACATGGGTACACCATACCGGCAGATGATGTAATTGAGGATGAATGAGGCGATCTGCTTGCCGGTAACTTGGGTAAGTGGAATAGCTTCAATCCATTTTGTGAAATATTCGGTGGCAGTAATAATGAATTTGTGGTTGTTGGATGAAGACGGATGAATTTTACCCACAAGGTCAAGGCCCCATTGACAAAAAGGCCACGGTGTTGTAATTGGTTGCAATTCTTGTGCCCGTGCATGTATTAGGTCACCATGAACTTGGCATTTCTTGCACTTTTTGAAAAACTAGTAGGAGTCTTTTTCCATGGATGGCCAATAGTATCCAATGCACAGGAGTTTCTTGGCGAGTGACGGACCACTTGCATGAGTTCCACAAATTCCTTCATGTACCTCTTCCAAGGCCTTTGTTATCTCATCTTGTTCCAGACATCAAAGGAGAGTACCATCAAGACTACATCGGTATAGGGTTTCGGCAATAATGGTACATTGAGCAGTTTGGTGAATGAAGGTTTTACGTTGGTTATTCGATTGGTTAGGAGGAAGGGTGTGATCGCGGAGATAGGTGTAGAACTCACCGTACCATGGGGATTCAGAACCGACAAGGTGACATATCATATCGAATTCAGGGATATCATAAGCAGGGATCCAAAGTTGTTCTACCAAGAACTCATAGCGTGTTGAATTCTGCGGAAGATCTAGGAGAGATGCGATAGTAGCCATAGCGTTAGCAGCTCGATTCTGATCTCTGGGTATCTGCTCAAAGGTGATAGTAATAAATGATGCCTTTAATTTGTCCACCATTTGCTTGTATGGTATGATTTTATCATCCTTGGTCTGATATTCACCTGTTGCTTGTCGAATGACCAGTTGGGAGTCGCCATAGACTTGTAGTTCTTGTAACTTCCATTGTACGGCTAGCCTGAGTCCTGTGATCAAGGCCTCATACTCTACTATGTTATTTGTGCATGGAAATGTAAGCCTGTAAGACTTTGGGATGTTGTCACCTTGAGGTGTGATAAATAGAATGCATGCCCCCGAGCCATGCCTAGTGTACGAACCATCAAAGTATAGTTTCCATGGTTGTGCTATTGTGATCATGAATATCTCTTCATCAAGAAAATTGGAAATGAGAGGATGATCACCTATGAGTGGTGCATCGGCCAACTAACCTACAATAACTTGCCCTTTGATAACTTTACGGTCCACATGCTTAATGTCAAATTCAATTATAATCATCACCCATTTGGCCAAGTGACCTGCCAATGCTGCTTTGCTGAGTAAATACTTGAGTGGATCAATCTTTTGCAATGAGTTGTATCTTGTGTGTTAAAAGATAGTGCCTTAGTTTAGTGGCTACCAGGATTACTGCTAGGCAAGCTCACTCAATAGGTGTGTAATTGAGTTCATAGCCCACCAGTGTATGAGAGATGTAGTAAACAGCACACTCTTTCCCCTCTGCATTATGTTGTGCCAATAGTACACCCAATGCTATACTTATTGCTGATATATAGAGTAACAGAGGTTTGCTTGGATCTGGTGGGATCAGCAATGGTGTATTCATGAGATAATCTTTAAGCATCTAGAATGCTTGCTGGCATCTTGCATCCCATTGAAAGTGGATGTTTTTGTGTAGCAGATGTGTAAAGGGATGACATTTATCTGTCAGTTGTGCAATGAATCTTCAGATGGATTGTAGCCGTCCTTGTAATGTCTTTAGCTGACTGATGTTCTTAGGAGGTGGCATGTCCATGATTGCTTTTACCTTTGCTGGATCGACCTCAATACCTTTTCTTTAGACAATGTATCCTAGAAGCTTCCTGGAGGTTACTCCAAAGACACATTTCTTTGGGTTGAGTCGAACATGATATTGTTCCAGTCTATCAAATATTTTATCTAGTATGTCGAGATGACCTTCTCTAGTGAGTGATTTTGCTAGTAAGACATCAAGATAATCTTCCATCACTGTATGCATCATGTCATGGAAGATGGTGGTCATTGCTCGTTGATAGGTTGCTCCTGCATTCTTTATATTGAAAGGCAATACATTCCAGCAGTATATGACCCATTGACATGTGAAGGTTGTCTTATGTTGATCCTCTGATGTGATCTTTATTTGATTGTATCCTGAAAAGCCATCCATGAGTGAAAGCATGGCATGTCCTGCTGTTAGGTCCACTATGATGTCGATATTTGGTAGGGGAAAGTCATCCTTAGGACATGCCTTATTTAGATCTCTGAAGTCAATACAAATGCGAATGCCCCCTTTTGGTTTGCCAACAGAAACAATATTGGAGATCCAATCTGAATAATCAATTGGTCTAATGAAACCAACATCTAGGAGTTTCTTGAGTTCTATTTTGACTAGTACTGCAATCTGAGGATGCATCTTACGAAGCTTCTGCTTGACAGGCTTGGCTCCATCTGCTACGGTGAGGTGATGCATGACTAAATCAGGATCAAGCCCAGGCATGTCTGCATATGACCATGCAAAGTTAATCTGGCACTTCTGAAAGAACTCTATGAATTTAGGCTGTTCCTCTGGAGTTAAAAGAGATGCCAAATGTATGAGGTGAGGAGTTTCAGGAGTCCCCACATTGTATTCATTGGTTTCCTCGATGAGATTCGTTGATCATTCTCATTGTGTGTTGTAGGGAAGGATGTCAAACCTTTCATCCTCAGGTGCCTCAGAGAGGTTTTCACCATTGGATACACTCTTTATTTTTACTTTTGTTGAATCAAATAGTGCCATGGTGTGGTTTTCACTGGAAGATCCATGTTTTATTGTTATATTTTTGCAACTAAAAGGTTTGGCATCCGCCCCGAAATATGTTGCACTATTAAGTTTTATGGCGAATCCAGCTTTGTGATCCCTGCTTGGCAGGTTATCCCTTAATTCCAAAAAGTCAATGATGGCCTCATCGTTTTGGAAGAGGTCAAGACATGGGGGATTTGGTTGGTTCCATTCAATGAGTTCAGGATGGATAATGGGCATTACTTCATCAATTAGGTTAAGTTCGTTAGATGTATCAGTGAGGGTTAAGACATTATGCTGAAGGTCATTGATGGTACTCTCCCTGTCAAAATTAGGCCTAGGATGTGACATAGGGTCTGTGGAAGAAGCTTCCAGTTCAGGAACCAGAGAAGTCTATATCTGTGCTTCTCCGTAAATAGGGATTTCTTTGCGAGGTGGGGGTATTGATGTGTCTTCCTCATCTAAAGTATTAAGTTGAATGGAATCAAATTCCCATTCATGTGAGTTGGTCTCTGAATCACTTTCTAGCATTCAATTACTATACCATACTGGGATGTCCTTTGTGTTAAACACTGCAAGTGTGATCGGATGATGTACCTTTGTAGATGAAATGATCGGTGTTGTAGGAAGGAGGATAGGGATTGATGAATCCAATACGGGGAGTATCGGTAACGTTGACTCAGTTGCTTCTGTTGGAACTGCTAGTGTTGTAGATGTTGTTGCGGGTTTTGATACAGTTGCTGCTGCTAATGGTGCTATTGATGTTATTGTTGTTGCTGATGGGATTACTGGTTTGATTGGTGGGATGATTGGCATTGTAGATGGTTGTGTTGGGATTTTGAGCCTCGGTGGGGTAGTTGTGATGGTGTTTGATGCTTCTTTGATAATGAAAGGTGTCTTCTTTGTAATAGGCTAATATAGTGGTTTGTTGGGTTTTCCTTTGAATCTGAGCTTAGGAAAGATCTCATTTTCAAAGTTGTTGGTGTAAATAATTATTCATCATGGATATTATTACACTTTACTTAAGTTTACTTAGGATAATGCATTTCATAGTAGTTTGGGTATGAGACACTTGGGTGTTTGTGCCACATTGGGATAGTGTGTGTAGGAGAAATTCCACCTTTTATGGTGTTGATCTTGTTGTTACACTCCACTCTTGTTGTTACACTCCACATTCAGTGGGTGATCCACCTCATGTGGACTATTATATTATTTCTCCTACCTACCCACACCTATTTCCTACCTACACTTGTTTCTTATTGAGCCACATGTCATTTTTGTGTGCTCACATATCCCTAGCCTTACCTATATAAGCAAGCTCGTCTACATTGTATGTAACTATTGAATCATTATTATTGATCATTTTCTATTGATGAGAATATAGTTTATTCTTATCTTATATTGTGTCTCTATTTTGTACATTTCATTGAGCTCTTGATCTTGGCAAAATCTCACATCGTATCAGAGCCATTGGGGCTTCATTGATTCGTCTTCAAGAGGCATTATTGCGACATCAAGAGGCAGATCTGAGGAGCAGTATCTTTTGGAGGCGTGCTAGACTAGATTCGACCTCGCCATTGCATCCAGAAGGCCGTTTCCATGAATTTTGGTTATAAAGTCGGCCTATTTTGGTGAGAAAAAATTTTCGCCAATTTTGCTATAATCGTACGGATTTTCAAAAAAATTAATATATTTTTCGAAAAAAAAAAAATTACTTTCTGAAATATTTTTCAAAAATCAAAAATCAAAAAAAAAATTGAAAAATTTTGAAAAAAAAAAATATTAAAAAAAGGGATTTTTTGGGGGGTCTGCAGACCCCCCCGTGACCTGTCGTACTTGCAGGTCTGCGCGTGTTGTACCTGCAGTACCACGTGTTGTAGGTCTACAGGCACTCCGTACCTCCCTGTCGGCGACTCCCCCCGATACCCACCCATCTCCGGCGACCTCTTTCGTGGCCCCTGTAGCTGCCACCCGCACAGACTCCGCCAGCTCCTCCCACCACCGGCGCCGGCTCCTCCCGACACTACCCGCCGCCGTGCCCAGCGCCACCGCCAGAGACCTCCGGTCACCGCCCGCTGGCCTCCATGCCACGTCACCTAGACCGGCGAATCCCGCGTCCGCCACATCACCCACGCCACGCAGGCCCTCCGTACACACAGTCACTGCGACATGTCATCCGTACAGCCTGCACAGTCAGTTGTTCGTATAGTACGGATGCCCAGTCAGTAGAGGGTGAAGTTTTTGTGATGATCATACGACCGTCAAATTTAACACAATGACTTACTGACATCAGTGCCACATCAGCAGGGTTTGAAAATTTTGCAGGCCCCTCTCATTAAGCTTTTTGATTTTGGAGTTCAACTTCAAATGGCCATAACTTGCTCATTTTTGCTCCTTTTTGTGTGCAATTTTTTTTGAAATGGGCTAGAATTTTGTGCTCCCCGCAGTGGTGTAGAAATTTTTTGATTTTGATGCACGGATTTTTCAGAAAATGCAGTTTTTGGTGACTATACCTGAGTAATCCCAATTTTTGCAACTTCAAAGGCTTCGTTTGGGGTCATACGACCTCCTTTTCAGGTGCCATTTTTTTTTAAAGTGCATATTTTTTCATCTTCTTTCACATGATTCTATCAGATTGATGCAATTATAAGTAGAAATTGTACTTTCAGATCTTGGCCATTTTTGGCTCTCTTGGTACTTGTATATTTGATTGAATCTCAGTTAGATTCATTGCACTATTGATTGAAGTCTCTTGTATCTCATTTGAGAAGTTGTAAAATTTTCATCACAAGTCCACTTTGCCTTGTTTTGCAAGTGGCTCATTGTAATTGCACTAAGTATAAAGTTCCAAAATCATCACTTTGGGGGGGGGGGGGGGTGTACTTTGATTGAGTGAATTTGGGGGGGTGTCTCTTGTGCTTTTGTGCTCTTGTGTTCCTTCCTTTTTGCTGCTATGGGTTCTTCTAAGTTTCCTCTCTTAACTCCACATAATTATGCTACTTGGAAAATTGATGCATGGAGTAAACTTATGGAAAAAGGACTCACTCATTACATTGATGGAACTATTGTTGCTCCTGTTGATCCTAAGGTTGATCCAATTGGTCACTTGGATTGGCTCACTAAAAATATCATGGCAATTGGTACCTTAAGAAAGTATGTATCAAAGGATCTCATTTTTCATATTCAGAAATGTACTCTAATCAAGGATGCTTGGCAAAAGTTTCAAGACTTATATGGTCAAGTTGATGAGATTAGGGGATATCAAATTGATAGTGATCTCACTATGTTAGATCCCAAGAACTTTGATACTATACAAGATTATGTCACTAAGGCAAATGAGTTGAGGGCACAACTCAAAGATTGTGGCATTGATAAGAAGGATACTCAATTGATATTCAACTTGATAGGCAAGCTTCCACAAGAATATGCAGCATTTGTTTCTAGTTTCCAAACCCATAGGATGATAATGGGTTCAAGCTACAAAATGCCTACATTTGATGCTTTCAATGAAATGTTGATGATGGAACAAACTAAGTTGATAAGCATGGGCATTCTTAAGGCTTCTAAGTCACAAGCATTAGTGGAAAATCAAGGGAATAAAGGAAATCAAGGAAAGGACAACTCAAACAAGAAGAAATGGCAATCAAAGCCTAAAGATAAAGCACCATCTTCTCCACAACAAGGAGATTCATCCTCTTCCAAGAGAGATAATTCACCAAAGAGGGAGAGACCTACTTGTGCTTATTGTAAAAAAATTGGTCATGAGGAGCATCGTTGCCATTCTAAGAAGATTGATGAGCTCACACATATCATCAAAAAGCATAACATTGATTTGCCTAAAGTCTACAAGAAGGATGATTCATCAACTTCCAATTCCTCACATTCAAAAGGAAAAGGGCAAGCATTCATGGCTTCTACAAGTGGGAAGACTAACTCTTTTCGAACAAGAAAAGGAAAAGCTCTATGTGCTACTATTAGTCATAATTCAGAGAGATGGCTTCTAGATTCAGGGGCTTCTCATCATATGGCATCTTTGCAGTCTATGTTCTCTACATTTGAGCCTTGCACCATGCCATAGATTTTGATGGGCAATCAAACAGACATGGATGTGATTGGGAAAGGATCTATTGACATTGGGGATAACTCCTTCAATGATGTCTTGTGTGTACCCCACTTGACAAACAATCTCCTTTCTATCTATCAAATCACACATGGCGCAACTAAGAGAGTTGTGGAGTTCACACCTGACTCAATTTTTATTAGAGACTTGGAGACTAGAGTTATCATTGCGACTGGGGTGGTTCATCATGCATCTCAGTTATACTCCTTTTCAAATTTTGTTGATGATGATGATTTCACATTTGATGATTCTACACATGATGATCACATTTATTGTGATGATTCAGATTTTGAGGAGAACTTTGGACACTTGAACATGGGGATTCTCACATGTGACCCCATTCTTGAGTCTTGTATTTCATCTCCTCATATTGATATCACATCACCTATTGCACCTGATGATGCGGATAGTGCAACAATTTTGCCTTCATGTGATTCAGTGCAGCAGGATATTCATTGTCTTCCAGCTTCAAATTCATGGGATGATTACTTGACAGATATTGTAGGTTTATTTGTGGAATCCTACATTACAGATTTGGGAGACATCATTGATGACATTCATCTTCTCTTTGATGAAGATGATACTTCTTTGATTGTTGCGAGGGCACACTCTGACCCTCTTGTTCATTCTCTACATGATCATTCTTTCGAGGTTGACATGATTGTGGATACTTATGTATAGCAGCTGGAGGAGGTCTCTTTATTTTTTGAGGAGACGTGTGAGTCTTTGGGACATGTTCTACATCCATCTCCACTAGATCTTGGAGTGCCTTTTTCAGTAGTGTGGCATAGTTTACCACCTTTAGAAGGGGTATCTTTTAGCATCGACATGGGGACACTTGAGCAGTTTTCAGAGATTCCTTTCATCATGAGTTTTCTTCATACATCTTCCCTTCATGATTGGGGAGACTTCATGGATACACCTTTGGTTTTGTTTCTTCCTAAGGGGAGGAATGTTGTTCGACGTTCATGGAGCAGTTTCTTCATACATCAAGCTTCTATCATTGGTGCAGATTCCACATTAAGGGGGGGTCACAGTTTGACTTCTCTTCTTCTCTCGTATGGGGGGGACTTTTTCCTCACATGGGGTTTTGTTCCTCACATTCTTCTATGAGAGTTCTCTTGTATAGCCTTCATCTCTCTTTTGGGGGAGGGTTTTTTCCCATTGGGTTTTTCTCTCTTTCCCCACTTTGTGAGAGTTTTCTTTGCCTTGGTTTGCATGCATTTGCATTTGTTCATGGGTACCTAACATGGCCTCGTAGCCGGGACCCATCTTGCATTGCTTAGTTGCATTGTAGACTTAAGTGCATTCCCCTAAGTTGCACTTAAGGGGGGGTGTTGGTGTAAATAATTATTCATCATGGATATTATTACACTTTACTTAAGTTTACTTAGGATAATGCATTTCATAGTAGTTTGGGTATGAGACACTTGGGTGTTTGTGCCACATTGGGATAGTGTGTGTAGGAGAAATTCCACCTTTTATGGTGTTGATCTTGTTGTTACACTCCACTCTTGTTGTTACACTCCACATTCAGTGGGTGATCCACCTCATGTGGACTATTATATTATTTCTCCTACCTACCCACACCTATTTCCTACCTACTCTTGTTTCTTATTGAACCACATGTCATGTTTGTGTGCTCACATATCCCTAGCCTTGCCTGTATAAGCAAGCTCATCTGCATTGTATGTAACTATTGAATCATTATTATTGATCATTTTCTATTGATGAGAATATAGTTTATTCTTGTCCTATATTGTGTCTCTATTTTGTACATTTCATTGAGCTCTTGATCTTGGCAAAATCTCACAAAAGCCTAGGCCTATATTACCTTTGGGCTTTAATTCTGGCAGCAATGGTTCATGTCTTCCTTGTTTGCAAGGTCCCAAAGCACTCTGACCATCGTAACCCATTCTTTGCATAATGAGGAGGCCTTTGCCATACTAATCTGTGGGAAGTTTAGCTTGTGGCATATCAGTGGTGATGGGATCTTTATAGATCCATTCTGCTAAGTCCTCATCTTTGGTTTCTTCTTCGTGACTCTTCCCAAGGATGAAAGGCATCAAAGCACATGCTGGCGTGATCAGTAGTTGTTGAAGTAACTGTTGTGGTTTACCATGTGTTCTAGGAGAAGTGGACATTTGTCCCACACAAAAGAGTTGACTTAAGTTGTATTCCCTGGGACCTTCCTCTGCTATTTTCATCTTAAGCTTTTCTTGCTTGGGTATAGTGGTGTTTGAACTGGCAAGAGAGGCTGGACTTATATATGATGTGGAGGAAATGGTTTCTCTATTGTTAGGAACGGTAATCTTTGGTTGATGACTAATATTATGACAATATGCAAAGGGATTTGCATCGCCCAGGATTGTGATCTCTACACCGTTATGTGGGAACTTGATACATTGATGGTAGGTAGATGGAATGGCTTGCATGGCATGTATCCAAGGTCTTCCTAATAATAGATTGTATGGCAAAGGAAGGTCCAGAACCTGACAGATGATGTGTTTTACCACAGGGCCCACTCAGATTGGTAGTACCACAGCCCCTTTGGATGAACGCTCTGCATCATCATAGGCTTTGATTGTGATCTTCTTACGAGGATCCACTGATTCTATGGCATATCCCAATGCTGTGACCAATTGCAGTGTACAAATATTCAGCCCTACTCCATTATCGATCAAGACTCACTTGATCCTATGTTGGTTGATAAATCCTTCAATGTGTAGCGAAGCATTATGAGGTTGCTAGAAGGAAGAGTTGTCACTTTCGGAAAAAGTAAGACAAGGTGATGACTTTAGACTTCCAACCATGGCTTGGAACTGATCTGTATTCAAGTTAGCAGGGACTGACGCCTCTTGGAGAGCTTGATCCAAGATTGTTTTATGAGATGGAGATAGGTGCAATAGCTCTAAAATGGATATAAGCATAGGCGTTTTGTCTAATTATTCCACAAGATTGTACTGCTTTGGTATGGAGGTGGTGCCTTGTGGAGCTGCCTTTATGGTAACCTTGTTGTGACGTGTAACAACATTGCAATTGGAGCTGGGATTTTTGATGGTTATAGTTGTAATTTGTTCACTGGCATCATACAGGTGATTTACAGTATAATTATACATAGCCTATGTATAATGAATGGTATCAGTGCCTCTCCTGAAAGTGGAAGGACCCCCTTGATCTTGTGATGGAAGTGGATTTTTGAACATCAGATGATCATTGTTTGTTGTTTTTGGGTAATGCCCTTCGATTTCAATGTCACGTCGGTCAATAAGATCCTGAATAAGATCTTTTAATCTATGACAATTACTTGTCTTGTGTCTTCTCCCTTGATGGAAATCACAATGTTCAATATCCCTCCACCATGCAGGTTTGACCTAAGGTTCATGGTTTGATGTTTTAGGTAGAGTTACCAAATTTTGAGAAACGAGTTGTCGCAACACTGTTTCGATGGGTTCCCCTAAGGGAGTGTATGTTCATTTTTATTTTTGTTGACGAGGTCTGGGTTCATCATGAGATGTGATGCGACCTTGATTTGAAGGAACAACTATGTTAGTCTGAGGTGGGGGATTCTGTCCTCCAAATCGAACCACGAGTTGTGCACTTTTGATAGTTCTGGCATCTACAACCCCATCGTTGACGATATTTTTGTTTTTGCTCCAAAAACTTGGTTTGTCACTATTGAAGCATGGGCGAGGACCATCCTTTGGTTCATTGTAGATTTTGATAAGTCCTTTCTTGATGAGGGCCCACTCACATTTCAAGCCTTTGGTGATCATGTCATTAAAAGATTCTGTGTCTTTGACATCCAGGTGAAACTCCATTTCTTCGTTTAAGTTGGAAATAAATATTTCCACTAGTTCTTGTTCAGGTAACTGAAGAGAACATCTTCTAGACATTTGACGCCATCGTTACAGGAATACTAAGAATAGTTCACCTAGTTTTTGTTTAGTGTTACACAAATCAGCCATGGTGATGTCATGTTCAATGTTATGAGAGTAATGTGCCAAGAAATTTTGAATTAGCTCTTCAAAGGTCCTAATGCCACCTGGTAGTCAGGAAAACCATGATGTGGTTGTTCCTCCCAAGCTTTGGGGAAAAAGTCACATTAGGTATGTGTCCTCATATGCCACTTCGAGGCAAGTGGAATGAAATTCTCTAACATGATCGTGAGGATCTCCCTTTCCTCTATATATTTTGAATTTGGGTGTTTCGAATCCTCGTGGAAAAGGTGGCATATAAAGATTCCTATCAAAGGGATAGGGACAGATGTCATTGAGTGAGAATTGGTTAGTTTTTACACCACTATGAAGTTGTTGGGTGAGATTTTCAACTTGTTACCACAACATCTCCATTTCATTTGGAGGAGGAGGTGGTGGGTTACCTCAAGGAATCTTATATCTGATGGGATCTCTACCTCTTTCTTCTTCATGGCGACTTTGTTGTTCTGATGCTTGTCTTAATTGGGCAAGATCAAAGTCAAAGAGGAGTTTGGCTCCTTCTTGAGCGAGCTTTAAAAAGTGAGCATCTGCATTTCTCCTGAGTATTTCATCAAAAAGTTTGTTAAAGAGAGGGTTATGCTGGGCCCTTTCTATTGTGGCAAGAGTAGGAGTACTTGGGTTTTCGTCATTCACATTTCCTCCAAAGGCTTCTTGGAATTCATTGATGTTTTCCTCCTCTTCTTCCTCAATCTTCATTTGTCTAGTTCTTAATCTATTATGAGCCATTTTGTTCACAAGTTTTTGTTGAAGTTGAGTGAAAATGATAATGAGTTGTTGATGAAATGAGAGATTGATGGTTGGTGAATTGTGTTGCATGTGGATCTCTAGCACTTAAAGATAGATGTGACCGAAATTCCTTTTTTTTGAATTGCTCGTTTATTTGATAAGGTTTGATGTGATAAGGTGTAGAGAAATTTGAGATGTGTTACAAACTTAACTACCTAGTAATGAGAGGATTCACTCATGAACTAGTTTTAACCTGCGTAGGTATGTCTCTTAGGATGAGCTTATCCTAGATGTAGAAACAATCTAAAAGGTGATGGGATTGTGTTTGATTCAAGCAATATCTAAAAGAGAACTTTAGGACAAGAACCTCTTAATGTTTTGAGAGTTGAAACGGATTGATGATGAAGTGAATGTGGGAATAGATGAGATGTTTTAACTTCAATAAAAGCTTTGTGTCACAAATGGAACAAATTCTACCTCTTCCCTTTCGGGCGTTGGTGGCATTTGTCAAGCTACGTTGTATGTGATACAAATGTTTGGGAAGAAGTTGGGATTGATCTTGTCTCCTTGGTTTTTGTGATAACTCAAAGCTCTACATTGCATAAAAGCTCTGCGGTTTAATGATTTTGAATCAAATTCGTTAGTTTTGCCTTGAAGGTAGGGACGCATGTGACGCAGAAAAACTCTATGAGAGACAAAGATTTGTCTATTTAGATAGAAGAATTTCCTCCATTTGATCAAAGCCTTTGAGCTCAATGGTCTTCTTTTCAAGTTGATGTTTTGATGAAGATTCTTCTTTCTCAAGATGTGAAGAATGGTCATAAAATTTGATACTTTTCTCTTTGTTTTTGATCTTTTTTGAAAAATGTTTGGGTTGGATGAATACTTGTTTTGGAATTGATTTTGATTTTTCTTTGACAAGAAAACAAAGAAAGAACATAAACACAAGAATGTTGCCTCAAAATGCACAAATGAGTATGGGTTTAGATCAACCCAATCCTTGGACTTTTTATGACCCTTTCCTTTAAGTGTTTTTTAAGGTGTTTCCAAACCCTGAAGTCGGCTCAATTTGTACTTGGTCTTGACTCAAAATGAAAACACTTCAAACACTTTGTATCCCTAAGGTCAAATGGCCAGTTGTGATAAATTCAACCCACATCTTGATATTTCTTCGACTTTGGTACTACATACCATATGAATCCCACCGTGGCAGGTAAGGATGTGATATACTAAGTCTTGTGTGAGTATAACAAATAGATGGTCCCTATGATGGGGGAGTCACCACTTTTATCAAGCCACAAGTGACTTTTCAAAAAGCTATGTTTCTACTCAAGGAAATATGTATGGTGAGTATCTTGGGAGCAAAACCATCTATTCTCTTGCACTGAATTGTATCTCAAATATTCTCAATCAATAGAACGGGTGGGCTACTACTTAAAGGTGTTTAGTCATTTTCGATGTCTTTGGACATAAGTTCATTCTGCAGTGACTCACTTAAGAGCCTTGTAACTTGTGGTGGGGCCCATTTGTCCTTTTGGCAAGTTACACTATAGGAACAGCTATACCTAAGGCTATAGCTTTCGCTCTCACCTGATTTCTATAACAGCTTGAAGGATTTACCATGCGAGGTCGTTCCCAAGAGTGATCTGTCTCTTGGTAGGCCTCTCTTAAAAAGATAAAAAATTTGAGTGTTACTAACACTTTTTTCTTGCACCTAGGACAATGAAAGCCAAGGGAGAGCATAGTGTGTGTTAGAAGTAGGACCACTTGACCAACTTTTTGCACAAATGTGCCAAACATGAAATGCACTTGTTCTTTTTAACTTGCCATCACAATGTGTTTTAACCATTTGGAGATGTTGCTCCAACAATCATGGTGTTCTTTTTAACTTTAAATGCAAAGTGTTGAGTAAACTAGAACTTTGAAAATCCTAGTCAACTTAATTTGAAGCATGTATGCATGAAGGAAAATCGCTTTGCAAAAATTCAAACAAGTTGATTGTGAGTTTTATTTGCACCAAAAATTGAAGTGTGGATTGTAAATTTTTGCTTTAAGTTTGATGCTAGAAATAAATTTGTCTTGTTGATTTTAAGCACCAAATGAAAAATTAAGCCTAAACTTGCAATAAACAAAGTTGTTTTGTTCAATTTTAGAGCACCAAATACAAAATTTGATCCTAAGCTTGTGATAAAGCAAATTTTGTTTTGCTCAATTTTAAAACACCAAAAACATTTTTTGATTTTTAAGGAAGTTGGTTTTAGACCTGCACAAGAAACAAATAGTTAGTAAAAACCGAACCTATGGTGGGCTTCTACAAGCCTAAGAATTTTTATTTTTTTGGTTACAGGATCTTTTTTACAACGTTCTATTACAATAGCGCTACTATGTGTTTAAACAGAAGTGCTATTTAACACAAACGCGCTAATATAGACACAACAACGCTAAAAGTAAAACTTTGACAGCAAAAGCAATAGCGCTAAAACAAGGTCAAAAGCGCCAAAACAATTTCAAACGCATTGAAACAAGGTCAGTAGCACTAAACTTGGTACAATAGTGCTATTTTAAGAACAATAGCGCTAGAACAAGAAGTTGCAATAGCGCTACAACGTGATCAAAAACGCTAAAGTGCAACCTATGTGTCAAATTCAACATTCAAACATGTTAGTTGTCAAAAAAACAATTTTGTTTAAGTGTTTGGATTCACGTCGGGTTCACCAAATGATGCTCTATAAAAAGGGAAGGTTAGTCAATGATAACAAAACACAAACAAGAAGAAAAGTCAAATTGTTAGTGTTAGAAATCATAAACAAAATACTTTCCTACACAAGCATATCAAAAGAGCTACCAAAAGCATGAGAGAATGTCTAACTAGGAAGATAAATATGATGAGGCATCTCCAAATGCCTCCTAACATGCTCTTAGCTCCTTCTCCTTTGTTCCTCTCCTCTCCAAGTTCCAAACTAGTGTAGCTCTTAGCAGCTTTTTGCACTATGGATGCTTATGGAGGCTTGAGATTGAAGTATTTGCTCTAAATGTGAATAAAAAGCTAATACTATGTTATTGATAATAAATGATTTATTTTAACCAAAATGACAAGATATTAGTTGATTATGCTAAAATGCTCTCTCAAAATGCATATAGCTTAAATGCATACAAGTTTTTAGGATCTAGATTATGAAGAAATGGGCTCTATTTATAGAAAAAATGGAGCAATGGATGGTTGAGATTGAGCAATCTCAACAATGGTCAGGATTGAATGATTTGAGATCCATGTGAGGGCTTTCAACCCAATCCCAGGATGACAAGTGTCAATGTGAGATAGATTGAGAGGAGAGAGAATAAGCATTAAATGCTTGACATAACCTTGGGAGTTAAGGTCAAGGTTAGTTGAATGAATAAACTCTATATTCAAAGAATAAAGCTTTTATCCAATGGATAAACTCTTGTGCAAAGGCAAAAGGGATAAACATGGTCAAAGCAATAAATGCTTGAGGAGACACATGAGTGCAAGTTGAAATAACCATAAATGGTTATGTAAAAGCCATTAATGGTCATGTAAGAGCCATTAGTGGTTTTGGAAGACTTTGAAGGTTAAATTTTTGAACACACAAAGCATTAAATGCTTTTCAAAGGCTTTGAAGTCTTTGAGAAGTGACTCCAAGTTGCTTAGGAATGTGGCAATAATTAGGAAATGGATTAGGCTAATTAGGAAGGGGTTAGAAGAATCTAGAAGGGGATTAGATTTGCGAATGGTTTTGGTGGGTGAGGGAAAATAGGATTTTTATTAAAATAAAATTCATTTATTTCAATAAATGTGTGCAAGTTGCATTTGTAGGAAAATGCAAGTGGGGGGATTTATGATTTAAATAAATGATTGATTTAATTTATTTAAAAGAGGAAAATGGGGATTTAAATTAAATAAATATGATTTATTCATTTAATTGATTTGAATTTAGTTTAATGAATTAATTAAAATAAATTGAATAATTTATTTAATTAATAGGAGAATGTTTGGAGATGAATTAATTAAAATATTAATTTAATTAACTAATGACTAGTGGATTTTCAATCAAATAAATAGGAAATATTCATTTAATTAAATTGGACATATTTATGTGACTACACTGTCGTACAGTCTCAGAAATACAGTCGTACGAGTCTCTGATTTTGCCAGTCCAGAACAGTTAAATGTGTCCAAAACAGTCTACAGCGAGCCTAAAATTGGTTATTGTCCTCATAAGCATAAACAACCTTCATAGTGTACCTCTGTAGTTGCATTGCACGATTTTGTCGATCATTTCTAAGCTAGTTCAAACAAACATTTTATCAAACCTAAGTCAACTTGGACAACGTCTTACACTGGATAGATCATTCCTAAAACTAGACTAGATCTTAAGTTAGTTCTCTTAATTACTATGTTAAACAAACTACTAGCTACAATTTGATCTTGACTTCTACAACACATCTCGCTCTTGGTCTTGTCGGTTACAAAATGCCTGTTCTAACCAAAATTTCTCACAGCAAAAGGGACAAAGAAAAAGAAATGCCCTTTGTGTCAAAAGACAATCCATTCTTTGTGGAAGACCCCTTTTACAATAAACCATCCTCATCACAGATATCAGTTTATGACATACCAATCTTTGGTCAGCCCCTATCTCCCACCATGTTTGGGGAAAAACAAGAAAGAGAAGCTAATAAATGAAACACTCATGATGAATTTAGCAATCATGCCACTGACAGTGATTCATCAACTTCTGAGCTTCCTGAACCCCCCCGAAGATGAAGTACATAGATGTCAAAATAATAAAGAATTCCAAAAAATGATGAAGGTCATCATGGCTAAGGAAAAAGAAGACTATTTCCTAGAATTAGCAAAACAAGGTTGCAAACTCCCTACTGGTTATAATGTGGAGGCCCTCATTGCTAAAGAGGAAGAGACACCATGGGGAAAAATAAGAAAACAAATGCAAGCATTACAAACTGCAGTCACAAAAATAGAAAACAAAGATAAGACACCAAAACAATATTCTCTGGACACAATATGCCCATTCCCATTTGACAAAAACCTTTACATGTCTCCATTTCCTTCACAAGTTGAGATCCCAAAATTTGACAAGTATGATGGTACCTCAGATCCTCAAGATCATGTCAGAGAGTTTTGTGCCACTTTTATGGAGTTTATGCATGATTAAACGTACCTCATGCGCCTTTTCCCAAGGAGTTTAGGGGGTCAAGCAATGGAATGGTTCGCAAGCCTACTCAAAGGGATAAAAATGTTTGAAGAACTAATCCAACTATTTTTACAACAATACTCATACAACATTCATCACCCAGTCACTATGATAGAGCTTTACAACACCAAACAAAAGACAGGAGAACCCTTTCTCACTTTCCTCCAACGATGGAGAAAGATGTTCTCTAGATATTCATAGACTATTTCAGATCTTGAGAAAATGGATATCTTTGTCAACAACTTAGTCTCTGAATTGAAGTACAGTGTCCAAATGCAAGTACACCCTTCATTCAACAAAATAGTAGATAACGCCCTTAGAATGGAAGATGTGCTTATCGAAAAGGGAGATATATCACTTTGGAAAGAAACATCACAAGCTTCTAGCTCTAAAGAAAAGAGTAAATACTGGAAATATTTCAAAGATAGCAACAAGAACATCATTAATGATGGAGTGGTAGATACTGTCCAAGAAAAAATAAAATCCATAATATTTAACTTGGCCAATGGCACACAAGCACTCAAGGCAGCTAAAACTACAACGAAAAATCCTCCAAAGAAAACAAGAGAGTGGTTTAAAGACAAACCTTGGGTCTCAAAGCCTAAGCATGAGTTTACTCCTCTAGATGAGTCATATGAGTCAGATTTTAAAACTTTATTGGCAAATAACCTGATAACTTTGCCAGACAATTCCAGACCATATGACCCAAAAATTAGACCTAGATGGTGGAGAGAAAATGAATACTACGACTATCATCGAAACAAGGGACATAACATAAACAACTACATGAAACTCTGGCATGAAATCCAAGATCTCATTGATGTAGGAAAGATCATTGTTGGAAGTCACGCAACTAATGCTAATCATAAGGCTTTTAAAGATCCCTTACCCAATTATGAGCAAGGAGAATTCTCAAAATCCAAGGGAGGAGCTAGAGTCAATTATACTTACACTAATCATGATAATGTGATCAACATGTTGGAATCTGTTCAACCTGAATATTGCAATGTGATCATAGTCTAGGATCACCAAATTCAAGCACAGAATGCTAATGTTGTGACTCACGCACAAAAGAAGATTTCTCTCCTAGGAGCTAGTCCCCCAACTTTTGATCAAACAACATCAAAACTGCCAAATAGACAAATAGACACAATCATGGCTAAATCAAAACAACCAGCTTCATCATCTTCTCTTGGTTATGGTATTATTGAACAATTGAAGAGAACCAATGCTCAAATCTCCATTTTAGAACTGCTTAAGATCTCTTCTGCTCATAAAGAGGTCCTGGACAAGGCTCTACTTACCACTAGTGTTCCTAAAGATTTAGACGTATATCAGTTTCAATCTATGGTAGGTCACCTGACCTCCCCTCATTACCTCACATTCTCTGAAGAAGATGATAACTCACTGAGTCGTCTAGATAACCAGCCATTACACATTGAAGCCATGATCCATAAACACTACATTAAATGTGTTTTGATAGATGGAGGCGCTGGGTTGAATATTTGTACTTACAATCTATTAACACAGCTGGGATTCTCTAAAAATGTTATTGATCCAACAAAGAAGATAACAATAAAGACTTATTATGAACAAGAAAGAACTTCTAAGGGACTGGTATCATTACCAATCAGAGTAGGACCTGTGGAGAGAGAACAATAAAGGCTTATGATGAAGAAGAAAGAACTTCTAAGGGACTAGTATCATTACCAATTAGAGTAGGACCTATGGAGAGAGATGTCATTTTTCAAGTCCTAGATCTTCATCTTTCATACAACATCTTACTGGGTAGGCCATGGATTCATGAAATGAAAGCAATACCATCTACGTACCATCAATGCCTGAAGTTTCCTTATAATGGAATAGAAGTCAGTATTCCTGTTGATACAAGCTATACCTGCAATGCATTAACGTAGGGTGCTGATGCTTTTGTTCCTAATAATAGAGCAGCTTCTGTAGCTAAAAGTTCAAAATCTCTACTAAAAGATTTGGAAAAGAAACTGAAAATCACAAACACTGGCATGGATGGCTACAAGATAGAACCTATACTCTCACTGATGTCAATTCCTCCATCACCAAGATAGTTGGGAAAACTGTCAGAGGGTATGAGGCCACAAACTTCAACTCCAAAAGTCATTTATGATGGCACCTTTATATAGTCCTCTACTTCTCTTGCAGGTGAAATAGAAGGGGATGATATCCTTAAATTGCTCTTCAAAGAAGACAATGTAGATAAAGAAGTACGACATTGTGCGATTTCTCTAACACAATATGGTCCAGGCTATAAGATGCTTCGACACATGGGATAATCAAGTGTTGGTCCTCTAGGAAAGCATCAACAAGGTATTGTTGAACCCATTCAGTTAAAAACTAAGTCTGTCAATGATAAAGATGGACTGGGATATGATCCAAACAAGCAATCAGATCAGAAGCACACAGCTCACTATCAACGCAAGTGGAAGAGAAAGGTACTACCTTTAACCATACAAGAGATTAACGCTCACCAAACTCAAGAAGAGTGTGACACTCAACAACAAGAATTGCCTACCCAAAGAAAGGAAATAGACGGAAATCAAATTCCAGTCCTATCAGCTATCATACCACAGGAAGTAGAAGTCCCAGAGGATATGAGAGATGAGATATACAGGATCAGAGAATTGTTTGCGCCGCTAAACATTCCAGTCATATATACTGATAGACAACAAGTAGATGACTCAGAAACTGATTCAAATGAGTATTAATGGGGTTCAGATCACATCTCAGATACATCTACTACAAAAATGCTTGAAGAACTCAGGGATACTGTAGATGACATACAAGAGCTGATATGCCTAAGAATACAAAAGGAAATAGAAGAAATCGGATTAAAATGACAAGAAGACTATGACCGACAACTGGAGAAAGAAAAGACACACACAAGTCCTTCACCTACCAATCCTCCTAATGAGATAGGACAAATTAGGTACGAAATCACACAAGAAGAACTAGTAGCTATAGAAAATGAACCAGTTATCAGTCCAGAAGAAGTTGAATGGAATAGACAATAGGGATTAACAAAACCATCAAAGTCATGTCCACAAGTGTGTCAAATGCAAGCAATCAATGAACCAAATCACGAAGGAACTTGCAGCATCAAGGATGTGGGTGTTGATACTATATATGCCTTCACTAAACCACTTGAAGATGAGTTAGCAACTCCATCCTATGACTCTAATGACTCAGACACGAGCTCTATCTATGACAACAACTATTCAATAACGCATTATGACTACTCTATCATGAATGATGAGATATTGTCTACTGTTATACCACGGTATCTAGTCCAGTCTGAAATAGGTGACGACGCTAGGAGTAGGTCGGTTGAGTTAGGTCCAATAAATACTAACGTGAATGACGATAATCATGTCATAACTCTACCTGGTCTTGAGACACATACACAAGGTAGTATTCTATAACTTGACTAGTTGGTCCGAAACAATGATGATAGTACCGTGAACTCCCTTGAGCCTATTCCAACCTTATCCTTAATGCATCCAGAACTAATTGATTGCACCCTTTATAACCAACCCTTGAATGTACCTACTTTTTCCAATGACTATACACTAGCCTACTATCTCAATGCAGTTGAACCCATGTACTCTTCCACCAGCGAACAGAATGAAAACATGACTGAAGCAGATATCAAGTATCTTAGTCGCAAAAACAAGAAAAATAAGAATAAAAGATCTGATGGTGAAAACCACATTATGGCAGTGTCAGACTCTAAAAAAGAGAAAATAAATGACGAACCTAAAGGTGAAAACCTCTCTAAGGTGCCCGAAGGTGAGATACTTGATATATTGTCGAGTCACTTCCAAGAGATATCTTCCATATTGATCGAGCCAACTCAGCCAGTGAATATTGGGAGTCAAGAGATACCGCATATCATTCATTTAGCTCAATCACTGTCAGCAGAAGAATTAAAAGATTTCAGCAATCTGTTTTTAGAAAAGAAGATCAACTTTGCATAGACATACTCAAATATGCCAGGACTAGATCTTGATCTCATCATGCATCATCTCTCTATTATGCCAGGAGTTAAACCAGTCAAACAAAAACTCTAAAAGATGCATCCTCATGTGGCACTACTAGTCAAGGCTGAACTAGAGAAATTGCTAAAAGCTAGATTTATCAGAGCTATAGACTACGCATAATGGATATCCAACATAGTACTTGTATCAAAAGTAGACAAATCTATTAGAGTTTGCACAGATTTCAGGGATCTCAACAAGGCATGCCCAAAAGATAATTTTCCATTGCCCAACATTGACATGATAGTAGATATGACTACTGGATATGACATGTATTCATTAATGGATGGATTCTCTGGTTACAATCAGATCAAGATAGCACCTGAAGAACAAGAGAAGACAGCTTTCACATGTGCACGAGGAACCTTCTGCTGGAATGTCATGTTGTTTGGTCTAAAGAATGCAGGAGCAACTTACCAAAGAGAAATAACCACTATTTTCCATGATATGATGCATAAAAACATGGAATATTATGTTGATGATACCCTGGTAAAAACTATGAAGAGATCTACACACATTCAAGAGATAGGCCTCATATTAGATCGAATGGAAAGATTCAAGCTCTGCTTAAATCCAAAGAAATGTGCATTTGGACTAACATCAAGAAAATTGCTTGGGTACATAATATCCAGAAAAGGAATTGAGGTTGACCCTGAAAAGGTCCAAGCTATAATGGAAATGCCTCCGCCAAAGAATATCAGTCAGATGAGAAGCCTACAAGGCTGTCTTCAGTCTGTAAGGCATTTTATATCTCAGCTAGTTGACAAAGCTCAACCCTTCATGAAGGTATTAAGGAAAGGGATTCAATACAACTAGGATAGAGATTGCAAACTACATTTACAACAAATCAAAGAATATATTTCTAATCCACCCATATTAATGCCACCAATTCAAGGTAAGCCACTGATCCTATACATATTAGCTATAGATACTTCACTGGGGACACTTCTGGCACAACAAGATGACAATAAAAAGGAACGAGCTATCTATTACATTAGCAAAACATTGGTGTCATACAAAATGAATTACACTATAATAGAGAAATCATGCTTAGCATTGATCTTTGCATCACAAAAATTAAGGCACTATATGTTGGCACACTCTATTAAGCTGGTAGCCAAGATTGATCCACTTAAGTATCTTCTTAGTAAAGCAACGCTTATAGGAAGACTAGCCAAATGGGTCATGGGCCTTACAGAATTTGACATTGAATATGTGGAACGTATAGCCATCAAAGGACAAGTTATCACAGACCAACTTGCTGAAGCTCCACTTGAAGACGATCAACCTCTGCATATAGAATTCCTAGATGAATCAATCATGCACTTTACTAAACAATCATGGAAGATGTTCTTTGATGGGTCTTTTACTCAACATGGCTCTGGTGTTGGGATACTTTTTATTACTCCCCAGAAATACTCAATTCCAAAAGCTTACAAGATTCTCTTCCCTTGCAAAAACAACATTGCGAAATATGAAGCTTTGGTAAACGGGATCAAGTTGGCCATCGAGTGGAAGATTGTTGAATTACACATCTATGGAGATTCTCAACTCATTATCAACCAGATCAATGATCTATATAAAACAAGAGATGAGAAACTGATGCCTTACAAGAGGATGGTGGATGACCTCAAGAAATATTTTACCTCTGTATCATTTCAGTAGATCCCCAGAATAGCAAATAGAGCAACGGATGTAATGGCCACTTTGGCATCTATACCACAGCTACAGGAGTCTAATTTTTGCATTGAATTCCTGGTGGAAGAGTTACATTACCCTACCTATGATTCTCTCGAGTTCCAGGTAGTCTATTCTATTATTGGACATGACTCATCTCGTTATAGCCACATTTACTCTTACCTGCGTGACCAAGTTGTCCCTGCCAATCTTTCCCGAAATGAAAACGGAACCTAATCTGAAATGCGTCATGGTACGTCATCATTGCTAACGACCTATTCAGATGAGGTTTAGATAATACTTTTCTTAGATGTCTAGAAACTGAGGAGTCCCAACATGCATTATTTGAAGTTCATGAAGGTGTTTGTGGATCCCATTTGAATGGTCTGATGTTAGCATGAAAACTACTAAGGGCTGGCTACTATTGGCCAGACATGGAGAAGGAAGTTGCAAAATTTACTAAAAATTGTGAAAAGTGTCAGTTCCATGGGCACCTTATACATGCTCCAGCAAGGGATCTCATACCCTTTGTGACACACTGGGCCTTCCAATAGTGGTCGTTCGATCTGATAGACCAAATATATCCTACATCATCTAATGGACATAAATTTATTATCACTGCCACTGAGTACTTCACTAAGTGGGTAGAAGTGGTTCCACTCATCAAGGCAATTTATAAACAAGTAGCTCTCTTTATTCTTAATTATATCATCTGCAGGTATGGTATACCTTCGTCTATTATAACTGACAATGGAGGACAGTTTAAGAACAAAGATCTGGATGAACTCTGTGAGAAATTTAAAATCAAGCAACACTGGTCCTCCATATATTACCCTCAAGGAAATGGACAAGCAGAGGCATCTAACAAAAACCTACTGACTATCTTGCATAGAATAGTGAACAAATCTGGGAAGGATTAGCATTTGCAGCTCAATCCTACATTATGGGCTTATAGAACAAGTATCAAAACACCTACTAGGGCTACACCATTCTCTTTGGTGTATGGATCCAAAGTAGTATTACCTATTGAGGTGGAAATACCATCTCTAAGAGTTTCCTTGCAAGGTCTTATTACTGATGAAGACTATATAATATCTAGGTTCCAAGAGCTCGAGTTGTTAGATGAGCGTCAGCAAGTGACATTTGATCATCTCAGAGTGTATCAAAAGCACATGTCCAGAGGATATAACAAGAAAGTTCGACACCGAGAATTTCAGGTTGGTGACTTAGTTCTAAGAGAGAATCCTAAAAATCAATAGTTTCAAGATAACAAAGGGAAGTTTGAACCCAACTAGCTGGGTCCCTATATCGTTACTGCGGCTTTTGGCTCTAGTGCTTATCAACTTTCAATATCGAAAGGAGAACAGCTCCGTGAACTGATTAACACCATCCATCTGAAGAAATTCTTCACCTAAATATTCTCTGCTCTAGTAGCTTTTACAGCAGAAAAAGTCCTGAAAAAAATCCTAAAAATCAGAAAAAGTCCTTAAAAAAATCCTAAAAATTAGAAAAAGTCCTAAAAAAAATCCTAAAAATCAAAAAAAGTCCTGAAGAAATCCTAAAAATCAGAAAAAGTCCTGAAGAAATTCAAAAAAAAAAAAAAAAAAAAGGGAAACAAGAGAGAAAATGCCCTGGTGAAAACCTGGTAAACAGGCACCTTGGTAAAAAACTATATGAATATATGCCAAGCAGGTGAAAACCTGGCAAACAGGCACCTCTTTTACTCAAGCACTCCATCTATCAACACAACGTTGGCATTCCCGCTTTCATGCATCTTTGCTTTCGCTTGTATATATCTTTTAGTCAGGGTGAACTCACAATACTGGTTCCCACTTTTTGACCAACTTTAACACTTAGATGAATATTTTGAAAAAAACCTTCACTTTCTGACATATATAACTTTTAGACCGTTAAGAATTTGAAGATGATATAAACTAGTGATTTTTAACATCTTGTTTGTAGATTCCAAATATATTTTTTACAAATTTTTTTGAATAAAATTTTATTGATTTTTCTATCTCCCTCAAAAAGTAGTTGTTTACAGCAAACAACATTTTTTAAGAGGGATGTGTATTCCGAAACGCATAGTTTTTTTTTCTATAAATGATTAAAACTTAATTATTTTGAATTTTGGTTTGTAATATCAATACCCAGGGCTTGCACTTGGTTTGATAGTGATATGTTGAATATTTTTTATTTTATTAAGTTTTGAAGTTCGACTAATTATAATTTGGATATAGGTGTACGTTTGAACACATAACTTGTTCTATATATATAAAAATTCAATTTTCTTTTTTTTGTTAGAAAGAAAACACCAATACCTAGTGCATAGATATTTTTTAGATTTTTTTTTAATTATTTTACTATTTTTCCCAATGCATTGAACAAAGAAGTTCATGGTCGGTGAAAAACCTACATTCATAAGAAATAAAATAAAAACATATTAATGAAATTAAATATATTAAAAGTTATACTATTTGGAAAGCTTATAATAAGGACTAAATACTTAAAAAATAATAAAATTAAATTAATTAATTTGACCCCCCAAAAGCTAATGTAAAATTGATTTTTTATCAGCATTTGATAGATGCAAAGGAGACTCCATTGCAAGTATGATTTAGAAGTAGAGAGGTTCTATCCAATAAATTTTGATCTAAAAGCCTTTGATTTAACTTTCTTCAATTAATTACTTCAAATGGGAGCTTAAATCATTATATTTTTTTAAAAATGTATGATTTCAGCAAAAATCAAGACATACCAAAAAGTGGGAAACAGCTTTATGAGTTCACCCATCACTTTTGTGACATCTGAGTTTGTTGGAACCCTCATAGCTTGAAAACAATCATTGTCATAGTCTTAGGTTAATTGACAAGAGCACATTACATGTCCTAAGTAGTATCAACCAAGTCAAATTTACGTTAGTGAAACCTGGTCGTCCACTCTGAGTCAATCACCTGTCTCTTGACTACTGAAGAGTTTTATCACTGAGTTAACAAGCAAAACAACATACCAGAAAACAATCACTAAACAGTTTGAGCAATGCATGAAATTTTCTTTGTGTGTTGTCTTTCATATTGGTTTTCAATTATTATCCCTCTGAGTAACTCAAGGAAATCTATTGTGACTAAGAGAAGCAAGGATTGGGGGCATAATATTTTCTTGTTTGCTACTTGTAGGAATGATCCCAATGATCTAGAAACATCTAAATTAGTTGGGTGTCTGTGATAAGAGCCTCCACATCAAGGTGGAACTACCTCACATACCTCAACTCCGCTTATTTGAATGCTATAGGGAGGTTCCATATCATTTCTTTGTTTGTTTTGACAGGATTTCTTCATTGTGCGATTCGGGTCCATGCGTAATCTGTCCAAGGATATGAACGAAAAAGGGTCATTGTGGACAAGATAATTACTATTGCACATGCAAAGAAAGGAACTCTAATCTGCCTGCTATAATTGTAAAACACTCAATGATGACAATTAAGTTGTTCAAAGTCCAGTGACTAGGTTTAGGGTTGCATCTCATTTTACATATCATTCTTGCATTTCATCCTGCATCTCATGCATTTTGAATGATTTTGGTATAGTAAAAATGCTTCCTCTTTGTCTTCTGCATGAGAGTTGGAGCGTCATCATTTCTTTGCTAAGTGGTCTCTTTATATCATTTCTTCGATCGACTACTTGTGTGTTGAGATGTTTAGCTGCATACATAAACATTTCATATACATTCATACATTCATTATCATTCATTTGCATTCATCTTATTGCATAGAAAATGAAAAAATTGCATTCATTACTCATTTGCATTATCATTTACTTGCATATGAAAAGAAACAAAAATAGACATCCATGATCATTTGCATTCATACATTCATGTTGAAAAGAAATGCATACATATAGAATAAAGCATATAAAAGACATCTCATAAGCGAATCAACACAAGTACGATGAAGTCAAATCGGATCTCGTATATATATATATATATATATATATATATATATATGTCATGTCAAGTCTAAGAGTACAAAAAGATGTCCAATGACATATACAAACTCCCATCAGAGCAAGAATCACATAGGCTACAAAAAATGGGTGTGTCTACAAAAAAAAATATCCGAGCTACAAAAAAAGAAATCATCTAGCTCACTCCCTCTCCCTCATCGCCTGGTGGTGGAGGAGGAGCCTGATTTCCGAGATCCTGATGAGGTGCTCGTGCTCCCTCTGACCGTGCCATGTACTATAAGTAGGGTATCACCTGCTACGCAATAGGAACTGCACCACTATACGCTGCAACATTGTAAGATGCCCTACTAGATTGGTGAAGGACCTCTTGTCATAGGGGCTCTATCTCTGCTCTCATCTCCACTCTCAGCACTACAATCTGACGATCACGCTCAGTCCTCACCTTGGCGATCTAGCGATCACACTCAGTCCTCATCTCGGCCAGCTAACGGTCTCACTCTGCCAGCTGAGTCTAAGCCACTAGCAACTGTGATTGCAGCTCTGCAAGACGTGCCCTCATTGATCATCCAGTGCCTAGCCCCTACTCTCTCGCAAGCTCTCCACCCCCATCTCCCCCTCCACCTCCAGCTCCACCCTACTCCTCTCTCTGATGTCAAACATTCCTAGGTGTTTCTCACGCCTCCTCCGTCCCACCCAATCTCATACCCACTCCTCCTAGGGATCCACCCTCACCCCTCTGCTATCCTCCCTCAGCTGGCACCCTGCTACTGCTAGCACCTGGATCACCACTACCTCATCCGCGGAGCCTCAGCTCTCTATGCCTAACCCTACCTCTTTCCCTATCCCTATGCTGGTGTGGGGACATCATCCTCAATCTAAGGAGCCTGCTCACCTGGATCTGTAAAACATGGGAACGGATGTTGTTGAAAATGATCTCTATAGTGGGGCAATACCCCCGCATCCACTACATCGTCCAAATAATCCCACCTCAGGCGGTGTAACCCTATCAACTCCTGCATCACCAAAGCATATGATAACCATGGAGACCATCCCTATCTCTCCTCATCAGCATATCGAGCATAAGCTGTATACTCCTATGAGATCCCCTGAGACTGGCCATACTACCTCATCACCCGAGAAACAACGAATCACTCAACAATGGTCTGTGACCTCCCAATTAGTGGGCATGTAACAAACAGGTCCATGTGAACTAGCCGCCAATCATCCCATGGCAACAAACCTCTGTATGGTCTCCATACAACAATTATCAGGTCATCAAGTTATCATCTCCAAAAATTTGTCTTGCCCAAATGGGGTTGTGTAATATATCTGGCATACCTATAAATGATCGGCTACCCAAGCTCTCTAGTATCAGCTATTATCGGTCGACACACGGGAAGGTGCTCCCAAGCCCACACCAGCAGCCATGCTACATCCCTCTCTGTATACGATCTCATGCATCTCTCGATACATGTGGGCTAATAAACAAGAGCCCCAGCCAAGTCTCTAAGGGGTCTCTATCAACCTCTCCAACATCCGGCCCCATCCACACTGGAAGCCCTGCTGCCCTCTGTCTGGCATAAGAAAAGAAAACAACCTATGAATCCTACTAGGACGCATGCCAGAGGACACTCCTTACTGTACCTTCTCATAAGAATATCCCAACTCATGGACCGAGTCAAAATGTCAGGATCACTAAAGACATGCCTGACTGCCTGCAATCCTGGAAGGTGCCCTAAAAAATAATCCACCTTATCCCCAGCAAAAGGGATATAGAGGATCCTGTATACATCCTTAGGAGTGATGGTCAACTCCCCACCGGCAGATGAAATGTGTTATGCTCCGAATGAAACCTCTCTACCAATGTCGTGAGCATCCCGTGGTTCACATAGATATCGAGTAATCTCAACAAATGAGTCAAGCCGCACAAATCAATATGACCCTGCTCAACCTCAGATAAATCTCGCACTAATGCCATGGTTGGAGGATACACACATCTCAATAATACAAGAGGTAATCGAACCTGCCAAAACCCAATAATGAAACATCAAAAAACATTCCAAATGAGCCTACAAGAGAAGTAAAACATCACGTAAATCCAACTAAGTCAAATGCAAAATCAAAATTTCACGTTTACACATTCAAAAATGCTCACTGCCTCTCGAACGACAAAACACAGAAAAGCAGCATCTCGTACGAGCCAATAATAGCTCTAGTACGACAAAAGAAGCTCAAACGACAAACTTTTAGACTTCGCACGACAAAATGGTCTTTTTACAAACCTGTCATACAACACATGGGTAGCCCTAGAATGACAAAACTAATGGCCTTAAATGACAAAAGAAAATTTACCAGTTTCTCGTATGAGACAGGATCCTGTCTCGCATGATAAAACGTGATGCCCGACTTCAAACATGCAGAAAACTTGCAAAATGAACAAAAAAATTCAGAAAATAAATAGGCTTAAGATTGATCACTTACCGTTGGCTTGTAGTTTTGGTGTTGATTATGTCTTCTCTGGTGCTCGAATCAATGCTAACGAGTAGGGACCACCATTTTCTTCGCAGAAGGATTTTTGAATTTTCAAACTTGGAGGGTTAAAATGAATTGAAAATGACACTTTTTTCCCATATATAGCCAAAAACCTAATTTTTCAACTTGCTCTGATGGACACAAAAATTGTACCCTTAGCTAATTTGACCATCCTGAGTCCATTTTCAGGATCAAAATCAAAGTTCGAGATCATTTTGCTAGTCAATTTCAGAATTTGGACCACTTAGCGCTCTTTTCATCAAATGCTCATTCTCTCTTCTAATTGATCTCAATTTCTCATGAATCAACGTTGAATCTCAATTTAATTTCTACAAATCAACTTTGTGCTCAATTTCTTATCAATCAACCAAATTTTCGAAAATTCCTCTGAATCAATTTGTGCTCAAATCATTAGCATCACTCAAAATTGCCTATCATCATGTACCCTCGCTATCTTTCGATTTCGCTCCCGAGGGGGTATACTTGTGACCTTATGATCTCACATCTTCAAATGTCAAGAAATTTTTCAAATATTCATCAAATGTTGAGCAAAACATCTTTTTCAACTACAGAAAATCAATCAAATCCTCATCGCTAGGGGCATCTCAACTTCATCACTTTATATCAAGTTGAGATATCTCGATCATCTGAATCGAATCAATTTCTAGGGGCATATCAATTTCATCGCTTCATATCAAGCTGATATTTGTCTTTTATCTGAATCAATCTCTTAATGTTAATCAATTTCATCACTTTTCATCAAGTTGATTATTTGTTTAAACTCAATCAAGGGTTTAAAGAGTATCTTTAATCACATTCAATCTAAGTAGGTGTTCGGTATTCATTCGTTTCTTGATCAAGCTGAACAGTTTATCTTCATCGTATCTTGATCAATCAAGTTCAAGATCGACTTTTATCATCACTCACTGTGTCTAGATCAATCAAGTTCTAGATCAGTAAGATCCACTTCTTGATCAATCAAGTTCAAGTTCGGTATCTTTGTTTTCTATCGTTCCTAGTCAAATCAAGTTCAGGAATGGTATCGCTGTAATCAGACTTCATTCAACTTTGTCACTTCGAATCAAGCTTAACACCTCGCTTTTCATCTAGTTCGTGATCAATCAAGTTCAGAACTGGCATCTCCTAGACATCAAATTTTCTTTGAACCAACGCGCTGCTCGCACATTAATTCAAAGAGGGGCAAATGTAATACCCTAAAAATGGTCATCTAAACCATGGGCCCCTAATCTCGACAACATCACCAAGGTCCTAACCAAAGGCAATTAAATCAATCTTGAGCACACAATTAATTCTTTAATCATCAAATGTCACATCACAAAATTAATCACCCAATATTAATTAAATATTTATTTAATTAATTGATCATTCCAAGTAAATCATTTTAAACAATTATCTTATTTATTTTAATTGAATATCCTTGTATATTTGATTAAATAAATCAATTTGCCATTAAATCATCAAAAAAAGGAATTAATTTAAAATTAAATAAATCAATTGAGCACAAATCTTCAAAAATGGAAATAAATCAAAAAAAGGAATTAATTGACCAAGAAAGGAATTAATTGACCAAGAAAGGAATTAATTGAGAAAAGAAATCAATTGGAGACAATTTTGAAAAACAAATTAAAAATTGATAAATAATCTTAAAGAAAGCAATTAAAACAATTAAATATTAAAATTGAATGAAAGACAGAATAAATCAATTTTCATGATTTTAATCTTAATTTTAGTTCAATTTCCTTTAAAGCTGATAAAAGAATCCAATCACATCAATTCACCTGGATTGTGCTTCCTCTTGGAAAATCTTCACCGCTCATCATCATTTGATCTTAGCCGTTGGTTTCTTACTGAATTTTCTATAAATTTAGGCTCATCTCTGATTTCAAAAGAGGCTGGAGAATACATTGTTATTATACTGTTTTTGCTCTAGACTCATTGAATATTGCATATTAATTATTTCATATTGATTAAATCATTTAGCTTAATATTTCTTAAATCTTGTTAGATCAATATTGCATCCATCTAGCATTCATCATGCTCATATAGATTAAAATACTTCGTCTTGAGGTTGTCTAGTCACTGGTATTGCTTATAATCTGAGAGCCATCATATACTCGCATCTTTTAGAAGGCAATGGGTCAATTTGTTATGGTTTATTATTCACTGATTATATCTGATTAACCATGCATGTAATGACTTGATTGAAGTGTTGTGTCTTGCAGATACATATTCTTATTCCACTTTTCACACACACAATTATAAGATAATTGGATAGTCTTGGTATGGATAGCAAGTTGTGTTATGCTAGATAGCCATGCAATAGGGCATCATGCGACTGCTACAAGCTACATTGTAGAAAAACCACATAAAAGATAAAAGATTAATAAGATAGTGGTTTGGCCCCCCACAAAGGCAATAAATAAGATAAATATTTGACATAAATATTTTTTCAATATTTCCAACATGTTTTTGTCACTGATGTCAACTTGATGACCTATACTACTTGATAGATTTTGAAAAGGTTGAGAAATGCATATTTGAGAGATAAGGTTTGATTTTTGAGAGAGATGGTTTGATATTTGAGACTAATAGTTTGACTTAGATGATGACATGAAATCAACATGATTGAATTAATGAAAGATAGTCTTGAAGACCAGTAGTGTTAGGGTTTAGGCATATCCGGAGACTGATGGTATGATGAATCAATAAGGATCCGGACAACTGCTGAGAGGGGGGGTGAATCAGTAGATAGAAAAATGACTAAACTTTCACCAACCTCAAAAATAATCTCAGAACTAATTGGTTCAAACATTGAACTACAAATTGTAATAGCACTATCAACTATACCGGTTGATTGTTGTAACAAAATAACAATATAGCAGCTCTGAAATTCTCAAACCATTTAACAAAAACATTCAAATACTTTACTAACAATAGTAAAAGCACATTTCAGATTACTGTCAGTTATATTATCATAACTAAGTGGATTTAACAACTAAGCAAATTAACCATAGCAAACATAACCATGAAAACCATTCACCACTTAACACAATGATTTTGACGTGGAAACCCAAATGGGAAAAACCATGGTGGGGATGAATACCCACAAGTATTCTAAACTCTTCTGAAGTTCACCCTGTTAGGAGCTAATCCTGTTAAAGCTTTACAAAAAGTCCTATTAAGAACGGATCCTATTAGGGACCACCTGGTTAAGGAATTGACTATAATGACCTGTTAGAAGCAATACCCTATTAGGAGTAACCTCGATAGAGGATTTAAAATCCAAGCTAATGGATCACCTGGTTAGAGGATTTAGATAGCACTAAGCATGTTAAAGCTTACCCAGTTAAGGGATTTGTCGGTTGTAATATTTAGAGAACAATAGGGGTTTGTTGATCTGGTAAATAGCACTACTCTATTTGATCAGACCCTTTCCATGCTCCTATCTGCCTTCACACATACTGCAGATACACCTTCTAGTTCACCAATCAATCACACTGACACTTAACCAAAATTGCCAACAATTCAACAAAACAACTCATCGACTTTGTAAGAAAAATAACAAGTCGATAACACATCACAAACCTAAGATCTCATAGAGATTACAAACAAATCAGTTCAAGTATGACTGTTAGATTACATAGAAATCATTGCATATTGTTCAAGACAACCTCGACCACTCCTTGATCACTGCTTCATCAAATCATGTAACTCATCACATGGTTTCCTCTTCGTGCAATGTACTCGCTCATTCCCAAGATAAAATTGTTATCTCTACGCACCAAAAACCATTTAAAACTCTTCACATATATCATCCATACATGGCATAATCACTACCATTCACCATTTGATCATAAATCAATATAACCAATTCACCAAGCTCTATCAGTTAGGGTTTGGCACATCAACAAGTAGGGTTACCGGTTGATCTCACTGCTTCTTAAGTAATATCGGTTTCCTTCACTAGCTCACCTACCGGTTACAAAACAATATCATTACCGGTTACAATTGACATCAATGACAACACAATAGTTCATCAACACAATCTTCAATCAAATACCAACAATCTCCCCATTTGGAATTGATGGCAATACAAATATCAATACCCTTGATTGCAATGATTGAGAGTAATGCACATACATAGGTATAGGAATCTCAGTTTACATTTTACCATGTACTCTCCTTTAACTGAGTCTCCATTTCTTCAGCTAGTAACAAGCTAATGTTCATCTCTCTATCAATCATACAGTTCTTCTCCCCATAATCATATAGTTCTTCTCCCCCTTTGACAACAATGCCAAAGTGAAAGTAAAACATGCAGTGTCATACTTCATTGTTCTACATCAACAATCTGCAACTTGCTGCTCCCCCTATGGAGTAACTCCACTCTACACCAATCCTTCTTCAACATTCTTCAATTAGCTCTGGGACTGATGTATTCTACATATTGCTCAATTGACCTCATGTAGCGGAACAACCCCTAGCTAACCTCTAAGATACTCAAAAGTAATCTTAGGCAAAGGTTTAGTAAAGATAATTTCTAGATGCTCCTTAGTAGATACATGCTCCAATAACACATCTTTAGTCTGCACTTTATCCCTCAAAAAATGATATTTCAGCTCAATATGTTTGGTTCTAGCATGCAACATCAAGTTCTTTGAGATATTTATTGCACTCGTGTTATCACATAAAAACTTTACTAGTTTTGTAATCTTCAACTTGAACCCTTCCAGAATGTGTTTCATCCATATTGCATGGGTATAATTCATATATATTGCAACATATTCAACTTCAACAGTAGACTGTGATATACAGCTCTGCTTCTTTCTGCTCCAAGATACAATTCTTCCTCCAAGAAAGAATGCACCATCGATTGTGCTCTTCCTGTCATCAACATTTCCTGCCCAGTCTGCATCTGTATAAACCTTCAAATTAAAGTTACCTACATATGGATACTATAATCCATAATCAATAGTACCTTTCAAATATTTGAATATCCTTTTAGTTACAATCATGTGTGTCTCCTTTGGGTTCTTCTGAAATCTGGAAACTAATCCAACTGCATGAGCAATATCCTATCTGTTGTAAACAACATAATGCAGTTTCCCTATCATTGATTTGTACTCCTTTTCATCAACAGATGTAGCATCATCATCCTTAGATAGTTTACAACCTATAACCATTGGTGTCCCAACTAGTTTACAATCACTCATTCCAAATGTCTTCAATGCCTCTTTCACATAGTTAGACAGTGTGATAAAAATACCACTCTTCATCTATTGAATTTGCAAGCCTATGAATAATTTTATCTCTCCTATTAGAGACATTTTAAATTCACTTTTCATCTTATTTGCAAAGTTGTCACTCATGTCATCATTGCCTCCAAATATGATATCATCCACAAACACTTCACTAACCAATATCTTATCTCCTTCAGTCTTGAGATATATATTACCATCTTCATTGGTTCTCTAAAAACCTATCTTCATCAGATGTGAATGTAGTCTTTCATGCCATGCTCTTGGTGCTTGCTTCAAACCATATAGTGCCTTTTGCAGTTTACACACCACATCCTTTGCATCAGTCAAAGCATAACCATTTGGTTGTTCAATGTATACTTCCTCTTCTAGTATTCCATTTAGAAATGTTGACTTTGCATCCATCTGATAAACTTTGAATCCCCTATATGCTGCAAATGCAAGTAGAGTCCTAACACCTTCCAATCTAGCAACTAGTGCAAATGTCTCACCATAGTCTTCTCCTTCTTCATGTGCATAACCTTTGCATACCAATCTAGCTTTGTTTTTTACTACTACTCCATCTTCATTCAGTTTATTCCTGAATACCCACTTAGTACCAATCACATTTTTATTCACCAGTCTAGGTACTAGGGTTCATGTATTGTTCTTCTCGATCTATTCAAGCTCCTCTTCCATAGTTTTGATCCAGTGATCATCTCCAAATGCTTCCTTAGCAGTTCTAGGCTCAATAATGGAGATCATGCAAGAATTCTCTCTAATTCTTCTTCTGGTTAATACTTTGGCATCTTTATCTCCAATAATCTGGTCAAGATTATGATTGAGTGTCACATACCTTGGAATGATATAATCATTATCTTTAGGTTCTTCTTCCTCAGTATCATCATCTTATTTTATAGAATCTACATGTCTCGGTTGAACTGGTACTACAGCATTCACTTCACCAGCTTCTGGCTTCACCGGTTCTGGTTCCAAAATCAGAATGTAAGGTTCATCTTCCTTCTTCTCCTCACTAGTTTCTCTTAAAAATTCGGGATACTCATCCACTCGGACATCAGCACTCTCAATGATTCTCTTTGTCCAATTGTTGTAACATGTGTAGGCCTTACTCTTGGTGGAGTAACCAAGAAATATGCCTTCATCACTCTTCGCATCAAACTTACCAACATAGTCACCTCCCTTGATAAATCATTTATGGCCAAAAATCTTAAAATAACTGACATTAGGTGATCTACCATACCACTATTCATAAGGAGTTTTATCCTTACCTCTCTTTACAAATATTTGGTTCATAGTGTAGACAGTTATGCTGACAATTTCTCTCCAGAAAGTTTTTGCTACACCTCCTTGTATAAGCATCATTCTAGCAGCTTCATCAACTAATTGGTTGTTCCTCTCTACAATACCATTTTGTTGTGGTGTCCTAGGTGTAGAAAGTTGCCTCTTAATTCCATTGTCTTCATAATATCTAGTAAAATCCTTTGAAGCAAATTCACCTCCTTGATCAGTCCTCAGACACTTTCTCTTCTTGCCACTTTCCTTTTCAGCTAAGGCCCTGAATGCTTTGAACTTACTAAAGTCTTATGTTTTGTCCTTCAAGAATGTGACCCACATCATTCTTGAGAAATCATTAGTGAAGATCATAAAATATCTATCATCTTGAATACTTTCAGTCCTTATTGGTCCACGGAGATTTGTATGAACCAAATCTAACAAATGTTCTGCTGAGAAAGATTTTCTCTTAAAAGTTGAGGATGTCATCTTCCCTAACTGACATTCCTTACATAAAGCATTCACTAGTTTGTCCAACTGAGGCAAACCTCTTACTGACTTGGATGTACTGACTTTTACAATGTTATCAAAATTTATATGACAAAATCTTTGATGCTAAAGCCAACTATCATCTACTCTAGCAATTAAATAGTTGTTGTCTTTAGGATTCAAGTGAAATAGGTTACCTTTTGTTTGCTTGTTGGTTGCAATTAGTTCCCCTTTGCTCCCATAGATTTTGTGCATTCCATTCTTAAATTCCAATGGATAACCTCTATCATTGAGTTGATCTACACTCAAAAGATTGTGCTTTAATCCTTCAACCCAGTAGACATCATCTGCACTGCTCTTTCCATTAAGAGAAATGGTTCCTTTTCCTTTTACCATGAAGGGTGAGTCATTTCCATATCTCACAACTCCTTCATCAAATTTCATCAATGTAATAAATTTACTTTGGTCATTGGTCATGTGGTGTGAACAACCACTATCTATGATCCAATCATCAGAACTATCCATGCGAGAAACTAATGCCTTCTGATCAGATGTCTCCTCTTTAATGGCAACAAAGACTATGTGTTCATTAGCATCTCCCTGAGATTCCTCATCAGTGATACCACCATCAACTACAATGAGACAATCTCTTTTTCCTTTTCCTTTGTACTTCTTGTACTTTTCACGCTTATGCTCATTGTCACCCTTAGGACAATTAGCTGCAACATGTCCAATCTTGTTACATGCAAAACACTTCAAAGGTAATTTACCTATGTACTTACCGGTACCTCTGGGTAACCGTTTGGCCAACAATGCTTCAAGCTTGATCAGACTGTCTTCATCATCAACTTCTTTGCTAGATCTAGACTCATAACTGTGACTAACATCTCTACTTTTCCTCATAGGTGGGTTAGAAACTGAAGCTCTAAATGCAGATTCAGATTTCTGAGCACTACCATCATAACCATTTAATTCAAATGCAATAATTTTACCAATGATGGAGTCAAGAGTTACCTTATTTTTATAAATAGACTTTAGCTCCTAAATGGCTACAACTCGGATAGTGTACACTGGTAGAAGGGTTCTCAACACCTTACTAACCACTGTGGCATCCTCCACTTTACAACCAAAACTCTTGATCTCACCAACTATCTCCTTGATCCTTTGACCGTATTATTGAATATTCTTACCTTCATCCATCTGCATGTCATCAAATTTACCTCTCAAAATCTCTTCTTTGGCAATATTCACATGCTCATCACCGCTATAGATTTCCTCAAGTTTCTTCCACACATCATAAGCAGTCTCCAGACCATGGACATCAACATACTCTGAATCAGACAAAGAACTGATAATGGCCTCCAATGTTTGATTATTCTCTTGTTGCTCTTTCTTTTTATCATCAGACATAGTCCCACTAGGTGCAACATGTTGTGTAACAACATGTTCCCCGTATTGACTTCCTAGACTCTTGATATAGATTTTCATTCTATCACTCCATATTCTATAGTTTTCCCTATTAAACTGTAGACCTTCTTTCTTCATCATGTTCTTCTAGATCTTTACCTCAAGTTGTTAGGCTTAGACACTAGAGGACCTGAAATGCTCTGATACCAATTGATGGTATGATGAATCAATAAGGATCTAGATAACTACTGAGAGAGGGGGGTGAATCAGTAGATAGAAAACTGACTATCTCAAAACTAACAGGTTCAAACATTGAACTACAAATTGTAATAGCATTGTCAAGTATATCGGTTGACTGTCATAACAGAATAATAGTATAATAGCTTTGAAACTTTCAAACCATTTAACAAAAACATTCAGATACTTTACTAACAATAGTAAAATCACATTTCAGATTACTGTCGGTCATATTATCATAACTAAGTGGATTTAACAATTAAGAAAATTAACCATAGCAAACATAACCATAAATTCCATTCACCACTTGACATAATTATTTTGACATCGAAACCCAAATGGGAAAAACCACGGTGGGGATGAATACCCACAAGTATTTTGAGCTCTTATGAAGTTAGCCCAGTTAGGAGCCAACCATGTTAAAGCTTTACAAAAAGTCTTGTTAAGAATAGATCATGTTAGGGACCACCCGGTTAAGGGATTGACTATAATGCCCTATTAGAAGCAATGCCCTATTAGGAGTAACCTCGATAGAGGATTTAAAATCCAAGCTAATGGATCACCTAGTTAGAGGATTTAGATAGCACTAAGCCTATTAAAGCTTACCCGGTTAAGGGATTTGTTTGTTGTATTTGTTAGAGAACAACAGGGGTTTGTTGATCTGGTAAATAGCACTACTCTGCTTGATCAGATCCTATTCATTCTCCTATCTGCCTTCACACATACTGTAGATACACCTTTTGATTCGGCAATCAATCACACTAACACTTAACCAAAATTGCGAACACTTCAACAAAACAACTCATCGACCTTATAATAAAAATAGCAAGTCGGTAACACATCACAAACCTAAGATCTCATAGAGATTACAAATAAATCAGTTCAAGTATGACCATTAGATTACATAGAAATAATTGCACATTGTTCAAGATAACCTCGACTGCTCCTTGGTCGTTGCTTCATCGAATCCTGTAACTCATCACGCGGTTTCCTCTTCATGCAATGTACTCACTCATTCCCAAGATAAAACTGTTATCTCTATGTGCCAAAAACCATTTGAAACTCTTCACATATAACATGCATACGTGGCATAATCACTACCAATCACCATTTGATTATATATTAATATAACTAATTCACCAAGCTCCATCGGTAAGGGTTTGACACATCAACAGGTAGGGTTACCGGTTGATCTCACTGCTTCTTAAGTAATACTGTTTTCCTTCACTAGCTAACCTACCGGTTGCAAAATAACATCATTACTAGTTACAATTGACATCAATAACAACACAATAGTTCATCAATGCAATCTTCAATCAAATACCAACACTTACAATGTAGGTGACAAAAAAAATGATTCCATCTTCAACAAAGAAGAAAAGATGAATAAAGCACATCATCGATGGCTCTAACTTCATCCTACATATCCAAAAAAATTTATCCTCTTCCTTGGGAGTAAATCTTCAAGAAGAGCATTTCAATCCTTAACTTAGCCTATAAGAAAAGATAAAAGTAAACAATTGCTTTCTTTTCTTTTCCTATTTAGGAATTAAAACTGCACAACAAGTCTCTCTTCTAACCATAGGAGATTGCCAAGTTTGTTTTTATCTTTAACATGAAATCTTTGACTTCATTCCCCTAAAAAATAGGAATTTCAAAGTTGGCATCTATCGTGCTCTGTGGAGTGTGATACCTGCAGTTGCAACACAAAAACACTCAATAGATCAGTACAAGCATGGTTAGCAAATTAAAATCAAATGAAAGATAAAACCATGACAAAGCAACCTATCACCTCCTAAGAGATACGAGTATGGATTTTCTCTCAGATCTGGATAAGCAATCCCAGTGACTTGACTACACCTAGACAGAGGATTTGAATTGATAATGATATGCAAAGATGAGATTGATTATGCTAGATTGATCCAAGAGACTAATTGAGCTAATGATATGCATGATTAAGCTATGATGATGATGCAATTAAGCTAGAAAAGAGATTGATTAAGCTACATGATTCAACAACTATACAAAAAAATGATCAAATTAAACTAAATCTAAGATGCAAATTACTTAAAACAACAATTCTCAAATGATATGCCTATAGTAACAATGCATAAGATGAAAATGAGATGGGATCCTTATTGCTCCAAAATGGGGGATATTTATAGGATTTCCAAGGCTAGGGGTGAGGTGGCAGGAATCAATGGTCAAGATTGAGTCTGAAGATATCAAGAGTGAAATTGGAGGAGGTTGAAGAAGAGGTTGGAGGAAGAGACACTTGTCATCTCTGTGGTGACAAGTGTCAAGAAGCTTTTCTTATAAAAAGGGAGTGTCCAAGAGAGGAGACGTGTGGACAACGTGCCATGTGTCTCAATAAGAAAATATCCACACCATAGGAGGTTAGGATAAGGAGGTTAGAATGTGCAAGATAGGATAGGGTTAGTTAAACCCAAGATTAGGTGGAATGGGTTAGGTTAGAGGGATGGTTAGGTTAGGTGATTATAAGTTAGGAGGCATGTGGGTAATTTGAATTTAAAAATTCAAACAATAGGAAAAGACTAATTAATTCTCAACAACTCATAAATTGATTTGTTTTAATTAATTAGAGGATTAGAAGAGTTGATTGAAGTGGGGGGGGATTAATTAATTTGAATTAATTAATCAAAGGGGACCATTGAAATGAACCTATTAAATAAATCTTTAGATTTATTAATAAGTAGATGAAAGAGAGAATTTAATAAAATTGTCTAATGAATTCAATTAAAATAGGAAGGGGGATTAATTAAATAATTGCTTATTTAGTTAATTATCTTCAGACTATTTTTTAGGTGTATACATTTTGCCCCTCTTTGAAGCGAGGTATGATGACATGTTGATTCAAAGATTAATCTCATTTTGGTGATGATATTGGCTTGATAGGATGCCCCAGCTATTGATTGATAAATTGTAATACGGTGATGCCCCCTTGGGAGATCAATTGAGATAATTGACCTTTGGAGTGTTTGGATCTTTGAGAAATTGATATCCCGATTAGAAATGATTTGATTTCTGCATCTATGGTTGATGAAAATATGAGTTCTATGATTAACTTGATGTTTTTCTTGATTATTGATAGAGCTTGATTGATTAGATTGATAACATAGAGACTCAGTCTAGTTTCAAGAATAGCACCTCCTGTATAAGAGAAAGATGATCAAATCATTTGGTTTCAGGAATGATATATCCTATATAAGACATGATCAGAACGTTTGCTTTTAGAAAAGATACATCCTATATAAGACATGATAGGATTGATTTAGATGTGATCGATTGATAGAATTGATAACATTGATTGGATAAAGAACTGATAGTTTGTTGATATCAAGTTGCAGGAAGATTTAGATATGTTGATGTTGGTTCTATTGTGGGGGAAATATAATATTTTTCGTTGGATCGATAATATCTGGAGAGAGATGAGTCATCAGTGTAATTGCATATACACTTATGATGATACCTTGATGATTCCTGCAATAGATTTAACCTTGGATAAAATGAGCATGCGGGATCCGATGCAAGAATGAAATGCAAGCTAAATGCGAATAAAATGCAAAGCTATGACCAGACCAGTCACTGGGTTATTGCGTTTTGTCATCATTGAGATTTTTAAAATATGGGAAGTGAGTGCAAACATCAATGTATAATTAAACCATGACGAACTGAGCACTATTCTATATGGCAAGTTAGCACAAGCATCAAGGTATAATTGAATCAAGATGACCTGAGTGTTGCTTGAGTAAAACAGGTAGTATTAACCATTTCAATATGCAAATTGGAAATGTATTTGATGATACTCCGATGATCATTTCCCGAGACATATTTGCACATATTAATAATTAGTTTATAGACAGCGGACAAAAAAATATCATGTTCCTTCCTTGTTCCTCTAGTCAAAGACATCCTGGAGTCACTCAGAAATCATGATAGTGAAAATCAAGATAGAAAAGTTGAACTATTATATTTAAATCATTATCCAAAAGATATCATCCATGGAAAAGTGTGTGAATGTGCTTAGACCAACATGTGATAGTTTGATGTTTGATAATTTGTTCTCGTGTTCAACATTGGATATGTCTCAGTTTTCGCTTGATAAGGGTTGTCTAACTGTTGTTCTCCCTGTTTGATTAAGCTCAAAATGATCAAAAATTTTGCCCCCAGCTAGGTGCAGTATTTTGCCCCAAGCCTAGAAACAAATTCATTATGATATACCCAATATCCAAACCATGGCGAGAAGCCACCCAAAATATCTGTGTATATACAAGGTTTTATTATGGATATGAACAATGTTGAATGAATGCAAGTAGAAGGATGCATGAACTAATAGATGGAAGAGCTAGCGGACAGGTAGTGCCTGTTTGCCAGGTTTTCACTATCTTTTTTTATTGCAATTTTTCTCATATTTGATTTATTTTTTATTTTCTATTTTTTCACTTTTTTTGGATTTTCTGCTTTTTCACTATTTTTGGATTTTTCTACTTTTTCAAACATAAAATTTCTTCAGATGCATGCTATTGATGGGTTCATCAAGCTAATCTCCATCCTACGTTGATAGTTGATATGCTCCTGACCCAAATACTGTTGTGATCACAAACGAACCTAACCAGTTTGGTTCGAACTTTCCTTTCTTATCTCAATCTGCCTGGTTGCATGGATTTTCTTTTAGTACTAGTTCCCCAACTTGAAAGACTCATGGTTTAACCCTGTGATTATAACTCTGGCACATTATTTGTTGATATACCTTTAAATGATCAAAGGCATTTTGTCTTCGTTCATGGATCAATTCTAACTCTTGCAATCTAGATACTCAATGTTCTTCATCTGGGATAAGACCTTTTAATGATACTTATAGAGAAGGTATCTCTACTTCTATTGGCATTATTGCTTCTAATCCATAAATAAGAGAGAAAGGTGTGGCACCTTTTGGTGTATGAATACTAGTATGGTAGGCCCATAGAGCGGGGTTCAATTGAATATGTCAATCCCTTCCAGCATCATTTATTATCTTTTTGAGAATTTTTGAAATAGTTTTATTTCATGCTTCTGCTTTCCCATTCCCTTGTGGATAGTAGGGTGTGGAGAATCTGTGTTGGATCTTGAATTTTTCACATAGCTCTTGTACATCCTGATTCTTGAATAGTCACCCATTATAAGTGATAATGGTCACGGGTATTCCATAGCGACAGATGATGTAGTTCAAGATAAATGTGACAATTTGTTTTCCTGTGATATTTGTGAGAGGTACTGCCTCAATCCATTTTGTGAAATATTTTGTAGCTACAAGGATGAATTTATGACCATTAGATGAAGAAGGATTTATCTTTGCTACTAGATCAAGACCCCATTGAAAAAAAGGCCAAGATGTTGCCAAAGCATGAAGTTCTTGTGTTGGTGCATGAATCAAATTCCCATGGATCTAACATTGTTTGCATGTTCTAGCTATCTGAAAAGAATCTCGTTCCATAGTTGGCCAATAATAGCCCAAGCGTATGAGTTTTTTCAAAAGGGTAAGACCACTTGAATGAGTGCCACAAATGTCATTAAGGACTTCATGTAAGGCCTTCTCATATTCTTCTTGTTCGAAACATCTTAAAAGAGTACCATCTAGACCTCGTTTAAACAAGGTATCCACGACGAGACTATAATGGGAGGATTGGCGAATAAAGTTTCTCTTTTGATTTTTTGATAAGTCGGGAGGGAGGATATTATCTTTCAAGTATGTGTAAGTTTGGTCGTCAAGGGAGGAATCATGCCCAACAAGGTGATAGATAGTTTGGGAATTAGACAATTATGAGAAGCGTAAAACAACTCTTCTACCAGGAATTCATAATGTTGTTGATTTTCCTGTGTCTGAAGGAGAGAAGCAAGTGTAGCCATGGCGTTTGCTGCTTTGTTGTCATTCCTTGGATTCTGTTGAAAAGTTATTTCTATAAAGTATTTCTTGATATCATCAACCATCTTTTTATAAGGCATCAACTTTTCATCCTTTGTTTAATAATCGTCATATATTTGATTGATGACGAGCTGAGAGTATCCAAAGACTTGAAGTTGTGTAATGTTCCATTGTATAGCCATTTTGATGCATGTAGCCAAAGCTTCATATTTTGTTGTATTGTTGGTGCATGGAAAGCTTAATTTGTATGCTTTTGGGATTGTATGACCTTGTGGTGTGATGAATAGAATGTTTGCTCTTGATCCATGATGTGTATATGAACCATCAAAGTATAATTGCCATGTTCTTGTTGTGACTGTTAGGATATCAGCATCAGGAAACTCAATCTGTAAAGGACGATTATCTTGAAGCGGTGCCTCGGCTAGTTGGTTTGCAATGACTTGTCCCTTGATAGTTTTTCTATCTACATATTCAATATCAAACTCACTCAAGATCATGATCCATTTTGCTAGTCGTCCTGTAAATGTTGCCTTGTTGAGTAAATACTTCAGAGGATCGATTTTAGCTATTAACTTGATGGAGTGAGATAGTAGATAGTGTCTTGATTTTTGAAAAGCAAAAACTACCGCCAAGCAGTCTTTTTCTATTGGAGAATAGTTGAGCTCGTATCCCACTAATGTTCTATTGATGTAGTAGATGGCTTTTACTTTTTCTTCATTATCTTGTTGTGCAAGCAAAACTCCTAATGATACTTCAATAGTCGATACATAGAGTAATAATGTCTTATCTGAAATTGGTGACATTAGAATAGGTGGTTGCATGAGATATGCCTTGATCTTGTTGAATGCATCCTCACATTGATGGTCCCACTTGAAATGAACATTTTTATGCAATAGATGAGTAAATGGTTGACATTTATATGCCAGTTGAGCAACAAATCTTCTGATTGACTGGAGTCTTCCTTGGAGTGATCTGAGTTGACTGATATTTTTGGGAGATGCCATTTCCATGATTGATTTTACCTTAGTTGGATCTACTTCAATACCTCTAGCTGAAACAATGTATCCCAATAGCTTGCCTGAAGTGACACCAAAGGCACATTTCTTAGGATTCAGTCGTAGCTTATATTGTTATAACCTATCAAATATGTTTTCTAATATTCCTATATGATCTTCTCTATTGTATGATTTGGCCAAGATTTCATCCACATAGTCTTCCATGAATGTATGCATCATGGCATGGAATATTGTTGTCATAGCTCTTTGATATGTAGCACCTACGTTCTTTAGTCCAAAAGGCATGATGTTCCAGTAGAAAGTACCCCATGGGAATGTGAAAGTTGCCTTTTCTTGATCTTCAGGTGCTATTTTAATCTGATTGTATCCAAAGAAACCATCCATTAGAGAAAACATGGAGTGTTTAGCAGTTAAATCTACAATGATGTCAATGTTAGGCAAAGGAAAGTCATCCTTTGGACATGCATTATTAAGATCTCTGAAGTTTGTGCATATTCTAATATTTTTATCTAGTTTTGAAATAGGAACGATGTTGGATACCCATTGAGGATAAGGTATAGGTTTGATGAATCCGACATCCAATAATTTCTTTAATTCTGCTTTGACTAGAAGAGTGATATGTGGATGCATTTTCCTTAATTTCTGTTTGACTGATTTGGCTCCTAGATTGACATTTAAGTGACACATAATAATCTCTGGATCTAACCCCAGCATGTTTGCATATGACTAGGAAAACTTGATTTGCCTTCATTTGAATAATTCCATATATTGTTGCATTTCTTCTTCTGACAGAGAAGTTGTTGGATGTAGGATCTTTGGTTGCTCTGTTGTCCCAATGTTATATGCCTTTGTTAGTTCGATCAAAATTGATGACCTTTTTTGATAGTGCTCGGGTAAAGTATCAAATCTCCCATCTTCTGGTGCCTCGAGGAGGTTTTCACCATTAGATGTGTCATTTCTTTTTACTTTTTCCTGATATAATGTTGCTAAGAAATGGTTTTCAACATTAGACTTGATATTGTTTTCTTTATTTTCCTTTTTGTGACTAGGAGATTTGGCACCCACTTGACTAGAAGATGCGTTACTGAAATTCCTAGTGAGGTTTGTTGCGGGTTCAATTGCATTAAGATATACAGATATGGCGTGGTCATTTGGAAAGGTATCAATCGTAGTATGTCCTTCATTTTCCCACTCAATAAGTTCAGGGTGGATTAGAGGTAGGGTTCATCGGGTTGAGATGTTTTGAGAATATCAAAGGTCATGATAGATTTATCAAAGTTTTCAATATATATGTCAATTTCTAGAATGATATTCTCATCAGAATGACCTCGCACAAGAAGCCCCTGATCGTCCTTTAAGTCCAAGTCAGCCGAATGTGATTATAATTCAAGTGAACTAGTTCCTAACATTTGCCCTGCATACATGTGAACTACATCGACTCCTACATCTTCTTCAAAGCAAATGAAATCACAAAGATTATACCATCACATGTCCAATAGGGTTTTGATCTCCATTCTTCCTATCTCCATTGATCTTGCTTGATATATTTGCTCTCAGATTTTATATGCACAAGAGCTCAACAAAGAACGGAATGTGGTTGCAAGTAGGATCATAGTGCCATCAATTGATCAGGTAGTTAGGGTTTGATAATGAAGGAAGCATCTCCTTAAATAGAAGACACTATATGAAATGGAGGGATAAGATTGAGAGGTGTAAAAAGGAGGTCGGCTATGATTAGAGGGTAGGTAGAAGAAATAATAAAATAATGAAAGAGGTAGGTAGTGTAGGAATTAAGAGATGAATGACATGTGTCACAGGTGGAAAAGGATAATGAATTAATTAAATAAATAAAGATTTATTTAATTAATAGAAGAAGTGGGATCAATTAAATAAATAAAATATTTATTTAAATTAGGAAAATGATAATTTAAATAAATAAATGTATTTATTTAAATGAGAAATAAGGCTAGAAGAGTATAAATGAATTAATTAAATAAATAAAGATTTATTTAATTAATAGAAGAATTAAGCTTAGATAATTAAATAAATAAAATATTTATTTAATTAGACTGGACAATTTTGAGTGTCTACATTTTGCCCCTCTTTGAGACAATGCGGCTTGTCGCGTTGTTTCAAAGAAGATAAGATGAACTGATATAGAGTTGCCCCAATATGGGAATGATATGCCCCCTCGAGAGATTGGATGAAAATATCTGAAAAGATTGCAAACAATCTCTCGATAAGAAAGACGAGATAGAATGGACTGACCGGATAAAGTGACAGAGTCATGGGATAAAGAAGATTGACTCGGGAAACGAGGGCGAGGGCTAGGGTAGGCTATAAGATAGACCACGGGAAAAAGACATCCTCATTGTCATCCACACATCCACGAGATCAGAGTGCAGAGCAAGAAAAGAGCAGCAGCAGTCAGTAGCAATGGCTTTCATTCATAGATTCGACCGCGTTCGCCGATTCCAGAGGCCAGCAGAGGCAGGAGAGCCAGTAAGTACCACCAAACCTCCTTGTACTTTCACGCATTTAATTTTGTCCTTAATGCATGCTAGGTAGAGCAATAAAAGCGCTTAGAATAGGGAATCAAGAATGTCAAAAAATGCCTAGGCGCATCTGCGTTGGTGTCAGGCGCATCTGCGTTGGTGTCAGGCACGTCTGTGTCCGCCAGGCACGTCTGTGTGGGTGCCAGCCGTGTCTGTGCTTAGAACCGCGTTTATGTCAAATGCAGATGCGTCTGTGAAGTCCAGGGGCGTCTGTGCCAAGAAGGCACGTCTGTGTCTCCCAAACGTGTCCATGCAGAGCATAGGCACGTCTGTGTGCAAAAAATGCAAATTTTCATCTTCCAAGTCAAATCGCCAGTTTCGTGATAAACATACGCTGTCGATTGGATAAGATGCTAAGAGGATATACTCAAGCAGGTCCTCTAGGGAAGACTAGGATAGATCAAGGCACTTTGTGATGAATAGTGAGTACCAAGATAGAGTATTTTGTGATGAACAGGGAGTACTTAAAGTATGAGCAGCACTTTGTGATGAATAGGGAGTGCCAATGTGAGTAACACTTTGTGATGAACAGTGAGTGTCACACACGTAGTACTTTGTGATGAATAGGGAGTACTACTAGGATAGAAGCAACACTTTGTGATGAACAGTGAGTGTCACTAGGATGGATAGCCATGTGCATTTGGATAAAAAGTAGCATTTTGTGATAAACAGTGAATGCCACTATGACTGACATGATTGATTTGCTTGACTACAGGAGTATTTGCCGATCCTGGAGTCACGACAGAGATTCCCGTCGACTCAGAGGTTGTGACCTGAGTTGACACTTGGAGACCGAGCTACTATTGAGGAGATGGGATTGAGACATGTGCTATATGTGCCTGAGTTTCGGGTGAACATGGGACTGTTGACTGCACTGGCTAAGAGATGGCACTCAAAGACTTGTAGGTTTCATTTGCCGATGGGGGAGATGACTGTCACCCTTGAGGATGTCTACAGGATTCTCAGGATACTGATTGATGGGGATCTAATCCCATACAATCGAGATGGAGACAGGGAGGCCCTGAGATGAGTATTTCAAGACCCTGGATTGGAGATGACAGCTGGGCATGTGGCCTGGGATACGATGACTGTGACAGGATTGGCACTGCTAGTAGTGATCGGAGGAGTGATCAGTGAGTTCCTGTGTCCAGATAGGGCAACACGGGGGTTAGCTGTGGGCTGGGGAGGAGCATTGGAGACACTGGGGAGGAGCATTGGAGACACTGGTGACGTAGCACATCAGATATGCTTAGGGACCATGTGTGCTAGTACACCTCTACTATGAGCTGCATCAGTTCGTATATCATGGATCAGTGGGATTGGGATGCAGGGTGACACTGCTGCAAGTATGGGCTTATGAGCATCTGCCAATGACAAGGCTGATACACTTCAGAGGTAGGGGTCATGGACACATTTTTATTCATTTGTATGACATGATCACCTCACAGCCACAGATTGGCAGGTTAGAGCACTGGCGGCGAGTGATAGATGACATTGATGTGGTCATCTGGAGGCCATATCTAGGATGTGAGGAGTGGGAGGACAATGCAGTTCAGCTTCCGTACACTTTCCAGAGTAGGTATCTGATTGGGCAGATGCCCTATGTGCTAGAGAGACGGCTTGTAGATAGGGTGTGCAGGCAGTTTGGCTGGATTCAGAGGATGCCACGGGGCTCGGGCATGTATGCATGGACAGTTAGAGATCAGGTACAGTTTGGGCCTCTACTGTCATATGATCAGGCACTTACACAGCTAGCAGAGATGGTGCCCCTACAGTGGGACATGTGGCCAGAGGTCGACGATGTCGGCATGGATGTCGAGTATACAGCATACTGGGCAAAGAATCCCTTCCCATGCTTGACAGATCCTGGAGAGCTATTTGATGGAGACGGGGGTGGGGATGATGGTGATGGTGGAGGTGATGTTGATGGTGGAGGTGATGGGGGCAGGGGCCGACGGAGGAGGGGAGTAGTTGGAGAGAGGAGGGTTGCACCTCAGAGGGAGGGAGGGAGCAGAGGAGAGGCAGGCTCGGGTGGTGAGAGGTCGCGGTGGATTGCCATTATAGGTGCCAGCAGCATAGGGTCCCAGATAGGTACAGAGATAGGTACAGGGATAGGTGCAGGGATAGGGACAGGGCTAGAGACGGGTGCAGGGACAGGGACAGGTGCAGGGATAGGTGCCAGTACAGGCACAAGCATAGGAGCAAGTACAAGTGTAGGTACCTGTACAGGGAGAACCACAGGCAGAGGCGGAGGGGGCTGACGCAAAGGAGGATGAACTCATTGTGCTCAGGGAGATCTACTAGGGCCAGGCAGATGAGATCTAGGAGTTGGAGAGGGAGAGGGATCAGCTCAGAATGAGGCTCTGAGATACTGAGCGGGAGCGGGATCAGGCTATTCAGCGTTACACTAAGGCTAAGATAGCACTGAGGGTGGGGAGACAGGTAGCAGAGGACACAGGGGCAGGATATGCTTATGTCCTACGGGTAGGGGAGGAGACTGCCTACTCGCGAGATCTTTATTATGGTGCAGTGCTAGCAGATCAGCGGGCGAGGACCTTCCATAGACCATCGCGAACAGCGACAACTATGGGAGGGAGCCAGAGGAGACAGGCATTGAGTGGTGGAGTTATGGGTCCTCCACCACCACCCGATAGAGGAGACAGGGGGGATGATCCTGGGGCGGGTCCTTCGGGGGCTTAGATTCCATCGAGGCCAGGTGGCTCCGAGGGAGGGAGTTCATCATAGCCATAGAGGGCTCCCTATGTACCAGTTTTGTATCATTTTTGTATGATGATGTAGACACCTACGGGTGATTTTGTAGCCATATGTATTTTGACATCATTGTATCATGACACTTTTTGATTATATTGTAAAGCGGAAAATCGCGAGCGAACCCTAAGTGTTCCCCCCACCACTCCAAGGGGAAAGGGGGTCACTTAGGATTGACGGTTTTCACTTAGGGGAGACTTTACATTCAAAAGAGGGGTTGAAACCCACAAGATCTAATCCCACACAATGCAAGATTGGATTCTAAATGAGTTTCAAGGGTTGTGATAGCAAGGCTACCCTCTTTTGTAAAGAATGTAGATAGAAGGATTAAGCTAGGAATGCATGAAAAGTGAGAAAGATTCACTTATAAACAGAGATAGGAATATAGGATGAAGCTGCGGACCTGGAATTAGCAGTAAAATGTCGAGACGATGCTGTCCTACAAATTTGAACAAAAGTTGACAGGACGATGGCGCCCGGCATGCACACGGTCCTCCGAAAAATCCGTGGAACGAAGGGGGATCTGTTCGTCTCTGCACAAGCATTCCAGATCTTCAATTATAGCCGCGTACCTACAACCTACACACAGAAAAGAGAGGATGATTGGGGGGTTAGGGATTAGGGGTTTGCCCTTAGGTCAAACCCCGATTTTGGAATTAACCAAGAAATGAGAAATTCTGTAAATGTAAATGATTGTAATGTAAAACAAGTACTAGTACCTTGTTGTAAGAATGTTTGTATTCTTACATGCGAAGGTGTAGATGTTGTTGTATGTTGTATGTTGTATGTTGTATGTAGTATGTGATCTCCTCTTCAATGGTTGAATCCTTGTCTTGAATGCAACACCTAGCCTTGAATGGAGACTTAGAATGATCAATTGCTTGAAGGAATGCTTGAATGCTTGAATGCTTGAATGTTTGAATATTGCTTCCACCTTTTTTCCATCTTGTACACATATATCCTTCCTCCTCAAAATGGGAGAGGAAATGTAGTTTATATACTTGCCATTTAGGGTTGATAGACTGATTTTTTCGACCTTAGGCCGACCAGGAAAGATTATTTTCCAAATTGCAAACATAAAGACCCGAGGCCCCAAAAGAGACCGGGCCCAAAATAGGGCCAGAGACCAGGGCGCTGGGCGCCATGGTCCTGGGAGACCAGGGCACTGGGCGCCATGGTCCCACCTCCAGGGACAGCAAGGTGCAAGGAGGATCAGGCCAGGGTGCTGAAAAATGCAGTTTTTGATGTCATGGACAAGTTTTGGGGTCTCCATTCAGGTTTAGTGTTGTGTCGCCATCGTGAAGACCCAAATGCAGTCGAAATTGCAAGTGTCACAATTTTAGGATGCTACATTTAGCCCCCACTTTAGCGGGAGTATAAGCGTACGCTCATACTTCCGGTAAAGTACAAGGAAACAACATTGAAAGACTTTCACCACATCAAGGAGGCAAGACACACCAAGCCCCCAGTGGACTAAGGATCTTACGACTTCGATTGACAAAGTAAAAGGGAAGATCAGGAGGGAGAACCATGACTGTCAGTAGTAAGGTTCCCTCACTATGAGTCATGCAAGAGAAATACCAAAAATTTTCAAGGCAAAGCTAAGTTCACCAAGAAATTTTTGAGTATCCTGAAGGGATAGACGGGGTGTATGCCCCCCTACGTTAAAGTGATCGCACACACCTCAACGGGGGTGATTGGTTTAAGGTAGTGATACACATAGGAAATGAGAAGGGAAAGGAGCACGTTATCACAAGGATTTAGCCCCCAAGTATGAGATAAACCCAAGGATAATAGACACAAAACACGAAGCACGAGGTGACTTCCCTTTCCTCAGGGTCAGTATGTTGTATGATAATTCATGTATATCATATGTATGTATGCATAATTGTTCTTCATTCCCCAATCAAGGAAGGTCACCTAGAAGAAGGGAACACATGTGTCTTTTGAGTCAACATGAGAGAGACCAAAAGAGATCTCGATGCTTTGCATCGTCCTCAAGTAGACAACACTAAGGACAACAAATAGAAGAATGAGAATAACACATAGAAGAAGTAACAAAAGAAAGGAGGAGAGAATCTGCTATGCTAATGAAACTAGTCTAGCACGTCATCCACCCCCCGATCTTGCTGATCAATATTTCGGGAAGGCAGGGAACATGCTAGAGGAGGAACATTCAACACAGCAGATGGAGCTGTCACAAGATCCAAACAAGGGCTATGTTCATGTTCCAAGCCATGTTGTTCTTGTCTAGGAGCTAGGATAAGTGCTTTAGAAAATTCGTTAGATAAATGGTTATCAACATCAACATATTCATATTCACTATCAGAAGCAAGAGAAGTAACATTTTCATCATGAATAACATTTTCATCTATATCATCATCAAGATTTATAAAAATATTATCTTTAACTCACACAGGATCAAAACCATCATGCATCTTATGTTTAGGAGGTTTTAGAGAAAATAGAATAATGCTTGTTGAAGGTGTTTTTGGGGATTGCAAAGTTTGAGAAGCAGCTACCTGAGCTCTAAGATGACGCTTTCGTCGGCTTTCACGTGCAGAATGGTTTTGTCTAGTCTTAGTAGCAAGTGGAGAAGATTAAGGAGGAGGAATGTTCTCATCCTTATCACTTGGGTGTTTAGGTTGTGGTCTCTTAGGCTGGATAATAGGAGAAGAGGGAGGTCTCTTCTCTCCATAAGAGGAAGGAGGAGGAACTACTTTGTATAAAGGAGGAATATTTGGTTTAGGAAGAAGACCAAGTCCATCATGACAAGTAGGTATCGGTCTACTTTTAGAAAGTTTATTAGACATAGACATAGTCACATCCATAGGAATGGGTTGGGAATCTTCTTGAGGAAAGACATTAGTTTTATCTTTCAAAGGAAGAACTTCCTTCTCAAGAATGATAGGAATATCAAGTTTGGGTGTTCTAGGTTCACTTAAAGATAGGATCATATCTATTTTCCACTTTTGATAGGATTTGAAAAGATGATCACTTCGCGGAGGAAGAGGTTGGAATTGTTTAGGCCAAAAATAATCAATAGGAACGCTAGAAGTTCTTTCAGCTGGTTTAAAGAGACTATGATTGACAGTAACAACTTCACCATTATAGGGAAATTTCAAACACTTATGAATAGGAGAAGCAATAGCTTTCATGGAAGATAGCCAAGGATAGCCTAGCTTCACACGAAATTGTTCGGACGATGGAATAATAGCAAAGTTCACATCAAGGGATTTATTATGGACCTCAATAGGTAATGTAATAGAACCAATTGCAGGAGAAGAAAATGCATCAAATAATTTCACATTCACATCTATTTTGTCATAGATCACTTGATTTAATTGCAAAGTAAAAAGAAATTCCTCAGTAATAACATTAACCATGCAAGCAGGATCAATAAGCACTCCACGGCAAGGTGTATTCTTGACTTTTGCAACTATGTATAAAGGACCATCAGGTGCCCTGATAGTTTCACTAGAATCAAATGTGATGGAAGGTTCTTTAGGGTTTTCTTGTTGCTCTACAAAGTTAATCAAATTCGGAGTCATAGACACAAGACCATCAGATGAGAAAGAGGAATCATTAGCCTCAATCGCATTAGAGGTATGAGAAGGTAATGGATCAGTAAAAATCTTAAGATTTTGGTTAGGAGGAGCTACAGATGTGTTGCCTTTATCATTCACTCTAGAAACAGAGATAGTATTATTATCAATCAAATCTTGAATTTTACCCTTTAAAGCAAAACATTTTTCAGTATCATGCCCAGGTTGACGATGAAATTGACAAAAAGATTTGTTATCAAAGTAGGGTGAATTAATCTTTGTAGGATCGATTTTCCTTATAGGAGGGAGAGTAAGCACATTTTGTTCCATTAACTTATTCATAATACTATGCAATGATTCATTCAAAGGAGTAAACTTTCTTTCTTTCTTGAAAAATTTAGAAATAGGAGGCACACCTGATGCTGCATTCACATTGTTGTTGATGATGTTTTCATTGAATTTAATGGACTCTCTATTCGGTTTAAACTTCCCAAATGGTTGTTGACTACTATCACCCTTATCACTCGGAGCCATAGGATTTGCTTATTCCATTTGACTCACAGTCAGTTGATAATTGTGAAGAGTTGCACACAACTGGTGGAAAGAAGTAAACTCAGAAAATAGAAGTTTATCTCGAATATCTTTTTGTAAATTAGAAATAAAGATTCTTTGAATATCATTGTCAGGCACTGGAAAATAAATTTGAGCATACAAATGCTTATATCTACCAATGAAATCAGACACTTTTTCTTTAACACCTTGTTTACAATGCATTAAATCAATCAAAGTAACTTTAGGACTTATATTGTTTTGAAATTGTTGAATGAAAGCATTTGCAAGTTGTTCGAAAGAAGTAATAGAATAAGAAGGAAACGAGCAATACCATTGTAGGGCTTTATCTCTTAATGTTCTAGTAAACAGTTTTGCAAGCAACCTTTGGTCATAAGCAAAATCGGTACATATTGTTTGAAAAGTCTTAACATGTGTTAGAGGATCACCTTTACCATTATAAAGCTCCAAATGCGGGATTTCAACATGTTTAGGAGGGATAGCTCGAACAATGTCAAGAGAAAGTGGGCTTGCAACATCAAATGTGGGCACACTAAACTTAGATTGATTCATAGAGGCAATTTGTTGTTGTAAAGAAGAGACAGTTTGTGCAAGATTGTTAATGGTCACTTCAGTCGAAGAATTCATATTAGATGTGTTAGATTGAGATGGAGGTGTTATGTTATTGAAAGAAGGTAAAGAGTAAGGTGGCGGGACACTAAGATAGTTAGTCATAGGAGAGGATTGGAAAAGAGGAACACTACAAGGAGGAATGGAATGGTTGGATGAATTGCCCCCTTGCGTCATGTTCATTTGTGGAGATGTAATAGGAACACTCATTGAAGGAATGAATGAAGAAGTCGGATTAAATGAAGGTAGAGGATTAATTGAAGAGGAAGGATTACCCCCATGACTGGTGATCATAGGCGGAATGTCTTGTATAGAATGTCAATCAAGAAAGGGGGATGAAAGATAGAAGATATGAACGTGAAAGAGCTTCTTGTGCATTATCATCATTGAGCTTTATTATGGCAAGTAGGTTATGACAATTGAGGCATATGTTCGACCCAGAAAGTCATTGTACCTATTTGCATGGAGATAAGACAATCACAAATAAGGAATGCCCCAGTTCACACTAGACTCACAGTGTCCTCATATCCTTGGACAAGTCATAGCATTACTAAAAGACAATCCACAGACAGCAAATACAAATAGGTGACGATACCCCATCCTCGCCTTTCTAGTCAAAGACATCCAGGAGATATAATCTCTAGTCAGAGACATCCTGGAAAAGCTAAAAGACATGTCACCAAAAGATAAAATCAAAAGAAAACCAAGACTCGACACCAACATCCACTGTAGTCCTCAAGTTTAGTGTCTCTTGTCACTTGTATAAGTCTTATTTGATTGTGGTCACAATGTTTACTTTCACAAAAAGGATAGATAGCACTGAACCATATGTTGTCTGAGTCTGTTGAAAGATTTGATTTTGTTGAAGCCCATTGTTGTTGTTGTCTCATCTGAAACTGACTGAATCCATGAAACTGATGTTTTATTGCGAAAAAGACGAGACCTTATTGTGGACTGGCGATGCAAATGTTGCTTTATTGCGGATTGTGTGCAGATAGACTAAAGGAATCTGGAAGAAACTGTACTCCTCGAAACATGTGATGTTCTTAGTTCCACACCCATCACTAGACATAGGAATTGCCTTAGCCACAGATAGGATCTGATTTATTATGGATGGAAAGGGAGGTGAAAAGGGAGGTTTATTATGAATGGCTAACCAATCTTGGGTAGATCAATAACAAGCCATGATGGGAATGTGTAAGTTCATTATGGATGAATTGGTTGTGAGTGTGTGCAATAGTGAAAGGATGAAAGTGGATCCTGAAGGAGGGAGGAGCAATGTCTCTACGCATGGTGCTGGTGACCCAGTTTTCACCATGGTACTTGCCCAAGGTGCCACCGAAGTGGTTTTCACCATTGGAAGAAATTATTTCTCTTTACTTTTTTCGATTTTTTTTATTTTTTCTGTGTCACAAGGCGCCTGTTTGCCAGGTTTTCACAAAGTAACGACTTTTTTTGTTTTATAATATTTTTTGTATTTTTGAATTTTTTTGAATTTTTTTACATTTTTTAATTAGGATATTCCGAAGAGCTATGTCTAGAACCTGCGAAGGTGCATGCTGTTGATAGGATCCTCCAAAGGTTCACCTTTTGTAGTTGAGAGCTGATATGCCCCAAATCCATATGCCACTGTGATGATGTAGGGACCAAGCCAGTTTGGTTCGAACTTGCCCTTCTTCTCTCTGTCTTGCTGATTCTTGGGGTTTTTTCTGAGAACCAAGTCACCTACCTCAAATGTATGAGGCTTGACCTTGTGATTGTAGATACGACTCATTCGTTGTTGGTAAGCCTTGAGATGATTAAAAGCAGTTTGTCTCCGTTCATCCAGTAGTTCAAGTTCTTGTAAGCGAGAGACCCTATAATCTTCATCACCGATGATATTTTGCAAAGAGACCCGTAAAGAGGGTAACTCGACCTCAATAGGCAAGATGGCTTTAGTGCCGTAGACAAGTGAATAAGGCGTAGCTCCTGTAGGTGTGCGAACACTTGTGCGATAGGCCCAAAGTGCAGGATTAAGTTGGATATGCCAATTACAGCTAGCGTCGTCGACTATCTTCTTAAGAATTTTAAGGATTGTTTTATTAGACACCTCAACTTGGCCATTACCTTGGGGGTAATATGGTGTGGAGAAACGATGGGAAATATGGAAGCGGTCACAAAGTTCACGAACATCTTGATTTTTGAAGGGACGCCCGTTATCAGTGATAATGGAAATAGGAATACCGTATCGGCAAATGATATAGTTAAGGATGAATGTAGCAATCTGTTTTCTAGTGTCTTGTGTGAGAGGCATGGCTTCAATCCATTTTGTGAAATACTTTGTGGCAGTGATAATGAATTTATGACCATTAGAAGGAGGGTGAATCTTGCCTATGAGATCGAGTCCCCACTGACAAAAGGGTCAAGGAGACGCAAGTGGTTGTAGTTCTTGTTTTGGCGCATGTATGAGGTCTCCATGGATTTGACATTGCTTACATTTCTTGACAAACTGATATGAGTCTTTTTCCATGTTGGGCCAGTAATATCCGGTCCTAATGAGTTTCTTGGCCAAGGTAGGACCACTAGCATGTGGACCACATATCCCTTCATGCACTTCACGTAACACAATCTGAGCTTCGTCACTTTCTAAACATCTAAGAAGAGTGCCATCTAGACCGCGCCGGTATAGGATATCAGCTAAAATGACATATCGAGAGGATTGGCGAATGAAGGTGCGACGTTGGTTATTTGATAGATCAGGGGGTAGGTTATTGTCACGAAGGTATGTGAAGATGGAACCATATAACTGGGATTCAAGACCGACAACACATATCATCTTAGTGGGAGTGATCTCATATGACGGAACCAAAAGGTTATCCACCAAGAACCCATAGCATGTCTCATTTGGAGGTAGATCGATCAGTGAAGCAATTGTAGCCATGGCATCTGCGGCACGATTCTGCTCTCTTGGTATCTGCTCAAAATCTTTGTGAAGTGTTGTTTCAGGTCATCCACCATTTGTTTGTAAGGCATTAATTTTTCATCTTTTGTTTGGTAATCATCAGTTGCTTGATAGATGACAAGTTGAGAATCCCCAAAAACACGAAGTTCCTGGATCTTCCACTGAACTGCAATCCGTAATCTAGTTGTTAATGCCTCATATTCCGCTATATTTTTAGTACAAGGAAATGATAAGCGGTATGATTTTGGTATAGAATCCCCTTGAGGAGTTATAAAGAGGATACCAGCTCCTGCTCCATGCTGTGTGTATGAGCCATCAAAGTATAGTTGCCATGACTTTGCATGTGATATTGTTAAAATGGATTCATCTGGAAATTCTGAACTTAGAGGAACATCATCAATCATGGGGGCATCTGCTAATTGATCTGCAATGGCTTATCCTTTTATTGCTTTCCTGTCCACATACTCGATGTCAAATTCACTCAGGATCATTACCCATTTGGCTAGTCACCCAGTAAGTGTTGCTTTGTTGAGAAGGTATTTCAACGGATCTATCCTTGCAATCAACTTAGTCTTATGAGTGAGCATATAATGTCATAATTTCTGTGAAGCAAAGACCACGGCGAGACATGCACGTTCGATTGGTGTGTAGTTTAGCTCATATCCCACCAATGTGCGACTAATATAGTATACTGCCTTTTCCTTGCCCTCAGCAATTTGTTGTGCTAAGAGTGCCCCCAGTGCTGTTGGAGTAGCTGAGATGTATAGTAAGAGAGGCTGATCTGGAACTGGTGGCATTAACACTGGTGGATTCAAAAGATAATCTTTGAGTGTCTGGAAAGCTTGTTGACAGTTATCATCCCATTTGAATTTGATGTTTTTATGTAGCAAGTGCTGAAAAGGATTGCACTTATCTGCAAGTTGTGCTATGAATCTCCTTATAAACTGGAGTCTCCCTTGTAAGGATCGAAGTTGACTGATATTTCTAGGTGGTGGCATGTCCAAGATGGCCTTGACTTTTGCTGGATCGGCTTCGATTCCTCTTTTGGACACAATGAATCCTAGGAGCTTCCTAGAGGTTACTCCAAAGACACATTTCTTGGGGTTTAATCTTACTTTGTATTTTTCCAACCGATCAAAGATGACTGAAAGTATGTCCATTTGTGTATCTTTGTCTACTGATTTACCCAAGAGATCATCAACATAATCTTCCACCGTTACATGCATGAGATCATGAAAGATAGTAGTCATGGCTCTTTGATATGTAGCACCTGCATTTTTTAACCCGAAGGGCATGACATTCCAACAAAAAGTTCCCCAAGGAAAAGTGAATGATGTTTTGTGTTGATCCTCAGGTGTGATCCTGATTTGATTATAACCAGAAAATCCGTCCATCAATGATAACATTGCGTGACCTGTCATGAGATCAACAATCAAGTCAATATTTGGTAATGGGAAGTCATCCTTTGGACAAGCTTTGTTGATGTCTCTGAAATCTGTACATATTCTGATGCTGCGATCTAGTTTACTGATAGGTACTAAATTGGAGATCCATTCAGGATAATCAATTGGGCGTATGAATCCGACATCCAATAATTTTTCCAGCTCTGCTTTGACTAGTAATGCCACTTGTGGATGCATTTTTCTTAATTTTTGTTTCACTGGCTTTGCCCCCAGTTTGACTGTTAAATGATACATTACCAAATCCGGATCTAGTCCAGGCATATCAGCGTATGACCATGCAAAGTTGATTTGTCGTTCTTTGAAGAAGCTTATGAATTTTAGCCTTTCGGACTCTGTCAATGATTTAGCCAAGAATATGTTGTGTGGAACCTCTTCTGTACCAATGTTTGTCTTGATAGTCTCCTCTACCAACATGGATGACTTTTCCTCATATGATGCTGGGAGAATGTCGAGCCTTCCATCTTCGGGTGCCTCAGAGAGGTTTTCGCCCTTAGATACGTCCTTTCTTTTTACTTTTTTGGGGTTAGACAGCGCCACAATGTGGTTTTCGCCATAAGACCCTTGGTTTGTTCTTATTTTCACATTTTTTCGACTGGAAGGTCCGACACCCTCACCAAAATATGCCATGTTGTTGAGTTCTATAGTGTATCCTGCTTTATGGTCCCTAGGGGGAAGATCATCCCGTATGCCAAGATAGTCAATAACAGCTTCATCATTTTGGAATGTGTCAAATTGTGCTGGTCCTTCATGATCCCAGTCAATGAGTTGATGGTGAACAAGGGGAAGGCCTTTAATGTCTTCGAAGCTAGCGGGACTAAGAGTGAGGATGCGGTTATATTCGGGTATGTCAAGGTAATCATCGAGGTCATCGATGGCACTCTCCTCATCAGTTTCGATTGCGAGTGAATCCAAATTGTCATCACTAGTAGCGCATTTTGGGACAGGTGTTCTCATCCTATGTGATTTCAACCTAGAACCTTGAGACAAAGATTGTGTGGCATCCTCATAGGTTGTTTCTTGACCAACTCTGAACTTTTTATAAAATTCCTCTTCTTCTCTGGGTTCATCTGGCTCTCTGAATGTCTCAGTGAGCTCATAATCACTGGAGGATTTGTCTGAACCCCATTCCCATTTGTTGGAGTCTATGGAATAGTGATCTTCTTGTTGAATTTTGGCAGCTTTGATTTGTAATGCTTCTTTTGTCTTTTTAGTGTGGATCTTGGAAGTCAGAAAACCAAGTCCCTTCGAGCGTTCCCTTTTTATAGTCAATTCAGGTTGTAAAGGTTCCATGATGCCTTCCTTTTGTAAACCAAGAGGGCTTTTTCCATCATACCCAAATTTTTGTAGAATCTTGAAGCCTTTGCCATATTTCTCACAGGGTATATTGATGTGACCTTGTGTGTCATCTTCAATGTCTTTGTATAGCATTTTGTATAAACCTTCCCCTTCCAGTTCACCCCATCTTTGAAAGGTAGTAGGGTCCCATTTGAATACCATGATGGTTATTTGCTTGTTAGGATGTGGTCTTCCATATTCTTTTGGAGAACTCATGACTTGTCGTAAGTACATGGTCTGATTTAAAGTGTATTCTCCCATGCCTTTGTCCTAAAATTTGCCTTTAAGCTCACCTTGTTTTGATGTCAAAGGTTTCAATGACTCAGGATCAATGTATGCTGAAGAAGGAATAGCTTCACAATTACTGGGAATGATGGTCTCAGTATATGATCTTAGGTTATTACAATATATGAATGGATTAGGATCACCGTTAACTGTTACCTCGACTCCATTGTGAGGAAACTTAATGCATTGGTGATACGTCGATGGGACTGCCCTCATTTCATGGATCCAAGGACGTCCTAGCAATATATTATAAGTGAGATCTAGATCCAGAACTTGACAAATCACATCCTTTGTAACTGGCCCAACTCTGAGAGGCAAGGTGACTGTGCCCTTGGAGGAGCGATCTTCATCATCATATGCCTTGATGGTGATTTGATTTGTTGAATTTACAACTTTATCAAAATATCCCAATTGTTTAATGGTGCTCAATGTACAAATGTTTAGACCAACTCCTCCATCTATCAGGACTCGCTTTATTCTATGTTTGTGTATGAAGGCTTCAACATGTAGTGGTGCATTATGTGGCTGACTTACGGAGGCGTCATTGACTTCTGTGAATGTAAGGGAGTGTGGAATGGAAAGGTATCCCACCATGGCTTGAAACTGGTCCACGTTCAGATCAGTAGGAATGGCGGTGTCTCTCAAGATTTTGTCAAGAATAGCTTTATGAGCGGGGGATATACGTAAGAGCTCAAGTATAGAGATGAGCGCAGGTGTCTTCCCTAACTATTCTACAAGGTCATACTCAGGTTTGGTTGATGAAGAAGCGGTATTTTTAGTGGAGGCACCTGGCAAAGTAATTTTACCTCGACGAGTTGTAACATGACATTCAGAGGTAGGTTCGGAAAAAGATCCAACACCTCTTAGGACAATCTTGGGTCGTTGGGTAGTACTCTCAGGAGTTTTGTCCTTGATGATAATAGTAGAGACATGATTGTCCATCGAGATGTGATTGATAGTTGAATCATAGTTGTAAGGTGCTCTAGTATAGTTGGCTTGATCATCTGTGACTTTAGCTTTTCCCTTATCATGCTTTGGGAATGGTTCCTTAAACATCTCATGTTCTTGATTGGATGAGTGTCCCTCAATCTCAATGTCACCTCTATCAATGAGATCTTGCACGATGTTCTTCAGTTGATGACAATTTCCTGTCTTATGACCCTTGCTCTTATGAAATTCACAATACTCATCATCATTCCACCAATTTGGTTTAACCTTTGGTTCATATGGAGGAAAATCTGGAACTGTGATTACCTTGTTCGCCACTAGCTTTTTGAAGACTGATTCAAGTGGTTCTCCCAATGGAGTGTACTTCCTTCATGATCTAGAAGTTGTTTGAGTATTCACTTGATTGTTTGTAGAACTTGATCCTAAAAAGATGAATTTGGGTCGCACTGTATTGGCATCAACAACACTGTCATTGACTGTGTTCTTGTTTTTATTCCAAAATCTTGGCTTGTCTTTTCCTTTAAAGTCATCTTTGTTTTCCTTGAATATCTTAATGACTCCTTGCTCAATTAGGACCTTTTCTGTTGCTAAGCCTTTTTCAATAACATCCCTGAAGGTGGACAAACAAGCTTTCCTTAGATCATAGCCAATGTCTTTGTTAACATTTTGTGTGAACATCTCTACCATTTGTTTTTGTGGAATTTCACAAGAGCATCTGCTGGCTAGATTTCTCCATCTTTGTAAAAATGATGCAAAAGACTCTCCCTCTTTTTGCTTGGTGTTACATAAAGTAGTGACTGATATGTCTGTCTCTATATTGTAGGAGAAATGTTGAATAAATGCCTCTACTAAGTCACCCCATGACTTAATACCAGGTGGGAGTTGGGAGAACCATTCCATAGCCTGATCACCTAAGCTTTGTAGGAATAATCTCATCAAATATGTCTCTTCTGAAGCTACTTCAATGCAAGTTGTGAAAAACTATCTTATGTGTGCCTTAGGATCCCCTTTTCCTCTATACTTATCAAATTTAGGCGTCACAAAGTGTGTAGGAAATGGAGGCATTGGAATGCTCTTGTCAAATGGATAAGGACATATGTCTCTCATTGTGTATGTTGGCTTCGGTGTATTTATGTCCTCCATTTTCTTTTGTAAGTCCCTGATTTGTTGCTCCAAATTGCTCTTAGGTGGAGATCGACTTCTTGGACCATACCCCATGCTTTAGGCACCAATTGGAGGAGGAGCATGTTGCATATATGGATGATATTGATCATACACATGTTCATATGGAGGAGGTCTATAGTGATGCTGCATATATGGACCACTTGATATAGATTCATGTTGAGGAACACCATATCTATTTTGTGCATGTATACCATACTCTACAGGCATGTCATGTTCTATTGTGTTGCCCCCAAATTTGACACGGGGTTTCCTTGTGTCCAAATTTTGAGCATGCCTTTGAATATCCAATTGTTTTGGTTGATCCGTAGCTTGAGTATGTGATTGAGCGTATCTATCTGCATAAGAATTCCATAATGGTCTGCGAAGGTGAGTATCATATACTTGACCATGTGTATGTGGGACCTCTGGTTTTTGAAGCAAAGATGATGGTGATTCAGGTACCATATATGGTCCTCTATTTCCTCCACTATTAGGCCTCCTTTGATCCATGTTGGAGTGATTTTGTTGCAAAGGTCGATTTTCCATTATTTGAGACATGTCAAAATCATGAGGTATCTTGGCTCCACTTTGTGCCATCATTTGTAAGAAGTATTGTCTATCCCTCCTCATTATTTCCTCAACCAACCGATTGAAATGGGGATTCATAATGGATTCTTCCACATCTACTGAATGTATTGAAAATTTGTCCATATTGTCATTGTGTGTAGCATTGTTGTTTGTAGTGTCTGTGTTCTCAACATTTGGAATGTTTCTATAGACATCCATGTCAGGTAATGTAGTGTGATCAGTATTGAAAAAGATATCATTGTCATACTCATAAGAACTCATGTTTGTGGACTCTTGAGCCTCTTTAGTTTCTCTCCTAGATTTTTGAAGACGGGTTTCAACCATGAACTAGGTATTGACCAAGATGTGTAAGACTAGATGAAAATGGAAAAAGTATGGAAGACCAAGAATTGGATGGAATGTAAATGAATTTGAAGTGTACTTGTAATGTCCAAAGTGTAAGACCAAGTATGTATGTAGTAGAGTAGGTGTGGCATCCAAAGAGAGGATAGTTTCTCTTGATGAGGTAAGTTGACATTGACTCTAAGTAAGACCAAATGAGACCCAAAGGTAAGAAACCTTGATGAGGGACCACTTAGCAAAGTGTTGTTGTATGTAGTGTGTTGACAAAGTATGATGAGGACAAGCAAGTGACCTTTTGACTCAAGTTTAGACAAGTGTGAATGTAATGCAAGATGTGAAGCAATGATGGACTGTGTGAGACCCAAAGACAGGTTGAATACTAGATGAAACCTAGAGAAACAACCTAGGAAGCTCAAGAATTCTGAAACTGACTATGTTTGTTTGCTGGACTGTAAAAAATTTTGAAATTCTGAACACAGACGTGCCTGTATACTTCACAGACGCGGTTCCCAGACATAGACATGGCTCTGTTTAAAACGGACATGCTTCTGAGATTTTTTTGAAATGCACTGTTGATTCTGGGGACACAGACACGATTATGCCCTTCACAGACGTGGTTATACGGAACAGACGCGATTAGAACAGACACAGACGCATTTCTGGAAAATTTGTGCAATTTTTTCCAATCTGTGAAGTCATTTTGTTGTGACCAAATCTGACTATTTGACTGTTTTTTGTGACAAGAGGAAACAATGTTGATGAGGACTCAATGTTTGTAAGTGTCTAGACTCAAAAATGACTCCAATAAAAAGTGTGCTGTTTGATGTAAAATTGTTTTGCATACACTTGAAGACACAAAAGACACAATGTTTTGTTGTTTGGTCTTGAATGTTTGAATGTTTAAAATAAGTCAAGCACAATTCTTATGGCTGGCCAAGACAATAGTTGTTGATCCCACATGGGGTTTTACCCCAGAGGCTACGCTATTCAGAGCGGATACTTAGATGCTTGACCTCACTGGCTCCACCCTCGGCACTCACTTCTTGGGTCAGCCAAGCATCAGTCCCCACGAAAACTCCCCGTGGTGAACTTTGTATCCCTACTAAGAACCGTATGTGTGTGGGCCGCTACCAGAGGTCCGACCTCCTGCCCCAACAACTTGAAGGATTTGGGCTTCTAAAACAAAAAGGTGCTAGTAAGGGCATCCACTCATGTGGCCATACATGCGGCACTTTCAGCTCTGTAAATACAGAAGGCTCCCAGCCGGTAGGGGTTACGCCCTACAAATGATCAAATAAATTTGATCAAACGGGTTTATGGGGAGTCATAGTGTCGGTATGAACTAATCAGCACACGTTATCCATAGTTTTTACCATGAATACATTTGTTTATAGTGGTTCGAAAGAGGTAGGTTTTCCTCACTACCACTTGGGTCGTTCTCTTCTCACTAGTAGTCCTAATGACCACACGGGAAGACAAGCCCTCTAAAGATTAAATAAAAAGAGCCTATTGCTCAAGACACAAAAGACAATGATTCAATTTTAGTGCACCAATTGAAGTGTTTGCTAGTCTATGAAAACAATGCACACAACAAAAATCCAAAAACCCTTGCTAAGGACCTGCAACAAAGAGTTATTAGTAGTTTGGATTGTTTCAAATGATCACCCCTTCCTGCAAGCACACAAGTTAGGTAAATTTTAAACCCAAAAGACTTTGTGAAAATAGGGGCCTTCAACCAAATGTTTTGCTTCCAAGACAAGCTGCACCAATTTCGTTAGCGAGATCTGAAAATTGTTAGCGCAAAATAAACCAGATCTAAAACCCAAAATGTGAAACTGGAATTAAATGAATAAACTTCAAAATTTTGAAACTGCCAAACATAGACGCGACTATCCCCGATGCATACGCGATTCTGAGATGCAAACGCGGTTCTGTGAGACACAAACGCGTCTATAAGTCACAGACGCGGCTATAAAACACAAACGCAGCTCGAACAATCACAGACGTGATTCCAAGGCATAAACGCAAGTTCCGAAACCTGCAAAATAAAATGTCACCGATAACACAGACGCGATTTAAGTTGTCGCTGACATGCCAGAAAATCAAAAATGCGATCCGAAAATATGCAGACGCGGAAATACCAAAAATGTTGTCGAAAACGTCCGATCTACAACTTCAAAAACACAAAATCTGCAACAAGGAGATTAAATGCAAAGGGACAAGAGTCCCACCAAGCGTGCCAAAATGTTTATGGTGAAAATGGATAACAATAATAACAAAATTGAAAGGCTAAATGAATTCAACCACAAAACCCTAGCCTAACAACAACAAAGATCCACCATAACATATGAAGATTACCTAAGACAATGCAAATCAAATGAAATCACAAAAATTATACCATCACATGTCCAATAGGGTTTTGATCTCCATTCTTCCTATCTCCATTGATCTTGCTTGATATATTTGCTCTCAGATTTTATATGCACAAGAGCTCAACAAAGAACGGAATGTGGTTGCAAGTAGGATCATAGTGCCATCAATTGATCAGGTAGTTAGGGTTTGATAATGAAGGAAGCATCTCCTTAAATAGAAGACACTATATGAAATGGAGGGATAAGATTGAGAGGTGTAAAAAGGAGGTCGGCTATGATTAGAGGGTAGGTAGAAGAAATAATAAAATAATGAAAGAGGTAGGTAGTGTAGGAATTAAGAGATGAATGACATGTGTCATAGGTGGAAAAGGATAATGAATTAATTAAATAAATAAAGATTTATTTAATTAATAGAAGAAGTGGGATCAATTAAATAAATAAAATATTTATTTAAATTAGGAAAATGATAATTTAAATAAATAAATGTATTTATTTAAATGAGAAATAAGGCTAGAAGAGTATAAATGAATTAATTAAATAAATAAAGATTTATTTAATTAATAGAAGAATTAAGCTTAGATAATTAAATAAATAAAATATTTATTTAATTAGACTGGACAATTTTGAGTGTCTACAAGAATTTCTACGTCGTCTCTTTTGGGAATGTAAGTTTCTTCATTGGTTCTAGTGTTACTAGGAATTGAAGTGTCATTCATTTTGATACCAAAAATATCCTCATATTGTTCTCTATTAGGGGGGGTCACTTTTCTTTTGTGTCAATTTTTTTCACATCAAAATCTTGGGGAAGTCTAGCACCAGATTTTTTTAACATTAGGAAATATTTTTCTTTTTCTCCCTCCAATAATTTTTGCATAAATTTATCAAATTGAGGATCTTTTTTGATGTCTCTAATATTTTGTTATGTTATTTCTCCTTCAACTTGTATTTCATATTCATGTTCCATGGTTCTATGCTCTTTAGTTATTTCCAATGTTTCGATTTCCATTTCTGCGATCTTCAATCTCTGAGCTCTAGTTAGAATGGGCATACACTTGTGTTAAATATTGTGCTAGGATTCGATTGTCCAAAAGTTATTTTGATAAATGATCAATTGTCAATGTAAATTTGATAGAGCGATATGACATGAAAAGATGATTCAAGTATTTAAAAGTTTCCAAGTTCTTCGATCTTTGGTTTAGGAGTCCAATGATGATGATTTGATAAAAATCAAGTCCAATAGGAACGATATATCCTACAATGTGGGGCAAGGTTATCTTGACCAAACATTGTAGATTCATGATAAAGGATGATAGATCTTGATGAGAAACTATGTTTGAGTGATCATTTTATCAAAGAGGGTGATGATGCACTTTGAGATGTTTAGAACTTGAACTTGTTGAGGGTGAGTACTTAAAAATCTTGAGGTGTTTAGCTTTATAATCCCATAAATGATAACTTGACCAAGATAACAAAGGAGACAATCCAAGCACAGAATGATAGAGAACAAGTGCTTATAATTACTATAAATTGACCGAGCAAATATGGCAGACCTGAAAAAGATGCGCAAGAAGACAACTCTGGACCAACAAAGACACAAATTTGTATGATAGTTTAAGTAGCCTTAGATGACAATACATACAGACCCATACAACAAATCAGAAATCTCATATGACAAAGCACAAGCTCGTATGACAATTCTCACTAAGCAAAATGATAAACCAGAGACCTCGTATGACAAAACTTACTAATCAAAACAATAAACCAGAGAAATCATACAACAAAACTTACTGCAAAAAATGATAAACCAAAGAACTTGTATGAAAAAACATATTGAACCATATGACAAACAAGAAGGCTTGTATGACAAAACACAAGCTCATACGACTCAAGACAAAACAAAGGTAAAAAATGTTGTTTGGATAGATTTTTTATCATTAAAGTTTGATGTTTTGCTTATGTTTTCTAGTTTTAAATGTCTGATTTTCTTATTTCAGGGATGAATACACAACAAACATACAATATAATAAGTGACCTCAAGCACAATATGCTACCTAAGGAAGTTGGCTAAGAGAGAAAACCTTTTCTTGCAAGCTTAGGTACACACCCAATAGCTAATCAGAATACGTCCGCTGAGTCTCAGGCAATGGATTCTCAATGTTGTATTATTCGACTCCAAACACTAATGGGGGCACAATATGGCAAGTGTCTTGGGAGAGTTACTATCTCTCTTGCATAAATATTATCACCCTTTCAGGGGTGAATTGGGTAGCTTCTAATTTAACCGAAACTAGTAAGGGATCCATTCAACGCGTCAGGCTATAAACTCAATTAAGAGGTCTCCCAGCCTTGAAAACCAAGCTTTGATATACCCAAAGGTACGGAGGAGAGCTATTCTCGAGCACTGTCATTGACTTGATTTTCATAAAATCATATTTATTTATAGTGGGTTGGATTACTTGGCGTTAGCCATTCCCGCTTAGGTCATTCCCCTGTCACCGGCCTTAATGGCTAAGAGTTATTAGCTCCTCGGGAGGGCAGGCCCGCTAAAGATATGCACTAATGAAATCAAAGGATGAGTCTAGCTTTCTGATCACCTAAGAAAGGTGAGAGAATACTCACCTATCATCAAAACACATAAAACATGATTGTTCATTTCCATTAGCAAAAACAAGTGTGCCTAGATAATTTAAAGAAGACATGGAGTTTAGTTGAGTCCTCCTAGGCAACCTACCAAATATATGCATTAGTAGTCATGATGTGTTTTGTTGAAACAAAATCTTTGACAAGCGTAATCTTCAACAATCGTCCTGCAAAAACCAGTTAGGCTACCAAAAAACTCACAAATAGACTAGGGTTAGCATTAGTAATAACCAAATTGAAGCATGAAACCCTTAAAATGCAAACTGCTTTAAAAACATGGAAAAAGAATTTCGTACAACACAATTGATGAATACTAAGAGGGGGGGTGAATTAGTATGCCAAAAATCTTTGCACTTAAACACTTTGCAAGACTAACAGTAAACTGGTAAAACAGTTTAACAGACAAACCGGTTAACAAACATGCAAACCAAATAGCTAATAATGCATTCACCCATAGAAGCACAAACACCATAACACAATAGATTTTGACATGGAAACCCAAATGGGAAAAACCACGGTGAGATGGAACTCACAAGTCACTATCTGCAGAATAGGAACCAGACTGGTTAAGGTCTTACAATGTTCTTTACCATAACAGATCCTGTTAGGAATCTCAATCTCTGTTAGGAGATAAGTCTGATTAAAGACTACCTTGCTAGAGGATTTTAGATCCATAGATGTGAACCACCTTGTTAGAGGATTTACAAAAAGGATTTTGGGCCTACCTGGTTAAGGGCTACAAACTTGTCAAAGATGTGAGTAATCAACAAGTGTTTGATCTATCTAATAGCACAGACTACTCGGTTAGATCCTTGATAGCTCATTCTTAATGCACTCCTACATTACTTCAGTCTTCTACACATTCATATTCTTTCCAACTCCTCAACCACCTTAAACCCTAGCAACAACATAAACTTTTGTTGCGACCACATCAACAACCTAAAACCCTAGACATGATGTCCTTATAAAGGAATCTGATTTCATGTCGATCCAATAGGATTACATTACAATTTCCTAGGTTCAATGAACCTGGACATACTTGGTACCATGACACAAAAAGCACCATTAATGTGTCGGCACCACCAAACAATCGGTGGATGGTAACTCATCACAAAATGTCAGTTGGTAACTCATCACAGAGTATTACCGGTTCATACAAAATGTCGGTTGTCAGTTTGACAAAAATGAAGACTGGTAAAAATGTGTTATGCCGCTTTAATCCCTCGTACCGCTTGGGATCCACGAACCGCTTGGGGTCAACATGCCGCTTTAGATCGGGAAACACATTCTACAAAACATCAATAGTCTAAAGACTATAATTCAACATATTGGTTGGAACAAATACCAGTTGTGCTCTAACTTATACATATAAAGAGGATCTCAATGCAAGTGTGTGTCCATCAATGACAATCACAACATAAACATCAAAAATGCCAACAATCTCCCCCTTTGGCATTGATGGCAACACTTAGGAAAATAAAATTTTGACATCTAAGTGTTTTACAACAAAATTGCTCCCCCTAAGCATATACACTATCCCTTTAACAATACAATGTATAACACTTTTGCATATAGAGCATAAACATTGAGATATTCAGCGCATATAATCAAAATTTTGATTACTAGATACTTCTCGATTACCAGATACTTCTCCAAATAGAATTCTTCTCCCCCTTTGCCAACAATGACAAAGTACAGCTGAACAACCCTATTTTCATTTGATATTAAAAATAATAAAAGTTTATGACAACAAGGAATGATACTTGTCAAAAATAGATTTAAAGTCCTGTAAGAATTGTTTCATCGACAAAGACCAAGACTCAAGTAGGGAGGTGGCTACTTCTTGCTTTGTCTGCATCTAGGAGACATGTTCTTCCATGGAATCAATTGTGCTCATCTCTTGTGTAACTGTTAAGGCATCCAAGTTCAGATAGCAATTATGAAGAATTTGCAATCATGGGAGTAGAACCAGTTGGAGCTCCTGCAAATCTTTAGACTGAGTGTTGATCTCTTGCTCCATTTTTGTTGACTAGATGTGAAACCAATGAACGGTTTGCCCATAAGTTGTAAAGGAATCATAAGGTGGCTTGAATGTGCTCAAGTAGGACTGCAAGTCCATTTCAAGTTTTTGCTTTTGAGCTAGCACATCATCATAGAATAGATGGGGTTGGCAAATCTTGTTGAGTAGCAGATTCCCCTCATCTAGAGCATCCCTTATATCCTTTTGTTCTTTCTTCAGTTCAGTCTAGAGCTCATTCAACTTCTTCACTAGAGCTATATTAAGAGCTTTTTGATGCTCCTTCTTGACATTAGCCTTTGTTGCCTCTTCATGGCTCTATACTTGATCATCCACTGCTGTGCATAGGAGCTTGAGTTTAGTTAGTGATGAATCAGTGCTGGCAAGATTTGTATCGGGTATCAAACTGGTAAGCGTATCCACAGCCGCTTGAATTACATCCTATTCCTTCTTCCTTTGAATGAATTCAAGGTTCTCTTGAGCTACCTTGATGCTCTACATTAGCTCCATTTCACTTGCAGACTGGAGATCGATAGGACTGGAGAGATCAGCTAGTTTGGCTTGACTCCCGGTTGCCTTCAGAGTCTCCATCTTGGTGCTCTTCTCCGCTTCTCCTGCCTTGTCCTCTTCTGCTTTCTTCTTCTCTACTTATCTCCTCTTCTCTGCTTCCTTATCCTCCTCTTCCTTCTTCCTTTTCTCTGCTTCTCTCCTCTTTTTCTCTTCTTTTTCTTCCTCTTCCTTCTTCTTCTCTTGTTCCTTATCTTCTTCTTCCTTCTTTTTCTTTTCATCTTCTTGCTTCTTTTTCTCTTCTTCATCCTTCTTCTTCTTCTCCTCTTCATCTTTCTTCTTCTTCTCTTATTCATCCTTCTTCTTTCTCTCCTCTTCATCTTTCTTCTTCTTCTCTTCTTCATCCTTCTTCTTTCTCTCCTCTTCATCTTTCTTCTTCTTCTCTTCTTCATCCCTTTTCCGCTTCTCTTCTTCATCCTTTTTCCTCTACTTTACCTCTTCCTTTGTTGCTTCCTATCTATCCTCAGCTTGCTTATCAACCTATTTAGCCTGTTGCTTCTATCATGTTGCCTCAGATGGTGTTTCCTGAGTAACATCATCAACATCCAGAGCATCGACATCAATGGTATCGATCAATTCAACTACCGGATTTCCTTCATCATCAAATACTTTGTCTAGTTTGAATATAACCAGTTCTTTTTCTTTCATTGCTGGTGGTTCCTCAACCGGTGCTATCCTCTCTAGGTAGGTGTTGGTTCTCTTTGCCTTAGGATCAAGTGGTGAGGCAATAAGGGTAGAGGCATACCCTTCCAGCATATTGTACATCACCTCATAGCCCATTGGCTCCACTTCTTCCTGTCTAGGCTCAACAGCATCCATTATGCATTTATCTACTTGGATGGTGAAGCAGATATCATCTTCATATTTCTTGACAATGTCACCTGATATCCTCACTCTTTGGCTCATTTTCCTTCTGAACTCATCAAAGTACTTGTTCAAAACATCAAGGTAGCTAGTTCCAATTGCTTAAATGCTTTCCTTGATTTGCTTGGTCACCAGTTTGTCACCAGACCATTGAACATCTCCTACTCCTGGAAAGTAGCCTTGGAAATAGAAGAACAACCCAACCAGTAGTTGTCCAAACTTGAACCTAAGTGCATTATCTTGTTTGATCAACTTTAGATTTAACAGGAGTTATCTCTGCATATCGGTGCACAGATCAAATGATGCATCCTCCTTTATCATCCGGTAAGCGATATTTACCACTGCAGCAGATACTGAGTTAATTCTGCTGGCTGGGAATGTCTGGTATCCAATCACCATGCATGCATACTTCACCAAATCATCCTTGATAGAATTTACTGTCATGCCTCGTGAGTCGCTCACTGAACCGGTGAGCTTGGACATTTCAATTTTGCTTACCGCCCTCAGGGCTGGCACTTCCCCTGTATTGTAGAATCCGGTGACTACATGAATTGCCTATGGCATGATATCATGTGTTCTCTCCGGCTACATCTTATCACCATGGACTCTTCTTAGAATGATCCTTATATGATCCTTTGTGAAATCCTCTAGGAAGTAAACAACATTATGGAGCTTTTTCTTCTCCAAAATATTAAACTCCGGTTTGATCTTCTTATCTTTTCCACAAAATAAACCTAACTAGGTGTGAATAGCTAGAGACCCTAGGTCTTCTATCTTGCAATCTATGTAGTTAGAAATTCCCTCTTCTACTATCACACCAGCCAGAACTTGTGATAGGGTATTATACTTGAACTTCCATTGAATTAAACTTGCAGACTTGACAAATGCACTAGAACTGGTATGAGATGCGGAAGCCATGATAGAAATCTTAAGAACTTGAGAAATACCTTGTGAAATATGTGAAATTAGGGCTTGCCGATTCTCCTTCACTTCACACTTCGTCGGTTGATAAATCGTCACTTTGTGTTCTCCACTTGACCGTTTCCAGTTTGAATTTGAATCTCCTTCGTAGTTTCTCAATTTGTTAAAATCTCTGCTCAAATCACCTTTTCATCACTCTGCTCTTTGAAAAACTTTTCTTTGCTCAAAGACTGATAATGAGAAATGACTTGAAAAATGCTTTTAAACATATTCCTCACCTACCGTCATTAATGATCCTCCATTTGGGCATAAACCCTAATTTGCCTTTTTACCATTTCTATTCTTCTGCCAAACAACAGGTATAACATACTGGTTAAGGTCTTTTACTGGTGTAAATCGAGGGTTCAAAACATTTCACCATTTTCTCCCCCTAAGCTTTTCTGAAGCTTAGTTTGTTGGTTCCGTGATTTCCACACTAGGTGCAAAAACTAGTTCCTCTTGTAGCACCACTAGTTTCTCCTTCCAGATTTTGTTCATGTCCACTTGAATAGTGTCAACATCAATGTTTCCTTCTGGAGTGACCGGTATATCATCAGGTATGTTCTTTCTTGATCTACAGAATCTGGCAATGTGACCCGGTTTGTTGCAGTGATAGCAGACCAATCCAGGTGCTCTCCAAGGTCCATTGTTCATGTTTCCATTCTTCCTTCTGCATGTTGTAGTAGTGTGACCATGACCATGATAGATCATACAATTTTCTCTCCATCCGGTTGCCGCTTGATAACCACCACTTCTTGGTTGATGATTGAAGGCATTAAACCGGTTGTGATTCTAGTTCACAAAAGGTTCAAGAACAGCTCCTTGGGTCCTCTGAGGATGTCTTCCAATGTTATTCATAATAGACCTGCATTCAGATGCTCTATGCCCATACTTGTTGCATGCAAACAGTAACCATCAAATATATAGGATCTAGGCTTATCATTTAGGAAATAAGGAAAATTGTTGTAAGCCTTACTCCTACACACATTTGCAGTATGTCCTTCTTTAAGACAGTTAAAGAAAATAGGTTTAAACTTTTGCTTACATTTATCCTTTGATGTTGGTTGTTTCTTTGATGTTCCAGCATTTGTACCAGAGGTCTAAACTTCTGCATGACCGGAATAACCAAGTCCATTGGTATTCTTGACCGGTTTGGTAGATTCAAGCTTTTGCTCTAGCTTGATGGTACTCTTGTTGAACTTAGCAAGTATTTCCTTTGACTCAAAGAGTTCTTTGGAAATAGCAGCATTTGTTTCCAATAGGTTCTCATTCTCAGAGATGGTAGTGTTCAGTTCTCCTTGCATGTCTTCCTTTTCCACTTTGCTTGCATGGAGTTGAGCATTTAGGGCACTCATCTCTTGTTTCAGCTTCGAGATCTCATGATCTCTTTCTTTCACCAGATCTTCAGCTTTCCTCTGGTTCTCAAGCTCTTGACACATCCGGATAGTCAATCCTTCCAACTCCTTTCTCAGGTCGGAGTTTGATTCATTCAACTTATTTACTTCAGCAATTAGGGCTTCCATGTCTACTTCATCTGAAGAACTATTTTCAGATAGCTCCATCAGCTTTTCTGCATGTTCTCTCCTTTTTTCTTGAGATGCCTTGTATTTGACCATAAGATCATCATAGGCTTGCTCAGACTGAGTGAGCTAGTGGGTAAGTTCCCTCAATGTGTATTCCCCCATATCTCTTTCCAAGTGGTTAAACTTATAGAAAGGTAGGCTCTGATACCAATTGATGAATACTAAGAGGGGGGCTGAATTAGTATGCCAAAAATATTTGCACTTAAACACTTTGCAAGACTAACAGTAAACCGGTAAAATAGTTTAACAGACAAACCGGTTAACAAACATGCAAACCAAACAGCTAATAATACATTCACCCACAGAAGCACAAACACCATAACACAATAGATTTTGACGTGGAAACCCAAATGGGAAAAACCACGCTGAGATGGAACTCACAAGTCACTATCTGCAGAATAGGAACCAGACTGGTTAAGGTCTTACAATGTTCTTTACCAGAACAGATCCTATTAGGAATCTCAATCTTCGTTAGGAGATAAGTCCGATTAAAGACTACCTTGCTAGAAGATTTTAGATCCACAGATGTGAACCACCTTGTTAGAGGATTTACAAAAAGGCTTTTGGGCCTACCCAGTTAAGGGCTACAAACTTGTCAAAGATGTGAGTAATCAACAAGTGTTTGATCTATCTAATAGCATAGACTGCTCAGTTAGATCCTTGATAGCTCCTTCTTAATGCACTCTTACATTACTTTAGTCTTCTACACATTCATATTCTTTCCAACTTCTCAACCACCTTAAACCCTAGCAACAACATAAACTTTTGTTGTGACCTCATCAACAACCTAAAACCCTAGACATGATGTCCTTATAAAGGAATCTGATTTCATGTCAGTCCAATAGGATTACATTACAATTTTATAGGTTCTATGAACCTAGACATACTTGGTACCATGACACAAAAGGCACTATTAATATGTCGGCACCGTCAAACAATTGGTGGATGGTAACTCATCATAGAGTATTACCGGTTCATACAAAATGTCGGTTGCCATTTTGACAAAAAGGAAGACTAGTAAAAATGTGTTATGCTACTTTAATCCCTCTTACCACTTGGGATCCACGAACCACTTGGGGTCAACATGTCACTTCAGACCGGGAAACACATTCTGCAAAACATCAATAGTCTAAAGACTATAATTCAACATACTGGTTGGAACAAATACCAGTTGTGCTCTAACTTATACATATAAAGAGGATCTCAATGCAAGTGTGTATCCATCAATGACAATCACAACATAAACATCAAAAATGCCAACAACAATTTACCTGACCGTACGAGTATCCTTATGGGATTGTACAAGTGCCAAAAAGAGCTCGTACGATAATTTAGTCTCCTTAAAAGCTTGTACAAGTCAGGAAGAATTATCATTTCAGTGCACAAAGGAGCTCGTACAAGACTAAAAAGGGGCTCGTACAAGATTCTGATTCAGACTCGGCCAGAAATGAAGATTTGATGATGCTTGAGATGCCAAAAATGATATTTTCGGCCCCATGATGGGTGCCAAAATGTCATGCTCTGTGAAGTGTAATACTTGCAGTTGCAACACAAAAACACTCAATAGATCATTACAAGCATGGTTAGAAAATTAAAAGCAAATGAAAGATAAAACCATGACAAAGCAACCTATTGCCTCCTAAGAGATGCGAGTATGGATTTTCTCTCAGATCTGGATAAGCAATCCCAGTGACTTGACTACACCTAGACGAAGGATTTGAAATAACAATGATGTGCAAAGATGAGATTGATTATGCTAGATTGATACAAGAGACTAATTGAGCTAATGATATGCATGATTAAGCTATGATGATGATGCAATTAAGCTAGAAAAGAGATTGATTAAGCTACATGATTCAACAATTATGCTAGAAAATCATCAAATTAACTAAATCTAAGATGCAAATTACTTAAAACAACAATGCTCAAATGATATGCCTATAATACCAATGCATAAGATGAAAATGAGATGGGATCCTTATTGCTCCAAAATGGGGGATATTTATAGGATTTCCAAGGCTAGGGGTGAGGTGGCAGGAATGAATAGTCAAGATTGAGTCTGAAGATATCAAGAGTGAAATTGGAGGAGGTTGAAGAAGAGGTTGGAGGAAGAGATACTTGTCATCTCTATGGTAACAAGTGTCAAGGAGCTTTTCCCATAAAAGGGTAAGTGTCCAAGAGACAAGACATGTGGTCAAAGTTCCATGTGTCTCAAGAAGAAAATATCCACACCATAGGAGGTTAGGATAAGGAGGTTATAATGTGCAAGATAGGATAGGGTTAGTTAAACCCAAGGTTAGGTGGAATGGGTTAGGTTAGAGGGATGGTTAGGTTAGGTTAGGTGGTTAGAAGTTAGGAGGCATGTGGGTAATTTGAATTTAAAAATTCAAACAATAGGAAAAGACTAATTAATTATCAACAACTCATAAATTGATTTGTTTTAATTAATTAGAGGATTAGAAGAATTGATTGAAGTGGGGGAGGATTAATTAATTTGAATTAATTAATCAAAGGGGACCATTGAAATGAACCTATTAAATAAATCCTTAGATTTATTAATAAGTAGATTAAAGGGAGAACTTAATCAAATTGCCTAGTGAATTAAATTAAATTAGGAAGGGGGATTAATTAAATAATTGCTTATTTAATTAATTATCTTCAGACCATTTTTAGGTGTATACAACACCCATTTCCTAAAAGATAAGAAGTAGACCACATTTGCTTTCCTATACAATAAGAGACATGTCATTTAATTCACCTACCTTGTAGGATGCCACCTCTCCAAGAGGACCCACAAAGTGTGAAAAATAGGGGAAATAATAAAATTAGGATAAATAAATATGCACTAAATTAATTAATTATCAATGTTAAGACTTAAAGGTTGAGACACCTTAATCCCAACAAAGAGTTGGTAACTATCTAATGGATCTTCTTCTCTACTAATGGATCCTCTTTGTTAGGATTCTTTCTAAGAGTGACCAAATTCCTTATTTTGCCTCTTGTTGAAGCTCCAACCATGATGCAACCAAAATATAACATACACGATATGTATAATTTTTATTGTAGATTACCAAGGCCTAAATCAGACTTGTCGTAATAATCAAGTCAAGAAATTCACTTATTTATAGCACTAGGGTGAAATTAGTGAAACCTTTCATTTTAATTCTCTTTAAAATAAATTTAATTTTGGAATATATTAGATTCAATTTGTCCTTGATTGATCCTCCAAATATTAGAATCATTTTTGACAAAGTGAGAGAGATATGTTTTGGGGTGAAAAGAGTTATTACCAAACTAGTTAGCTTTTAGCCTATCTAGGAAGGTCCTACTAACATTACACTTAAGCTTACTTAGAAAGACTTTTTTCACTTTTTTCTCACCTCATGTGACCTACACTCATCTCTATATTCCTACTAGTAAGTTCTTTATAGATGTCAATTTCCTCCCATTTAATTCTATCAATCCAGGGTGTTGTCTAGAGTTGTTTATGGTAAGGATTTTGGAAGGAGTTTAAGGTTATGGTTTAGCTTTTAAGTTATAATAATAACAAGGTGAATAATTTAAGTAAATTGTCACTTAATATTGTCCTACTACTCTATCATGCCTATTTCACACGTATACAAAAGTAAATAATGAATTAGAAATGAACATCTATTCTACCATCTATTTCACATATTTATAGAAATAAATACTAAATTAGAAATAAAAATCTATTCTATGATCACACATGTACAAATAAAGATTAAATTGGAAATGAAATAAAATGTTCATCTATATTGGTTAACATGGAAATTAAACACATGTTGAGACTAGTCAAAGAAGAATCAATATACTTGAAATAAGTGCTAAAATATAAAATTAAATGGGATTACTACATGGAAAGGAAATACTAAAATAAAACTAATTTTGTATATAATTTTTAAAACACTAGTAGGTTTGTGGATAAGATGATGAGTAGAGATAATTTGAACATAACACCTTATAACAAAATCTACTAAAGAAAACAAACAAATGAAAAGGCAATTAAGAATCACCTCCATCAAACTAAGTGGTCCCTGTTGGTCTCAATTTCTGATTACTTTGTTTTCTCTACAAGATTTTCAAGCCTCGGCACAAATGGAGAGAACAACAAGAATAGAAACACAAGACAACAATTAACAAGGTTTACAAAGAAAACTCCTACACTTCAAGCTTCAACAGAGATTAGACAGGTATACCTTTTGTGAGTACTCTCTCACAATTTTACTTGATGACTTACAGAAAACCAATGCAAATTTCTGCAAACCTTATCATTTTAAATGCAACTAAACATAAATGAAAGATTCATCTTCGTTATAATTGATCACCTAGAAGGTCATAAACTTTAACAAGTTATACTAGTGCCTTATTCGGGCTTCAGAGTCATTTAGAATTAAAGAGAAGATTGACAATAGAAATTCATATACACATCATCACCTCGATTTATCAGATCTATATATGCCTGACATATATGAACTATCGACCCATGCTAGACCCAGTCATCAAATTCATGCAGAGTTATTGATTATCAACAAAAAGGAATTAAGTATATTTAATTTCCTTCCTTGAGGTAAAAACCTAAGACACTCTCATAATTTTCTTTACAAACCATTTGACTAAACAATCCTAGATCATTAAATCAAAAGGATAACCAATCACACAAACACGAAGACAACATAAATTCAGGCTCAAAATGTTCTGATCAGTATATTAATATTATCTCATCAAAGTTCTACAGAAAACACATAATGATTCTTCGAAACGCAAAATGAAAGCGGGTGAACTCACAATACTGGTTCCCACTTTTTGACCAACTTTGACACTTATATGAATATTTTGAAAAAAATCTTCCCTTTTTGACACCTATAACTTTTAAACTGTTAAGAATTTCAAGATTATATAAACTAGTGATTTTTAAAATCTTGTTTGTAGATTCTAAATATATTTTTTGCAAATTTGTTTGAATAAAAGTTTATTGATTTTTCCATCTCCCTCAAAAAGTATTTTTTTACAGCAAACAACATTTTTTAAGAGTGATGTGTATCCCGAAACGTATAATTTTTTTTCTATAAATGATAAAAACTTAATTCTTTTGAATTTGGATTTGTAACATCAATATCCAGGGCATGCAGTTGGTTTGATAGTGATATGTTGAATATTTTTCATTTTATTAAGTTTTGAAGTTGGACTAACTATAATTTAGATATAAGTGTACGTTTGAACACATAATTTGTTCTATATATATCAAAATTCAATTTTCTTTTTTTTGTTAGAAAGAAAACATCAATACCTAGTGTATAGATATTTTTCAAATTTTTTTTGAATTAGTTTACTATTTTTCCCAATGCATTGAACAAAGAAGTTCATGTTCGGTGAAAAACCTACATTCATAAGAAATAAAATAAAAATATATTAATCAAATTAAATAAATTAACTGTTCTACTATTTGGAAATCTTATAATAAGGATTAAATACTTTTTAAAAAAAACTTTTAAATGAATTAATTTGACCCCCCAAAAGCTAATGTAAAATTGGTTTTTTATCAGCATTTGATAGATGTAAAGGAGACTCCATTGCAAGTATGATTTAGATGTAGAGAGGTTCTATCCAAGAAATTTTGATCTAAGAGCCTTTGATTTAATTCTCTTCAATTAATTACTTAAAATGGGACCTCTTAAAGCTTAAATCATTATATTTTTTTATAAATGTATGATTTCTGCAAAAATCGGGATGTACCAAAAAGTGGGAACCAGCTTTGTGAGTTCACCCAAGCTTGATTACATTTGCCAAAGCTTTTTTATAAAATTCTTGTGATCATTTTCTAAGTAGTCCCAGTATCCATTTATAGAGAGATGGATGCAACAACCTTCGAACTTCCTTAGAAAGTATTCTTGTTCTAACCATAATTCCCCCCAAAAAAGGTTACATTGTTTAGAAATGAAAATAGGAACAAAACCGATTAGTTAACCAGCTGGAGAAAGGCCAACTAACTTCTCAATACTCACAAGTCAAGCACCAGGTGTCTTCAATTCTTCAAAAGTCTAATTAGCCAAAAATAATCTGTTACAAGGGCTAACCGCTTCCAGTTGCCTAAGGGTTGTCACATGTTGTAGCATCGGTTGATTCTTCCCAAGCCTCTGTTTCTTTTATCACATATTTTTTTTTCCCATTTCTTGAATGTATCATCATTAGGCCAAGAGAAACTAACAATTTTCTTTCTCAACTTATTTAAACCTTTCCACTTCTCCTTTAATTGTTTGACTTCCTTTTCCAAAAAACTAAAGTGTGATTTTATTTTTTCAATCTCCTCAATGGTTTGAATGAATAAGGAAGTATCATCTATATTTATGATTCCATTTAGCCTTTGTGACATATTATGGCCTAACTCACCAAGCCATACATCTTTATCTTTCAATTTATCATTATTAACAAAACCTCCAGGGAACAATTCAAACTTCTGATCTGCATATTCTTTTCTATATAGGTTTGTCTTTCTTTCTCTATTAACTCTTTCCTCTGCTAACCTGGACATACCTTATACTAACTCATAAGTGGCCTTGATAGTGGCATCAACACCTATCTCCTCCTGGGATAATTATATGAGCTCTAAATCAACCCCCCTAGCAATCCATTTATCCAAAATTGGCTCCAAAATAGCCTTATCCTCTTTCAAAGAATTCAAAATATTCAAAATTATTTTCATATAAATATACACAATTGATGCCCCAACTGTATCAACAAACTTCAAAATTGTACCCCCGATCTTCTCCTCATACTTATTTGCAAAAATCATCTGGGCTTGCTTTAATCTCTCCATCTCATCTTGGATGTTTTTAGCTGATTGAAAACCAGGAGTCATAGGAGAAGGAGGGAATTCAATTATCAAGCTGGTAGGAGGGGGTCTGGCAGGAGAAAAGGCAATCATCAGATTGGAAGACTCGCCCTTTTGATGCTGTCCTCCCAACTGACTCTTCAATTCTGCAATGGTGTTGTCCTTACGAGCTATCTCAAGCTTGGCTTCATTGTAGGCTTTCGGCACTACCTCTAACTTCACCTGGAGATCAACTTTTTTCTTGGCTTCTTTCTCAGCCACTACCTTACTAAACTTAGCAGATTCTAGAGTTGTGTTGGTAGCTTCTACCACCCCTGTATCCTTAACTCTTTTTATAAGCATACCTCCTGAATAGCCAGATTTTGAGGAGTCTTTCCTCCTTTTGCTTTCTTCCCTCTTTAGTGACCACATAAAAAGGGTTGCATGGTCATTACTGTAATGTATCCCTTCCAAAGGCTTGGTTTCTTTTCTAACTACATCAAAAATCAAGGCATCAGCTATGTCCCATTCAGGAAGAATCAAAACTCCAACATCAGCAATCAATTTCCTCCCTTGCTAAGGGGTAATTGCCTCAAATTCTCTTAGCATTTCTTGTTTTATTTCTGTTTCAACAACAGATGCATCTTTGTGGGGTTGTTTAACTTTCCCATTTTCAGACCTTTCTTTGAATTGCCCAATATGTTTTCTCCAAACAAATTGTAAAAATGCTCCTGTTTTAACAAAACTATTATCCACCAAAAATTCATCACTGGCTTGCTTAATGATAGGGTCCAATTCTCTATCTGTAAACTCTTCAATAGTCAGGTCCATTTTTGCATCTGCTGGCTCTTCTGGCATTCCTTCTTGTAGTTCTCTATATGTGCATTCTATCTCTCCAAGGCTTCCTAATGGCAATAATTGTTCAACTATTGCATGTTCATCTCCTATGAGTAATGGAGATTGAGAAGGAGAATACAAGGACTCACTTGATTGTGTTTCTTCTCCTAACCTTTGCCTTTTTGGGGAGGCTTGTGATTCAGTAACATCCTCTATTGGCCTTTTTTCCTTTTGAGGTGGAGGGCTCATCTTTCCTGGGCATCACTACATTATACCCTGACCTTTTATACATCACATACTCACCTAGGGGAACCACCTTGGCAAAAATAGGCTTAGCTAAAACAAGTTTAACTTTCTCAAGGTCTGCTTTTATTACAACATCCTTCTTCTCATTTAAGGGTTGCATTGCATCCTCAAAATAGACCACCAAAAACTTAATCTTCTCTTCAAAAGGGTGAAAACTGCCCAAGGGATCATAGTTCTTGTCAAAATGTTGGACAAAATCAAGGGTCTTCTTGAATGCCAACCATTTTTATTTTCGTACTTCTTGCTCATCCAAATTGAATTCATTTCTTATTAGGTCTTCAGGAAAGTGAAATTGATGAACTCTACCTCCACGCCTAACTTTCTTCCTCAACATGTCGTTAAATAATTTGTCTGGATCAGCAAACCTAGCAATTGTAGTTGATACCCTGTATGGCTGAAGAAAATTCTCAAAATGTAATCAGCCACCCTTGGTGACCACAAACTAATTTGCCACAATGATTTTTGGGAAAATTGTCCCTCTTCCTTTGTTTTTTAACTCTACTTCTTGTAGGCCTCCAATTTGCCTCAAAATCTCAGCAATTCCTATCTTCATAGGGACCTGGTAAGGGAGCAGCTATGGGGTTCCCCTAAAACCATATACTTTGAAAATGGTAGAAACTGGGTACAAGATTATGTCACCCCAGTTGTGCACAATCTTAATATTTTCAGAAAACTCCTTGGGTCTAAGGAATTCAAGGAGGGCCTTAGGAATCCTAGGGTTCACTTGGCATAAAGGGATTCTGAGCCTAGATGCAAAGCATCTATCAATTTTCAAGTAACTTGCATCCTCTCTATCCCATGACAAATCTGTACTCCATAGCTGAACATGCATATCTTCTCCATCCTTTTCCCTTAATAGGTCCATGTCATTTGCAAAATATTCAGCACCTTTAAACAAGAACATGTGCATCAACGGGGAGTACCAGTCGAAAGGTCTATCTACCTTAGCATTATTTACCCCAATTAGGCCTTCATGAATGGCATCTATAAGGTAGGGTACAAAATCATTGGTCATTGCTAAAGATGGGTTCAAAATTTGTGCCATCATAAGCATATAATGGGTTGGCATGGCACTCTCTGCATCTTTCCCAAGAATTTGACATAAAGACCAGTATATACCCTTAGCCCTTAAAGTAAAGAAATTCAAAGGGAAAGGATCCATTGTGCTAGGGCCTACCAATGTTAATCCTCCTATCTTTGTAAAGAATTATTTCAACGGCCCACTCCTAAGGTGATCCCTTTGTGCATCATAGACCTTCCTAAGCATCTCCAAATCAATGGGCTCCAAGTAGTTTGAGACCTCACTCAGCTAGAAAACTTTTCTGAATTCACCATCATTGATTTCAATTAAGGTCCCCCCATTTACATTTCTCACAGTCTTAGTGATAGGGTCATAATTTTTGGCAATTTGGGTTAACAGATCAACGTCCATGGATACTCTAGGGACCACAAGTTTTCCAATATCTAACTCCCATATACTGTTTATAGGAGCAAGTGAATTTCGTTGACCAAATCCTACTCTGAACAAAACTAGACCTATCATACCTATCTGAGAATCTCTCAACCAATACCCCTTATCATACAAACCATCGCCAATCCTCGAGTTGGGAGATTTGGAAACAAGTTCTTTTATCTTGGTTCTAAAAAGTCATCATAGATAACCCTTTCTTGATAATCAACCCTTCCCTTTAATTCCCTTCGTGGTACCATCTTAAAACTATCAATACTTAAATTACTATTCAAATAACCTCTTTTGAATTTCAAGCACCAAATAACACCACACAAACAAGAACGCCACACAAACAAGAATTGTAAAACACAGTCACAGAAAAAACTTACTTCCTTCCTGAGAAATCACAAACTGCACACCTATTATCTGCAAATCTCCTTGAATGCCCTTTTTGTAATTTTAAATTCCAAAACAATGGCTTATGTAGGGATTATAATGACAACTGAGCATTGATTATTGTCAATAAAGTCGCACACTTTTGCAATTAATCCATTTCAAATTTCAAATTTTGGCTCCAATGGATCAAAAAGGCTTCTTCTAAGTAATTCTCTTTTAGTCATTGATCCACAAAGATTAAAGTTCAAACAACTTTCAATCGCAGTCTAGGGACCACCATCAAATCATGCAGAAATAGCTCACCCATTAACCATATTAGCTTTCAAAGTGGGCCCATTAGTTAATCACTCACCCACTCTTTGTTGCTAATCTGCAAAGGTTAAAGTTCAAACAACTTTCAATCATGGTCTAGCGACCACCGTCAATCTTCCTCTAACTTGTCAACTCTTTAACACACTTGGGCCACCCACTTCCGGCTAGGCCCACTATTCAGTTGCTAATCCGCAATGAATAAAAATTGAGCACTTTCCCACTGCCATTCAGCGACAACTGTTCAATTACAAGTCAATCGCTCGATCTTTAGGGTCCTTGATTACTTAACCGCCGCCACTTCACCATCTACATGAACTGTCTGCCTTAACTGCCTACCTTAGCCACCTGTTAGTGGTTTGTCATTGGGTTGCAAAGAATAAACATCGTGCACTTTCCCATTGTGGTGCAGCGATAGTCGTCAATCTAAAGAAACTTATCTGGCCTTTAAGAACCCTGACAGATACAAAGGAAAAGACCTAGGACTTTAGGAAATCCGCGAAATATTTCAAATTTAATTAAAACCTGCCCAAGCCTAGACTTAAAATGGCCCCATTTCAACAATGCAGCAACCCTTCCACTAAAGTGTAAAAAGCAACAAGCAAAAATAAAAACAAAAAGACCTGGAGATATTACAACACAAAGGCTTATCCTTCAAATGGTTTTGAAATTGTAAAAACCCTAAATCCTTAGAAACCATAAACTCACAGACAAAGGTCAAATTTTAGAATTTTGACAGACTTTTAAGGGTAAAAGGAAAGACTTCCAACACATTTAAAACACTGGTATCAGCCCCAACTCTCCTTCTAAAGAGACCTAGACCTATTACATGTTTCCATGTTTTTCCTTCTTATTTCCACTTTAATGGACCACATGCAAGTTGAATTGTGAAGAAAAGATAGTCTTTGTGTCAATTTAAAACTAGGAACTAAACCTAGAGACATCACGTAGCTCCTTTATATCTTAAGACTTATTTTCATAAGCTGAAAACTAGGAGTTGAATTGGAGATTCAACTAATGAATGAATTGGTTAATCTATTAAACTCCTAGATCCCTAAATTTTCATATGAGGTGGAAAATGCAAAGATAGATCTGTATCCAACAACACTACAACCTACCAAGAGTTCATGGATGATGTGGCCAAAAAAAGGTTTGAGGAATACATGGACAAAAATTGGGGAAAACTTAGGGGGAAATGGGGCATTCCAAAGAAGGAACTGGAGGAGTAAAGTACAACCAGTCTGAATCTAGCATATTATATCTATGAATATTACCTATAGAATCCTTCTAGTCAAAAGGAAGCTTCAAATGAGCTAAAAGAAAACTACCCAACCCACCACCGCAAAGAGGACCATCAGTAGAAGAGGCCTCAAAGGAATTCTTACAAATGAGTGTGGAGAAAAAATTTTAAAAGAAAGAAAAATCACACAAAGAAACATTTGTTGTAGAAGAAGGGGATAAGGAGGAACAAACACTAGCAAAGGAAAAAGTTGAGCCACTAGTAAATGAGGACTAGTTGTACAATGATCTCTTCCAAAAAGAGGTCCTTGAGAATACTTTGGATATTTATGATATCATGGTAGGACCCAATAAGATAACTGTTGAAAAAACACTGGTAAGATACATGGTGACCTCTAGCACTACTTTATAATACATGATGGATAGAATCAAAACTTAACTAGCTGCCACATTTAAGCAAAAAAGAGAGCATGTTGTACAAGAAGAGAACTTGAAAGAGGCCACAATTGTGGAGGTAGTTCCTTCAATCACTCTATCCTAGAAGAAAAAGATAACATAAATACAAACAAGGGTGTTGTATTCCAAGCAAATATTGGAAAATTTGACTCTTGGAAAACTGGAGATCACCAAGCAAATTCAAATAAAAATCAAAGAGGCAATCGAAAAAGCCTACAAATAGGTATGAAAGGAAGACAAAAATATGAAAAAGGCATCTTATTTCAAATCAAATCCCACCACTCATAGGGTTCCCTCTCCTTCATAAACCTCTAACACACTTTCATCCTTTTCCACCTCCCTTATGCAATCCATCAAAGACTTCTTGGCAAAATAGAAGAAAATCTAGCTAGTAGCTTCTCCAAAGCTACTCCAATCACCACTGGTAGGTTCACAAGTTGACCTCAACAATATACCTCTAATCCAAAAGTTTCAATTAGGGATCTTTTACATTAGATAGCAAGGGATGAAATCCTAAAGCAACATGTAGAAAGTTTGGAGAAATTACAAGACATGTTAAAGGACCTCTACAACATATATCCTCATTTACAAGGGGATTCTTCCCAACCCCTTGTGGTATAGATCAAGACATTGGTGGATGGGTACTCCAAGAGATGCAATTTCAAAAGACTACAATTGACAAAATCTACTCACAGAGCTATAAAAAATAATAACAGATAAGGAAAGAAAGAAGTGTGTTACCACCCACTCCAATTTGGGAACCCATTTTTCACATTAAAGAATACAAAAGGTGACATCAATTCCCTATATCAATATTTTTTATAGTGGCCCACTATTAGATCAATAGAGTTACATATCCTCCAAGTGGCCATTGCATATGATTCTTTGTAGGATGCTAATGGATTCCCTACATACATAATTTTAATAATTTTCAAATCATAGAGAACAAACAAGGAACAATTCTCAACAATTAAGGGAAGTGGTTATCTCGCAGTTGACATGCATCCTCTCTCTCCTCAAAGATGCACTAAAGTTAGCACAATAGATTTGCATCCATACCACTTTTCCAAAAGTTGAGAACCTCTTAATGCAGATCAATGTCCAAACCCACCTATTGCAACAAGACAAGACACAATGGGATATCACTTTTTCTAAGCTCAAGGAGATATACAAGTTTACTCTCTTGGGCCAATAGCAATAGATTTGCCTTGAGGAAAAGACAACATTTTGAAAGAGGGGATGAAGTTGGCAGGGAAGAGGTAGAGCTAGGACAATGACACAAATCCCACCGCACACCACTAGGAGTTGTGTGAAGCTCCTAATTGAAGAGACATCATCTAAATTAGTAGTAGCTTGTAATGGACATGTTATTCAGTGTGTAATACCCAAAAAATGGTCATCTAAACCATAGGCCCCTAATCTCGACTACATCACCAAGGTCCTAACCAAAGGCAATTAAATCAATCTTAGGCATCTAATTAATTAATTCCTAAATCATCAATGTCACATGGCAAATAAATTAATTTAAATATATTAAATGTTTATTTAATTAATTAATCATTCCAAGTAAATCATTTTAATCAATTATCCATATTTAATTAATAAATAAATATCCTAGCATATTTGATTAATAAATAAATTTTCCATTAAATCATCAAAAAGGAATTAATTTGCAAAAAGGAATTAATTTGGAAAAAATAATTTATTTTGAAGAAAAAGGAATTAAATTGAGAAAAGAAATCAAATTGAGATATTTAATTTTCTAATTTGAGATAACTTGGGAAAAATTAGAAAAGCAAGAAAAGCAATTAAATTAAATAAATCATTTTCTCTAAATTTAAACTCAAAGCAACCTTGAGGAAAAGGATTCGGTTGCATTAAAATGCTTTTTTCTAATAAAATAAATCTTGAGCAAATAAAAGAAATATGCATGGAATTAACTGATTTTTATCTCAAATGCACGAAATTAATTGATTTTATCTCCAATGCAAACTCAAATTGATAATCCAAATGCATTAAATCAAGCTTTATTGAATTTATCTCAAAATTAACTCAATCTTATCTCCTCTGAAATTGGATCAAAGCACCCAATCATTTCAATTCACCTGGATTGTGCTTTCTCTTGAGGAATCTCAACTTCTCATCATTAATCAATCTTGACCGTTGGTCTCTCTTTGGATTCTCTATAAATTCAAGCTTTCATCTCTCAATAAAAAAAAACCTGGAGATTTATTGTTATTATGTTGTTTTTGCTCTAGAGTCATTGAGAATATTGTGTATTGAGATTATTGCATCTTGGCTTTTTTGCATATTAGTTTAGTCACGTTTGCCTGATTAGAATCGTATAGCTTGATAATCATTGCTTGCATCCATCTAGCTTAATTTGCTTAATCTTGCATCCATTTAGCTTAATTTTGTGCTCATATAGATTAAATCCTCCATCTTGGTGTAGTCTAGTCACTGGTATTGCTTAGATAAATCTGAGAGCAAGTCTATACTCACATCTTTTAGGAGACAATAGGTCGATTTGTTATGGTTTTTACATTTATTGATTATATTTGTCTAACCATGCATGCAATGACTTATTGAAGTGTTTGTGTCTTATAGCTTACAGGATTACCACTTTTCACACACATTTTTGGCGCCCACCGTGGGGCTCGAAGATTACAATTTTTGGCCTTGCAGATCAGTTCTTTTTATTTTTTAAATTTCGGTCGTACAATTTCTGTTAAAACTCGTACAAGTTTTTTTTAGGGATAGTAGGAATTTATGTGACATATCGTACGGTCTATGGAGAATAATCATACGGCTCTATGAGAAAACTCGTACAAATTATTGTTTTCTTGTATGGCTCTATAAGATTACTCGTACGATTCTCTATTTTCTCGTATGGCTCTATAAGGTTACTCGTATAGTCTGTTGAGAATCATCGTACGGCTCTGTGAGTTTACTCATATGATTTTATGTTTTCTCATATTAAAAACAAAGTAATTTTTAGGGTTTTTCTGATTGGATTTTGTTTATACTAATGCATACCCTGATCTATTTTCTATCTATCTAAGAGATTTTCACAGCCTAACAAGTTTTTACAAAATGTTTGTCAAAGAATCTATCAATTAAACTTACACCTGTCAAAGAATCTACTGCCCAAAATTAATATGACTATTGATTCGTTGTTTTTGTAGGTTGCCTAAGGAGATTCAAGTAAGCTTTGTGTATTCTTAATTGTTTTCTAGGCACTTAAATTGAGATGTGGTAAATGAAAAAATCTGGTTTTCGTGTTTGAGAAGAGTCTAAAAGGTAGTGTTAGTTAGATGAGAGGGGGGGGTGAATCCTTCAATTTTTAATTCTCAAATTCAGATTCAACCTCGGTAACACTTTCTTCATATGCAACTATGATTGTAAATCATTCAAACTCATAAACAGATAAACATAAAATATTAAATCACATTTGACACTAGATTTAATGTGGAAACCCTAATAGGGAAAAACCACTATGGGATTTCAGACCCACAAGAAAATATACTCTTCTAGAGTATGCTCGATTAAAAGCAAATCCTGTTAAAGATTACATACACATTGCTAGATGTGACCCGGTTAAGGGATTTCCCTCAGATCTGTTAGAATCTTCACTTTGTTAGAAGTGACCTTGTCAAAGTATTTCAAACACTCATTTAGAATGTTACCTTCCAAGAGGATTTACAAATAAGACTGTTAAGTCCACTCGGTTAAGAGATTTCCTGTCACTTACAAAAGTAAATAATAGTAATAAAATATATCTGCAACTTCACATCTAAAATGATAAAGTAGATTCTATGTGCTCAATGTACTCAAGATAATCTTGTTATAAGACTTATCTTTCTCCTTGCTGGGCTTCTCAAACTATTCTACAACCAGATCTTCAATCTTATGTACTTGGTAATCACCTTTGTAGCATCGTTATGCATCAGTTTGCCTGCATTCATTGTTCTTCAACTACTCTTTATTTATAAGCAATTCCTGACCGCTTAATCTCCTTAATCACATTTCCCATGATTAATCTTAACCATCAGATCTTCAAACTTGACTAGGTTCAATAAATCTTTCAATCTGAAAAATGTTTTATCTTGCCTTGAAACTTGTATCCTTCCTAGGTAATTGTGCTCATTTATGACCATTCAATCTGTGTTGTAGATCTAACTCTTGAATTTTCATTGCCGTAGATCCTTAACAAATTTCTTGCATGACATTCCAATCTTCAATAAATCTCCAGCTCACTGGCATCCTTCATTTAATTATGTATTCACTCATTTTATGCATTTTATTACTGCTCGGTTGATACTCGATTAATACTGAACTTTACTCAATAGTCATTCTCTTCTCGGTGAATTTTTCCTTCTTTAACCGACATCGATAACCTTGGAGTTTACCGACTAGCTCTTTGCTCGGTAAAATAGAATAGTATCAAACCTTTACTCATTCTATTGCATGAAATCTTTTCTCCTTCTTGTTCGGTCTTTAAATACACATGTATAGGATATCAAAACAATCAAAACAATATAATCTCATCACTGTCTAACTCGGTAATAGCTCCCCATTGAATAACTTTATTACTCCCCTTTCTTTTCACATCCTTTTTGTGTCTTTTACCGACATCTTTATACTTATCAAAACATACTTTTAAGATATGGCAACATCATACTGAATCAGAAAATCAATTGCTTGACATCAATGACAAAATAATGATATTAAGATAGTAATCATCCTTTATCAATTATATCATTTATCTCCAACAACCTTCTTAATATCATCAACCATCAAACTTATTGTAATGCCAACAATCTCCCAACTTATTGTAATGCCAACAGGTAGGAGAGTATGCTCTTGTCTGTATAGACAATTAGAAATCCAAACCCTTGAATCTTTTTTAGTTTGAGATTTGTGTTTTTTTTAGTGGGCTTGTCACAGTGAGAAAAAGTAATCACCCTATGAGAACGACCCAAGTGAGTATAGCTAGACCCAAGCATTCTGACTCGCTATAATAAATAGGCCTCTTTGGGATTAAAGTCTTGGAGGATGGAGTTATTTGAGTTTTCTCTTTGAGATCTCTTATATCGAGCATTTTGTACGGCCTTGCAGTCTCAATCATGCTTGTGTGACTACATCTTGTCGCGGTACCTTGTCAGGCTATAGGCCTCAATCGTGCTTGTGCGACTTCAAGTGGTAATTTTGAACAAAAATCCTTACTAAGAACTTTAAGATAGAAGCTACCTGATTCACTTCTGAAAGGGGGATAATCTTTGTGCAAGAGAGATAGTAACTCTCCCAAGATACTTATCATATCGTGCCCCCATTAGCATTTGGAGTTGGGTAATACGGCATTGAGAATCCATTGCATGAGATTCAGCAGTCGTATTTTGATTAGCTATTGGGTGTGTACGTAAGCTTGCAAGAAAAGGTTTTCTCTCTCAGCTAATTTCCTTAGGATTAGCGTGTTGTGCTTGAAGTCACTTTACATCTTGTGTGTTTGTTGTCTTTGTCCTTGAAACTGAAATTGAAACCCTGGACAATCAACTAAAATTGGAAAAAACAATCAAAACATCAAAAATTCAGTGGTCAAAAACTTTATTCTTGTCAAAAACTCTTCCCTATCTAATCCTGTGTCGTACAAGTATTCCAATTTGTCGTACTACCCAGTGAGAATTATAGTCTGGTAACTATCAAACTGTCATACGATTCATAGATCCTAAGATATATGTTTGTCAGTTTGTCATACTACCCTATGAAAATTATCGACTAATAGCACATAAATTGTCGTACGATTCTATGCATTTGATAAACTTTTTGACAACCTAAAGCAGCAACTCGTACGATAATTCTAGTTTGTCATCTGTTAGCTCCTAAATTGTCATCTGGTGTCTAATATTTTGTCGTACGAGCCTCAGTTTTCATCAGTCCAAAAGCCTATGTTTTTGTGTGCATTTTTGGATCTGTCATACTTGCCTAATCAATCCCGATACACCATAGTGAGCATATATCTAGTCTTTTTCATCCTGAACATAGAAATCTTGATAGTGTACCCATGTCGTTGTGTTACACGATTTTGTCAATTATATCCCAGCTAGTTCAATCAATCATACATCAATTTGATCAACCTAATCTGCTTAGATCACATCGTATACATGATAGATCGTTCCTAAAACTAGACTTGATCTCAATCTCTTCATCCAATTATCACCTCAAACAAACATCTAGCTTTGATTTGATCTTAACATCTATATCACTTCTAGCTCTGGGTCACATTAATTATAAATACCTGTCTGAACCAGGAGCTCTTGTAAAAATTCTAACGAAAGTAAGAAGCCCATGGCTACCTTGGTCCAACAAATTCAAGATCTCAAGAAGAAATATATGACATTCAAGCCCAACAAAAAGATTCAATGGACCCTCTTGAGATAAAATTTCATGATATCATGAATACCAGATTTCAAGAAATGCTAAAATAATTATATAAGGTGGAACAGAAAGTAATTGAAAATCAAAAGCCAAATCTCATACAAGATCACAAGACACCTTCACCAAGACAAAAATAAATTTCCTCCAAATATCCCCTAGATAGATAGTTTACACCTTTGGGGCAATCTATTGAGTCAACTTTGGAAGAACTTCTTGAGCACAATCTTATCATATTGCCTAACAAGACCACATAGGGATGTGAATTTTTGAGTAATTATTGTGCATATCATAGGCATAACAAACATAAGACTTCAAAGTGCATAGAACTAAAACATAAAATTCAAGACCTCCTTGATAATGGTGTTATTAAAATTGAAGATCCTAATAATTCACCTAAGGAGAAACTAGATGCCATTACCAAGCATGATCAAAATTATAAACCCGTGTCTAGCAATGGCCTACATGTAGCCTCCATCTCTTTCATGATGCCTCCATCTCCTAAGGCTCCTCAACAAAAATCCATACCATATCCCTCAAATAATGAACCTAATGATGAAACTTCTCATGTTGACCCTCAAGGGCTATCAACAATACAAATCCAAGCTAATCTTTTTTTTCATACAAATCCTTTATATTATTCGAATATCTTAGATCTTATGTGATCTAGTCAAGGTAGAGAGATCCAATGAAGGACAACCCAACCTTGCATCCTAACGCAAACACCATGCAAAACATATCAGTAACCAGTAATACAACACTAGAAATAGTAGAAAGAACAACTGGTAACAATAGAGAACACATAACTAGTAAACAGTATGAATAATTCTTATTACAATCTGAAGAATTACATATGCCACATGTTGGATCATAGTCTAGGATACAAACAATGCTTACAACACAAATATAAGATCCGCAAATCATCCACATATTAGATCGACCTCTGGAAACAGTATGTCGGTTCTACCCTAATCCAAACCTTAGCCTTCAAGCCTCAGACCACTGAATCAGAATCTTGTTGAATCTACATCTTCACTCGATCTCTAAATTTTGTCTTTCATCTTCTAACTTCTATCTTCTCAAATGATTCACAAACCTCCATTTATACCATCCGCAATTAATAATAACTTAATCAAGTCGGCCCAAAGACCAACCAGTTCATGAAATGTGTAATGGTTTGTTGGCTCAAATCACTAAGAAAAACTTCCAAAATGCATAAAACAATGCACGATCCTCCAAGAACATTGGACATGGCACAAGAAACATAAATCAACGATCTGCAAGTCATGGAGATCAACCGCAACCCAATCCAACTTCGCTCAACACATTGGTAGACTAATCGGTAAGAACATATCAACCAGGCCAATACCAAAATCGATAACTCACTAGATTCAAAGCCAAATGCCATGAAACTAGAACATGACAAAGACCATGAATACAAGGGAATAAACCCAAAACCACAATGCTAAACACTCAAACAAGAAGAAATGCCACGATCTAAAGCAATTCCACTTAAAACTGCTCAATCGGTGAGAACTAGACCAATGCTCCTGCATCAGACCCTCAGGGTTAATTGAAAAGTGAGTCCCATCACTTGATTTGGTTCAAAAATCTATCAGTAGGTACTTGCAACTACCTTAGGGGGGTTCAGCGATCTAACTACAACTTCTAGTTGCCTCTCCTCGGCGATCTACCGGCCCAAACTGTAGTCTACCTCAATCGGCAATTTGTTCAAGTCTCCACCCACTAACTGCCTCAAGCTCAAGCTCTAGGATCAGTGATCTACCTGTGAATCTTTCTCTTCCTCACGTTCGGTGATCTGAACAAGTCTACAAGTTGCCTCCACTTCCTCTTCAACCAACCGATGCATAACCAAGTCTTCCAATAATAGGTTCACAAACCAGCTCTGATACCACTTGATGCAGTCAAGGTAGGGAGATCCAATGAAGGATAGCCTAACCTTGTAGCCTAACACAAACACCATGCAAAACATATCGGTAAATGGTAGTACAACACCAGAAATAGTAGAAAGAACAACCGGTAACAACATAGAACACATAACCGGTGAGCAGTATAAATAATTCTTATTATAGTCTAAAAATTACATATGCCACATGTTGGATCAAAGTCCAAGATAAAAACAATGCTTACAACATAAAAATAAGATTTGCAGATCATCCATATTTCAGATCAGCCTCTGGAAATAGTTTGTCGATTCTACCCTAATTCTAACCTCAGCCTTCTAGCCTCAATCCACTGGATCAGAATCTTGCCTGATCTACATCTTCGCTCGATCTCTAAACTTTGTCTTTGATCTTCTAACTTCTATCTTCTCAAATGATTCACAAACCTCCATTTATATTGTCTGTAAATAATAATAACTTAATCAAGTCGGCCCATACACCAATTGGTTCATGAAACGTGTAATGGTAACATGTCGACTCAAATCACTAAGAACAACTTCCAAAATGCATAAAACAATGTGCGGTCCTCTGGGAACATCAAACACAGCACAAGAAACATAAATCAATGATCTGCGAGTCATGGAGATCAACCACAACCCAATCCAACTTTTCTCAACACACTATCAAACTAATCGGTAAGAACATATCAACTGAGCCAATACCAGAATCGATAACTCACCAGATTCAAAGCCAAATGCCATGAAACTCGAACACGACAAAGACCATGAACACAAGGGAATAAACCCAAAACCACAATGCTAAACACTCAAACAAGAAAAAATGTCATGATCTCAAGCAATTCCACTAAAAATTGCTCAACTGGTAAGAACTAGACCGGTGCTCATGCATCACTATGCCATCATGCACTCCAATTCCAATCATACCCACCCCAAAAGGACCCATCCGAAATGCTTCCCCATAATGCAAAAACATGAAAACCTTCCAATAATCCACCATACATATCAACAATACTACCCCTTCCTTATAAGTGGCTCCATGTCAAGAGTATAATCTGAAAAATGAAGAAACAAGTCCTATCATAAAAAAATATCAAGACACAAAAACTCTCCAATCCCATCCAATGGTTGAAAAAGATCCTACCTCCCTAGAATCCCATGATGATCCCCCTATACCTTTCCATTTCTTCCAATATGATCCCCTTCCATCTCAAGAGCAAAGCATCCTTCCAAATCTCATTCCTAATCTACTTCCTAAGCAAGATCATGATGCCTCTTCCACCTTTTTAAATGATCCTATTCAAAATGTAGAGTCAAACACCCTTCATACTCTATCCAATGGTCTTCTTCCATGTCAAGAACAAAGTATCTCTTCATCTCCTTCTCATAATCCTCCATGTTCACCTCAAGGATCCATCATGCCTACAAAGTCCTCTCATGATCCTATCATTCCCTACATTCCACCTCAACCTCATAATGGACTCGCGTCTTCTTCCCAAATAAAAGTGTATCCTACAAGTCAAAATATTTATAAAGGAAAAGGGGTAGACCTTCACAAGCAATAACCCCTCCATATTACAAAAAATATTAAGGGTCATGGCCTCAATGACATTCCTCAAGATGTTGGTATCCCTACTAAACCAAAATCCAACACCTTCCCCTTCATTCTTTCCATCCATTTTAGGCCCCTACATCCCTCCATCCCTTATGCAGGATCAACAAAGGAATACATCTTTGAGAACCTTCCATCCATCTAAAATACCTCCATATCATTCCTACCTATCCACACATTCTTTTCCTTCTCCAAGCAATTTGGATGCCAAGCATAAAATTCATAAGTCAAGTAATCCACATGTATTCAAGGATCAACATGTCCCATCTAATCAACATGTCAAAACAAAGAAAAATATGATCCAAAAAGAAGAAGAAAAATCTAAAAGGATACAAAGGCCCATTGGGAAAAATAAAGAAAAATCAAAATTTATATGGGTTCCTAAGGCACTTGTAGAAGCAATGTGTTCCAAAGAACTACAAAAGCATGAAAAATCAAAAACCATGTAGATCCTTAAGTGGCTCCTTGAAGCACAACACTCTAAAGAAAAATCTAAATTGGCATCCAAAATTGTTGTTCCTCCATCCAAACTTTCCAAATCTATTCCTCCATCACCTCCTTCATCCATTTTGGATCCTTATGTCCCAAAATCCCTAACTGTTCCTCCATCCAAATCTCAAAATCTGAGATCCACTTTTCCTCCATCACTCCACCACCCCTCAAGATGTGTGCCAATGTTGGTCCCACCAATATTCCCATTCACTCATGCACCAACCTTTTGATATCTGATTCATTATCCAACACCTCCTTTTCACCCTTCCATCCCCCTTATCTAATCCTTTGCATAAGACTTTACCCTAGTTTCATTTCATCATCCTACCAACATCTTTGAGCATACCTTCATAGCCATGGTCTATATAAAAACATATTCCAAGGGTACCATCCAAAGAAGCAAGACACTGGAGTCCTTCTTCCATCTCCTATCATGCTTCCATTATCTTCCAAAAAAAAAAAAGTAAAAAAAATAATTTTGTCCATGTGTGAAAACCGCTTCTTGTGGCGCCTTGGGCAAGTACCATGATGAAAACCTAACAAACAGGCATCATGCGTAATCCATTATCCTTTTGCACTTTACACTGGGGGAAAGTTCCATCCATGTACATCCATCTATTATTCTTCATCCTCCATTATCCCTCATTCTCTCTATCTACATGCATATCCCTTTTCCACCTTTGATATTGACAAGGTTAAGGATCTTTGCATGCTTTGTATGTCCTATCTATTGCACTTGGTCCACACCCTTCAGCTCCTATCCATTATTCTATCCATTTCTTACTTTTATCCTTCATTACCACCTTTGATCTTTCTTATCCTATTTGCCTCCTATCCAAAAACCCATCTCTTGATCTTGATCAAAATTAAGGACATAAAATGTAACAAACCTCTTGACATGGTCATTTCTTTGGACCATATGACATTCGACACACCATACCCTTTCTTTATATTTCTATATATGGTCCCTTTGATTGGATTGACATGTTATCCTATTGGGAGATAGTCCTTGGAATCGTGTAAGCCTCCTCCATCCTTCACTTATCCATTTTTATCCCATTTATTCATTCATTCGCTCAAAACCTCTTTTACCTTGCTAGACACTAGGGGAAAAACATTAAAAAAACATAAAATATCCTGCAAAAAAATCCTAAAAATCGTAAAAAGTCCTGAAAAAAATTATTATCTTGGTTGAAACCTGGTAAACTGGCACCTTGGTAGTAAAAAAAAAAAGAGAAAATATGCCAAGAAGGTGAAAACCTGGTAAACAGGTGCCTCTTGTACTAAAGTGCTCCATCTATTAATGCAAATTTGGCATTTCCTGTTTTATTTCTCGCTTTCCTGCATCTTTGCTTTAGCTTGTACATATCTTTCAATCACTTTTGTGACACCCTGGTTCTTTTAGAACCCTCATGGATTGAAACCGATCAAACGTCCTAGTCTTAGGGTAATCGACTAATCAATCTAAATGTCCTAAGCAGTTTAACCAAGTCATCTTTATGTCAGTAGTACCATTTCATCCAATCCAAGTCAGTTACCTGTCTCCTAACCATTGCGAGGTTTTACCACTAAGTAAAGAGACAAAACAAGAACAATGAAAACAATCACTAAAACTGTTTGAGATATGATTGAAATTTTCTTTGTATGTTGTCTTTTAAATTGGTTTTCACTTATTATTTCCTCTAAGTAACTCAAGGAAGTCTATATTGACTAAAAGGAGCAAGAACTGGGGGGCATAATACTTTTCTTTGTTTTCTGCTTGTAGGAATGATTCTGATGATCTGGAAACATCTCGTAAGCTGGGTGTTTGTGACAAGTGCCTTCACATCAAGGTTAAATTTCCACACATACCTCGACTCCATTTATTTGTATGCTACAGGGAGGTTGGAACCATTTTCTTGCCTGTTTTGAGTAAATTTCTTTATTATGCAATATAGATGCATGCTTAATTTGTCCTAGGATATGAACTATAAAAGGGTCATTGCAGACAAGATAATCAATATTGCATATGAAAAGGAAGAAACTCTTCTTTGTCAGGTGTGTTTGCATGCAAACAACATGCAGGTCATCCTGGCTCTTTCTGCCTTGGCGCTTATGTTCACATGCTAAATCAAAAGGATGTGGCATTCAGGCCATCCTAACTCTTCATGCCTTGGTGCTCATGTTTATCTCCAATATTGTAAAATGCTCAGTGACGATAAATAAGCATACCAAATCTAGTGACTGAGTTTTAGGTTGCATTCATACTAAGCTTTGTGCATTTCAAGTGATTTCAGCATGATAACATTGTTCTCTTCGTCCTTTGAATAAAAGCCTGAATTTGAAACAATCATCATTTCTTCGCTAAGTGGTCAACTACATATCATCATCATCGACATGATTGAGTACCTGTGTATGAACATCACAATTCCTACATGAGATGTTAGCTGCATACATGAGCATATCATATAGATCCAAAAATCCATTGCATATCCATTTACATCCATAATTGCTCTGATTGACATGAAAATTGTACTATTAGCTAAATTGATTGTCCTGAGTCCATTTTCAGATCGAAATCAAAATCTGATGTCAATTTTCTAGTCAAATTCTCACAACATTGATCACTTGGCACCACTTGGCACTTTCATCTCCAGGTCAATTTTCGCATCAGTTTGCGCTCAAATCTTTTCTGCATCAACTCCAAATTTCTTCAACTTATCTCAAATCAATTCTTACATCAATCTATTCTCACATTATCATTGATAAATCATTTTATTAAACAATTTTGCCTAAAATCACTATGATCTCGCTATCTTTCGATTTTGCTCCCGAGGGGGCATACTCATTACATCATCATTATCAATGATTACATCATCAAAAGTTGAGAATTATTTTTTCAAATCTTCATCAAAAGCTGAGTGACAAAATATTTTCAATCTAAGATCAAACAAGACCTCATTGCTAGGGGCATATCAGTTTCATCGCACTAAATCAAGTTGATATTGTCTTCATCTAAATAGGTCTCTTAACGAAAATCAATTTCATCGCACCTCATCAAGTTGGTTATTCGTTTAAACCTAATCAAGGGTTTAAAGAGTCTTTTTGATAGTGATCACACACTCAATCCAAATAGGTGTTCAATATCATCACATCAACTCAAGTTGGACATTCTATTTTGCTAATCGGTTCTTGTTCAATCAAGTTCATAATCGGTATTATCTATTCGCTCAACCGATTCTAGTTCAATCAAGTTCTAGATTGATGCCCGTTTCTTGATCCATCAAGTTCAAGATCGGTATCTTGCTCTTCATCGGTCCTAGTTCAATCAAGTTCAGGATCAATCTATTCAGTTTCATCACTTCAAATCAAGATGAACATCTCGCTCTTTATCGATTTGTGATCCATCAAGTTCAAAACTAATATCTATTTAAAATCAACTATTCTTTGAATCAATGCGATGCTCGCACATCAATTCAAAGAGGGGCAAATGTAATACCCTAAAAATGGTCATCTAAACCATGGGCCCCTAATCTCGACTACATCACCAAGGTCCTAACCAAAGGCAATTAAATCAATCTCGAGCATCTAATTAATTAATTGTTAAATCATTAATATCACATGGCAAATAAATCATTTAAAATTAATTAAATGTTTATTTAATTAATTAATCATTCCAAGTAAATAATTTTAACCAATTATCCTATTTATTTAATTAAATATCCTAGCATATTTAATTAATAAATAAATTTTCCATTAAATCATCAAAAAGAAATTAATTTGCAAAAAAGAATTAATTTGGAAAAAAAGAATTAATTTGAAAAAAAAGGAATTAAATTGAGAAAAGAAATCAACTTGAGATATTTCTTTTTATAATTTGAGATAACTTGAGAAATCTCAGAAAAGCAAGAAAAACAATTAAATTGAATAAATCATTTTCTTTAAATTTAAACTCAAAGCAATCTTGAGGAAAAGGATTCAGTTGCATTAAATGGCTTTTTCTAATAAAATAAATTTTGAGCAAATAAAAGAAATATGCATGGAATTAACTGATTTGTATCTCAAATGCATGAAATTAATTGATTTTATCTCCAATGCAAACTCGGACTAATAATCCAAATGCATTAAATCAAGCTTTATTGATTTTATCTCAAGATTAACTCAATCTTATCTCCTCTGAAACTGAATCAAAGAACCCAATCATTTCAATTCACTTAGATTGTGCTTTCTCTTGAGGAATCTCAATCGCTCATCATTAATAAATCTTGACCGTTGGTCTCTCTTTAGATTCTCTATAAATTCAAGCTTTTATCTCTCAATAAAAAAAAACCTGGGAGATTTATTGTTATTATGTCAAGTTTTTGCTCTAGAGTCATTGAGAATATTATGTATTGAGATTATTGTATCTTGGCTTTTTTGCATATTAGTTTAATCATGTTTGCCTGATTAGAATCATATAGCTTGATAATCATTGCTTGCATCCATCTAGCTTAATTTGCTTAATCTTGCATCCATTTAGCTTAATTTTGTGCTCATATAGATTAAATCCTCCATCTTGGTGTAGTCTAGTCACTAGTATTTCTTAGATAAATCTGAGAGCAAGTCTATACTCGCTTCTTTTAGGAGGCAATAGGTCAATTTGTTATGGTTTTTACATTCATTGATTATATATGTCTAACCATGCATGCAATGACTTATTGAAGTGTTTGTGTCTTATAGCTTATAGGATTACCACTTTTCACACACACACACAGTTAACATACAGTTTAGACTAACTCTTACTCTTCTCACATAACTAAGTTTGGGGTATAAGTACAACACGTAGAATTACTTGGGTCTTAATACTTTGGTTTGAGTTCCCCCACTTTCTTGCTAACAATTAATAAAATCACTAAGAAAACGGGTCCATATATTTTTCTTTGATTAGGTTAGCTTTACTTTGCTTTTGCATGGGCTTTGTATACGAGAATAAAACATAAACTAGACACAACAAATTTTCTAGTCAAGTGGGAGAGTTCTCATTTGTAATACCACATGTAGTAAAGAGGGCAAAGAGGTTTTTTCAATGCCTATAAAAATGAAAAAATATAACACTCTAAATAAAAGTTCTACTCGTTTTAAAAAATTACTTATTTGGAAAAAAAAAAATTGGCTCTTAGGTCCTATTAATGGAGCACCACTATATGGGTGGTGCTCAGGTGGTTGGGTGGAAGAAGTCATGGGAGTGACATAGGGGGTAGTACAGGGGCAAAGGAAGGGTGGTCAAGATATTTCTATTGGCAAGGGTTAAATCACCAGTGAAGGTTTAAATCCTAGATGGGGGCATGGACCCCATCCTTGCCACCTTTGTCAATGATAAGGGTGCAAATTCTAGGGTTAATGAATTTTTGGGGCTTTATATTTATATTATTTTATTTTAAATAAAAATAATAATTAATTGTTTACCTATTGTACAACATGCTTATGCAGGGGTTATATGGCCTCTCTAGACATTTATTTTGCCTCCAAGCTACAACTATCTCTTATTTGGGTGAATTGATAGTCAAATAATAGGTTTTGATGCCTTCTAAATGTAATGGTGGGGTCTTTTTTGTGTCAAAATACCTCAAAATGCAAGCAACCTAAAAAATATCAATATAAATCCCACATGAAATACCTAATAAATCAAGCCATAAAATATTGCAAAACCAAAATTAAACAAGAGGCAAGATGCCACTAAGCATACCAAAAATATATATGCAAAATTTAGAATAAAATGAAAATAAACCAAAATAATATCAAACTCTTTATTCTAAATCTAGTACATAATGTCAGATAGAGCATAAAGAATACCCCAATTAAAACAATCTCACTTTTACTTATAGAGCAAGAGATTCACTTCATTGTACGGATTGGCTCTTGCTTTGGTTGTTCAAAATTAAGTGCCTACAAAATGCACCAATAGTAAGAAATAATCAAACTGGGTGGGTGGGAGATTATTGTTGGTTGAGGAGAAATTGTGGGGGGTGGAAATTAAAATAAAAATAAAAATAAATTCAATTTTGTGGGTCATTTTATGAGGATGAGATCGATTGCACACCCATGAGACTGACATAAGATAAGGACATTATTAATTTTAAGATATAACCATAAAATTTATTTGAGAACTTATATATATATTATGGTGAGATTTGAATGTTCATATTAATAAATTTGTGTTTATAATTGATGCAGCCATAACCGGTGAAAACCCTCAAAAGAGTCAACCAGCTTATGCAACAAGAGTAACACAATGAAACAAGCAAGAAAACATAACAAATTCATATAAACAAATCATATTCAAGACATAAAACTTTTGGTAATCATCATATTATCACCAAAGAACATCCGATAGTTAATTGGTTACATGCAGGCTTCAAGCCAGAAACAACCCAACCAGGACTCTAAAGATCAACCAGATCACAATATGTGAATCTCAATCCTTATTCTTAGTTCTACTTCCTCTACCCCTACAAATGATTACATAACATCATATTTATACCCACTAGAACATATCTAGGTCATCCTCAAAATATTACATTCACCAATGCAGGAAAATGAAATGTGTAATTAGGTCGGCCCTAAGATCTAAGAAATATTTTTGGAAAATAATAACCTGTAAAGCGGAAAATCGCAATCGAACCCTAGTTGCTCTCCCCTCTTCTAACTCCGAGGAGAGAGAAGGGAGGTTGCTAGGGTTGATGGTTTTCACTTAAGGGAGATACTTTACATTCAAAAGAGGGGTTGAAACCCACAAGATCCAATCCCACACAATGCAAGATTGGATGCTAAATGTGTTTCAAGGGTTAAGAAAGCAAGGCTACCCTCTTTTGTAAAGAATGTTGATAGAAGAATTAAGCTAGGAAGGCATAGAAAGTGACAAAGATTCGCTTATAAACTGAGATAGGGATATAGGATGAAGCTGCGGACCTGGAATTAGCAGTAAAATGTCGATACGGCGCTGTCCTGCAAATTTGAGCAAAAGTTGTCAGGACGATGGCGCCCGGCGCCACGGTCCTCCAAAAAATCCGCGAAACGAAGGGGGATCTGTTCGTCTCTGCACAAGGATTCCAGATCTTCAATTTCAGCCGCGTACCTGCAACCTTGTTGTAAGGATGTTTGTATCCTTATGTGCGAAGGTATAGATGTTGTTGTTTGTAGTATGTTGTATGTTTTAGTATGTGATCTCCTCTTCAATGGTTGAATCCTTGTCTTGAATGCAACACTTAGCCTTCAATGGAGACTTAGAAGGAATGCTTGAATGCTTGAATGCTTGAATGTTTGAGTATAGTTCCACGCCTTTTCCATCATCCCGAATGAAAGAGGAAAATGTAGTTTATATACTTGTCAATTAGGGCTAAAAGACTGATTTTCCCGACCTTAGGCCGACCAGGAAACAATATTTTTCCAATTTGCAAACATAAAGACCCGAAGTCCAAAAGAGACCGGGCCCAAAATAGGACCCAGGGACCAGGGCGCTGGGCGCCATGGTCCTGGGGGACCAGGGCGCTGGGCGCCATGGTCCTGGGGGACCAGGGCGCTGGGCGCCCTGGTCCTGAGGGACCAAGGCGCTAGGCGCTCTGGTCCCACCTCCGGGACAGCGGGGTGCAAAGGAGGTTCAGGCCAGGGTGCTTGAAAAATGCAATTTTTAGTGTCGTGAGCAAGTTTCGGGGTCTCCATTCAGGTTGCGTGTTGCGTCGCCATCGTGAAGACCGAAATGCAGTCGAAATTGCAAGTGTCGCAATTTTAGGACGCTACACAACCAAATGATGCGGATCAGCAGGAAGGTCAGCCACATGCCAAGGAACATCAGACAAGACCCAAGATGGATCTACATGCTAAGAATCACGCCGCTAATAAAGGAAAACCAACTGGTAAGCACAAGAACTATCCCGAGAACCCAGAAACACCCAACCAAAAGCGATAACATGTCGAAGAAGAACCCAAATGAATTAGAAATCTAAAATCAACCACATGAAATCGCCAGGAAATTGCCAACAAGATCTTACATGAAGAACAAGCAACTACCAGTACATACCGGTAAGAACATAGAAAACTGCACAAGGAACTAAGAAATAACAAAACTAAAAGGAAATATTTTTGGTCGATGCAAGATTGCTCATCGACCGGGGATGCTCCTACATCAATAATGTTGGGTTTTATTTTGAGAGAATACTTAAGTATAACTATAAATTGAAAAATAGTGTAACCTTGTGTAAGGTTGTGCCCATACTATGATCCTTAACATATGCCCATTTACACACATTTTCACATATCTAACCAATAAGGGTTTAGTTTGAGAGAATAAATAGTTCATATAGTTATAAAGTGGCAAATACTGCAATCTTGTGTGAATTGGTTGTAACTATACTGGCTCCAAAATAGCATGCCATACCATGATGCGGATCCAAAATCGCATGCCCTTTCATACCATACAACACGTTTTGGGACCCACCATTGGGCTTCTAATGTGGAGGCATGTTGTCATTTTGCAATTGACGAAAAGCATTTGCACGTGGCTAATATTTGTCGGCCACTCTCCCACTCACACCTCACAAGAATGGCTACAGTTTGTAGCCACATGTGTCCAAAAATTTTAATTTTAATTTTAAAACTCCTCTCCCACTCCCGCCCAAACATAATTTCAAAAATATTCGTTTTGAATTCTACCGCTATTGCTGCAATTCCATTTTCATTTTTTAATACTGCAATTTAATTTCCATTTTTTGCTGCTAGGTTTGGATGTCATAGGTTGTTCAATCTATTGGATGTGGGTTGTCAAGATTTGGTGAACAATGAGCATAGATGAGCAGCCGGAGCATTCATATGATGGACCAACTGAAGACTTGATTGGCGATCTCTTGATGACAACTAAGCCAATATAATTGCTCACCACAGGAACATCTTGTGGCCTGCATCCATTCAAAAAATATGTAGAGAGATCAAACATACCTTTTATGTTTTGGTTGTTGAATTTATTAGACTTTTGATACAAAGATTCAAGGGCGTTGATTGTTGGAGAGTGTTGTAGAGCTCTCTCAAAGCACTCACTAGCTAAATTGTACTAGCCAAGTGTATAGAGCCCACCCCTTGCGGCATAAGGGTTTGAGGTGCTCAGAATCCAGATCTAACGCTTTATCACAATCCTCCACAAAAGTGAGAAATTATTTGAGCATCAATTTGGCCCTTGCACAATTAGAATATGAATACAAAAGGGCCTCCTTTAGATCCTATTGAATTTTTGAAGAGCTCATAGTATGAGTGGACCAATTTTTCAGCCGAAGAAGAAGAATGTCTATGCAAGTGGAGTAAAATTCTATAGCGCCTTCCCACTTGCTATCTCTAATTCATTTGTTACCTTCCCCATGCAATTGGAGCAAGTCAACAAGGAAAGTATCATGTTGAGGCATATCAAGAATCTCAATGTTATTAGGGTTATCAACACATACCATAAGAAGATCGTTGTCGACTCGCTTAAAGTTGGGCTCTTTCACATTATCTAGGGGATTCAAACATACTTCGGCTAGGGGAATTAGATGGCATGCTTGGGATTCGAACATGCTTGGAATTGCTTGCTGAAATTGCTAGTGTCACAAAGTCGGAGTTTGATTTGAATTTGCCGCTTGTAGTTCTTGAGAACCCTCTTATTTCTTTGGATTTTTTTATTTTTTTGTAATTAGATTTGAGTCGCCCATATATATGATCACACACAAGGGGTTTTGTAAGGGGAATAGTGGCTATTAGGGTTTAAAATCTAGATCAAAATGGTAATGTGTATGGGCTCATTATAGAGAACTATTCGCAATGTAGTGTGTTGGTATTATAGGCACTTTCACAGGTATTTGGAATTCAAACTTATAATTGTGTTCTATAAATTTGGGTTAATTCTTTGGAATGTTTCTGTTTCATATATGGATGTAATAGAATAAGCCATGGTGGTGACTGCTTGTTCAATATTGAGGGAAGAAGATTCAATATGCTTTGACACCAATTGATGTAGATTGAAGAAGCCTCTACTGAATCTTTCTCCATCAAGTAGTATCGGAGCATGGAAGTTGAGTTAGATAAGTATAGAAATGCAAGAAACTTGTGAATTTAAGTGAAGAATTTCCCTGAAAATTGATGTCTCTTGAAACTTAAGATGCAACAGCAAGGTGAGTATGAAAAACAAAAGAGCCTGACTCAAAATTTTGTCCATTGAAGAGGCACGTTGAAGTTGTCATCAAGAAGACATAAGCATGAGTTTGGCACTAGATAAGGGAAGAGTTTATGTACTATTTATGTCTCTTGAAAGATTTGAGGATGTAAACTTATTTCACTTTGTGACTTATATTGTGTAATGGTGGAAAAATGGTGAATGATAGATCAAGAAGGAAACTACCCTTTCCCTCAAAGAGAGATGAGAGTTTCACTATTGATTACCCTTCAAACACTTTTCACCATGTTACATTAGGAAGAGGAGAGGACAATTCACTAGATTCAATCTCTCCACATGAAGATGATAAATTGAATTCTGAATGAATTGGGAATGTTAAGTTGACCCCCTCTTCCTTGTTGGAGATGGAAAGGAAATTGATTGATTTGTGTAGTACAAAAGTGACAAAGAATTGATTATAACTTGAGATCGTACTATGGGATGAAGCTATGCACCTGGATCTAGTAGTAATATGTTGAGACGAAGTCACCCTATGAATTTGAGGAAAAGTTGCACAAACCGTGGTGGGAATGTACATGGTCCTTCGAAAAATCCATGAAACAAAAAGAGTTTTTTCACCTCTACAAATGAAGCCTGAATTTGAAAGTGCAACTGGGCACCTACAACTTACACACAGAAAAGAGAGGAAATGGGTTAGGATTGGGGGTTTTCCTTTAGGTCAAACCCGAGTTTCGGAATTAACCAAGTAATGAAAGAAAGTACTTGCAAGTAGTTGTAAATGAAAGACTGAATTGTCAATCACCTCAAGGGAGGTTGTAGTAGCAATGCTGATAGAAATGCTTGTGTAGAATTGTATGTTGGAATCAATATCCTCTTCAATGGTTGAATCCTTGACTTGAGTTTGCTCAATGCTAGAAAAGAATGCTTGATCACTTATGCAACTTGAATCTATCCAACTTTGACCTATCCAAATTATGCAAATGAGAGGAAGAATGCTCCTTAAATACATGTTAGTGGATTTGATTTTCGTCACGGGCTGACATCGGGGGAGTTTCCCACCTGATGCACAACCAACAATGCAACCCTAGGAAGGGTCCTGCCCCAAAATAGGGCAGGGATAGGGGTGCCATGCCCCTAGCCTGGGAGGACAAGGGTGCCACACCTCTATCCAAGGAGGGACAGTGGTGCCACACCCCTTTCCTACCCTTTCTCTAGGGTATAGTGTGGATGGGGTGATGCAAAGGCCAAGGAAGAAGTTGTTTATGCAAGCTGAAAAATCTCTAGTTTCTGATTAGGCTAGATGATTCAAACTCACATGCATGAGGACCCTAATGCAGTCGAAAATTACTAAGGTCGCAATTTTATGACACTACATTTAGCCCTCACTTTAGTGGGAGTATAAGTGTATGCCAATACTATTGGTAAAGTACAAGGAAACAAGATTGAAATACTTTTACCACATCAAGGAGGTAAGATGCACCAAGCCCCAAGGACTTAGGATCTTAGGACTTTGATTGACAAAGTAAAAGGGAAGATCGAGAAGGGGAGAACCATGACTGCAAGTAGAAAAGTTCCCTTCTATGAGTCATGAAAGCAAGGATGCAAAAGATTACAAAGCAACAAAAAGTTCACTAAGTAATTCTAAGTATCACAGGAAGGAAAGTATGAGTGGAGTGTATGCCCCCATGTTAAAGCGATCGCACGTGCCTTATCAAGAGAGATTGCTTTAAGGTAGGATACACCCAAGAGAGAGAAGGAAGGGAGCATGTTATCGCAAGGATTTAGTCCCCAATCAAGGTGTAAATCAAAGGATAACGAACACAAAACACAAGGTAGTGTCGCTTTCCTTGGGGTCAGTATGTTGTATGATAGCTCATGTATATCATGTATGTATATGTATATAATAATCTTCATTCCCCAAAGAAGGACACTACCTTAGAAGAAAGGGGAAGAGAGGATGTCTTTTGACTCAACATGAAAGAGACCAAGAAAAGATCTCAATGCTTTGCATCGTCCCCAAGTAGACATTGAGGGAACAATAGAAGAACAAGGATACATATAGAAGAATGGTCAGAAAAGAGAAAGAAAGAAGATAGAGAAAGATATGCAGTGCTAATATTTCTAGTCTAGCACGACATTCGCCTCCCAATCTTGTTGATCACTATTTTGGGAAGGCAAGCAACATGCCAGAGGAGAGATATCGAGCACAGTAGATGGAGCTATCACAAGATCCAAACAAGGACTATGCTCATGTTGTAAGTCACTTTGTTCGATTCGAGGAGCTAAGATTAGGGTTTGTGAAAACTCATTCGATAAATGCTTGGCCACATCAACATACTCATACTCACTATCAGAAGCATTAGGAGTTGTATTTCCATTATGAATAACATTTTCACTCATTTCTTCATCAAAGTTTAGAGAATGAGGAGCAAGAACACAAATAGGAGTAAAAGAATCACATGTTTTATTCAACTTATGAGTTGGAGATGTAGGTTGAACATATTGCTTAGGAGAAAAGGGAATCATGTCAACTGTTGGAGTTTGAGGAGATTGAGTATTTTGAGGGATAGCTTCATGAGCTCGAACACAGTGTCTTCATCAACGTTCTCTTGCACAATGATTTCGTCTAGTCTGAGTGGAAGGATGAGAAGGAGGAGGAACATTTGAACAAGTAGTAATGTTTCTCTCCTTTATAGTTGAAGGTTTAGGTTGAGGTATTTTAGGTTGATCAAGAGGAGAAGCAGGCCTCTTCTCTCGATAAGAGGAAGGAGGTGGAGTTGTGCCATAGAAAGGAGGAATATTAGGTGTAGGAAGGAGATCGGGTCCATCATGAGGAGGAGGTATAGGTCTAACCTTAGAAAGAATATTGTTTTTCTCCTTAAGAGAAGGTAAAGTCACATCCATAGGGGTAGGTGGACAATCTTCCTTAGGAGGAAGATTAGTACTATCTGTGAGAGGAAGAACGTCGTCTTGAAGAATAATAGGGATGTCAAGTGTTGGGGATATAGGTTGACTTAAATATAATATCATATCGTTCTTCTATTTTTGATAAGATTGAAAAATAGCATCGCTCCTTGATGGAAGAGATTGAAATTGTTTAGGCCAAAAGAAATCAATAGGAACACCAGGGCTTCTTCCAGATGGATGAAATAAGCTATGGTTCATGGTTATGATTTCTCCATTGTGAGGAAATTTAAGACACTTGTGGATTGGAGAAGAAATAGCCTTCATGGAAGATAGCCAAGGATAACCCAACTTCACACAGAATTGCTTAGAAGACGGTATGATAACAAAGTCAACATCCAAGGATTTAGTATGAACTTCAATAGGAAGAGTGATTGAGCCAATGGTAGGAAAAGAGAAGCCATCAAATAACTTCACAACCATATTAGAAACATCATATATTGGCTTATGCAATCATAAAGTGAAAAGATACTCTTCAGTTATGACATTAACCATGCAAGAGGGATCAATCAGGGCACCATGGAAAGGCATATCCTTAACCTTTGCCACTATGTATAAAGGGCCATCGAGTCCTCTAATGGTCTCACTAAGGTCAAATGTAATACAAGGATTTGTAGGCATATCCTGTGTTTCTACCATATTAACCAAGTTTTGAGCCATAGAAGTGAATTATTCAAAAGAGAGAGAAATAGGCACAATTTCAATAACTTTAGAGGTATGAGATGGCAAAGGATCGGTGAAAATATTAAGATTTTGATTAGGAGGAGCTACAGATTTATTCCCTTTATCATTCACACCTGCCAAATATATAGTATTATTATTAATCAAGTCTTGAATCTTATTTTTCAATGCAAAACATTTCTCAGTATCATGACTAGGTTGACGATGAAATTGAAAAAAAGAATTGTTATCAAAATAAGGAGATGCAAGTTTGGAAGGATCGATTTGATTTAAGGAGGAATTTTGATAACACTTATGTGAAACAAATGAGACATAATACTATATAAATATTCATTCAAAGGAGTAAACTGTCTTTCTCTTTGGAAAAAATTAGAAATAGAAGGCACGCCTGTTGTAGCATTCACACTGTTGTTGTTGACTGGATCATTGAACTTGATGAAGCTTTTTGTTGGTTTGAACTTCATAAACAGTTGTTGAACACTCTCCCCCTTATCACTCGGGGCCATAGGAGTGGATTGCTCCATTTGACTCATAGCAAGTTGAATATTGTGGAGTGTTGCGCACAACTGTGGAAAGGAAGTAAAATCGGACAAAAGAAGCTTTTCCCTAATATCTTTTTGCAAATTAGAAATGAAAATTCTTTGAATATCATTATCAAGTACATGAAAAGAAATTTGAACACACAAATGCTTATATCTACCAATGAAATCAGTCACTTTTTCTTTAACACCTTGTTTACAATGCATTAAATCAGCCAAAGTGATTTTAGGACCAATATTGTTTTGAAATTGTTGGATGAAAGCATTTGTAGTTGTTGAAAGTAAGTGATAGAATAAGAAGGAAAAGAGTGATACCATTGTAAGGCCTTATCTCTTAGTGTTCTTGTAAATAGATTTGCAAGTAATTGTTGATCATAAGCAAAATCAATACACAAGGTTTGAAATGTTTTGACATGCATAAGAGGATCACCTTTTCCATTATAGAGTTCCAATTGAGGGATCTCAACATGTTTAGGTGGCACGAATTTAACAATATCAAGAGAAAGTGGGCTTGCAACATCAAAGGTGGGCACACTAAACTTGGATTAACTCATGGAAGCAATTTGTTGTTGTAGAGAAGACACGGTTTGAGCAAGATTGTTAATTGTCATTTCGGTAGAAGAATTGATGTTAGACATAGGTGATTGAGAAGGTGGTGTGATGTTATTGAAAGAAGGCATGGATTGAGAATAAGGTGGTGGGACATTATGATAAGTAGGCATGGGCGAGGATTGAGTAGGAAAATGGACACTTAAAGGAGGAATAAAGTTGTTGAAGGAAGTGCCCCCTTGTGTCACACTGATTGGTTGAGGAATAATAGGAACACTTATGGAAGACATAGGTAAAGATGGAGGATTAAATGAAGAAGAGGGATTACCCCAATGACCAATTGTTGTAGGGATGACATTTTGAGTTGAAGTGGCCATGATGTTAGATGTGAAAGTAGGAATACTAGTCATAGGAGTAGTAAAAGGAATTGAAGGATTTACTTGTGTTGAAGGTTGTGAATAACCTAGGGTTTCGGCATAACTCTTGATAGGCATGACATTAGAATCAACAATATGTGCAATACCACGCAATATATTAATTACATTATTATCACTTTGAAGCATGCACTTAAGACCTTCAATTAATGGAAGAGCTTCACTATTAGGGTATTCTTGGGACATTCATTGTTGAAAGCTATCAAATTGATTGTCCAATGTAGAAATTTGATCTAAAGAAACCCTAGTTAAAGCTTCTTCTTCATCATGGGATCCATCAATGGGGTGAATAGGCACATGATTAGGATGGGAAGAATTAGCTTGATCCTCATTAAAGAAGTCACCCAAATTAGGCTCCATCTCCTCGTTAATTAAACCTTGGGAAGCCTTAATTCTAATGCTTCATCTAACAGGGATAGGATAGGTATGACTAATAGTGGTAAAACTCATGCACTAGAGGGAAAACTTGAATTTTGAATTGTAGAACAAAGCTTACAAAATTGAGTAATGCAAAATTTAAGAAAATAATGACTACACAATTTGAACTTTGTTGGAAGAATGAAATGACACAATTTTCAAAAATAAAAGGAAATTGGAATTTTAAAATTAGGGCCACAGGAACACCACTTAATTTTAAAATCAGAATTTTTAAAATTAGGGCAAACTATAATTAACCTCTTGATTTAAAAAATTTTCTTGAAATTTTAAATGTTGAATTTTGAAGGTATTTCCGATTCTAAAGGGATCAAAAATTGATAAAATCAGCCAATCTTCCGGATTTAGGCTAGTAAATACAGTCATAACAGTCTCCCAAATTTTCAGGAAAAAATTTGAGGACCATGGCAGGAACACACATGAGCCGACCAACTTTTTTCAAAATTTTCAGGGATGGATATTACGATGATTTTAAAGCTAACCCCAAAAAATTGGCAACTTTTACGATCTCTAGATGGGCAAAATGAAAGTGCAAATGTGAAAATGGGACCCTATTAGGGTTTTGAAGAAAAAGAGGAATTGAATTGCAATTTTGAAAATGGTCAAACCTAATGGATAGGGACACCTTGGAAAATGTTTAGAAATATGAATGTAAATGAAATTGATTTGAAATTCACACAAAATCCAATAAAATTTAAAAATTAGGGTTTGCTGATAACCACTTAATTTTAAAATTTGAAATTTGGGAAAAAGGGGGGAAATTGAAATTTTGAATTCTAGGATTGAAAACAAATCTGAGAACAATCAAAAATCTGAAAATTAAATGGAAATCCAATTTTTGCACAAGTTCAATGTGGTTTTTGAAAATTAGGGTTTCAACAAGTAACCTCTTAATTTTGTAAATTTTAATTGCAAATTGAACAAGACAATGATGAAATTGAATTTGACAATCAAAATAGTTTTTAGATCAAAGATAACCACAAGCAATTTTTTACAAATCACAACTTCAATTTTAAATTTAAAAACTAAGGTTTTGAATGATTTAACCACTAAGTTTGCAGAAAGTTGAAACTTGTAAATGAAAAATGTGTAATTTCATTCAAAGGAAAGCATGCAAGATGTCGGGTTCACCAAAATGTAATGGTGGAAAAATGGTGAATGATAGATCAAGAAGGAAACTACCCTTTCCCTCAAAGAGAGATGAGAGTTTTGCTATTGATTAACCTTCAAACACTTTTCACCATGTTACATTAGGAAGAGGAGAGGATAATTCACTAGATTCAATCTCTCCACATGAAGATGGTGTTGGCATTTTTTGATGATTATGTTGTGATTGTCATTGATGGACACACACTTGCATTGAGAATATTTTGTATGTATGAGCTATGCTCAACCAGCAATTGTTCCAACCGGTATGATGCATTATAGTCCTTAGACTATTGGTGTTTTGTAGAAAGTGTTTACCTATCTGAAGCGGCATGTTAACCCCAAGCGGTTCGAGGATCTCAAGCGGTACGAAGGATCAAAGTGGCAGAACACATACTTCCCAGTCTTTATTTTGTCAAATCGGCAACCAGCATTTTGCTTGAACCAATATTTTGTATGAACCGGTAATACTCTGTGATGAGTTACCAACCGGCATCTTGTGATGACTTACCATCCACCAATTGTTTGACGGTGCCGACACTTTAACGGTGCTTTTTGTGTCATGTTACCAAGTATGTCCAGGTTCATTGAACCTAGGAAATTGTAATGTAATCCTATTGGACCGACATGAAATCAAATTCCTAAATATAAGGACATCATGTCTAGGGTTTTAGGTTGTTGATGTGGTTGTAGCGAAAGTTTATGTTGTTGCTAGGGTTTAAGGTAGTTGAGGAGTTAGAGAGAGTATGAATGTGTAGAAGACTGAAGTAATGCTGGAATGCATTAGGAACGAGCTATCAAGGATCTAACCAAGCAGTTTGTGCTATTAGCTAGACCAATCACTTGTTGATTACTCACATCTTTGACAAGTCTATAGCCCTTAACCGGGTAGGCCCAAAAGCCTTTTGTAAATCCTCTAACAAGGTGGTTCACATCTGTGGATCTAAATTCCTCTAGCAAGGTAGTCTTTAAATGGACTTATCTCCTAACAGAGATTGAGATTCCTAACAGGATCTGTTCTGGTAAAGAACATTGTAAGACCTTAACCGGTCTGGTTCCTATTCTGCAGATAGTTACTTGTGAGTTCCATCTCACCGTGGTTTTTCCCATTTGGGTTTCCACGTAAAAAATCTCATGTGTTATGGTGTTTGTGCTTTTGTGGGTGAATGCATTATTTTCTATTTGGTTTGCATGTGTGCTAACTGGTTTGTCTACTAAACTATTTTATCGGTTTACTATCAGTCTTGTAAAGTGTTTAAGTGCAAAGATTTTTGGCATACTAATTCACCCCCCCTCTTGGTATTCATCAATTGGTATCAGAGCCTACCTTTCTATAAGTTTAACCACTTGGAAAGAGATATGGGGGAATACTCTATAAGGGAACTTACTCACCGGTTCACTCACTCTGAGCAAGCCTATGATAAACTTATGGCAAAATATAAGGTCTCTCAGGCAAAAAGGAGAGAACATGCTGAAAAGCTAATGGAGCTATCTGAAAATATTTCTTCAGATGAAGAAGACATGGAAGCCCTGATTGCAAAAGTAAATAAGTTGAATGAATCAAACTCCAACCTGAGAAAGGAGTTGGAAGGACTGACTATCCGGATGTGTCAAGAGCTTGAGAACCGGAGGAAAGCTAAAGATCTGGTGAAGGACAAAGATCATGAGATCTCCAAGCTGAAACAAGAGATTAGTACCCTAACTGCTCAACTCCATGCAAGCAAAGTGGAAAAGGAAGACATGCAAGGAGAACTGAACATTGCCATCTTTGAGAATGAAAACCTGAAGGAAACAAATGCTGCTATTTCCAAAGAACTCTTTGAGTCAAAGGAAATACTCACTAAGTTCAACAAGAGTACTGTCAAGCTAGAGCAAAAGCTTGAATCTGCCAAACCGGTTAAGAATACCAATGGACTTGGTTATTTCAGTCATGAGGAAGGTGAGACCTCTGGTACAAATGTTGGAACATCAAAGAAACAACTAGCATCAAAGGATAAAGGTAAACAAAAGTTTAAACCTATTTGCTTTAACTGTCTTAAAGAAGGACATACTACAAATGTGTGTAGGAGTAAGGCTTACAACAATTTTCCTTATTTCCTAAATGATAAGCCTAGATCCTATAGATTTAATGGTAACTGTTATGCATGCAACAAGTTTGGGCATAGAGCATCTGAATGCAGATCTGTTATGAATAACACTGGAAGATATCCTCAGAGGACCCAAGGAGTTGGTCCTAAACCTTTTGTGAATTGGAATCACAACCAGTTTAATGCCTTCAATCATCATCAAAGAAGCAATGGCTATCAAGCGCCAACTAGATGGAGAGAAAGCTACATGATCTGTCATGGTCATGGTCACACTACTGCAACATGCAAAAGGAAGAATGGAAACATGAACAATGGACCTTGGAGAGCACCTGGATTGGTCTGCTATCATTGCAACAAACCAGGTCACATTGCCAGATTCTGTAGATCAAGAAAGAACATATCTGATGATATATCGGTCACTCTGGAAGGAAACATTGATGTTGACACTGTTCAAGCGGACATGAATAAAACCTGGAAGAAGAAACCAGCGGTGTTACAAGAGGAACCAGTTTCTGCACCTAGTGTGGAAATCACGGAACCAACAAACTAAGCTTCAGAAAAGCTTAGGGGGAGCAAACAGCAAAATGTTTCGAACCCCCGGTTTACACCGGTAAAATACCTTAATCGGCATGCGATACCTATCAATAGGTGAAAGACTGGAAATGGTAAAAGGCAAAATTAGGGTTTACGCCCTAATGGTGGAGCATTAATGGTGGTAGGTGAGGAATATGCTTAAAAGCATTTTTCAAATCATTTCTCACTATCAGTTTTCAAGCGAAGAAAAGTTTTTCAAAGAGCATAGCAAAGAAAAGTTGATTTGTGCTGAGACTTTGAGAAATTGAGAAACCATGAAAGAGATTCAAATTCAAATTGCAAATGGCCAAGTGAAGAACGCAAAGCGGTGATTCTACAACCGATGGAGTGTGAAGTGAAGGAGAATCTGAAAGCCCTAAATTCACGTGTTTCAAAAGGTATTTCTCGAGTTTTTTAGTTTCTATCATGGCTTCCGCATCTCATACCAGTTCTAGTGCATCTGTCGAGTCTACAAGTTTTATTCAACGCAAGTCTAAGTATAATGCCCTATCACAAGTTCCGGCCAGTGTTATGGTAGAAGGGATTTCTGATTACATAGATTGCAAGATTGAAGACCTAGGGTCTCTAGCTATCCACTCCCAGCTAGGTTTGTTATGTGGACAAGATAAAAAGATCAAACCAGAGTATAGTATCTTCGAGAAGAAGAAGCTCCACAATGCTGTTTATTTCCTATAGGATTTCCCAGATGATCATATTAGGATCATTCTGAGCAGAGTTCATGGTGACAAGATGTACCTAGAAAGAACGCATGATATAACACCATAAGCAATTCATGCCATCACCGATTTCTGCAATACAGGGGATGTGCCAGCCCTAAGGACGGTAAGCAAAACTAAAATGTCCAAGCTCACTGGCTCAGTGAGCGACTCATGAGGTATGACCGTCAATTCTATCAAGGATGATCTGGTGAAGTATGCATGTATGGTGATTGGATACTGGACGTTCTTAGCCAGTAGAATTAACTCTGTATTTGTTGCAGCCTTAAATGCCGCTTACCGGATGATCAAGGAGGGTGCATCATTTGACCTATGCACTGGTATGCAAAGGCAACTCCTATTGAATCTGAAATCTATCAAACAAGATAATGCTTTAAGGTTCAAGTTTGGACAACTACTGATTGGGATATTCTTTTACTTCCAAGGCTACTTTCTAGGAGTAGGTGATGTCCAATGGTCTGCTGACCAACCGGTAACCAAGCAAATCAAGGAAAGCATTCAAGTAGTTGGAACCGGTTACCCTAAAGTTCTAAACAAGTACTTTGATGAGTTTAGATGCAAAATGAGTCAGAGGGTGAGAATATCAAGGGATATTGTCAAGAAATATGAAGATGATATATGTTTCATCATTAAAGTGTATCAATGCATAATGGAGGTTGTTGAGCCAAGACAGGAGGAAGTGGAGCCTATGGGCTATGAGGTAATGAATGATATGCTAGAAGGATTTGCCTCTACCATTATTGCCTCACTGCTTGATCCAAGGGCAAAAAGAACTGGCACATACCTAGAAAGGATAACACCGATTGAGGAACCCTCAGCAAAGAAAGGAAAAGAACCTTCAGTGAAGAAGGCAAAAACAGTGCCTTCAGCATCAGCACTGGCTACTACAGCCAGTCCTGCAGTGACCAAGCGGTCACCGGCTAAGAAGAAACTTGAAGCGGCACTGGCTAAAGTGTTCGAGAGAAAGAGGAAGACAAGGAATACCTCTCTAGACTCAGAAGAAACTGTGCCTAAGGAAAAACCAAAGAAAACACGTCAAGAAAAGAAAAAGACAAAGAATGAACCGGCATCATCAGTACCGGTAAATATTGACATCTCCTCCTACAAACCTTTGACACATTGTCAAAGAACTATCAAAAACATTAGGAGAAAAGTATTGAATGATTTAATTGATTGTTTTGATGACTTTAATGATGATGAAAAGGAAGCAGTGGAAAAAGAAATAATTCAGTATTTATGTGTTAATGACAGGTCACCTTCAAAAATTAGATCTAAGACAGCAGATTCTTTGTATAAATCCTTAGACAATAAATGGCGCATTGCCATAGAGCAGGAACAGGAAATGAGAGAAAAAAAATTTGTTGAACATTTTCCTAATGTATCAAATTCGGAACTGTTCGAAGTTATGAACAAATACAAAGGCCTCTTCTTCATGAGAAGAAGAAGACTCCTACTACTTGAAGGGAAGGGTAAAGAAGTGCTCAAGAATACACACACCCTTGCTCTAGAATCTCTGAAAATGCATCAAGTGGCTGAAGCCAACCAGAAGGCTGAGGAAGAATCGGTAATAACAAAATCGGATGAAGCATTTGATGATGAAGGAAACCCGGTTGTTGAGCCGATCGACACCATTGATGTCGATGCTATGGACATAGAGGATGTTACTCAGGAAACACCATATGAGGCAACAGGACAGGAGCAATAGGCTAAATAGGTTGATAAGCAAGCCGAGGACAGACAGGAAGTGGCAAAGGAATAGGTAGAGCAGAGGAAAAAAGATGAAGATGAGGAGAAGCGAAAAGAGGAGGAAAAGAGAAAAGAGGAAGAGGAGAAAAGAAAAGAAGATGAAGAGAAAAAGAAGCAAGAAGATGAAAGGAAAAAGAAAGAAGAGGAAGATAAGGAATAGGAGAAGAAGAAGGAAGCAGAAAGGAAGAAGAAGGAAGAGGAAGATTAGGAAGAAGAGAAGAGGAGAGAAGCAGAGAAAAAGAAGAAGGAAGAGGAAGAGAAAGAAGAGGAGAAGCGGAAGGAAATAGAAAGGAAAAAGGTTGAGGAAGACAAAGTAGAGGAGAAGAGGAGAGAAGCGGAGAAGAAAAAAGCAGAAGAGGATAAGGAAAGAGAAGCGGCAAAGAGAACCCAGATGGAGACTCCGAAGGCAACCGGTAGTCAAGCCAAACCGGCTGACCTCACCAGTCCTATCGACCTCCAGTCTACAAGTGAAATGGAGCTGATGCAAAGCATCAAAGTTGCCCAAGAACGGCTTGAAAACATACGAAGGAAGAAGGAGCAGGATGTAATTCAAGCAGCTGTGGACACTCTTACTGGCTTGATACCCGGTACTAACCTTCCCAACACTGAATCATCACTGGCTAAACTTAAGCTCCTATGCACAGCAGTGGATGATTAGGTGCAGAGCCTAGAAGAGGCAGCAGAGGCAAATGTCAAGAAAGAGCATCAAAAAGCTCTTAATACTGATCTGGTAAAGAAGTTGCATGAGCTCTGGTCTGAACTGCAAAAAGAACAAAAGGATATAAGGGACACTCTGGATGAGGGGAATCTGCTACTCAGCAAGATCTGCCAACCCCATTTTTTCTATGATGATGTGCTAGCTCAAAAGCAAAAGCTTCAAACAGACTTGCAGTCCTACATGAGCACACTCAAGCTGCCTTATGATTCCTTTACAACTTATGGGAAAACCGTTCACCAGTTTCACATCCAGTCAGCGAAAATGGAGCAAGAGATCAGCACCCGGTCTAGAGATTTGCAGGAGCTACAACTGGTTCTACTCCCACAATTGCAAATTCTTCAGAAGTGCTATCTAAACCTGGATGTGTTAACAGTGACACAGGAGATGAGCACAATTGATGCCATGAAAGAACAGGTCTCCCAGATGTAGATAGAGAAAGAAGTAGCCACCTCCCTACTTGAGTCCTGGTCTTTATTGATGAAACAATTCTTGCAGGACTTTAAATCTATTTTTGACAAGTATTATTCCTTATTGTCATGAATTTTTATTATTTTAATATCAAATGAAAATAGGATTGTTCAGTTGTACTTTGTCATTGTTGGCAAAGGGGGAGAAGAATTCTATTTGGGAGAAGTATAGGGGAGAAGTATCTGGTAATCAAAATTTTGATATATGCTCTGAATATCTCAATGTTTATGCTCTATATGCAAAATTCTTATACATTGTATTGTCAAAGGGATAATGTATATGCTTAGGGGGAGCAATTTTGCTAATGGCATGATTTTGTTGTAAAACACTTAGATGTCAAAATTTTATTTTCCTAAGTGTTGCCATCAATGCCAAAGGGAGAGATTGTTGGCATTTTTTGATGATTATGTTGTGATTGTCGTTGATGGACACACACTTGCATTGAGATCATTTTTGTATGTATGAGTTATGCTCAACCAGCAATTGTTCCAACCGGTATGATGCATTATAGTCCTTAGACTATTGGTGTTTTGCAGAAAGTGTTTACCAATTTGAAGCGGCATGTTAACCCCAAGTGGTTTGAGGATCTCAAGCGGTACGAAGGATCAAAGCGGCAGAACACATACTTCCCAGTCTTCATTTTGTCAAACCGGCAACCGGCATTTTGCTTGAACCGGTATTTTGTATGAACCGGTAATACTTTGTGATGAGTTACCAACTGACATCTTGTGATGAGTTACCATCCACCAATTGTTTGACGGTGCCGACACTTTAACGATGCTTTTTGTGTCATGTTACCAAGTATATCTAGGTTCATTGAACCTAGGAAATTGTAATGTAATCCTATTGGACCGACTTGAAATCAGATTCCTTTATAAGGACATCATGTCTAGGGTTTTAGGTTGTTGATGTGGTTGTAGCGAAAGTTTATATTGTTGCTAGGGTTTAAGGTGGTTGAGGAGTTAGAGAGAGTATGAATGTGTAGAAGACTAAAGTAATGCTAGAATGCATTAGGAACGAGCTATCAAGGATCTGACCAAGCAGTCTGTGCTATTAGCTAGATAATCACTTGTTGATTACTCACATCTTTGACAAGTTTTTAGCCCTTAACCGGGTAGGCCCAAAAGCCTTTTGTAAATCCTCTAACAAGGTGGTTCACATTTGTGGATCTAAAATCCTCTAGCAAGGTAGTCTTTAAATGGACTTATCTCCTAACAGAGATTGAGATTCCTAACAGGATTTGTTCTGGTAAAGAACATTGTAAGACCTTAACCAGTCTGACCTTAACCAGTCTAGTTCTTATTCTACAGATAGTTACTTGTTCGTGGTTTTTCCCATTTGGGTTTCCACGTCAAAATCTCATGTGTTATGGTGTTTGTGCTTTTGTGGGTGAATGCATTATTTGCTCTTTGGTTTGCATGTGTGCTAACCGGTTTGTTTGCTAAATTGTTTTACCGATTTACTGTCAGTCTTGTAAAGTGTTTAAGTGCAAAGATTTTTGGCATACGAATTCACCCCCCCCCCCTCTTAGTATTCATCAGATGGTAAATTGAATTCTGAATGAATTGGGAAGGTTAAGTTGCCCGGACCATGGCGGGAATGTACACGGTTCTCTGAAAAATCTGCAAAACGAAAAGGGTTTTTTCGCCTCTGCAAATGAAGCCCAAATCTAAAAGTACAGTTGCGCACCTACAACCTACACATAGAAAAGAGAGAAAAATGGGTTGGGATTGGGGGTTTGCCTTTAGGCCAAACTTTAGTTTTGGAATCAACTAAGTAATGAAAGAAAGTACTTGCAAGTAACTATAAATGAAAGACTGAATTGTAAATCACCTCAAGGGAGGTTGTAGTAGCAATGTTGATAGAAATGATTGTGTATAATTGTATGTTGGAATCAATCTCCTCTTCAATGGTTGAAACCTTGACTTGAATGCAACACCTAGCCTTGAAGGGAAACTTGAGAATGCTCAATGCTGGAAAAGAATGCTTGATCGCTTATGCAACTTGAATCTATCCAACTTAGACCTATCCAACTTATGCAAATGAGAGGATAAATGCCCCTTAAATACATGCTAGTGGATCTAATTTTCATCATGGGCCAACATCGGGGGAGTTTCCCGCCCGATGCACAACCAACAATGCAACCCTAGGAAGGGTCCTGCCTTAAAATAGGGTAGTGACATGGGCACCATGCCCCTGTCCTACCCCTTTCTCCAAGGCATAGTGCAGACGAGGTGATGCAGAGGCTAATGAAGAAGTTGTTTCTACAAGCTGAGCAATCTCTAGTCTCCAATCAGGCTAGAAGATTCGAACTCGCGTGTGTGAGGACCCTAATGCAATCGAAAATTGCTAGGGTCACAATTTTATGACACTACATATTGTTTAAATGATCTTGTAACTTTTGTAATTTTGCATCCTCCTCCAATTTTTTTTTTTGTCTGTAGAAATATCAATTAACCTATGCATGCTAGAAGGACTCGGTAGTTTAGAAATTTGATCCTTAATAGCTATTTTTAGACTGGGATATAGTGCTTACTTCTTTCTATATCTGGTAGGGTAAAAAATGCAAGAAAATAAAATGCATTCACATTTCTGATTGTGGGTTTAGTCCACTAAAGAAAACATTTGTAAGGACCTCAAGATTAGAATTTTGTTTGGACAAAAAGCATGAATAAAACAACTTGATGATAAAGAGCCCTCTCTTATTGGTGTTGCATTAGTTGCTTTGGTGTGTTATGTTTGGGCTTGGTCATTTGAACTCTTTCTTTAGTAAAGAGTTGGTTTCACTTAATCTTTAAGGGTGTGATCCCATAGTATTTTATTAATATTGTAGTATTGTATTTTTAATAAAAAAATTGTATAGCCTTATTTATAAAAAAAATGAATAAAATTGATGGAGGTAAGAAAATAAATCTTAGTGATAACAAACCTTAGGTCTAATAATAAGAAAGAGAGATTTTAGATATACAAGAATTATTAGGATATGTGAAACATTTATCAAAATATATAATGAGTTAAACTTTCAAAGTTGATAGGGTTTACCTAGCTTGCTCACACTTCACCTAGTTGGTGTTGCGCAATTCCACCTACCTCACCAGATCTAACTATGCTCCAAGACCTCCAAGTCCTTCCCAATCTTTGCTAGGACTTTCTCTTTTCCAATCTCAAGGTGTTTGTAACAAGTGTTTTATTAAGAACCCTTCCATTTCAATGTGTTTCCCATATGCTCAATCTTGCAATATTGACATCAACTTATCAATTTCTCACTTTTCACCCCCATGTTGTTGTGAGTCATTGCAAAGGTGTGGAAGTGGCATTTACCATGGAATTTATCCAATTTTGTCCATTTTGGGTTTTGCAATCTCTATCCTCCTTATCGATTTCATGAATTTGCCTAGAAATAGGGCTACAAGGATGAGCCCCAATTAGGCCTCCTAAATCTAGTTTTCAAGGGTTTTGAGGGAATCAATCCAAAAGACCCTGCAACAAGGTTTATTTTTCTTCAATTACTCACCCATCCCTAAGATATTTTGTTGGTTTTAGTCTTCCATCTTGCCGTACAGTTCCCTAACCCAAAAATGAGGGTTTGCTAGGGTTTCTAGGCTTTTAACCAGCAATGACTGCTCAACTTTATGAAATGAGAATATAAATGACTTGTTAAGGTTTCACCTTGTAATTGAAACTCTATATGGACCTCGTGAATCATCCCAAATGATTTGGTTAAGGTTTTGTATTCACCCCTGCAGTATGCATTCAATTTACACCCTATTTTTTCTAGTCGGGTTGCTCCTGGACTCACCTAGAACAAGGTGGTAACCATGATGAAATCCACTTTTAGAACTCCTCCCTACATATTTACATTGTACATAAGGTTGCCTTCCATGTCCCAATAGGTTGTGATGGTAACACGGAAGGATCTTATGGGGCAACCATTTTACAAGAGTTTACTATTTACAAGCCAAAACTGGTTGTTTGGAAATAAAACAATGAAAGTACTAACACGCCCTATCTACAAAGAATGAAATGAACCAACTAGTACTGGAACACACCAAAGAACTACAATAAAAAACTAGATCAATGGATTCAATCCATTTGTGTTCACATTTTATGCAAATTAAGACAAAAATAGTGATAACAGTCCGAAAATGAGTAGTTTCAGATTGTCATTCATACAAAATAAAATTTCCAACCTTGGTAACTGTGCAAGAGGAGGTTTAAATAGTCTTCCCCACATGTGGAGGCATCCTAGGTCAATATGCTAACCCTAACTCCACCGCTAAGCTCTTTAGGACCAAAGTTGTCATGACAACTTTTACAACTTTCCACATTTTGTCTTTTCAACTTAAGCAACCTATTACAAGTCATTACTCGTGAATTTTTAAAAATTCCTAGGAATAATCTAAACCTGTCTAATGCTCTTACCAATTTATGCCTCTTTTTACCATCAAAAAGGTCAGTTACCTACTCAAACTACCACCTACTCACAAAATGCAAACCTAGAAAGAAACTAACTCAACTAGGCCTACATTTGACTCAAATCAAACTTTACACATGCACCTTGGACCCTCTTGGAGTCCTTATTAGAAACCCCACTTGGCTAAGGTCAGTACAAGCCAAAATTATAGAAGGACTATGAGCCTAAGTCCTAGGTGCTCCTACACCAAAAGTCTATTGAGTGATCTACATTTATGATAAGAACTAGATGGCTTGCTTATCTAAAAGAAATGCACAAAGGCAAGATGATTTCTAGGAACGTATTAGAAGGGTAAGATGGAATCATGTATGTTAGATTAGACATAAGACTGTGAAGATGACTAGGAGATACTACTAAAGCAAAAACTAACACATAATACTAATAATATAATACATGCTAAATTAAAGTCTAGGTCGAATGAGAATTAGTCGTGAGAGATACAAAATTCTCATGAATTTCAAGATAGAATCTATCATGATTCTAAATATGAACACCTAGATGCAAGATATATGTAATTAAATTTAAAATGTCTACACAAATAAAATAATAACAAAGGCTTCATAGTTTTTGTTTTTTTTAATGTTAACTCATTTGATGTTATCTCAAATGAATGGTTGGACACCATAACATTCCTCTTTAGGTAATAGAAGTCTGTGCACCCCAACAAAAGTGTATTCCTCATTTCATGTTTTTGTAGGTTTCTGATAAAATTACATCGTAAACACAAAGTCGTAGGTTAAATTACATATTTATCTTCTAAACATGCACAAGCTTAGGTCATGGTTGGCAAGATGTGTTTTTTTTTTTCATATTTGATGTTATAGAAAATGAATGATTTATATAATAGAATGTTCCTCTTTAGGTAATAGAGGCATTTACACATGAGGTTATTTGGTATAATCCTTGCATGCTTATCTCATGTTTATATAATAGAATGTTCCTCTTTAGGTAATAGAGGCATCTACACATGAGATTGTTAGGTAATTGTCCTTGCATTCTCAACACGTGTTAGTACACATGAGATTATTTGGTATAATCCATGGCAAAATCATGGAGTATACATTGTTTAAATTAGGGAAAATAAAATGCAATAAAGTTCTAGATTTAGGGTTGAAGGAGTCATTTTAATTTATCTTAAATATTTTTTATTGGTGGTGGTGGAATGGAGTGGGTATATATAGGATTCATGTGTTTCACCAAAATCTTCTAGCAATCAAAAGTCTTCAATTTTTTTACAAAAAACTAAATGATAGAATTCATTATATATAGTTTTTTAATATGAAAACCTTACTTGTTTTATTTAAGAGATAAATATTAAAATTATAAAGAAAATGTAACAAGTAAATACAATCATATAACTTAAATGTACTAACAAAAAGATGTGTACTATAAAATTGATTTAAAAATATTTAAATGTTTAATATTATAGAGGTATGCTTATATTTTGACTCAAAAAATTAAAATATCTTCATCTCCCGACCTAACCATCTTTCCCATCCCATGTTTGATCGAGACCCAACCATACAGTGTTAGCTCATTCATGTTCACTTTCCTTCTAATCCTAATAACCTCCAATCATCCTAGCTCCATATAGTATCTAACCTCATTACTTGCCCATAACATTTACCCTCTTTTTAGACTACCTTATACCAAATCATACCCCTTTCCACATGCTTAACCACCACATTCAACTTATTTTCCAAATTGATCCACTCAAGTATCTTATAGAAAGGACTTCCCAACAAGATGAATGGTTAAATAGTTCAAGATATTTAGTGATTTTGGCATGGAGTATGTGGATTGCAAAGAAATTAAATAATAGATTTTAGATGTGACCCCCCACCATAAAGACAATGCTCACACAAAATAAATTACAACTTACATTACTAGTTTTCCTTGGCAATAGCATATAACTAATTAAGGGCCAATTAAAATGTAATTAAAAGGAAATAATTCCAAATTAGATGTAAATACAAAAAGGGTTGACTAGATGATAGGTCTTTAGGTAGTGATTACTAAACCTTACCTTAATGTAGTGCTTGATGAAGAGAGGCATCTCTTACCAAATGAAGGGGTGTTATGCACTCTATTGAGATCTATTATTTTCAACTTACCTTCGTGCTATGCATGCATCCTTCTTTCTCATGTTGAGTTCATCATAACTCGGATCTGGGATATATTGTAGTCTTTGAACATTATAGGTTATTGACAGGATGTCGTATAACATGAAGGTAACCACAAGATAAAATTGCAGATTATTGATCAGATTTCATGTAACACAAAATTTATTATTCCCATCTCCCCCCTTATCCCCATCTCTCTCCCCCTTCCCTATTAATTCTTATTATCTTTACCATCAATATCATCATATGTCCATCACACCCTTTCTACCCCTCTCTAGGTTTCTCCCACTTTCTCTCTCCACCTCTCTGCACATCCATCCATGTATCATCACCAACCTCTCTCTATCCTCCTCCATCTATCTCAACCCTCTCTCTCTCCCCCTATCTAGGTCTCTTATGTCTCTCTCCCCCTCTAGGTATCTTATATCTCTATATAATCCATCTCTAGTTCACTCCCTCCCTTTTCACTTCTCTATTATTTCCTTCTCTTTCTCCCTCACATATCTACCTCTCTAGGTCTCTCACTCCATGTATACATCTCCCTCTCCCCCTCCTTATCCCTCTCTTTCTCTTTTCTCTCATTCTCTTAATTCATCAACTCTCCTCTTATATCCCTCTTTATCTATCTCACCCCTCTCTTCCCATCTAGCGATATAACCTCTCTCTTGCCCTCTGGGTATCTTTGTAAGGGGAAACACGTGTTAGAATAGATGAAATAGAGAGAGTATGAGAGAGTAGGAGAGGAAGACATATATGAGGGTAAGGAACAGGGAGATAGAGATGGAGCGAGAGACATAGTGATAGGGAGAAACCCAAAGGAGGACCAATTAAAGCTAAGTGGAATCTTCTTGTTAAGAGACTCCTTCAAATGAGAGTGGAAAGGTTTTGGTTTTCTTGATAAGGCCCACTTTCAATGTTCACAAGCTTCACTCAACCCACAACTTCCTCCTTGAGTTCTTCCCATCATTTGTTCATACACTTCCTCAACTCAAACTATCATGCTCACTTACTCAACACTTACTCAACCCTTCTTATAGGTCTAAACCCCAAATATAGAAACTCTGATCATATTGAGGTGTTAGGAGGTTTCCTTGAGTGTTTTCAAATGGATTCCAATGGTTCTTCAAGACCATTCACCCTTGCACCAATCGGGTTCACACTTTTTGCAAAACAGGGCCAAAAAGGGCTACTAGCCAAGTAGGCCTAATTTGGAGTATTTTGCTTATTTCATTCAATGATGGCCAACACAACCTTGGGAGTTGATTTAGATGTTTATAAAAATTCAATAACTCAATGATTTTTCATATCTTAGGTTCTATGAGGTGGGTTTTGAGACTGTCCTCAATTTTAGGCTTAAATGTAGGGTTTGGTGAGGGTTTTAGTTCTTACACCATAGTATCTCACTCCTAAGCTTAGTTCAATCCTCCACACTGCTGATAATCCTCTGCCACAACATACCAATGCCTTCCCTTCCACTAAAAACCAAGCATTATGCCAAACACTTGGCAAACAAACTTTAAAAGAACAAAAACTCTATCAAAATCACTATTTTTTTTGAGTTTTCACTGTCATATCTGCACAATAGAGGGTTAAGACTTCCAAATGCCTACACCATAGCATGAATAGACCTTCAAACAATCAATTTAATACTACATTGAACAAATAAGTTAAATTCTTCATGCATAGAAGGTTTCAAAGACAATCTTGGTGCCAAAAACCATTTTATTTCCCAAAACAGTGAGTTTGCTACCCTGCACAAATAGTGACACTTTATAATGCAAAATGGAGAAAGTTTGGTGCTCCAATCCCTTTAAAATTCTTCATGGGATAGGTGCAGACCTCTTTCCATGTCTTGTTTCAAAACTGGTGCTTAGAATCCAAATTTTGAGCATAAAGGAAGAATACTAGCCAAGTTAGACAACTTGCCTAATAAGTGCTCAAACTCAGCTTTTCCATCATGATTGACAGCAAAAACTTAAAATACAATATGTAAAAAGGTCCAACTTGGTCTCCAAGGTTCATTTTTTCTTGGTTACCCATGGAGACCAAGTGTTTCAACCCATTTTCTTCAAAACCCCAGTTCAGGGCAGCAAACTGGCAAAAACTAAAAGTTTTTTTTTTTATAAACCAAAACACAGTAAAAACCCTAACACAAAGAATGAAAAACCTTCATAAAACCATGACACAACTCCCATGAAATAACAGCACAGAAATATTGCTCTGTATGGACCGTTACAGCAAATTAAGCTTAAAAAGCATGAAAAACAGTCACATTTCATTAATTTCCTCTTGCTAATACAAGGCCAACCTATTTAAAATATTTGAAGTGTCCTTATATAGGCACAATCAAACCATTTCAACCATTATGGCATCCATAACTACCTTGTAGAGTGATTTTACAACTTTTCTCACTTTTTGTCTAAATGTTGCTTGACAACATTAGCAATTTTTGACTCTTAGTGCATTTTTGACCTACAAGACAAATATATTCCACCTAATCATTTGAGATTGTTTCAAATCAATAAATAAACCTACTCCAATTCCTTTCTAGGCTTGTTACAAGGTTTTTAACACATTTTCACTATAATGCCATTTTTGGCTTACAAGGCACTATGGGCCAAAACTGGAAAGAAAACTTGTGAAACGTTTGGTAAACCACTCTAAGATAAAACTAAACCATAATGAAACCTAAAACACACAGTTGGACTCTTACAATAGTCCTTTATTCAATTCATGATCCCATCAGGATCAAACAAGCCAAAATTGTGAAGGTGCTCTTGCACCACATAGAGAGAGAGAGAGAGAGAGAGAGAGAGAGAGAGAGAGAGAGAGAGAGAGAGAGAGAGAGAGAGAGAGAGAGAGAGAGAGAGAGAGAGAGAGAGAGAGAGAGAGAGAGAGAGAGAGAAGTATCAATACCACCGTGCTACCCTCAACCCTATCTACCCTAAACAATGTTCCATCAATCTTGTATACCTGAGAGAGAGGGGAGACATACATACAGGGGCATAGAGAGAGGTGCCTAATGAGACATAGATGGAGTGGTATAGAGGTGGAGAGAGGAGGGTGAAACTTAGAAAGGAAAGAGAAGGAGAGAGAGGCTAGGAGGAAGAGGTGACGACCTAGACAATGGAGAGAGGGGAGAGAGAGAGAGAGTATGAGAGAGTAGGGGAGGAAGATATATATGAGGGTAAGAACGAGGAAGACAGAGAGGGAGGGAGAGACCATGGTTCATGGAGAGAGAGAGAGAGAGAGAGAGAGAGAGAGAGAGAGAGAGAGAGAGAGAGAGAGAGGAATCAATATGACCACTACCCTCAACCCTATGTTCCCTAAACTATGTACCATCAATCTTGTACCTTATATTGTAAATCTTATATCCTACAACCTATTATCTAAATACTATATCAGGGAGGGAGAGGTGATGACCTGGAGAAGGGAGGGAGAGATAAGAGGAGAGAGGGGAGAGTAAAGAGAAATAGAGATCTAAGAAGAGATGGAGAGGTGGGTAGGAAGTGACTAAGAGACCTAGAGAGGGAAGAGGTAGACAGGTGAGGGAGAGAGAGAAGAAAATAAGAGAGAAAAATAGGTATGGAGAGAGATGCTGGGAGGGATAGGTAGTGATCAACATAACAAAGAGAGAGTGGAAAGAAACAATAGGAGGAGGAGAGAGACAGAGGGGGGAAGAAAGGATAGATATGGAGATAAGGAGGGAAGGTGAGAGAGAGAGAGGGAGAGAGTATAGGAGAGACCTAGAGAGGGGAGAGAGAGAAGAAATAGAGAGAAGAAAAGGGAGAGTAAACCATTAATCAGGCATCAATAACCACTGGATGAGTGTCAATTGCCAACAGAAACATGGCATTCCTTGCATAAACACCCCATATATCCAAAAATAACGATGAATACCAAGTTATTTCTACTCAAATTTATTGTCAAATGTTATCTTATATTTAAATGTTCTAGCTTTTTTTTGTTCTTGATGAGTCAATTAGATTGTGAGATCTAAATTTAATAATTATTTTGATATAAGGCACTAGTTTTATGGTAACAAAGTTTGACTTGGGTCCTCGTTATCCTCCTCTTGTTTGTGTTTTCTTTCTTAGCTAATTCCTAAGTTACTATCATTAGAATTCTTGATTTGAGTGTTTAATTAGAATTTTTTATGTTATGTTATTATCATTCTATAGTGTTGTAAATTGTAATCCTCTACAAGATTCACACTCTACTTGGGCCCCTACTTTAGTATGACTTCTCTTGGATCATTTTAAGCCTATTTGAACCCTATCCCATCCTACTATTGTCATATACTAATTTTGAGAGTAGATCCTATGTTTTGGATCTTGATACTATACCACCCCTTTCTCTTGTCGATGTTTGAGAGGACTATTGGTGCCTTGATTTTTTATTTTTTTTCATAAATAGTAAAAATATTAGTGGCCTTTTCAGATATTGTATTATCTTTGAAAGGAGTTTTTGCTCAAACACACGAATAAGTTTTTGCAACTAATAGTTTAACATCAAATATGATTGAATTTGTTCATATGGCGAGTTGTAAGTGTATAATAATTGTGGATACTTATATTATTCAACCTTATTCTCTATCTATTTGTGGCTTTGATAATGTTGGTAGATAATCGCTAGGTACAATAACCTTGCCTATTAAGGTAGGTCTCAATATTTTAATTACACCTATCCATGTCCCCTATACCCTCAAATATAATCTTCTCCTATGAAGACCTTGGATTCATCCAATGCACACAGCTAATAGAAAACTTAATTTCATTAAGCTGATTGCGATATCGACTACCACAACACGTTATGTGCTTTCGCAATTTCATGCATGACCTCTTCAATGCATTATTTACTACCGCAAAGCAGCGATGAAGACTAACATGGCATGTAATACGCTGTCGCAATTTCGCGACTTCACGGGTCAATGCCATCTATTGACCTGCGAGACAATGATTGCGATTAACACACCATGTTAGGTGATTTCACACTTTCACGCATGACCTATTAAAAACACATTCTCTATTACCGTGAAACAATAATCGCGAACAAGATGGTGTGTGTGCACTTTCGGAATTTCGCTACTTCACGGGTCAATAATATCTGTTGACCCTTGAGACGGCGATGGCGACTAACGCGCCATGTTGTCCTCATTTGCAGTTTCATGCATGACCTTTTAAACGCACTCTCTACTACAGCGAAACGACAATTGTGACTAACATGGCGTGTCAGGAACTTTCGCGATTTCACGGGTCAATGCCATCTCTTGACCCACGAGATGGCGTTATCGACTAACATGACATGTTAGGTGCTCTCGAACTTTCGTGCGTGACCTTTTAAACACATTCTCTACCACCGTGCAAATGATGATTGTGAGTAACATGGTGTGTTAGGCGCTTTCACAATTTCGCGACTTCACGAGTCTATACCATCTGTTGACCCGCGAGACGACGATATCGACTAACACGACATGTTAGGTGCTTTCGAAGTTTCACACCTGACCTGTTAAACGCATTCTCTACCATTGTGAAATAGCAATTATGACTAACACAGGTTGTTATGCACTTTTACAATTTCGCGACTTCACGGGTCAAACCATCTGTTCACTTGCTGGACGATGATTGCAACTAACACACAATTTTAAGCACTTTCACAATTTCGTGTGAATAGACACAACCAGTTGTGACTTTTGTCATTTCGCTACTTTGTGGATTAAGCCCAATCAGTTAACCCGCGAAGCAACAATTATAACTAACACGACCTATATTTCGCGACTTCTAACCCAATCTCAATCATCCAATTAAAAATCTACGGTTAAAAATATGGGACTAACATCACATGTTAGTCCCACTTGTTCACCATTTTGACTAACATGCAATTTTAAGTGCTTTCGCAGTTTTGCATGAATAGACATAGCCAGTTATGACTTTCATCATTTTGCTACTTCACAGATTAAGCCCAACATGTTAACCCGCAAAACAACAATTATAAGTAACGCGACTTATTTTTGCGGCTTCTAACCCTAACGCGACCAATTGAAAATCTAACGCAGCTTCTAACACTAACGTGACTTCTAACCCTAGCGTAGTCTTAGTTGTCCAATAGAAAATCTACGGTTCAAAAGGTGGGACTAACATCGTTTGTTAGTCATGCCGTAAGTTTTTTTGGAGCCAGAATAGATGCGTCCCGCAACATGTCTAACCCTAATGCAACATGTGTGTGTATAGCTATAATATATCAAGCAATTTGTGTGTGTATAGCTCCTAGCCGACGTGTCTAACCCTAACGCGACCTATGTGTGTATAGTCGTATTATATCAAGCAATACAAACTAACCACAATAGCTTCAAACTAAAAATGCAAACCGTAGTGATTTTAAACACAAAATCCAAACCATATCACGCAAATGATAAACTAACCTCAATGTGACTTTTCCCGCATTAGGTACATCAAATCACGTCATGTTAGTCTTTTCTTTGACGAACGCACCAATTTTTGGAGCCCACGCCCTCTTTTTCCCGTTGGGATGTTGTTCGAACGCGGTTTCTTCATTCACTTGCTTTTAATGTAAGTGTTATGCACAATAAATTGTCAGTAACCATGAAGCCAGTTGCGGTCGTCCTTCGGCATGTCCACGTAATTCGCGTGGGTCCTGAGGAGTGAAACCAACAACTCGACGAACTCCACAGGCAACTTCATGTCACATACTATGGGTTCGAGCGCTGCGACAAGTTGGCATGGTATGCATGTCTCAGACATGTATGTTGATGCATGTTGTTGGTACAACAGGTCCATTTTGGAGCCAAAATAGACACATCCATGTGAATTTCTGTCCATACCATGATCCTTCACTCATGTCCATTTGCACACATTTCCATATGTCTAACCAATAAAGCTATTGGTCCACATATCTAATGCAATGGACCCAATACCTTTATTGATTAGACATGTGGAAATGTGTGCAAATGGGCATAGGTGAAGGATCATAGTATGGGCACATATGTGGAAATGTGTGTAAATGGGCATAGGTGAAGGATCATAGTATGGGCACATATGTGAAAATGTGTACAAATGAACATAGGTGAAGGATCATAGTATGGGCACAACTTCACACAAGATTTCACTATATGTATAATTTATAATTATACTATTCTCTCAAACTAAACCCACTACTATATCAAAATACAAAGTTATTAATATTAATACACAAATCTCCTCATAAAACACATAAATTCTAATGTAATCTTTTTTTTTATGAATAGAACCATCTAATATAAATTTGGTGATTATATCTTAAAACTAGCAATTGCACCTTGGTGTGCAATGTATTGCAATGTATTGCAATGTATTGATTATATCTAGTTATTTGATTATATTTTTATAGTTTTTTTAAAGATGTAGGTTAAATAATCTACTACAATTTATTGCCACGTCCCTAAATTAATGAGTGCCTTCCATTTGTAGAGCTGCATGTTTCCCAGGTATCACTGATGTACACTTGTAACCATGATGCACAATGCTTGGAACGATATATGGAATATGAGCTCCGATGAGGACTAGACGCCATATGTATCCCAGGACCAATAAAGAGTTGTGGTTGAGACATGGATTTAGCATAGTTTACCAAGTTGTTGTAGTAATTGCATCAGCATTGAAAGACCATGTGTTGGCTCCTCATAGTCTTCTATTGGTTAACAATGAGATTAGGTTGTCAAAGTCGCAAACTAGGACAACAGACACCTTCTGCAAAGGATTATTCAAAAAATCTACAGGTTTGGAAATGGCATTGTGTTTTTCTGTTTGTTTTTTCAAGAAATATAAAGTATCTATGGCTATAGGTCTTGTCCGGTATTATCAACATTTTTGTGATTCCTGCTGTTAGTTTTTAGAGTCCACTTAATCTGTGTTCATGTTTTGCTACCAGTTATTAATGTGGTATTATCTTATCTCATCTTTGCTTCAGTTAGCAGTTCAATCGATTAGATGACTGGTAAAGTTGTGAGAAGCTACCAAAAAATAAAAGTGATTGCAGAAAAGAAGCTTAAACTTCAGAATTTTATTGCTACTTGGAAGCTTGCAGTTAATGGACAAATGCATGTGGTAAATCACCCAGCTATTTGGACTATTGTCATGATGATATGGAGTAGTATTTTTATGGGCTTCAAAACCGTGTACATGAGTAGCGGTAGAAAATTAAGAGAACTATGTAAATGGCACACCCACAATTACAGAGTTGCAGATATCTGGAATGACCGCTTCATACATTTATAAATAATACCCTTGTCACTAACTGGGCACCAAGGTAATCGGTTGCTAGTATACCACGATTTACTTTGGTTGATTTGACAGTACTTAAGAAACTGCGGAAGAATTCATTGAGGGGTCAGAAAGCAGATATGCGTCAGCAAGAGGAAAAGTACATAGGAGTCGGTTGCGTGAAGGTGAAGATATGGCGCATTTAATAAGTGCAATCAATCAAAATAAATTCAGTGAATTATAATGATAGAAAACAATGAAACTGGGGCAAGAAAAAACGATAATAAAATATTGACCAAAAAATCAACAACGATTATCGTTTGGATCGCCTTGCATTTGCTTGGTGGAAATGACAAAATAATAGCAGCAGCAAGTTGGACGTAATGATTATCTAGTTGCCCATTACGGAACCGGTGAAAACGCTTCTCCATTGTTATCTATGCACACAACCGTCATTAATAGTGGACGGACCACGACAAATTAATGCCGTGAAGAACGAACCGCAGGAGTATAGTCACATGTGCGATTCTCATTGCAAAGGGTCCCATCCATCAACCTCCGCAAATGAAAAACAACAAAGATGTAACGGCTACAATGCTTTTGATCGTCTTGCATCCCATTTCCAACCGTTTCCACTGTCAATGCCTAAACTTTATCTCGTCCATTTCATAGAAAGAGACACCTTCGACATAATAAATTAAAGTCTCAACTACTTGCATTGACTTTAGGTAATGGAACTTCCAAGTTGTACCTCATTTGATAGTTTGATAGGACAATGAAAACATGACCTTACAAAATGTGCTTGTGAAGTGGCTATCCAAGGAGATAAAACTCACTTTATACAAGAAGGCCGGAATATGTCTCTCTTGTATAAAGTGAATGCAACCACCTAAGACATTTATGTTGCTTTTATTAAATAGATTTAAGTCAAAATACAAACTCCCAAAAATACTTGTTCGAAACGTACACGTCTTAGGTGAACTGGTCGGTATATGTCTAGATGATTTGGTAGGCGTGGTTAGTATACAAATTATCTTTAAACAGTACGACGTCTGACAAACTTCCTTATCGAATCATGTTTCAGACAAAAGCAATAACTGCTATCCAAGTGAATAAAGGAACTTAAGTGGAGCAACAAATACTAGTTGGATTATTTTACTGAGTCAAAGGCGGGGACTGTTAGATAAAGAGGCAGATGGAAGCCAATTAGATGAAAATGTTATCTACTCGTCACTGCTATGAAATGTAGATAGGATGTTCTGCGTGCAGACATGATATAAACACAGGTAAAGGCCAACATGGTCCTTCACCTCTGTCATTAAGAACGTGATTGAGATCTCGAGAAATAAGTGCTTGGTGAAATGGCTTTTGGTGAGGAAATTGCCCAGGTGACATCAGAGGCAGTAGCAGAGGTCCCCGTGGGGACGGAAGTTGGAAAAACAGTGTGTGTCACTGGGGCTGCTGGATTCATAGGATCATGGCTTATCATGCGATTGCTTGAAAGAGGATACACTGTTAGAGCAACTGTTCGCGACCCAGGTTAGGTTCTATTTTCTTGTCTTGCTTTCTTCTTTTTATGATGAATTATGGTGTTTGATTTAACACACAGTAAGTACCATAACAATATCATATGACTACAATTATGCTTATAGATTGGTTTGGAGGAATGGTCGAGGAAAATTGATTGTTCTTATGAATACCCAGTTTTCTAAAATATATTGGGCATTAGATTTTAGCTGGTGATTATGTTTGTATAACACAATTGAAACCCAAGTGATTAGTTTGTAGCATCTGCAACAGAGGAGTGAGTGATTCTTATGAATAGCCACTTTTTCAAAATATATATCATCTTTTGAACAATTTTACATAACATAATGTGATGAGTTTAAGTTATATGACAAATTTAGGATCTGTAAAAGTCCATTGGATGTTCTGGAGTTCCTGCTTCATCGTACTTTGTTCTTAAGCACAAGAATCTGTCAATTGCAGTGAAATCTAGTTTTTCCATATGCTAGATGTGGCTAATGTTGATAATTTCATGGTTTTTCTTTGGTGAACAGGGAATCCAGTGAAGACCAAGCATTTGTTGGATCTCCCAGACGCCAGTGAGAGATTGACACTTTGGAAAGCAGATCTGGATGATGAAGGAAGCTTTGATGCTGCCTTTGATGGCTGTGATGGTGTTTTCCATTGTGCCACTGCCATGGATTTTGAGTCCAAGGACCCAGAGGTTTGACACTATTAATTCCCCTGTTTATGTGATAGGCAACATAAACCCTTTTAAAGATAGAGCTGTTCCTTGTTGGACTGAGGCTTATGGCTACTGTGTTATTTGGATTGTTGGTATACAGAATGAGATAATCAAGCCATGTGTGAATGGGGTGTTGAATGTTATGAGATCATGTGCAAAGGCCAAGTCTCTGAAAAGAGTTGTTTTTACCTCATCAGCTGGTACAGTGAATTTCACTGACGATTTTAAAACACCTGGTAAAGTTTTTGATGAAGACTGCTGGACCAATGTGGACCTTTGTAGAAACACAAAAATGACTGGCTGGGTAAGATCATCGTATCATCTATTTGCTTTTATTTCTTCAGAATCATTGAAAATAATTTTCAATTTTAGAGAATAGTTTATGAATCTATGTTGAAAATGAAATTCAGAGAAAAAGATTTTTGTTTTAGCTTCCGCAAGCACACATTTTGAATTATAAAGTTTGGAGACTAGTTCCTTTAAGTACTAAAGTATTGAAAATCCATCACTTGATGTGTTAAATGTTCTCACTCTTAGCATTCTCAATAGTTTTTGAATCAAGTCTGGTGGTCACTTTCTAGCTTTTAGTGGTCCCATAGTTATAGTTGTAGTTACAATGAATACTATGGGATCCATTATGCATGCAAGGGTCAAAAAGTGGTTATTTCATATTGTCACCCAATACCTGCTTAAAGATGCCCAATAATTATGCACTGCAACTAGTCCAATACATATTCTTCTAAGAACCAATACATTTTCCTCTAATAACTATTTTTACCAATACTTATGCACAAATGCTTTAGTAGTTGTGTGTTATAGATACCAATAAAGTTGCACAATTCCTCCAATTAAAATCTATAAATTTTAAATACTGATGTACAAGTGAACAGCTATTAATACATGTGAAATTTACTAATGAATATTCAATTATATTTTTTGATTTCTTTAAAATTAACAATTAAAAAATTAGATAAATAAAAAATTAAACCGCCAGTGAAACATAAGTGATAATTGGCCCCTTCCCCTAAGTACACACAGACTAACTCAGGTCTAATGTTTTTCCATTCTTCTGTTTCTATTGCTAATTTGCTAGGTGATGTGATCATACCCTTACCTTATATGGGCAAACACCTTTTTAATACTTAGAATAATAGAATATTCTAGGATACTGAAAAGATGTTATTATCTTGATTACAGATGTACTTTGTGTCAAAGACTTTGGCTGAACAAGCTGCCTGGGAGTTTGCAGAGCAGAACAAGATTGATCTCATTACTATTATCCCCACATTGGTGGTTGGCCCTTTCATCATGCAGACTATGCCACCCAGCTTGGTCACTGCTTTGTCACTCATAACAAGTATGCTTTTTGCTATTCTGTTACATTCTGCTCAAATTATACAGATAAGACTGATTCATACTTGGAAGAGTACTGATATAAAATGACATGGGTAATACTAATATGTGCTGCAGAGAATGAACCCCATTACATGATACTGAGACAAGTGCAGCTGGTTCATCTGGATGATCTCTGCATGTCCCTCATTTTCGTGTATGAACATCCTGAAGCAAAGGGCAGATATATCTCGTCCTCTCATGATGCCACCATTGTTCAATTGGCAAAGATGTTAGCTGAGGAATACCCTCAGTACGACATTCCAACTGAGTGAGTCAATACAAAACTTGTTTAGATTCAATATATTGTCCTTATAAATGCATAAGGGTTAATATATAGAAAACTAAAATCATATCTTGAACATATTCATCTAGGGGAAAGTCTATTCAGTCACCTAAAATTCAAATCATATCATATGAAAGAGACACTTAAAACCTTTTTTTTTTTAAAACTCTCCTTATGAATTGCGTTTTAGTTGACTAGCCACAGATTTCACCTAGAGAGTCGATTGAGAAGTGGATAAACATGATATCATCTGAGAAGTGGATAAACATGATATCATCTGCTAATAATAAATGTCCTGATTGTTTTAAGCAGGTTCAAGGATGCAGATGAATCTCTGCAGCCAGTACCATTTTCAAACAAGAAAATTGTTGAGTTGGGCTTCAAATTCGAGTACACACCTGAAGAGATGTTTCATGGGGCCATCCAGTGTTGTCTTGAGAAAGGATTGTTGAAGTAGATGAGGATTATGTTTTCTAAACAATAAATGTCTTGAGAAAGGATTGTTCAAGTAGATGAGGATTATGTTTTCTAAACAATAAATTTCGGAAGTGTTGTAAAACATACCAGCTATTTATGAGGTTATAGCTGGGTAAGATTGGTTTTCCAATCTGGAATTTAAGTTTATCCTACAACCCTCCAAATATTATGAAGTAAAACCGCGTTTGAGTTCTTAGCTCACAACCCACTTGCGTGAGTTTTTGAATGTAACCGACTTATTCGATATGGAATTTATATGTTACCGTGTCATTCCAAACATTGTTTCATCGTTCACTCCTTACAATGAATTTGCGCAACTCTAGGCAATTCTTTTTAAAAACTAAACAAGAGCGAGATAAGACCAGCAAGAATTCTCAACAATAATTTGATAAGAATTTGAGAAGTGGGTGGAGGTAGATTACATCATGATTCAATTGTGTAATTGGTGAGTAAAATTTTGTTAATTCACATTTCACAAGTAATTGTTTATAAACCGGTTTTTCATAAGAATGAATGGCCCACTTATATTCTCGTTGTATGGAATACATAAATCACAAGACTTTTCATAATCTCAAAATCTATTTGGCTAATCTTCCTATTCTAATGCCATCATTCATGAATGTTCTCTCATTTTTACACTTCTACTTCATTCAGGCATTAGTAGATTTTTTGGCCAAAAATGGTGATGGATGTAAGGAGTATATTGCCTACTATATTAACAACACTTTGGTTGATTGTGAAACTTGTACACAATGTGCTGAACAATTGTTCATTGAAACAGAAAAATATCAAAATTAACACAATTTTTTTCTTTGTAAATTAATACATATTCAAATCAAATAATCAAATGCACATCATTAACTAACCAGTATGATTTTCACTAAGAAATAGACTCATTTCACATTTGAATTCAATACAATTTATTTACATGTACATATATCTATATGTCAATAAAGCATAAACCTTTAGTTCACATAGAGTTTTCATGAACAAATCTTTGACAATCTCGAGTTGCCCTAGATAGAGCATCATCAAAGTGCTTTACCTCCAACCACAAAAATATCTTCCAACCAGAAGTGGCCCTATCATTCGTGAGGGCAATAGATAAAACCGTATGTGACCATATCATGTCATTCAAGAACTAGAGTCGTGTACTAACTCTATCACATACAATATGTTATACAACCCTAGATATCCTCTAGCTCAATATGACAGCTTTGACTAGATGCAACCTATCAGACATAGTGAACTGACAATGCAACTAGTATTTGCATTGGTATGACCTAAATTTTGAGTATAAAAATCATATTCTTATATGGATGTGTGTCATAGTTCACACACCTCTTTCTCAAAATTAAAACCAGAAGATCTCAATGTTTTCACATGTACACGTTGTTACATCAAAAAATTATGATAGATAAAAAGATAATATTGTGCCTCCACAACTCACACCCTGTTTTCTTGTTCAATAAAATAGGACTCCTCTTTTCCTTTTTTTGGCCTTATTTTCCTCCTTGCCTCTTGTTTTCTTTCCTTTCCTTTCTTTTTCCTAGTTTTTCTCCCTTTTTCAAGGTTGTGAGGATCAAGGATTGGGGATTTGCCTTTCGATTTCGGGAGTCAAGGATCCCTGACCCCTAGGTCTTTGTTGTCTACCCTCCCTTTTGGGGATCAGGGATCAAAGGTGGCGGTGTCCACTTTCTTGGTGGCGATGTCTACTTTCTTGGTGGCGTTGGCCACCTTCGACCCCTAATGGGTTCGTTGCTACCTACCATTGCATGAGCATTCAGTGATGTCAATCCTCACCTATATAAGCTCGACTCATGTTCATTTGTACCATATTGCAGTGCATTTCAAGTCATTTCAAGAGTTATTGTGCGAGCATAGAAAGGTGTTTTGAGCAGATTTGTAGTAGTTCAGTGGTGTGTTGGTGGTTATTTCCAACTTTCTCGAGTAGGGTTTCGTTTCTTTTTTCTCCCCTAGCTTTGTCTTGTTTTCTTTCTTTCTTTCTTTTTCTCTTTTCTATGTCTAGGGTTTTGCCTTAGAGTTATGCATTTTTCTATGGCTGGAGGGTAGATCTCTTGTCCTTCCATTGTTTGATATAAGTATGCATCCGGTCTTATTCTTGCTTTTTTTGTCTCATAACTCTTATGAAACAGTGTGTGCCCTTGGGTTTTGGGTGATTGATTGTTGTCAGTTGGTTGAATCTAATTTTCAATAAGCAAGATTCCTCCCTTCATTTCATGCTCGAAGTTGGACTTTGAAACCTCTATGACAAATTATGTTAATCCTACTATCAAAGCAATGCCCTAGCGAGAATCGAGGATAGAAATATCCCCGACACCCCAACCTTTTCAAGCCTTAGAAAATTCAAAGTGATCTCATGGGGATCGGGGATGTTATCCTTTGTAGGGTCGAGGATGAAATATCCCCCACACTCAAAGCTTGTAACTTATCAATCCCACTAATGCAAATTGTTAGAGATTGAGAATGTTGCTATCCCCGACCCCCAATGATAGACAATGCTATAGAGGATCAAGGATGCCAATATCCTTGATCCCCAACCTATTCATCCACAATGTTTGATGGGGATCGAGGATAGCAATATCCTTGACCCTTAAAGGCTTCCATTATGCTTTTGAGCAGTGATCGAGGATGTTTCTATCCCTGACGGGTCCTAAACTACATATCAAGTAGTATAGTTGTTTTCCTCAATTTAATAAAGTCTCCTAATTCAGGGTGTTTTAAATGCAGAGATGGTGATGTCTCAACAAAAGGTGGTTCCAATGATGTACAAATTTAATGGATACCTCCCTCTACAATGTTGCATTCTCTTGACCTGGAAATCATGGATACCAAAATGCAAGGGATTTTCTACCCTTGAAGTGATGAAACCTCAAGGAGAAAACCTTCCTTTGCTACCTCACTAAACTGACGCTTTGGTGAGCCAGAAAGATACAAGCAACTAACTATCCAAACCTATGAACAAAAATTACTAAATAGAAGAAGCATATATAATAACTGAAACTATTTTATACACCAAACCCAAAAAGGGCAAGTCATAGAGATCCTTTAATGACCTTTGTTGGCATCCTATATAGATAGAGTATTGGGTCTCACATAGAGAATGTAGAATGACCAGACTTCGAGTTTCTTTTATTTTCTTAATGATATGAAGAGCTTGAAACAATAGTAAATGAAATAACAACACTAATGAGGAACAAAAGGAAACAGGTTTAAAGGAAAGAAGCTCACAATAGTCTAACGATTAAAGCCTCCAACTAACTCACAAACTTCTTTTGATAACCTACACACAAAACAGACAGATGAAATGTTAGAGCTGTGTTTTAGAGGTCTACCATAGTCAGACCCTCGCTTTGGTGTTTTCACCTCCACAAACAGTCAAGATGATAGATAATGGATAAAGAAGATAATATACATAACATGACATTAAAAAAAAGATGAATAGTATGCTATTGGAGATGTAACACTACAATGGAAATAAAGAGGAAGAGACTCCCCTTCAACACCAAAGAAGTGAGATCTTGTCAAAGTGAAGGTAAGCACCATGAATCCTCCAATATGAAGTTGCGATGATGGTGACAAGATGAACAAAGTGCAACAATGGCAAATTACAAAACAAGCAATCAAGAAAGGTTGTGTAGAAATCTCAAAGAGTGCTTAAGGGAGTGACTAGATTGATTAGAGAGACAAATGAAGGCAAGAAAGGCAAGATATGAGACCCAGGGACAAAACCAACAGTGGTGGACACGAGAAGAGGTGTTATGAATCCTGCTAGATGTAGGTGTAACACTTGAACAACCACCTATGGACTATAGATTCGTGAGATGCTAGTATGGCGTGCATGTGTTTACCATTCATATAGTCGACAAGGTCAGGAAAAGGACAAACTAAAGGATGACAAAGCGAGCAAAGCAGACAAAGGACAAAAAGGTAAAGGAGTTCTCCAATCAACATAAAGCAAAGGTGCTTATGTAGCGTGGAATTACACAAGATTTAATTAATGACACTACATCATCATCTAAACACGTTCAGTGCAAGGCATGTAGATATAAAAGAATACATTATATTATAGCTACAAAGCAAGAAGTAGGTATTGTAAAAATGTGTTTTGAACAATCAACATCCCAACTATTTTGAAGATTGCACTTGCTAATTCGGTTGTTGTTCTATTAAATGACTAGAATCATCCACATGTAGATTGCTTAAGTCCTACATGAAATTATGTAAAGTCATGCAAACAGATGCTCAATGAATAGTGTGAATGTCATTTGTAGTGATGTTTAATGACTCCAAGGGTTACACATTAGACATGAGAGCTATAGAGAAGAGCTCAAATGAACTAAAACAGAATTGTTTTAACAACTTTTTCAACTACACTAATCAATTAGTGTGTGTCTATTTCATCTATTCCTCATGGCAAGAGGTGAGCATATGTGCACAAAAATAAACACTCACTAGCTTGTGAGTTGGGTGGTAATAAAGATTCTAAAATTGAGATAACTTTTTTCATAGTTGATTTTCGAGTGTGTGATGTCTTTTCTTGAAATGCTAACATGGGCCACAACTATTGTTCCAATTAATACTTATTGTTACTATTTCATGGTTGTCAAGAGCTAGTGAACTATTTGTTTTTACATAACAAATACTAGGTTGCAAAATTAAACCAAACTTGTATTAGCAAGTAAGGATTTTGATTTGAGCTGATAGATCCTAATGAAATGTTCCTTCACCACAAATGTTAATAACTATGTAGGATTTGATTAAAAACTTTCCACAATTCTTCATTGTTGTGCAATTTTAGCAATTTTGTTTTATGATATTAAAATGATAAACTTGGTGGTCTTAATCACAACTTATTTGGTATGTATAGCTACAAACTAAATAAACTTATTTTCTAGGTGTTGTAGACTCCAGATCTAAACATGATCTCAAAATATCGAATGTGCGGTACATCATCATTATAGTAGCTAGCCTCTACAAAATTTGCAGTGATACAAATTCTAACCCCTATCCCAAGAGATCAATATTTGTTTTGCTTAGGCAACTACTTAGACATGTACTTATGTGGATGCAAACTAATAGACTTTATTGAAACTTAAAGTATAATTGCTTTCACTAAATTTCTTGCTAAATATACAGTTTAAGAGAAGTAAGAACTCTCAAAAAAAGTTTATAACTTATACTAAAAGAAACAAGTAGAAAAATCGGCATAGTCCACATGTCTTGAATATTGATTTGCTAAGCAAAGGATATTCAAAGAAACTACATGGCATAACTCATCCTTGTAAAACAATACTTTGTGAAAAGATATGTGAATAGTGGGCATGGAAAACTACATGACTTTGAGTGATAGACTCAAGAAGACAATCCTTGAAAAAGGGATGCAAAATTCTATCTCTTTTTTGCCAATGAAAGCAATGATAAAGGATATTGGTCATGTCTAGGAGCCTTTGAAGTTAATTAAACCATCTTCGTTGCATGTAGTACAAGAACATACCAATATTTCAAAAAGTTGCTACCAAAATATTTTTGTAGTTAAAAGAGGAATCAAAATAAGCAATCTTCAAGATTCTCAATCTAAGAAAAGATAATTTTTATCAAGAGGAGGAGTTGTCAACCTCAATATTTCTTCTTGTGATCTATTTGGTGCAGTGTAATTGAAATAACACTACACTAGTTGAAAAAGACTTGATTTCATTAAAGTTGCATACTATATGTGAGCAAAACAAGCAAGGATAGAACCTTGATTTTACTACAATCAGTTGTAAGATTGAAACAAAAAGGAAGCAATCTTTAATGCACAAATCTTACTAGTACTCAAATAACAAAAATATAGTCAAATGAAATCTTTATTTTACTTGAAGCCGAAAACAAAACTCAAAGAAAAAACAATGCAATCATAAAACCCTAATACCAGTATTAGTTGTCACACACAATTCTTAAACATGAGAATGTAGTCAAGATTCACAATCGAACTACATTTTGTGGAAGAAGTGACTTGAAATGATTGTAAAATGAAATATTATATTTTACATTTTGTTGCCTTGACAAAAATTGAAACATTGGATTTAGGGTTTATTTTCTTCAAATGCCTTGAATTTTTATGACTAGTGGTAGTGACCTCTAGAAGCAATTTTGTTGATTTTCTTACCTCTTCACTTTTTCTTCTTAAATAAAAAGAAAAGAACAATGCCATACATAATTTCCCAGTAAGCCCTAATATGATGATACTTGTTGGACTATATCCTAAACCTTCTCCATTAGTAGAAGCCATTACTTGATTATTTTAATAAATACAAATATCATAGAATGGATAATTATTTTTTAATGTTGGATTAATCAAATTAAAAACCAAGGATCTTGGTTGCAAGAAAAGGAAAAAAAGTCTCATATTGTGATCACAAGAAAAGAAAAGAAAAGTCACGTATTTTGGTTGTGAGAATATGAAAGGACAAAGATCTTGGTTATGCAAAATGGTATTTTTTGGAAGAACTGCACATACAACAAATAAGGATTAAAAATATTCAAAACTAGGAACAACTTTAAAGCTTTGGAAATACGATGAAGCAAATGAATACCAAGATTCTATAAGTTTTAGTTTCAACTGAATTTTTTTTTATGTTGGTGCAAATGGGGCTTGAAACTTTGCAACTCTCGCCAAAATAGTTTAGGGATATTGATTTTCCAAACCCTAGCATTGATGCACTAAGAACTTAAATTGCAAATCTTAGAGAAAAAATGAATACCTGATCAAATGTTCTTATGCTAAGATTTGAATGGCTTTTGTGAGACACAATCAATGAATGGTATGCAAACTTTGGCATGCTTTGCACACTTTAAATTCAAAAAGTTTCTATTTTTTTCATTGTTAGATGATAAAAAATTTGCAAAACAAAAACAATTATCCTCATAAGTTAGAAAAAAAATCTCATTGAAAGAAACAAAATAAAGAAGTACATATTACTGAGAAACATTAGTATAACATACTATAATAGTTGAAACATGAACAACCGATAAGTAATAGCTATAACTATAGCAAAGGTGGTTGGAACAATAAAGCTACATTTGAAAACAACAACAAAAGTGGTTGTAGATACATAAAAACTACAACTGAAAATAATAGAACTTGGGAAGTGGTTACATCAAAATTCAATGAGATACAACTTTCATGCTTGTCATTCTCCAACCAAAGGTGAATATTAAATCGTTGGAACTTTGTTACTCTCAAGACTTGTGTGCGGTTGTTGATGAAGATTATGAACTTTGCCATCTTTTGAAATGTTATGCCATATTGTATACTTTTTCTTTATTTGGAGAGACAAATTAGTATAAACCATTTGAATTCCTATTCATAGGGGAAGGATTGTGTTAGAGAAAACAACATTGCAATGAAACCTCCAAAGACATTTGTTAATTACATGTTTGCAAGTGTGAGATATAATATCGAATGATGAAGAAACACCAAGGAGAGCTTATTTCCAAGACCACATGGCTTGAGGAAATAAGGCAGACAAGGTGGTGAACAAAAAATTCCATAAGTTTTGAGAATGAGTGCAGAGCCAAAAACAATTCCAATTTGACACAAAAAGGGCAAGTGGGTGGAGGGCAACCAATTTTCAAGCGATTACTAATAGGCAGTTTAATGTGAAGAACTTTCCATGCTAAGAGTTGAGATTGTGTATTAGTTTTGGACTTCCTTTTTGCCCAAGCTTCTTCCATTTGGACTAGAGAAGAGAAGAATGCCATTTCTTATTGAGACAGGGTGAGACGGTGATACGAGGAAGGATCCGTTTGTAAATGGTTCAAAGGGGAAAAAAATGGATTCCACAAGCATTAGGCCATCTTCAATAATTGAAAAACTTTGTATAATAGTCCAAAGCTAACAAATTATGAAGTTCGAGAGTAACTAATTGCTGAATTTCAATAGTTGGTTGCTAATCAAAGGCTGAGAGGTGGAATTGGGATTTAAGGAGAGGCCAAGATTTCCATCAGAAGGTGGAAGAGTCCCATAGATCTTGAAAACTTGAATGCCTTTTTTAAATTGGTATTTTCCTTTGAACTTATTTATAGCACCTAATGGTTTGCCATTATATTGAACCAATTAGTTCCACCAAATAGTCCTAGGAATAAGGGAAACACAACCTATAGTTGAGAGATTGATTGAACCATATTAATTTTGTTGAGGTGATCTGCCAAGCTTTATTAATAGAGTTAAATGGTGCAAAGCTACAAGTTTTGAAGAAATTACAAAGATACACTCGAGAATGTAGATTCTTATCCGATGGTACAATAATCACGCATATCAAGCAAAATTTTCCAACCAATAATATTGCAGAAAAGTAATTTTTGTAATATATTTTGGTAAAATATTTGTATCTATACTTTAATAAAGACTAGTATTTTTTGAATAAGAAAAATATTTGATATCTTGATTTTTAAAAAATAATTATTAATAACTAGTTAAATACAACCCCTTGTCTATAATTCTATATAATATATTTAAAATACCACACAGAATTATATAAATATTCGAACATAAAATTATATTAATAATAAAATAAAATACTTAACCTTAACCCCTCCACCAACCAACTCTACACAAAAAATAAAAAATAATTTTTTTAGTAAAAAGCAAGCACATGCCAATGTGACAAAATATAGGGGAGAGGACCCAATAGTTGTGCACCCCAACTTTGCGCTCCTCAAAATCTCACACAAAAATTTCAAATCACTCCCAATTTTTTATAGCAACTTACTTGGTAAATCTCCTACTTATAACTAAGGTTTTAGGGCCACATCATCAACTATGATGCCATATCAGCATGCTTTTTGTCAAGGTGTCCAAAACAACCCAAAAAAAAGGTGTCGACCAATAGACATGCAAAAGGTGCCCCAATACGTGTGCAGCTGATGTGGTATCACATGATTGGTTGCTTTTTACAACAAAGGACATATTTCATTCAATGATTGGTACTCATCCTCAACAATAACCACTTTTAAAGTCACAACTATTGGTACAATGTTGTACAAAAATTGGACATTAAATCAACAAGTATGGAGTATTAAATCAACAAATTCTATCACAAGAATTGGAACACACTCAACTATTAAGTCCTTTTCTCCAATCCACTTATTTCCTGATGCACAAAACAATATTTTAATTTTGAAGAGGTTTGATGTTACCTATGTCGTTCCCTAATATACTGAAAAACCTATGGCTGAAAAAAAATGATTTTTAGTCATATGACCATAGCTTTGAAAACTGAAATAATACTAATAGGTACTAAGCACGATTATCTATAACCGTTCTCAAAGCGTGGCCGGTTTTTTTTCCGATGTTTCTAAATTAGAGGGCGGTTATTTATCTTAGAAAACCACAAAAAAATTGTTAAATTTTTTCGAAAAAAATGGTTTAGGCTCAAGATTTTGAGAATTTTGTTAAGGTGTTATTTGTAGATTAAATTGTATAGAAATATTTTAAATTAATATTTCAAATATTTTGTAATGTATCATGGATATTCATTTATATAATAGATTGTAAAAACTTTATATCATTAACAATCAATTAAATTTATCATAAAATTTTGAATTATACATAATTAAATTAAATTTTAAAATTTATTAATTAATAAATATTGTTTGCAATAGTATGTAGTAACAAGTACTATAATTAATTAAACTAACCTGCGGATTTACATCCCAGAGGTAAATTATTTTATTTTATTATAAACATTTATATTAACAATGATATTAGCTTTCCGCAATCTATTATGTTAACTTTGACGTTTTAGATTTTTATTGTGTGAGAACTTTTTTTATCAACATTTAAGATTGCGCTACCTACATTATAAGATGACAAAAGTCCTCATGATGTAAACTAAAAACATCAAAATTAACTTGTATATTATTATTTTTATTTCACAATACAATATTTTTACTTTTATTTTATTATTGAAAAATATATTTAATTAGTTTAACTTTAAATCAATTATTTACATTTAAAATAAAAATTTATTTGTATTTTAAAAAATAGCCTACACATAATAAAAAAAAATTAGTAAGAAATTTTAAATGATAGATTTTTTTTTATTACACCGAGAGGCGTAACCTACAATGGCATCATATAGGGGTCATCACCAGTAACGATGTAAGAAAAAAGAAGTGGTTTGTATTCTTCCAACTATGTATATTAGAACTGATAAAAGAAGAGTGGAGCTAAAAAAGAACTGCTTGGCATTCCTGTAGATCAGGAAATTGAAAATCATCAAAGCAATAGCAATTAGGACAACCACAAAACCTAAAGCTGCTATGAAAGCAATCCTAATCCAATCAATGAAGACATAAAGACAAGATATTCAAATCAAATGAAATCGAAACAAACCGATGCAGATATCTCCTTCATGTGGCTCCATTGTTCTTCTTTCACCTTCAAATTTGATGTGGATCTCACCTACAAGTACAAAATGCAAGTGCAAAGCAAGTTGTTGATGAAATTTGCAGTACAAGGTTACTCGAAAATGTGATTGATTGATCCTTTCATTGAAGAAAATCATCCAATTTATAGACAAATTGGAGAGAGGACAAGATTAGCATGAAGAGATTTGAAAGGAAATTCAAATCAAGAATGACAAATTATGACAAATTATGACAAGATTGAAATGTCATTCCAATGACAAAAGGGAAGAGAGAAAATAGCCTCCATGATTGCAACAAATGGAAGCATAAACATAGGAGAAAATGAGGGAATGAAATTAGGGGAAATATTAGAAAAATTAAAGAAAATAGGAGAAATAGAAATTAGGTGAATTAATTAATAGGTTTTCATCCATTAATTAATTCATGAAAGAGACCTAGGACTAAATAAATAGATTTATTTAACCTACAAAGAAGAAGAAAAGGATTAAATGAACAAATCATAAAAACCCTAGAAATAAGAGGACAAGGAATTAGGTCAAGACAATAAGAAATTAATGTAGGTTCGATCATGATTCTGATTGACAAAGGACCAATGTTGATAAATGATTGAGATTGGTTGACAAAAATCAATGACAAATTGACCAAGATTGACAAGGAGATCAAATTGATAGGCGCCAATTGACGAGGAACAATGACTAATCAATCCAAATTGACATGATTGAAAAGGACAAGGATCGATGATGAATCGTTCGCAAAATGACAAGATTGACAAGGACAAGGATCGATGACGAATCGATCGCAAAATGACGAGATTGACAAGGACAAGGATCGATGACGAATCGATCGCAAAATGATGAGATTGACAAGTTGATAATCACAAATGATTACTAACAAGCTAAAGATGATTGAAAGATTGACAAGAGGACAAAACCCTAATTCTATCATCGATTAGGATTGACGATGTCCAAAATGATGATAAATGAGCACGCACCATAATGCGACAGGATAAGATCGACCAAAATCATGACTGAAGATTGCTATCGACAAGACCTAATTCGAAAGCGATAAACATGAGGAATGCAGAAGAAGGACTTGATGCTTGCAAATGATAAAGACCAAGTGCGCAACATAGAAGAAATGTTAATGCGATGCAAGAACCCTAAAATAAGGCAATGCGCAAATGTTAAAGTATGACTCCACAAGCGTTGACCATTTTTAGACGTCTACAATTCCAACAGTTACAATTGTAACATATGGAATTGAAAGAGCCTTATGAAATTCGAAGAGCCTTGCATCAACCTTTCAAATCCCAATTGACAAGCAATTGCAGTACAAATTTGCAAGGTACGCTAAATCTCCATGAGCTTTTATTTTATTTTTAAAAAATTTCATGTCAGGATTGCATCTGCTTTAATTTTAGGGGTTTGAAGCAAAATTTGTCTATGTAATCATGAATTAATCGAAATTTAGGCTTGCATCAACTAAAGATTCTTTTATTTGATCAATCATGGATTCCAACAAAAGTTGTTTGATCAAGTATTTGAACAAAGTCGACATTTCTTTGCGCTTCTGCAGGAAGAGAAGATGAAACTTGTGTTGAATGAAAGTCATATTCCATATCAGGCTGAAGCGCTTAACCCATCCGTGCAGTCACAAGGTTAGGAATTTCCTTTTAGGTTTTGGAAAATAATCTCTCGACAATATGTAATCTCAATTATGTTAGTTTTAATTTTGATTTGCGCAAGGGATGGAAGGAAACCAAAAGGTTCTATATTGGTCCCGGGGTGAAATCACAAAGCTGGTTCCCACTTTTGCCAACGAAGGAATTTGGCGAAAGTGGGAACTTCGATTTTCTAGGTGTTCGAGCGAAATAGTGGTATTCGCTCGAACTACCCCTGGGCATTCGAGCGAACCATGTTGCGGACCTGGGTTCGCTCGAACTGCGGGTGACTTTGTACGGGTTGAAATCAAGCCTATTAGTTCAAGTGAATGGGGGTTCGCTTGAACCATAAGGGATTCGAGCAAACCCCATTCGCTCAAAGTACTGTTCAATCGAACCCTCCAATTTGAGGTTTCTCCCAAAAAAATTTAGAATTCTGAAGAATTAATGACTTCAGAGCTCTGGTTCAAAGCACGAATGAAATAATCTTGATAACCCAAAAATATTAGATGGTAGTACTCGGAGCAAGCTTTCCAACGAGTATAATTTTGTTATATTTTGAATTTATTATGTTCTTGTTTTTTTAATTTTATGGAAAATTGGTTTTTCATTGAACATGAACTTCTCTGTTCAACGCATTGGGAAAAATAAGAAACTAATTCAAAAAAAATCTGAAAAATATCTATGCCCCTGGTATTGATGTCTTTTTTCTAACCAAAAAAAAAAAAATTGAATTTCGATTTATATAGAACAAGTTATGTGTTCAAACATAAACCTATGTCTGAATTATGACTAGTCGGACTTCAAAACTTTATAAAATGAAAAATATTGAACATATCACTATAAAACCAAATGCAAGCCCTAGATATTGATGTTACAAACCAAAATTCGAAAGAATTGAGTTTTTATCATTTATAGAAAAAAAGTTATGCATTTCGGGAGGCACCTCACTCTTAAAAAATGTAGTTTGTTGTAAAAAACTACTTTTCAAGGGAGATGGAAAAAAATTTTAAAAATCCTTCAAAAAAATTTGAAAAAAATGTATATAGAATCTACAAACAAAATGCTAGCAATCACTAATTTACATCATCTTCAAATTTTTAATAGTTTAAAAGTTATAGTTCTCGGAAGTTGAAGATTATTTTAAAAATGTACATCTCAGTGTCAAAAGTGGCAAAAAAGTGGGAACCATTATTGTGAGTTCACCCCCCGAATTTTTAGAAATGAATGGCGACCAGAAAAACAGATTTTACGAACCAGTGGCCCTCAAATGATATGAGTCATCCTCATGTCTTCTCTCGATTTTATTTTTAGGTTTATTTAGACCAGTTGCAGCATTACCTAGATCGATTTGTGTGAAGCTATCAATAAAAAAAAGCCATTGTTGAAGTTTATTCAAACATTGTGCTTTTATTCAGAATATGTATTATTTTTGGTGCTAATCGAAACAATTCTATAAAACATCCATCCTTTCAAAAATAATATTATAGTTTAGGGTTCTTTTCTATGCTCTGTATTCTGTCTCTTTATTTTCCATGAGAGAACATTTCTAACTTATATCAAAGTGATTTATTTTGAAGTGATGGTTCTTGATGTAGTTTTGTTAGGTATTTCAGAGTAGAGTTGGTTAAAGGTTTATATTAATTAGTATATCATGAATCTTTGAAGCGCTTTTCTCTACAACAACGATTTAGCGTTCCTTGTAGCTCGAAAAGGAAGATGCTTGCATAAATTGCTAACAGATTTTCTAATATAGCTTCTTCCATTCAACAATGGCTTCACAAGCATCTTCATTATAAGCTATGTTCGACATGAGTATAATGATAAAGCATCAAAAGTCCTCGTACAAATGCAAAGAGCCAATGTTAAACTTAATCGGTTTATATTTTCAAGTGTTCTTGGAGCACGCATTCATGTTGCAACTACGGAAGAGGGAAAATAAATCCATGCAATTGTAACAAAGGTAGAATTAGCATATGTAATGTACAAATTCATTCCACTGCAAGAATAGTTCACACGTTAGAGATAATCTCATGACAAGGTAAGCGTAGTAGAAAATCATCAATTTCGTTTATAGAAAACCATTTATTTTTATTGACTTGCTTGCTCATCAATATGTGTAATTGTTTCTTGAACCGTCAAATAGTGTCTCCTTTCTTTTAACCAATTGAACAGGAATATTTAATTCTTTGTGAAAAGTGGAATAATCAAAATTTGCACCAATTGTTGATCAAGTAATATACAAGAATATCTCCTCCCAATAATATTTCCGCCATTGCATAACTCTTTATATCAATGGAGGAATCTCTGGAGCTGTAGATTTGTCCTTTGAAGAAACATTTTGTTAGAAGTTACAAATGCATTAGAAAGTGGAGAATATCAAATGATATCAAATGTATGGAAGTTTAAAAGCTTTTTTATTTCCCTATTTCAAAATGGTAAATGAATTTCAATTTGAATGGAAGTGTAATAGTTTTTGGTGAAGAGTATGAAAAATTTAAGTTTAGTGATGTTTGATTTAGTAAATACGGTATAGGAAGTTAGGTTTGAATTTTAAAAGAGGAAAAATCTCATTACACAGTTTGGTGCGTTTTGCATTGTCTCATTACAAAGTTTGGCATGTTTCTCATAATAATGGAATTGGAGGTGCAGTTACAAAGATATGATATGATGTGTTTATTACTTGACAAAATTTTGAAGTATAATAAAAATGAAGTTTAGATTAAAAAAGTAAGGAAAAACTCTTAATTTTCAATTTAGAAAGATGAAAAAGAATTTTAATATTTCTAAATTTTAAACTTCAATTCTAAAAATCAAAGTTACATGCATACACAAATAGTTGAAAAATAATATATAAATTTCTATTTTCAATTAGAAAGATCAAAAAAAAAATTTAAGTTTCTAAATTTTAAACTTTCTAAATTCAAAAAAGTAAAATTAATATACAAACAATTCAAAAATAATATATAATTTTTAATATATATAAAATATTTATTATTAAAAGTAATTTCTAATTTATCATAGAAATTATTTTTTCTAAGGAAAAAATTTAATTTTCAATTTAGAAAGATGAAAAAGAATTTCTATGTTTCTAAATTTTAAACATAAATTTAAAAAAATCAAAATTACATGCATATACAAATAGTTGAAAAATAACAAAGAAATTTTTATTTTCAATTTAGAAAGATCAAAAAGAATTTTTATGTTTCTAAATGTTCAATGTTTCTAAATTCAAAAATCAAAGTTAGATTCATACAAAAATATTTATATCCTATTTATCTCTAAGTTGATTTTTAAAATTTATTTGTATTAAAAAAATTTCAATTAGTTCCATTAAAATTGTTTTATATAAATTATGATTTAAAATTCTTTTAAATATAGAAGATTAAAAGAATGAAAAATATAATATAATTTTTAATATATATTTTAACTATTATTTAAATTTTTATTATATGTTTCTAATCATTCTATAATTATTAAAATTAACAAAATAAATAGTTCTTCTAACAAAATAATTAGTTTTTTACTTGAAAATAACTTTAAACATAGAATGTATGCTCAAAATACAACTATTTTTCATTTTAAAGAAGTATTTGACCCATTTTTCCCTTTTCAATAAACTCCCAAATCCAACCAAATCAAACTTGAACCCTAATTTATGACCTTAACCCTAATCATAAACCTAATTGAATTGTAACCTTTCTTAAACCCTAATCTTAACACTAGCCATAAACCTAATTTTAAACCTAAACCTAATCATAAGTCTAATGTTAAACCTTAACCCTAACCCTAATCATGATATAAACCCAAACCATATCCACAATCTTAACCATAACTCCAAACCCTAATTCTAATTATAATCTTAACCTTAACTCCAAACAAGATGATCTTAACTATATCCCTAACCATAATCTTAAGCCATAAAACTAACCATGATGTAAATCCTAACCATAATCTTAACTTTAACTCCAAACAAGCTGATCTTAACTATAACCTTAACCATAATCCTAAGCCATAAAACTATCCATGATGTAAATCCTAACCCTATCCCTAAATCCTAACTATAATCCTAATCCTAAGCCTAAACCCTATCCCCAACCCTAACCCTAGCCACAATCTAAATGACAACCCTTAGCCTAACCATAATCCTAAATCTAACTGTAACCCCAACCATGGTGTAAACCATAACTATAACCATAATTATTGCCATAATCATACACCCTAACCCTAATCATAATCCCAACCCTAACCCTAATCCTAATCCTATCTTAACCATAACCCTAAACCCTAACCCAAATAATAAACCTTAGTCCTAACCCTAATGCTAACCATGATGTACAACCTAACTATACCATAATCCTAACCATAACACTAAACCCCAAACCTAATACTAATCATGATGTAAACTTAACCCTATCCATATGCCAAACCCTAATCCTAACCATAACCTTGATCTTTAACAATAGCAATAATCCTTAGGCCTAACCCTAAAACCTAAACCATAACCCTAACCCTATCTCTAAATCTAAACCCTATCCTTAAGCATGATGTAATCCTAACCCTAACCATATCCCTAGCTATAATCCTAAGACCTAACCCTAGCCATAATCATAACCTTGACCTTGATACTAACACTAATCATCAACCTAATTGAATTGTAATCTTTCTTGAACCCTAATCCTAACACCAATCATAACCCTAACCCTAAACCTAATCATCATTCTAATGCTAAAACTTAACCCTAACCCTAATCATGATATAAACCAAAACCCTATCCATAATCTTTACCATAACCCTAAACCCTAATCCTAACCATAATCCTAACCTTAACCCCAAACAAGATGATCCTAACTATAGCCCTAACCATAATGGTAAGCCATAAACCTAACCTGATGTAAATACTAACCCTAATCATAACCCTAACCCTAAACCTAACCCCATCCCTAAACCCTAACAATAATCCTAACCCTAATCCTTAACCCCAACCCTAACCCTAGCCACAATCTAAATGACAATCCTAAATCCTTAGCCTAACCATAATCTTAACCCTAACTATAAGCCCAACCATGATGTAACCCATAACTATTACCATAATCCTACACCCTAACCCTAATAATAAAACCTAACCCTAATCCTAATCCTAGCCTAACCCTAACCCTAACAATAAACCTTAGTCCTAACCCTAACACTAACCATGATGTACAAAATAACTATAACCATAATCCTAACCATAACACAACCCCAAACTTAACCCTAATCATGACATAAACTTAACCCTAGCCATATGCCTAATTCTAATCCTAACGCTAACTTAACCATAACCTTGAACTCTAATCTTAGCAATAATATTTAGGCCTAACTGTAAAACCTAAACCATAATCATAACCCCATCTCCTAAACCATAACCTTAACCATGATGTAAACCTAACCCTAACCATATCCCTGACCACAATCCTTAGACCTAATCCTAGCAGTAATCATAACCCTGACCCTAATACTAACACTAACTCTAACCAAGATGTAAACCCTAACCATAATCCTAACCCTAACACAAACCCTTACCATGATGTAAATAGTAACCTTAACCATAATGCTAAGCTCTAACCCTAACCATAAATCTAATCCCAACCCTAACCATGATGTAAATCCTAACTCTAATCCTAAACCTAGCCCTAACTATTATGTAAACCGAACCATAATGTCATAACCCTAACCCTAACCTAACCATGTGATATCAATCCTAACCCTAGCCATAATCCTAACCATGACCTTAAATCATAAGCATAACTATAATGTTAACTATAACCCCAACCATGATGTAAATCCTAACTCTAACCTTTAACCCTATCCCCTAAACCCTAAACCTAACATAAACCATGACACTAAACCCTAACCCTAGCCCTAACTAATGTAAACCTAAGCATAATGTTAATCGTAACCCTAACCTAACCATGATATCAATGCTAACCCTAGCCATAATCCCAACCATAACCCTAAATCGTAAGCCTAACTATAATCTTAACCCTTTAACCCCAACCATGATGTAAATCCAAACTCTAACCTTTAACCCTATCCTATAAAACCTAAACCCTAAACCCTAAACCCTAACCCTAATCCTAACCTAGCCATAACGTTAAACCTTAACCCTAACAATAAACCTTAGTCATAACCCTAACACTATACATGATGTACAACCTAATTATAACCATAATCCTAACCATAATCTTAAACCCTAACCTTAACACTAATCATGAAGTAAACCTAACCCTAACCATATGCCTAACCCTAATCCTGACCCTAACCAAACCATTACCTCTAACACTAAGGTCCTAGAAATAATAATTAGACCTAACCTACAACCTAAGTTCCATAACCCTAACCCTATTTATAAACCTAAATCCTAACCTTATGCATGATGTAAACCTAACCCTAACCATAATCCTAAGACCTAACCCTAACCATAATCATAACCCCAACCCTTATACTAACCCTAACCCTAACCATGATGTAAACCCTAACCAAAATCCTAACCCTAACAAAAACCATGAAAGTAAACCCTAACCCCAACCCTTACCCTAAATCCTAACCCTAACCACAATGCTAACTCTCAACCTAAATGTAACTCAAACCTTAAACCTAACCCTAATCCTAACCATGATGTAAACCCTAATAACAATTCAAATCCTAACCCCAATCCTTAACATAAACTATAACCATAACTCTTACTCTAACCCTACCATAATGTAAATAGTAACCCTAACCCTAACCATAATTTAAACATAAACCCCAACCATGATGTAAATCCTAACTCTAGCCCTAATTATTATGTAAACCTAATCATAATGTTAACCTTAACCCTAACCTAGCCATGATATCAATCCTAACCCTAGCCATAATTCTGTCAATAACCCTAAATCTTAAGCATAACTATAATCTTAACCCTAACCCTAACCCCAACCATGATGTAAATTCTAACTCTAACCTTTAACCCTATCCCTATCCTTATCCCTAACCCTAGCCCTAACCATGATTTAAACCCTAACCTTATCCCTAAACATGATGTAAACCCTAACCCTAGCCATAACCCTAAATCCTAAGCCTAACCATAATCCTAACCGTAGCTTGAACTCTCTAACTCCAACCCCAACCATGATGTATATCCTAACCCTAACCCTTTATCCTATCCCTAACCCTATCCCTAACCAATATGTAAGCCCCAACCCTAACCCTAACCCTATCTTTAACCATGATATAAATGCTAACCCTAGCCATAATCCTAACAATAACCCTAAACCCTTATCCTAACCATAATCATAACCCTAACACCAACCAACCATGATGTAAACTACAACCCTAATCATAATTCTAACCTTAACCTAACTATAACCATAACCCTAAACCCTAACCCTAACAATAATCCTTACACATACCTTAACCCTAACCATTACCCAAAAATTATCTATAACCTAACCCTAACAATGATGTAGACCATAACCCTAACCATAATCCTAACCCTAAACCCTAAGCCAAGTCTAAGCCTAATAATACAATAGTATAGTTATATATCAACTTATTTAATATCTTCCATGTTGTGTTGTGACTACTACTAGCCTTTATATATATACACACACACACACACACACACACACACACACACACACACACACACACACACACACACACACACACACACACACACACACACACACACACACATATATATATATATACATTGAGAGATATCCTTCTTGAGGCACCTATTTTTAATATTTTTCACCCTGAACTCTAATAATAAACCTTAACGTTAACCATAAACTTAACCCTAACAGGCTAAACCCTAACCATTATCATAACCCTAACCCTAACAATGATGTAAACCTTAACCCTAATAGTAAACCCTATCTGTAACCCTAACCCTAACTCTACATTAAATAATCATAAGTCAAATCATAATCCTAACCCTACCCCTACCTTGAGTTATAATTATCCCTAACCCTAACCCTAATTTGATATAAACTCTAAAAATAATTGTAACACTAACAATAAACCCTATCCCTAACCATAAACTTAACCATAACCATAACCCTAACCCTAACACAAACCCTTACCATGATGTAAATAGTAACCTTAACCATAATGCTAAGCCCTAACCCTAACCATAATTCTAATCCCAACCCTAACCATGATGTAAATCCTAACTCTAATCCTAAACCTAGCCCTAACTATTATGTAAACCGAACCATAATGTCATAACCCTAACCCTAACCTAACCATGTGATATCAATCCTAACCCTAGCCATAATCCTAACCATGACCTTAAATCATAAGCATAACTATAATGTTAACCGTAACCCCAACCTTGATGTAAATCCTAACTCTAACCTTTAACCCTATCCCCTAAACCCTAAACCTAACATAAACCATGACACTAAACCCTAACCCTAGCCCTAACTAATGTAAACCTAAGCATAATGTTAATCGTAACCCTAACCTAACCATGATATCAATGCTAACCCTAGCCATAATCCCAACCATAACCCTAAATCGTAAGCCTAACTACAATCTTAACCCTTTAACCCCAACCATGATGTAAATCCAAACTCTAACCTTTAACTTTATCCCCTAAAACCTAAACCCTAAACCCTAAACCCTAAACCCTAACCCTAATCCTAACCTAACCATAACGTTAAACCTTAGTCATAACCCTAACACTATACATGATGTACAACCTAATTATAACCATAATCCTAACCATAATGCTAAACCCTAACCTTAACACTAATCATGAAGTAAACCTAACCCTAATCCTAACCCTAACCAAACCATTACCTCTAACACTAAGGTTCTAGAAATAATAATTAGGCCTAACCTACAACCTAAGTTCCATAACCCTAACCCTATTTATAAACCTAAACCCTAACCTTATACATGATGTAAACCTAACGCTAACCATAATCCTAAGACCTAACCCTAACCATAATCATAACCCCGACCCTTATACTAACCCTAACCCTAACCATGATGTAAACCCTAACCAAAATCCTAACCCTAACAAAAACCATGAAAGTAAACCCTAACCCCAACCCTTACCCTAAATCCTAACCCTAACCACAATGCTAACTCTCAACCTAAATGTAACTCAAACCTTAAACCTAACCCTAATCCTAACCATGATGTAAACCCTAACAACAATTCAAATCCTAACCCCAATCCTTAACATAAACTATAACCATAACTCTTACTCTAAGCCTACCATAATGTAAATAGTAACCCTAACCCTAACCATAATTTAAACCTGAACCCCAACCATGATGTAAATCCTAACTCTAGCCCTAATTATTATGTATACCTAATCATAATGTTAACCTTAACCCTAACCTAACCATGATATCAATCCTAACCCTAGCCATAATTCTGACAATAACCCTAAATCTTAAGCATAACTATAATCTTAACCCTAACCCTAACCCCAACCATGATGTAAATTCTAACTCTAACCTTTAACCCTATCCCTATCCTTATCCCTAACCCTAGCCCTAACCATGATTTAAACCCTAACCTTATCCCTAACCATGATGTAAACCCTAACCCTAGCCATAACCCTAAATCCTAAGCCTAACCATAATCCTAACCCTAGCTTGAACTCTCTAACTCCAACCCTAACCACAATGTATATCCTAACCCTAACCCTTGATCCTATCCCTAACCAAGATGTAAGCCCCAACCCTAACCCTAACCCTATCTTTAACCATGATATAAATGCTAACCCTAGCCATAATCCTAACAATAACCCTAAACCCTTATCCTAACCATAATCATAACCCTAAAACCAACCAACCATGATGTAAACTACAACCCTAATCATAATTCTAACCTTAACCTGACTATAACCATAACCCTAAACCCTAACCCTAACAATAATCCTTACACATACCTTAACCCTAACCATTACCCAAAAATTATCTATAACCTAACCCTAACAATGATGTAGACCATAACCCTAACCATAATCCTAACCCTAAACCCTAAGCCAAGTCTAA